>NC_135263.1:8358425-8983425 GCF_964204865.1 Styela clava | reverse complement strand
TACAAAAGCTCGTTGAAAAAACGGCCAATTTCGAGATAAACACTGCGCGTATGCGTACACACCGGTTGGGTTAGTTTATTTTTATTTCGATATAATACTACATAGTTTACAACCATTCATCACTTCGGGTAGTTGGATTTAATCTACATATCAATATTAAATCACAAATCTGGCGTTTGTTAGTTGATCTCATTAACAACATTATAAATTGTTACGTCATAATACATCGACAATTATGAAACAATAATAAACAATCTTTCATTTTTTTTATAATTCACATATGACCACTAAATATTTATAAAGCAATCAAGCCGTGCCAAAGGTGGGTCAAAATACAAATTCATACATGTTTTATAACTGGGACCCACACCCCTATAAATCCATTTTTATTTGAAAAATGCAGGGTTATCAAGAATTTTTTTCGAATGATTTTCGTTAAAAAAGACAATACAGATATACCAATAAACGCAATACAAAGATAATTATAAAGTTGTGATAGCCAGAGAAACTATATGCAACGAAATTAGACATGATTTTCATAAACAGAATTATTAAAAGATTGAGACAAGCAAAATTACCCTTCCCGTTTCGCAGTGAAATAATGAGTTTTATCGTATATTAATAACGCGAAATTTGACATGTCCGTAGTTAGCTCTAAATTGATCCAGTTGGTCAAAATAGCTTGCGTTGAATATAATTCGGACGTGGACAGGCGGGTGTCGCCAAATGACGAACGCGAGTAATTCATTCTACCATCGATAGAAAGATAATACAACAATTGACCCAAACGTGAACATAAACTAATATTATATGGTTTGAAATGTCCATGCCATCAGGCGCTGTACATACTTGCCTTGAGATGAGGACGTACTGTACAAAACCAAGCTTATATAATTCAAAATTTACGATGATTCTTAGCAGTTCAAGACAAAAAAATAAAAATAAAGCAGCCGACGTGGTTAAGACATTTAAATTGAATATTGCGGAACGCCGCTGACACTGCTTGAGTTTAATTTGAATGTTTGGTGCGGAAAATAAAGAACATCATCTTAGTTATTTTCACTCTGTCGTTCGTTTTCAATTTCACGAGTTCTTTTATTCGTTCAGGCTTCAGCTTTCTCCTGGTCAATGGCTGGAAAATAATGTATTTGTTACAGCAATGAGATGCAAAAATTACGACATATCTACACTAGAATATATACAGATTTGTTTATATTCAATTGAATACTGAATGATTATTTTGTGAAGCAAATTTATTCAACAGCATTTTTTTCCTACGTTTAGATATTTACATCAAAGTTTTTCGACAGTCGGGATCAGTGACCTATTCAGTCAAATCCATATTTTATTATTACTATGATTTCTGGAGGAGTTCCGTCGGTTTTAGTTTGGAACCAACGACGTAGCTAGCTCCAGGAAAAAGATCAAGAATTTTGTGATGAATAGTGTCTGCACCAAACCCCCACACATTCGCACTTCGCTTTTATTGTTGGGAGGCGTAAATTCGAATTGTGGGGTTTCGCTATGACGGTAGCTAATTAATCATTCGGTGCTCCAGAAGTATGCGCACCAAAATGTCGCACAACCTGAATCCTAGCCGATACACACACACACACACACACACACATACTATGTTCAGGTTGTGCGCCATCTTGGTGCGCATACTTCTGGAGGCCCGTGGCTATAAAACTCCCGCACCCTCTTTTAATTAGCGCTTTGTCTTTTTGTTTGATTCTACGCTCTTTTTAGTTGAAAATCTTACACCGATAGGGCCTCTCATTTTTCGAGGTGACATAAGCAAGTTACTACCGATGGTGCTGATACCGGAATCTACTAGAACTTGTTTGCCATTACAAAATACAAAACACAATATATATAATTTGATATGTTACTCACTTTCCTTGGTTGGCAAAGTGTTTTTCTCTTCTACGTCAACTTTGTTTAGAGATTCTTTGCGGAAGAGGGATATGTTTTGAATAGTCTTTTCTGCCGCTATATCTACATTGGGAAAAATAACAGTTAAGGATCTAACCACTGGTCAGAAGCGGATGGAAGGGGCCAGTCGACTTTCTCTATCGAGTAGATGGTCGGTTTGAATCATGCAAATGAGATTTTATATGTTTTGTCAAGCGGAAAACATGAACACAACAAAATATATTCGAAAGCAAATAGTTCTCGGTACAGAGTGGGTGGCAACGATACGACGACCACGCGGTCATCGGAGTCAGTTATCATTGAATTTGTATGACCGCCCAAAAGCGCTTCAGATGTGGATTAATATATTTTGGGTTTATACACAAATATAAATGAAATTTAGTGGAAAATAGTTTAGTTATACATACACTATGGACATGCATCTGGAATGACATGTTGGCGTCTATAGATTAAATAAAATTTCAGTCAAACACGAACGACACTTATTAAATGTTTAGTAATTTAGGCTGAGTGTATACTGTATACTATCAAAGTATTACCCTGTCGGCGAAGAAAACACTAAGAAGAAGAAAACTTATCAAATTTGGCTAATATGATCAGCGATAGATGGAAGTAATTTTATTTACCCTCCTGTGACGGCAAGGAGTGCTTTTCCACTGGATCAACGTGTTTTAGTTGATCTTGGTCGAAATTAGCAGCCTCCTGTGGTGTCTTTTCATGGAGAATATCTGTCAAACACATTCAAAATATTTAGTCAGTCTTTCATGAACGAAAATGCATGAAAATCAGAATAACGGTAATAATGAAATTGATAGGTGTTTCGAAATTATAATTCTTTCATCAATCCTGAGTTATGTTATTCCTTTCCCAATTATTTATATGCTTAAATGGATTTACAATAATTGAAATCGGAGATGAAAGTAGGGATAGAAAAAATTCTAGAATAGTTTTCCTATCTTACTCTTATGACTCGGAAAAATCAAATATAGTCTACAATATAGATAAGTTTATAGCTAGCTAACAAAGTGCCCGAAACAATTTTTTTGGGATAATGTTTGTAAAATAAGAGTAGCACAATATATTTATTACCTTGGGTAGTTGGCAATGCTACTTTTTCTGCTGTTTCAACGTGCTTAAGCTCTTCCCTTTTGAAGTTGGCAGCTTGCTGTGGCGCTTTTTCTTGAGCTATTTCTAATATAATAAAAATACTTTTGTCAGTTATAAAGTTAGTAATTAGGAAGCTCAATATATGGTCATTATTTTTGACAAATAATAGATTATAGATTAAAAAGCATCTTAATTATGTATGATAAGTCGACATACTTTAAAAACTTTGGGTACAAATATATACGAAAAGCGTAATCTAATATATATATATTATATTACAATAGTGTGATTTATATTTCTTCATCATAAATTTTTGAAATCTAAAATATGAAATTGATTGTATTACCAATGCCAATAATTACATTTAATACATTTGAAAAAATATATAATTGCAAGAAAAAGATGAAATTCGTTATTATGACAATGAAACTATTATGAACGCACAATGTCAAGAATTTCCGAATATCAAAATAATTTAACATAGATACCCTGGGCAGTAGGCATAGCCACCTTCTCCACAGTTTCAACATGGTGGAGTTTCTCTTTTTCGAAACTGGCAGCTTGCTGTGGTGCTTTTTCGTGAACAATGTCTTAACAGAAGTATCACAATTAGTATACAGCTAGGAACAATAATATAAACGAGTTTGATCGTTTTGCCTCGAGGATCAAATTTTGTTATTTACAGTATTCAGTTACTATATACCAAACCACAGATATTCATTTCTGCAATTGTTAATAAATAGCAAATATTTGAGTAATCTCGCCACAGTAACTAGCAAATTTTTCATTTACAGTGAAAATTAAGATAATTTAATGCGTTTTTACTCCAATCTGCCAGCGATTTGTTGACGAAACTAATTTCTGTTTCCAGGTGGGGAAGGTCGACAGTATATCGTTCAAATACTAGTACAGTGTGATACGCAAACATAATATAAAAGTCATAAATTACCGAACAAAATTAACTTTGCAAGGGAATTTGGTTTTGAAAGTTTAATGAGTTACAAGCTAAGGCAAAACTATTTTGAACATTTCATGAGATGCTTGTCGCGTTCTCTCAGAACAAAGCCCCTTCGATCACCAACGTGGCTGATTTTTGAAATTCTTAGATTTAAATCGGATGAAATCAATCCTTGAATTATTAAGACATAAAACTGATAGACGAGTGATTATTGACCACAATACTGACTGCATTGTTCTCAAGAGTCAAAGATAAAGTCTGGTTCAAAAAATCGTCAGGTCAAAGATTTTATAAGATACCTTGTGCTGTTGGTAACACAGATTTGTCTTGTGTTTCTACTTGTTTCAGCTTGCTGTGGTCAAATGAAGCGGCCTGCTCTCGCGATTTTTCTTCAAGATATTCTGTGAAAAAATAGATCGCGTTTGAGAAAAATTCGAATCGCGTTTCTGTCGGTATCACCCAGATTCATTTTTCCTATCATCCATAGCTGAATTCAATTAATGAACTAAGGATATTTCTTTTCGTTGACAGAAAATAGGTGAAATACTTACGTGATTTGGCGTCAGTCTTTTCCTCGGTTGTTACTTGTTTCAATTTGGTTTTATCAAAATCCATAACGGCTGATACATCTGGTTTCGACATGACTGGTTGTTCCTATAAAAAAAGCGCGTAATTTAAGATAAAAAACTAAATACACTCACTTCTTGTAAGTCCGTCTGAACTCGTCTGTGCATTATCGGTTATTGAAGAGTAAAGGCAAGTCGGAAATATAATGTCCAATCTCTTTGATAAAGTTTTATAAGTGAATTTTTGTACCTTGCCCAGTGTTTCTAGAATGCTGGTGTAATACAATCCGACTACATAAGAACATCATTAGTGATGTAATTACAACTTGGTCTTAGACTTATGAATTTGAAAAGTAGTTCAAATTCGTTTAATACCGTTACAGAAATTATACCTGGAATATCTTCTAAAGCAAATAGCACAATTTACAACTTATTCACCTCCTACTGTGCGAATATACAAGTCCACGCGCGTTCAAAGCACAGTCCAAGAATTTAGACATAAAATACACAAATGGTAAACTGAATAAGCAAATCGCACATTCCATATTGCTGACAGCTATGCGTGAGTGAACTAGTGCAAACACGAACGAAATCTACAAAAAATTAATTACGAACGAAATCTACAAAAAAGTGGATCTCAATCCTACTAAGCATGTATCGCGAATACAGCGGGCAGTTTGAATTCGATTTATCCATGGAGTTCTTAGCCGCCGAGATCAAAATTGAAAAATCCAAAACGATGGATAATAAAATATCAGCAGATGCCTTCGTTGTCATGTAGGGCCTACTGCAGGCCAGGCTTCATTAGTAAATAGGTTTGGTGAAACTGGACACATACCTAACCGCGCTAACACGAATATGAGATGTTCAAATCGCCTTATCGTACGGCATTTTAATAAATAAACAATGGAGGTCTCTCAAAAATACATAGCAATAAAGGTGAATCGGGATGCGTTGTTTGCGAAAGACAATGTTATTTGATGTAATGAATACCAGGATGTGGAATACACTTATATATACCGTATATATCTCCGAGTTCGGAAAATTGAAATACGCTAGTCTGTCCCATGTTCATGCTACAAATCATAAAAATAGTCATCAAGCTAGCACGAGTTAAACAAAACTGAACTTTTGAAGCGGAGATTCGAGGTAAAAGCGTATAATTTACTTGTGAATATTTGATGATTCTTAGCAATGATATGTCTCTATAATTCAATACTCACTTCTTGTGCTGATTCTTCTTGTGTAACTTCTTTCTCTTCTTCCGGTTTTGCTTCGGCAACTTCCGGCTTTGCTTCCTCTTGTGTTTGTTCTGATTTAGCTGGTTCTTCGGCTTTCGTTTCCTCTGCCTGTTGTGCCGGTTCTTCTTTTTTCGCTACTTCTACGACCGCTTCTTGCTTTGGCTCTTCCTTTTTCTCTTCAGTAGTTGAAGACGACTCTGCCTGTTTCTGTTCAATCGGTTCCTCGCTTGTAGTAGCTTGCTGCTCCTCTACCTTGGGTACTTCTTCTACAACTAAAAACAAGTCAATATTCAGAACGACATGAGAAAAAGATGGAATCAAATAGAGCGTGACAACCCTAACAAGTGAAAATAACCTCTAGCACATCACACAGAGGCCGGCAAAAATATATCGCGCATTAGATCGACTGCACAGAGTCGCGTTTCACCTGCGAGGCAAAACATTCTGTAGCTAACTATTTATTACATTCGAAGGCTATAACCTTAACAATATCAGAACACTCAAACGTAAAGCGAACCGTCGATTTATCACTTACAGACCGCACCAAGATGCAAAAACCCATATAAGCTCAAGACAGTTAAGACCACAAAAAAACTAATACCAACTCGAGACAATTTTCACGCTTAGGTAATTTAAAGCAATACCTCAATATTATACGAGCAAAACGGAAACCCGATCTGACAAAAACGCAAATGGTGATTAATACGAAACTAAAGACAAAATTACATATCTGAGTAAACAGCTAGCTCCAAAAAAAATGTCGGCAATGAGCGCAATAACCTCGGGCTGAATTTTACAAACGGTTTCAACTGAAATAAACTGAACTTAATTAAATTTCATAATTTCAATCAATGTAAATCTAAATTGAGCCACTGCTTGTTCAAAAGCTTTGTTTAGGTGATTATATACAATTCCATATAATATGAAAGTAATAGTAATCCTTCCTGCGGTTCGAAAAATCATGTCAATTCAGTATGCTGATTATCTGTGGCACTGCTTGATTTCTGACGGAATCATCGAGTGTCAAGAGAAGCAGGGTATTGGGCGGTGTGAAAGTGTCAGTGTATATTTTACAGTCTGCTGATTTTACCTTGTTTTTCTTGCTCTGTTTTCTTATCTTCTCCTGAGACAGGATCTTTATCCGTAGATGAATTATTTGATTTCTTGGAATTCTTTTTGCCGCTTTCTTTTGATTGATTTGTTTATTATGTTCGAATAGATATGAAAGAAAAGGAAAAAACATCGTTATTTTCGTTAGAATAATGAACGAAACGTGATATAACAATCTGATTTTAAGATCAAAGCGGTTTTGTGATGTTAAAATCTTGAATGTGTGAATACATCTGGTATATGCAAAAAAATTTTTTATTTTAGCTTAAAGATTTCATAGAAAACGGTTGATCATCGGTCCAAGATTAACAACGACGAATCTCGCATGCATACGTACTACCGCTAGAATTATAATATATTACAAGTAGCGATAAAAATACAAATAAGGAGGCCACCTAGATTTTGTTGAGCACAACAAAGAATCTGAAATTACTAATTGGACGCCTGTACTTGTAGACGTTCTTTGTTCAAAAAATTTAAATTAGTCGATTGCAACTAACACATTCCCAAGCACGAGTGGTAGATGTAGAGCACTTCTCTACTATTGATCACACTCGGTCCAGATTAACCGGGGAAAGACTATTTAGAATAACATCCAATTTCCTCTCAGTTCGCTCGACAAATACATTCAGAGCGACGTAATGGCAATTTTACTGCTTTGCGTTCGATTGCCTCTGAGCTAACAAATTTAAATTGCTATTTTTATGCCTGCCTGCCTGCCTACTTGAATCAGCTACCGTAAAGCCAGCCTCCTTCGCGCAGACAACACGAAACCACAAGACGAGATACGAAGGAATAATGAGGAGCCTCCTTTAAATAACTACAAAAACAATAAATTTTAACAACACATGGACGCGAATTATTTGGAGGGTTATAAACGCATTTTATCGTAAGTATTCTAATGAAAGAAACGTCAAATTTATTATTAATAAGATAGTATTATTAATACTATTTCTATGAACTGAAGCAATAACAGTAAATGTCGTTTATGGCCAACTGGCTATGCAGTGTACGTATTCTACATCACTCGTTCTATCAGAAGTTTTCACATTCTAGGTTCTAGATGACATTCGCAACACCAATTTCAGGTTCGTATGCAGCATACCTTGTTAATGTATTCATGTATATAAATATTAGTCGCCATAGGCATCGAAAATAGGAACCAGCAGAAGTGAAACTATTCGGACTGGCAAATGGCGCGCACTAAAATTGTCTAAAGTTTGTTCAAAACCACTCTGACAGCAAAAAAACAACATAATATGGTAGTCACCAGACCATTCACGAGGGATGAAGAATACAACAACCTAACAAATGAAAGTTCTGCAAAAATGAAATAATAAGTCTTATCAGCCTTCATAATTCGACAGCTTCTCGCAAATACTGAAATAACGGAATACAGTTTTCGCTGGATTTGGAACAACATAGAAGAATGCGCGGCTCGAAAGACACACCATACTTATGCAGTAACACGAGAAGCGTTGCTTCTGAATGAAACCATATAACAAGTTCGCCTGGAGCAAACTGCGGCGAATAAGCTTACTACGAAATATATTAATATCTAGCATGTATGTCAATAGAGCGCGCGCATTTTTGGTCGTAAACCTAGGGCGTGGTCTTAATGGCTTTATGAAAGAAGAGATATGCTGGAAGTAAACATGCAATGTGTGCGACATGCTATCTAGCTGACCCAATATCTACAATATAGAACATATTGATCGGAATAATTTATAACGCTTTGGAAGTATTTGACATGGGTGACCGGTAGAGATACCTATCATCCACAATACCGTAAGCGTGTACATAAAATATTTGTGGTCCAATGTGCTAAAATAATCTTATTACCAATCAATTCAATGTTAAGCACCAAGCGTGACCGGTTCTAAGGTTACCACCCCTCGCGAATTGTGGTTCATAGCCTAAGATTTATAGTATATATAATTAGTAATACAGCATGACAGTCAGAAACAAGTGCTCTATATCTGCAATATTTCGCACTGAATGCTAAATTCTCGACATTTTCATCAGTTGTTTACGATAAAGCCATACAATCCTATCCTCACCGGGTTATAACGATAAGACGAGCTGAAATCTTTCATTTCAATTACATCCTCACGTATTAGTCGATTCGCATTGCTTGCCGAGATTGAAACTGATCTAAACATATAATTGTCTAATTGCTTCGCATTTAAATCAGAGACATGTAATTAAAAATACGCAACTCAATTAATTGCATTTCTGTATTAACCAATCATTAAATCAGTAGTAGTAATCAAACGAATTGCAAAGTCGGGCACGAACTTATTGAAAGCTACTAATCGAATCGTATTCTTATGACTTGTGTAACGAATCATGGCATGTTACACTGAAAACGAATTAAATTGATGCTGGTTTTAACAGCGGGCAGCGGACAAAGCTCTTCATGACGATAGGTTCGGAAATTACATAATCACGATCATCCGCTCTTACAGAGCTGAACGATGGTGTTATCATCTTGCTTAACTCGATACCCACGCATTTTGAAACATTACTTCCCGTCATGTATTTATTATCACAATACAAAATATAAATCTTCAAGAGTTCCCAGCTCGTTTTACTAATCTACCTTTGACTTCGCCGAATTTGTACATAAAAGTGTATATTTCGGCCGCATAAAAGAATTTAGCTGTAATTAACAACTGTCGAATAGCTTTACAATAGCGTTAGGTTGGAATTATGGTTACGCTTTTATATTTCCCAAAAAGCCAAATCCCAAACTACTTGAGGCATCTATCAATTTTCAACCAACTGCGACACTTTTCCGTTATTTCAATTTGTTGTAATTCGGCGATCATCACAGCCACCCAATATAGCTACCATCGGTTAAGTATAGAAAGCGACATCTTCGAACAAAATATTTAAGTGAATTAGCTACACCTCACAACTACCAGTCAGCCTTCAATCATCCTCTCTCGATAGGTTATTTACGTTCTCAAAATTTTCGTTCAAGATCTTTTCATGTCAACAATCAACATATTTAGAGCAGACATGCATCCACATGTGCCTCGGGGTGCGTATCGATCTTATCTCCAGTAAATATCGTTAAACAAACATATCACATTTCTGTTTCTTAGAAAAATAGGACTGAGTATAGCAAAGTGAAAGAGATGTATATACGTAAAACTCGTTCGCTCGTAACAAAAAAATTAGACTCATGAACGGGATGCCCACACAACAGCGATCCGCATTCTGGAATTCCATTCCGTTTTGACATTGAATATTATACTATATTTTCTCCCTTACCCATTTGATTTGTCATTAACATTTTAGTACCTTCTGATCTGATGTAAAAAAAAACGTGAAAAGCAATGATCACATTTATGGCAGGTAGCACATCGATACCCATAAGTCCACAGCTGAACACCGAGTTCGCTGAATAATACATATTTCCCCGAGTTAAAATAAAACTACAAATCGGAAGAAAATCGAATAGTCCTTCACTTGCGGTGAAAAACACCCAACAATGAACATAATTTAGTTGGGCCAAATAACTACAAGAGCTTACTACTGCGCGCCTTGCGCGGTCTACATAGAATCAAAAAGAATCAAACACTATATATGAAGCACTGGGTTACGTTTCCACTACAAGCTAACACAAATGACAAGGGGCCTCAACCTATGAATTTATAACCAGAACGAATCACGATGCTATAAAATCATCCAAACAAATGGCACAACAGCCAATGATATTTACCGAAAATGACGTTATCGACGGTTCAATATCTCAAAATCCTTTGTTTGAGAAATATCAATCACTATACAAACTTTCTCGAAAAAGCTTGACGTTTCATAAACGAGAATTGGACATTGGTAGCCAGTAATAGCACACGGACTCCGCCAAATCAAATAAATAGATGTTGGGGCAGTATTGACCGAATGTTGCTGACAAAGTTGCGAACATACATAATGACGTCACCGATTTTTATCATCATAAGTAGACGAGTTATCCGATTCATTGTCATAAATAGGGAGGCTGTTGACATCGAGATTATGAAATATAACACAAATCGTTGATTTAGTTTACTGTACTGATATATTTTCACCTGTAAATCTTGTTTGTAGGAAGCTACCCGAAAATGAGATCTGTGATTCACAAACAGGTGAAACCAATTTGAACTATTATTTCAACATGACATAAAAAAGAGATGTCTTATTGTTTTTAGCCCAAAGTACAAACTTCAAACAAAGAAGAACAAGTCGACACACAGTCGCAATGTTTGGCTCCGAAGTCGATGAATATTTTTGTACATATAATTTTAATTACCCATCTATTACTGCGGTTCCACTTTTGGCGTTGGTCAAACCATAACAACTTATGCGTGTGGATGGATATTTTTGACAGTGACGTTAGTAACCTATAATTACGAGTTACGACAATTGTTTGAGATCGCTTTTCAGAAGAACCCACTTTAATACAATTCAGAATCACTCGACCTTCTTCGCTTCGATTAACACTGTATACATTGTACACTGAAGCATAAATGAACTCATGAAATAAGTAATGACGCTCAGAAAACTTTCTTCTTGCTGACAATATTAGCCATCTAATGGCAGGGTTAAGCTTGGAGTAGAAGATATTTTGTAAAATCTTAACGACAGACCAGATCGAAATAACGAAACAATGATAATTACAGCAAGCTCCTCTCAAGTAGGTTTGGGATATGATCTTCATATGATCTAAAGCTCTTTCTAACAAGACAGTAATTTTTTAAAATCGATTCTCAAATTAGCCTATTGCAATGAGTTAATAAAAAACGACAATCTGATGGTTATTTTTGACAGCTGAAAATATTTCGTGCATCATATCCGGTTAGCGGATCACATTACACAGGAAATGCACTGCATATTATAGCCCGTAGGAGGTTGTATTATTATATACACAAATATAAGACGGGACTATAGTACACATGAAACAGACTACTTCATCGCGGTATCACTAGAATGAAAAATAAATCAATAATAAATTAACTTTTTTTTATAGGGAGACTATAAACAGCGTTGGAACGCTTTAAAACTAAACCTACGAGAGTCCTTCAATTTATATCAGCATTGGAATGGTTTTCAATTCGTTCCTATCAGTTACGCTGACCTGCAGTTGACGTTAATTACGAGTGATGCAGAAATAATGTTAATCTAGGTAAGCATAATGATGCTCTCGCAACTAGACTTGTCCGGTTGACTTATACCATTGCACGAAAATGTAGCTTAATTAACAATCGCCTAATAAAATTGAGGATTTCTAATAATCCTCTTCAGCAATAAATTCGTCTTCGTCTGGTAGGACTACACCAGCAACGAGTTGTTAAGAAAATGGTAATAAAAACTTTCTCTTTGAGTCCCCGCTACGCGTCGTATCCGTCTAGGAATTTAGACAAACGTCACCAGTATGAGAGAATCTATGCCATACAAGGAACAACGGAGAATAAATACGGTCACGTCCAAAAATGGTGAAAATACAGATGCTTCAGTTAGACACGAAATAGATTTACACTATGATAAATATAAATGTTCCGAAATAATTTATTACGCACAATTTCTTGATTAATAAATAAGAATACAAGAATCGGCGGTAAGAGTAAGACACAGCAAACCCATTTAAGTTGATATATTCCTATTCGGGACCTCAACCTTCTACTAGACGTGGAACGATTACTGATATATGAATTGAAACTTGCAAGATTCCCCACTGACCGATGTGCCACAAAATAGTAAAATATGTCATAACCTGGAAGGAAACGCATCATACACCGGCTCACCTCTCCGCGAAGAATTATGAATAGAAACTCTCAATAAACAGCGAAATTTTTTTTTCACAGAACAATCGAATAAATGAAATATAGGATGTGACCGATCGATGTCATGCGCGTCATACTGTATAATTACACATTGCTATGTAACATAGAACAGCTAGTTAAAATACTTTCCAGAAATGACTAATAGTTCAACTGTTGGGATGTCCCATAAAACGCCTGATAGTGATGACCATTCTCTTGCATACATACTGCATCTCGAAATACTTCAGTGAAAAGCGTGGACATCCATAATACTGACCGTAACCGACGATGCAAATCTAAGTGTTCTCTAACTACAGTATAAGCGCATGGAAAAATAGCTGTTAAAACACCATGTAAACAACTAATTCAGGCCACAGACAACTGAGTATGTCATACATAGTTACAATAAGAACAGTCAAGTAGGCATGAAATAGATGCGCAAACGTGTTATAACAGTACTTTCCTTGGGGCTCCCGAAGTATGCGAACCAAGATGGCGGACATCGGAATGTAATATGTGTACTAGGTTAGGGTTAGGCCATAATTTTAGGTATAAATAGTACGGGAGGCCCTTGGCTAGTCTTCGAACTGATAATAGGACTAAAATAAGGAAAATTGGAAAAACATTATCGCCTAACCCTAACCTGTAACTCATGTTACGTTCCGATGTCCGCCATCTTGGTTCGCATACTTCGGGAGCACCCTTTCCCTTCTTTACCTTTCTACACACAATCACACAAAAAACAATCCATAACCTGCGAGAACCTAATTTTCAGTCTTAGTAGCACCAATTACTTTTCATTTACGCTTTTAGAATGTGATTTTTTTCAGTATTAGTTTTCTGATCATTGTGGCCATTACATGAATATAAAATAAATAAAATGAAATGTTGATTGTTTGGATTGTACTTAATTACCTAAATCAGATACAGATTAAAGATAAACGACGTGCATGAGATTGGAAGTAGTGCGAACAGGCAGTTCTGAATTTCATGTACTCCGTTCGGCGTAACCGACTAACAATGAAATTAGGTCTGACCACAGTCTGCGGTCACGTCACTTTCTACATTTAAAACCATACTTGAAATAACTTCATTCACTGGCATTGGACATTAACATGTCTTGGTTGGGTCCCAATCCTTAAACAATGATAAGATTTTCAATATTGCTGTTGCGATCCAGAGCTTCTGTTAAATTATCCGTTGACAGAACGTGTATAATAAGCATATTCCCGCTTTTCTGAATATCCCATTTCGACATGTGTTATGTATTACCAATTACCATACATGGGATGTGAGTAAATCACAGTTCCAAGCGCCGCCATCATATTATTCTGACTAGTCCCTAATGAAAAATAGTTAAATGCTACATCGGCATACCCCGCGACGTTCGTTGACTCATTGGGAGTGTCTTCCAACTGGGCAAACAAATCGTCACTGGCCATTTGAAGGAACGTTAGTCAATTGTCAGTCTCTCCACTATTTTACATGGCTACATTGGGACTATATATATATACTAAGTCTTACAACACTTTATGAATGGGAACAAGTGAATGTCATAATCGATGATGTCCAATCTGAAACCTCACTTCCCTTACTTTGACTGATATAGGCGAGTCATATTGGTACTGTATTACAATTTACAAGCCTTTAGAATTTCAGAATTTTTTAGAATAGAAATTTACTTCATCTAAGAATTTCGCGTCGGCAATACCTCTCACGAATAAACGGTGCGTCCAATATATGTCCATGTTTTATTCTTTGTTATTGGGCCCAATATAAAACAGTCGTTGAAGACGAAAAGCAAGTAATAATATTTGTATATCTGTATCCTTGCGAACTTATACTAAGACCTGATGACTCAAAAATGGCGGTTTGGTAGTAAAATTCGGTGACCGTACATTTGAACCCACGTACATTTGAACCCATGTGTATATTCGCGGGTCCAATCTATATGCGGGTACAAAACCCATGGGTTAGGGTTAGTATGGGTTCAAATATCCGTAAAACAACAAAAAAATCCAGAGGTGCAATAGTATGCCGGTGCAATCGTCGTGGGTTCAAATGTACGTGGGTTCAAATGTAATGGAACCGTAAAATTCATATGCGCGTTTGGAATACGAAAATAATTGTGAAGGGTCATTATAAATAATCATGTTGCACGTAAATGCAATAACATTTAAACTCTGGCCATATCTTGTGAACCAATACACAAAATCCTAGTTAGGTGAACAATTAGTTAGTTGCCCTAACAAATTAATTTAAATATAGCCATCACATTGCGACGTGAACTTATGCGATTCCGAGGCGTGAAATACACATCCCCATTTAATGACGTTTCTTCCGAATTTTATTGCCTAATATCTCCATCTAGCGGAAGATAGAAAAATTGATAGATATATCTTTATCATACACATCATTAAAAAAATGCAAGTTACCGGTCTAAAAACCTCTAGCAGTCGAAGAGAGTTGGTTGTACTTCATCTAAATTTTATGTTAAACTCTTAACACTCGTGTTCGAAAGGGCACAGCTGCTTTGAGTTTCGAATTTTTTTTCTGTTAAATTTCGCCGGTGTCGGTGAATAAACAGTGCAAAGTCGATAAATGATCGGTACCAAATGAGAAAAATACTATTTTTTTTGTGATACGTATGCTATATAAAGATACCAACTGCGGATTATTAAATATTAAAAATGTAAATTCCGGTCGTATGACTCTTGGCAAAATGCAATACATGATACAAGACAACGGACCTGTAACAGTAGAACAAAGTAAACGGAATCGTTATTATATGAAATCTGCAACTAAAAAATTGTGATCATTTTGTTTTGCGCTGGTAACAAGAATTTATGTCATATAAAGATGAAATTTTAATCAGTACTCGAAAACCGTCAAGTATATTTAACTCTTTGCGCCCTGAGCCGCACTATAATGTGGATGGCGAGAAACACCCCCAACCTGAACCCCAGTATATTGCGGGTAAAATATGACGTCATATCTCCGCTTCAACGGGCACGAGGCATACGATCTTGGTATCAATCGTTAGTGTGTTTCGAGCCCGTTATTATGAGCTATCGCTCGAACCATTCGAGCGTATTGGGCGATTTAAAGGGTGTTCCCCTTTTTTGATATTTTTCTGCTTTTTTCTCTGCAGTTGTATGTTTGTTCATTGAAAATTGAAGCTCGTAAACCACCAAAAATAGCTAGGGAACATTCGTTCTTTGTTTTGAGACTTCAGAGTAGACTTTGGACTATTCATTTGTCGTCGACACAGGGGATAGTGTTTATGACTGCGGACGAGAGTCGTCTTTTTATTATTGTTATGCAGTTGATTTCGGTTCTAAAGGGATATTGTTATATAAGACGTATTTGTAAGTTTATTAGGATTCTGGTAGCTATAAATCAGACAAGGTACCGTAATGGAGAGTGAGAGCGATTTTGATGCAAGGTAAGTGCAATACCTGCATGCATTCTTCTGCTATTTTTTAAAAAAAATTTTCTTTATATTCTGAGAAAATGATAGTTTGTAAGCTGACTGTGGCAATTGTTTGAGCAAGCCTCATAGCTTGGACTTGTTATTAGTAATAATCCAGTCGTTAATCAACGCAATTTTTCTTTTAGTTCTGGTGACGAGTGGGAAGAGACGAGTGAGTCATCTAGCTCCGATGAAGAGGTTATCCCAGTCCCGGCTAGGCGCTATGCTGCAAGCACAGAAGATGTACCAGCTGAAGCAGCAGCGTCAACGGGCGGAATGTTCGGAGCTTCGAGCCCTCGGCGATCACGAGTTTGCAGGGTGTGTTCTGAACGGGACAAAAAAGAAAGAGAAAGAGAAGGCAGTAGCAGAAAATTGAAACAAAAAAGGTCTTCATATTGGTGTGAGAAATGCCAGGTAACACTTTGTGTTACCCCGTGTTTCGAGAAGTTTCACACCCTCCCAAACTATTGGGAATAGGAATCAAAACTTATGTGCAATATTGTGATGTTGACTTTATCAGAGACTGTGATTTTTGTTGTCTTTGCCAGAGACTGTGATTTTTGTTGACTTTGTCAGAGACTGATTTTTCTTTTTACGTGCACCAAGGTGTTTTATGTACATACTGTGTAATTCTTCATTTTCGCTATTATTATTTCGTATGCACACTTTCTTTTCACATTGTTTTTCACCACTGTTATTCACATTCTTTCAAAACTGACTGAATTTAATTTTTTTGTGTCATTTTTTACTCGTATGTAAATATAAATATCTGATTTTTCGAAAACAAAATTTTCAATTTTTTCGAAAATTTCTGCCATTTACCTGAAATTCATCAGCCTACCATGACAATTTCATGTCAGTTAGAGAAAAACTGCAAATTTTCCCAATAAGGTTACACCTCTACCCTTCTTGTGAGTAAGTTTGATATGTGTAGTGTTTATAGTTTGTGTGTGAGTATTTTGTCTTTGAAAGTGGTCATTTTAGTCATATTTCGGACGAAATTTGAGAGCCGTAAAAAGTGTGTCAAAGCTGAGCCATGCCACTGGCTTGCTGTTAGAACAGGTGTGAAAAACTTAGTTTCCTGGTGCTGTGCTTGGAGTTGCCTTTCAAAAAAACCAAGAACTGTAGGGATTGGGCCTATGGTTAGCTTTTGACAATTTTTTAAAGTTTGTGAATTTTGTTCGAAAACGCCAGGAATATAGTGTTTTTTCGATATCGCGGTCCAGGGCAGAAAGAGTTAAAAAGTAATTTACACGCTCGCATTTTAAAATTCGACATCGATGCGGTCCAGTTTTGAGAAAACTAAACTAGCCCGATGAGTTTAAACTCGACTGAACTGGGCACCTGGATCAACGGTGACTTGACTCGAGAGACGTCATTCCAATCCACTGAATCCCATCGCTCCCTATAAACCACCTTGTCAAGACGACCCGGCGATTCGAACCATTATTTAAATCTGATCAAAACGAGACCATATAATCACAGCATAGGACTAAATGGACTAAATAAATTAGGCGATTTGCATACAATTTTGAGGGATAATAGAGGAGAAAATCGTATTCGATTCACTGAATGTTATGCTATAACCCGATAATGCCACTTCATTTGGATTGAGCAATTTCTGAAAGTAGGACCATGGGGTGATGTTTCCAAGAAAAAAGAATTAATAATATTGCGTTTTACAAACAACCTTTACTGTAACACTGGACATTGTGGTAAGCTAAGAGTATTACTTTTTTCGGAGTTACATACATTACGGGATTACAATATCAGTGTGTCATGTTACAAGAAGAAAAAGACGTTGCTGTGGCCACAGGTTAATATTGCCAAAAACAACGAAATGTATCGTGTTTTATTAACAGCGCAATACAGCTATCAACGTTCGATTCGCAAATAAAGAGAGCAACAGACGAAGTAAAATAAGTGGTTTAGCGTTTCTGAGCACAATATTACTATCTTTACTTGAAACAAATATCCCATTTATTTCAGTCAACACGCTATCTACGCCTCGGGCTACGATGGCTCATTCCCATGCTCGGCATTTATCTGTGAGAAGATGAGTTGTTTTCGTGTAGTGAAAAAATAAATACGCTCGTACTACAGTAAAAAAAAATTATTCACTTCTCTGGCAAACACAAGTAATTGTGTAAGATTGGTGTAATCGGAATTAAATGTTAGGTGCATATAGATCACGCTCATTATCAACCAATCACACACCAAACATACTTGGGTGGGTATAATAAAGTGGCATGCTGCTTAAATGCGGTTTCATTTTTAAATCATAGTGAATTTGATAAATTTGTTCACAGTATATGACGAGAGTATACAAACAAATATTATTTGTATTTTGTGGGATAGCCACACCACACAGTTCACTAATACAGACTAATAAACTCTTGATATGATTTATTGCCATTTTTAGAGTGTTGATTGCTACATTTGCGCCTGATTGATCAAAGAATCACATAAAATCAATCGAACAAGGCAATTTTAAGATTTGGAATTCAATCGGAAGATAGACAATTCACATGTATTTCACTCCCCTTTCGGCAGTAACCGAATTGTGTTGCAAAAGTTGCCGGTCTTCCAATAAGTATATATGATAGGAATGAACAAAATACAATGAACAGTGTAATGAGAGCACTAGATTTAGATCTATTGTTCGCATGAAGCTGAAGTAACATATTTGTTCGTTTTAAACTATATACAAAAACATCGAAGCGCGGATGAAAATTAGATTCGAACGTTATGATCATCCGTTTATCTTATTTTTATTTTTTACAACTTTAATTCAAATTTAAGAATCAATATTTATTTTCATATTCTTTTGAACAAGAGATAAAGAGTTGCGCACTATTATTAATGTTAGAAGACAGCACGCTACTTTTACTTGTGATGGTCAAGTTAAAAGCCGTCATTCAAGGAAAATATTTTATTGGTCTGCTGGTAAATTTATAATGATAATACAGGCATAAGATGTTAAAAAGTAATAAAAGTTCGGTCCATTAGTTGGAACATTTAAATCATCTTAAAACACCCCTTCAACAAATTCAAGTCAACTAGTTTTATGGTGAAGTTTTTCTGCAATATGTACCTGTAGTTTATTATGTATCTGTAAAGGTCTCCTAACTCGTGTGACTCGTTTTCGCCATACTGTTTGTCAACGCTTTTTAATAAAGCCACGAACATGGGAATGCACAGAACCACGAAATTACAAGAAGATCGGGGAATTGACTTGTTCTCAAGAATTTTAAGCGCGTGTATATATACTTGTACTAACCAAGTCAGCGATATTAAAAGCAACTACGAAGCAGCTAATTCAACTTCTACAAAGAGTACTGCTACAGTTGATAAGTATACCAGTAACAAGTTCAGTCATAAAAATCGTTCAATTAAAAAAACAAAATATGCCAAAAGAATACTTCATGTATTTTGTGTAATGAAGTTGAAATAATTCCGATTATTGAAAGTCCAATGAAGATCCGATGATCCATTGAATTCACTTAAATATTGTACAACAAATAAATACTACGGAAGTGACTAGAGAGAAGTAAGAGATAACTATTATTACGGTTTATGAGTTTTCTGCCGCATTACAGCTCGTTAGGCAACTCTTAAAGAACGTTCGTCGTATTTTTCATTATTTTTTCATTATTGTGCGGTACACGCAATCGCCGATACATTCTTAACATTCTTGCAGAAGTTTTGGCAACGAGTAGAAATTTCTCCGCACCCGCTCAGCGAACCAAAGCCGCAACCGGCAACTACAAGCTGACAGCATTTATAAAATAATCAGCAAACAGCTCATCGTGTTCAAGTCAAATGAGCGAGCACAATTATTTCAAAAGTTAAATTCAATGTTGTGATTATTATGTGTCACGTATATCAACCATTTTAATAGCATATAATATTTTTCAGGAATATTAGAATAAAAAAACTTTCGTTTTACTATTTTACTACTTTCAAATAGGATCGATTTTGATTAAATAATCAAAGTAAAAATGTTGGGGTTGGCAATTTGGTTTTTTCATCCAACTTGTGATCAAAACCCTAATTTAGATTTAGACAGTACAGCATATATATATAAATCAACAATATTGTTGAAAGAATTGTAAGTTGACCATCATGAGTGGCATTTCTGTACTAAAACAGACACTCGAAAGCGCTACCAATATTTCATAGATGATTGCCAGTTACCACATACTCGTGTAGCGTATTAATTTACCAATCAATTGTAAACAAATATTTGACTCATTCTCCACATTGCTAAGCACCGGCGTAGCAAACTAATGAATGTTCCAACCTACGACGACATGAAAGAGCTGACCCACACTCTTCTTGAGCTTAGATATCCCAAGATTTGAAAACACGATGCACAATTTAAAAAAGTTTTGAGTGCGAATTATGTGTTTCCTTGTCGGTTTATGGTATCCCTTCATGTTGCAATTGCATGAGTTAATATACTATCGGGCCCTTCCATGTTAAGGTATGAATAGTACATAAAAAGAGGAACGTCTTCACGAAAAATCGATTTATCTGCGATGTTATTCGTCCAGTTACACGACACTGTAACAGGTAGTGTGTAATGGATACTCGCGCGTATGCTGAAATACAGTAGCATGCTTGGCACATTTTCGACATTGCACTGCGATCCTCAAATGGACAAAATTTACATTTGCATAAATTTTTGGGACAAAGATGCTCTCCCGTACATCTGAAAGAACGGGATGACGGAGAAATACATTTTGTGCTTACACTACTCCAGGCTAATACAAAAAACTCAAAAGTGACACTGTGCTCATTGGAAATTATTCTACAGTTCCATAAAAGAAACGAATTCTGTTCTTTATATCCGATTGTGGATGATTTTTCCACCCGTTATTTGATGAAATACACCCTAAGCTTCCCCAGCAGTAACCATGCAGCAATATATTCAAATAATGATCGTCCCCCCAAAAACTAACAGAGGCAATTATCGGAACCAATCATTAGATGATTAGATCATTCAATGGGATCGACAACAACGCAACGAAACATTACCGTTGTTTCTTCCAAACTCTCCAACTTTTCTTCGATTTTGATTCCATTACGTCAAACCATATATAAATTCCAACAGTATCAGACAGATCCGGGAAACACGAAATGTTTTGATAATAATTCTATGAAGATCAACCGCAACTATACGGAGTAGGCTTACTGCATGTTCGTTTACGATTTGAAACTACGTGGCATTTCATCACACATAAACTGAGCAAGTTTTAGCACAAATGGCATGGACCGATCAACAAAAATTCTCCTAGATTATTAGCATGACCATGGCCGAGTTAGACCAGATAAACGACCAATACCAATGTGAGTGACGAATATTGAAAAGCTGGCAACCATTCAACTTTCAAGATTGTACCGACGTACAAATTCAATATCAAATAAGTAAATAGAAATAAAACGTATACTCACTATTTCTTCCGGGAGAGAAGTTCCCACTCTTGGAAAATAAGTTTCCCATGTTATTGATTACGACGATCCACGAACTCTATATAAATGCAACCAATCCAATCTAACTTCATATACGGTAAAATCCAAACTGCATATACAAGTCTAACCGACGCAAACAGATGAAACCCTCCTTCACAGATTTCAGTAGTAAGAGATATATGGCTATATAGTAATTATTTCATCTATTAACTAACGCATGGAAAAATAAACAGCAAATATGAAGATAAATTGATTCAAATTGTCATGGTAGTCATAATACTATCCTCACAACAAATCGCCTAATTATTTTTGCATGCATGTGTGCGTCCATGCTAGTGTGGTATGCGGAACGTCGAACTAAGTTTTAGTATATATCGTAAGGCTACATCGAAAAATTCCTGAGCTTTCATTCTAAGACTATTGACTACTGCTGCTCAAGAAATGCGGCCGAGTTATTCAGGCTTATCGAGGAGACCATCGCTTCCACTCGACAGATTACTTTTCTGCGTTGTATGTAGCCGAATGAGGTTTGCTGTTCAGCGTTGCGTGAAAACCGAATTTCTCGAAATTTTTTACCAACACTACTTGGATATTATAAAATTAATTTATTATAAACATAAGTACAGACAATTGACATATTTTGCTCTCGCTAGTAGTGTTACCAATCGCCCAAACATGTAAAAACGCCCTACTTTTTTTTCGTAACTGTCTTCAACCCAATTTCGAATCAAGTTGTAAAGCCTAACGCCTAATTAAGTCAAATACGAGGCACGTTTTTTAAAACCCCATATAGTTATAGCAAACCGAAGTCGCGACGTATGGGACGAACACAATGGTTACAATGAAGTGAATTATAGGGCATATGCGCTCGATTCATTAGTAGTAGTATTATTATTCACAACTCCAGCAGTGTGAACGAACTGTAAAAAATAGGGTATTTTACTAACTTTTTGATGTTATTTCATCTCAGGCACAATAACACATTTCCCAAACCACTTACCGAGATAAGTTAACCGAAATTCACAAATATTTTTCGAATGATTTTGAATCTTAAACTACACAAAGTAACGCTATCCATCAACATCGTACAGTAAATGATTTAAATTAGAAAACAGCAAGTAATTACTCGCAATTGCACTCTAATATTCCCAATTATACCACAGTATTTCATGAAATATACATGAAAATTATAAAGGCGTCAAGTTGTCACTCACTGAAATTTAAAAATTTATAAGGAATAAAATCCGGCTGCAAAGCCTAGTTTAAATAAACTACGACGTGAAAAATGTTGTCGATTCAAATCAAAGTCGAAAAATTATTGGATAATTTTTCAAAAATGTTCACAAATTCATGACTTTTCAAAACTAACTACTGTACTGAGATAGAAAAATTAAACACGAATAGGGGCTGAATTCAATACCCATGGACTGGTGTTAATTTTAGATAAATAAAATCAAATATTCAATAATAATCAATTCGTGTTGAGCAAAACACAATTACCGATCGAGACAAAAGTAAAGAGCACGAACATTTGAGTAGCCACGTCACCACGTCACAAGAATGGAATTCACCCTCTCCGGTTGTTTACGTCTCGCTATTTTAAGCGACATGTGTCGAGCACTTCGGGTTTTTCAGTGACACCAGATAAAATTAACATGTACTAGAGTCAAAAAGTAGTATTCGGAATCTGATTGGTCTGAAACTGAATTCAAAGATGGTGCAATTAATCAAATGGGAAACACATGACACTTTGATATGAGTATGTGGGGCATAATACCAAATCACAGAATTGAGCCCGTACTCAGATATTACTCGGTACAAATATTAGGACAGAATTAAAAACTGACGGTCGTCCTGATAGACAAGGCCTCAATTCTGGCTGCACTAACCCACATTAATTTGAACATTGATTCGTTTTTAGCCTGGCATTATACAACCAACAGAATTATACAACTACACTACCTACTACCTAGTTAGCAAATTATTCATTTATGGAAGAGATCTGGACTTACTTTACTCCCGATCCCCTCAAAACCCACGCAAGAACTCTAAAGCCAACATTCGTATTTCGTATGTTTTCCGCAAAAATTCTTGACACAATGTCTCATTGGAAAAACATTTCCTGTTGAATAGCGGCTGCTTCCACGCAATAGAATAGATCATTGCGCATCTAACTACGGCGTATTTTAATAACCTCGGAAAATAAGCATATGGGAAATTGGTTTAACGCAAATTTTGGAGATCGGTGACAATATCCAAAAGAATTGTGGATGGGAATTTACCTATCTTTTCGAAATAATAATAAAACGAATGAGAGTAAAAGTTAATAATAAGTATACCAATAATATCCCCCGTGCCCTGTGAAAATGGGCACTGACAGTTTGCCACGTACACCTATCTTCAATGAATACTTCATTGCAAACTTTCTAGCTAAATAAAAGGAAGCAATATGCCGCAATCTATTTATTGATGAGATTTCATATTATTCTTAACCTCGAAAGGTATATCGCCAACCAAATCTAGTCTATATTCGGCCTTGTCTAATGCTAACCTAAAACAAACGTGACACTCAATTGATTGGGATGGCACTCGGCCGTAGATAGATTTGCTAACCCACAACTGCAGCCCATGTTTGAACTATGATCTATTTCACAGCAAAGCATAAAACACAAACACAAACTCAGGAAAGCATACTTTCAATGACATGAGTCACGTGGATTTATTAATAACATTATAAGGTATTAATTACGTTCAAAACGAAATAGGGATATAGAATTCTAAACTGATTCTGACATCCAGTTTTTATGAAAATGAATTTTTTTGGTTAAACTCCATTCTGATATGTTTTCGTTTATCGCTCCATTTTATCCTAACCAAAGTAGAATAAAGAAAAACAACACTGTTGTCAAAATTTTTGGTGGTACAATAACAGTTCAGCGCCTTTCTGAGATGAAAATGAGCATCCCGAACATTAGCCTGGTCAATAGTGATACATACTACTTTTTTTTTTTTAATTAGACTTGGACCAATTAGCTATGTAACAGGTACGTCAACAACCTCCTTAGGTCTGCAGCTCTTGCAACTTCGAATGCCGCAGTACGCCACACAACAAGAAACGCATCGACCGGCATGCATCATTGGTCGAAGTGACGTAATTAACGTCGGAAATAAGCAGCAAATATACAAGTCAATAACTTTGACAAAATTTGTCGATTGTTACATTTTATGAATGACGCAAATCGTGTGTCATGACACAAATTTGCAAAGTTACAATTTAGTGTCTTATGTCAATCCGAATGCTTACAAAAAAAGAAACATTGACCCCGTTAGCTTAAAAATAAAAGTTATTTATTTGCAGGTTACACACTTTGGGAGATGGCAGCGTTCATATCATGTCTTAAATATAAGTATAAAATTAGTTTTCTTCATATATTACCTATGTATAATATATCTTCTATATCTTATCGGCAATTTTCTCTTTGGAAGACTAGGTGCATCAGGATAGGCAAAATTAATGATATAATATATGATATCAAGTGGAATAATCATAAGCGACAAAAACCCCACGAAAACGACGAAATTATGAAGCTCGGCTATACTAATCTCGAAGCATAACATTCAAAAAGTTAATTTGATAATGCAACTGGGGCAAAATCATGGCCTATTAAATCATCCCTATAACAGCATAAATAGCTATAACGACACAGACTAACAAATTGGGCGAATGAGTTATGAATTAAAAATGTTTTATTTATGAAATTCAACCTGATTCTGATGCATATAATTACACAACAACTTGGGTGACTGACACGCAGCCAAGAACAGGTCACAAGGTCTAAAATTAAAGTAAATAGTTATACAGCTAACAGACTCGAAGAAACTATAAAATTTAGGGCTTGCTTAAATCCGATTAGATGTAGGAATATTTTAAATTATTGATTCACACAGTCAGCCTGTAGTTCAATCATGTCCACGGCTGGTGAGTATTGGGCGATCTAACCCAAGATAGGACATTTGAAGTAATCAAGATGTCTACATTTAAAAATATTGTCAGGCTAATAACCGAATTGCCTAAGTCACTTTTTGGCGGTTTTGAGTTTATTACACAATAGTTAATTATGTAACCTGTCAGTTAATTCAGATTTTATCCCAGGGATTCCGGAACGCATAAAAATGGAGATTTATGTGACATGCATTTTATTGCAAATGCGCGTTATATTGATGAAATATATATTTCAAACATTAAAAATGTTATTAAAAAAAGAGAAGCTGTTTTGGGGATTAGACATACGTTTTTCGAATGTTTGGTTTCAAGACTGATGATATAGTCAAGTTGTAAAATTGCGTATGTCCCCAAATCATACCCACATTTATGCGTAAGTCACAGTACGACATTATGACGTCACATGCCTACATCATACAAATTAATTTAAAATCCGCATATGACTAAAAATGGAACCATGGGAAATTTTTTTCTCTCAATGGCATAACAATATCATTAGGAAGTTTTTTACGTTTTTCTCAAAATTGCTAAATATGAATCACGCAATTTGGTTATTAGCGTGACGATATTGTCTAAAGCTGAGGTATTATGTCACATATCTAAATTCTTTGAGAGGCAAAGCATGAAAAACTTCCAACTAATTTCACAGTCTACATCACTGGAACAATTATTATAACGAGCCTCATTTGCCGTCTCTTTGAACGAACTCAATTAAATGGATCAAATGATCGCTATACTCAGATGAAGACGTAAAATAAATATGTCTTCGCGATATTAATGGGGCCAGTGTGCGCAGAGCATGTTAGGGGTTTGTACACGCATGTAGAGCATGGTATGAATCTCATATGTTTCATCTAACAAAAGGAGTCGTATGTCGACCAGACTGAGTAAAAGTGAAACAATTTTATACATGCTCTATCGATAGAGAGCCACATTCAATTAATAAAATAATTTTTATTAACATTTTCTATTAGTAGTAAGTAGCCGGCGACTCTTATTAAAGTTCAGATGTAAAACAGCAGTATATCTTGAGTTTTATAAATACCTGGTGGTATTGCGTCATAAGGTCTGGCCTTACTGTATTTACTGAATAACATGGTAGATATGCTGAACGCTACACGTGGTTTCCAGAGGATCGTTTACAACATGTTTATTTCTCATTGTGAATGCGGGTAGAGCATCGTGAAATATTTTATTTTGCATATATATTTGAGTATCTGAGTAATACAACAGTCGATATTGCCGATTCTATTTATAATGTTTACAAACAACACTGTGTTGTCATGGCGAGTACTGCTAAATATATAAGAGTAGGTGCGGACGAGATTAAACTAATTATGTACTGCTGAATATGCATCGACTCCTTATACAATCCTCACTTGATTAACGTTGTTTCTTTTTAATAGAATACAGTAGCACAAAATATGATTTTAGCCGAATAATGTAAGCCGAATCATGTGAGTTACAAAAACAAACTTGCACAAGTCACGTACTCGACACTAACGTTTGGTTGAAGTCCCACGGGAACTAAAATTTAAGCAACAACTAAATACGGAAATAAGGTTCACTTCAAGAGACAATGATATTTTGTATCAGTAAATTCCAAATCGACTTACCGTAGTATTTCCTTGAAATGCACACAATGTTTTGGTATTTCAATGTCGATTGTTAAAATGTAGATATTCTAAACTGTTATTAATACCTATCTACCTAATATGCTAGAACGGTTCATCTTCCGCACAATATTAGCTAGCGAGATGTCTTGTTTTATCCTACAAACATGGTATTTTATCACTTTGATTATACCACGGATAAATGTGAACTCGTTTCGCAGCACGTGTAATATCCTATTGCTACTGAAATACGCGAAAAACATCAATATTCAGTGAAACTATACCGAAAGCCTACAAACAACTCAAAGAAGACTAATGCGAGGTTAATACCAGACAACTCTCCTTACTAGTCCGCGTCCCAAAATCTGGAGATCAGAACCCAACAAAACGGCGTTTGATCCCGAAAGAAACACCAATGGCCACCGAGGCGTGCGATACCCAAGCACGTCGGAATAGACGTAATTCGAGGTGAGAGTCGAGTGTCTAGAAGCGCATCAAATTTCTCTTTTATTCTCTTTTAAAAATCGTTCCCGCCCTCACCTCAAGAGTTTATGTATTTCTGCTGGGTGGCGTCTAAGTACAACTGAAACATGTGGGCAGTTTTATATCGCCAATACCGTAATTTTTAAATGCTGCAATATTCCGTCGCTGATATTAAACAAAAGAAATGTGCTATATACAGATGCAATTTTGAGATGAAGTTTGTATAGTATTGTGTTTACCGCAATCAGTCACGCTTATACACTGAAAATTTTCTTGAAATAATTTGCCCGGGGCGAAATTGTTATTGTTTCATCGTGAAGTTTAGCAGCACCTCAACGAAATATATAAGCCACTCTGTTTTGAGCGGAGTAGACAATTTATATGAATGAGTTAACAGCATGGGTCCAGCCGATTCAATTGTTCGCAAATTTGGGGTGACCTTGGTCTTAAAAATACTATAAAGTTCATTTTAAACAAAAATATACAAAGCATTTGAAGTATCCTTCTTACATCGAATCTTTAAATGTGTATAAAAGTCACGTGTTTTCCTGAAAATAAGACCTAGCATGGATTTTAAATATGATTTTAATGGTGACCGTACATTTGAACCCATGTACATTTGAACCCATGCGTATATCCACGGGTTCAACCTATATGCGGGTGCTAAAACCCATGGGTTAGGGTCAGTATGGGTTTAACTATCCGTGAAACAAAAAAAAAATCCATAGGTGCAATAGCATACAGGTGCAATTGTCATGGGTTCAAATGTACGTGGGTTCAAATGTAATGGAACCGATTTTAACATAAGCCCTCCCCCCCAAAATAAGACCTAGTCAATACCGCAAATTTTATTTTTTCGACTTAGTCGATAGCAAGAAATCTCTCCTGCACGTTTTAAATGATTGATAATTATGTTATGCAGTTATTTTGAATAAAAGCGTGTTGATTATATGTATAGATATTGGTTTTCATATTTTGTATATTTGAAAATCTCGTAATTCTCTGCTTTGTAATTTTGTTCTTGATAACTGAAAATATAAGACATCCCGAATATAAGACATCCAGAAAATAAGCCCCAGTGTTATTTTTCGGGAGAAAATTGAAATAAGACCCTGTCTCATTTTCGGGGTACGCGGTAGTACAAGAATAAGAAAACTTTTTCTCTCTGCGTTTCGGTTCTAAGGAAAAAAAAATTGCAGATACGCCGTAAAAAATTATCAGTCATCAGCACTGAAAAATTCCCACAATACGTTTTTATTCACCAATGAGGTTGCAGTTTATCCCGGCGAACGCTTCCGCCATGGAATTAATGCATGGAAATATTAATCGTGACAACCGCAATAAGCCTACTACTAGTCATCACATGGGTGGTCGAAGCAAGGATTTCCCTACACCCGCTTAATATTTCATACGCCCACCCCCTCCTAATTTTGAGGTCTGACAGAACGTTTTACTCCCTAACTTGGATAAAATCGTATTTGAATATCCGGAAAGTGGCGTATATATGCCAGTGCAGATGTTTAAGTGAAATACATTGCACCTCCCCTAAATTTGGAAACATTTCCTGAAATGAAAAGTAGGAATGCATACTGGGTTGAAGGCCCCACATTCATGACATTTGACTCTGCAGGTGACGTTAAACCCCATAAACTCAGCATAGATGTTTGTTTTGCACTCATTTTTCCATAATACAAATTTTTATCAGTAATAGGTAATCTTTCAGGAATTTGTGACAAATTTAAATGCTTCTTCGAACTGCCTCCATTTGTGACTTCTGTAACCTTAGTCCCAAATTTTACTCAACTTGCAACTTTAACGCAACGCTACAACGAAAGCAAAATCAAATTGTCATTTTTCCTGTAACATTGTCGGCTGCTATTTCGTGTATGGATGTTAAAAATGAGGTAATTAAGTCTGTGTTTCCATATACCGCCCAACGAAATGAACGAGACAAAACTATTTCGAAGCATGTAACCAGGGAAAGAATGGACTTCATGGACTAGCATCGGCCGCTTTTTTCCAATTTGGAACCTTTCATAAATAAGAATGCCGATCACCTTGTGATTACACCATTATATTAGTATTGTATATCGATATATATATGTATATGATCAGTTTTAGCTTTAACATCTTCTGTGACATACTGACATATAACACGGCCGGCGCTTAAAATTTTGAACTATTTTTTTGAATTTCAAACGATAAAGCATTAGGAGAAGCGATTAAATCTGCTGCGAGAACTTTAAAAATAATGATACAAAATGAGGTTAGGTTGCAAACAATGTATGCTTGGAAAATATACAAATGTTGCTAAAATTTAGAATTGTTCAACGTGTATAATAGCTGTTTATGGTCACCGTCTAGGGATCAACTGAAGAATTCCCCCCCCCCCCCCCCTCAACCCACCTAAGCCGAGTTCTGGAGATTCTTCAGTTGGGTACCCATGGGGTCTTCAGTTGATCCCCGTCTAGCTAGGGGGAATGTGGTGTTGCATACATAAGAACTGTGAAGGCGAGTTTGCGAAGTTGCTAATGAAAGATAAAGTTGTATTTTCGAACTCGTCAGAATCGAAATTCTGAATTAGTCTGAGTCATAATTCCACACTTTCAGTGGTGATAAAACAAGTTAAAGATTTGGGCGGAAACTCAAAAGCATTAAATTTAAGCGTTCTCACGAGTCTCTTAAATTTTCATGGGGTTTTCTATTATCAAAACTTGATTTTCTCGGAGCAGGAGTCAACATATTTCATTAACAGGAGTTAAATTTTCATCCCCAAACACACACTACCACATCTCGGGCATATAGATAAGTAATAATTATCCAAGTTCCGAATATCCTCCAATATGATATGACGTCAAGTTTCCTCTCATTATTCACTTCAATTTATACTATTTTATTTATTATTTAACAATCTCAACACAACCAAATACTCCAAACAAAACGACAAGCATACAATAAAGCGACAAGTACCAGGCAGCACAATGCAAGAAAACAGAATATACACAATAAAAACACTTTGAACAGTACTGAGTACTGATGATAGCTAATTCCCTGACAACAACCAAAACTACAACGCTGAAATAACTGCAATGTCACAGTACTGAAACAATAGTATCGGCCTACTGTGTAGCATAATAACATCCAACAAATCCCCATCCCGCAGTCACAAAACCACAAACAAACATCCCTGATAACCCACCGGAGACCAGAGGCACTAACACAGACACTCATGACCAGAATCAAACCGAAAACCAGCCACACTGTACCGGTACCATACCAACCACATCACACGCTAACAGCCACACCCAAAAGACAAACCGACACACAGCGCCCCCAGTGTCTTCAACGCCAAAATACCAAATATGGAAACAATATCACATGACATCATTTAATTTAAACGATAAAACAAGGGTCGTCACACTCTCAATATATAGTGCCGGAAATGGTGTTGCATGAGCAAAAGATCGTCGGCGGCAATTTCAGAGCTTTTAAATATTAATCTTTATGTATGCATAAGCGTTGTGAAACCATGTAAAAAGCGTTCCAACTTGATTGTATCTCGAAAATTAAAATCACTGCTCATTTGGAGGTGACCTGTTTGGAATTGTTGAATAATTAAATGCAACAGAAAGAGATGTAGGCCTACAGTTCATGCGGATGAAGCAAAATATGTTGTCAAAATGGATTTTCAATGCATGCAGGGTGCTTCGTTGGTTCCGGAGGGAAGTGATTTTATAATCCTAGCAAAATTAATCTTCAATCTTTCTGTACTTGCCTCATTCAGAAAACAAAGAGATAATTCGATGATCTATCTATTGCTATCACAGCTCACTCGTTTTGAAAAAAAAAAACGAGTGAACAACACACCGGGGAAAAGTCTCGTGGAAACACTTCATTATCACGTCTACCGGATGGATGGAATTGCCGTATTAGCGGGTACATTCTTCTTCAATTCGGGACCTGCGACCTTCCCTTGCACTAACCTGCCCTTTATACCTTTTGGCATCAAATCGAAGAGTAATTAGCAATGCCCTAAAGATTCGCCCACGACCTTTTCTATACTGCACAACTAACGTTAATTAAATAAATGCTTATGGGTGGTTTTATAGATAGAGTTGAAAGTCGACATTGTCAGCCAAGCCTCGACATCGTCAACTACAAATGAACTGTAAGATGTCTTACAGTATTCTGGGATTCTCAGATCACAGGGTGTGAGAAAAGTTTATTACGGGTTGTTACATCGTAAAATTGACATTGATCAAGATACACGCGAGCTAAACGGAAACTCTGAGATACTACAATTTGGCGTATCGACGTCGAGGTTCGATTAAATTCCTTCGGTAGATAGAATAGCCCCGCGCAGTTCGCGAGTATAAATTTAATGTCTGACTGCTTCACCATGTAACTTCTCAGTACTGGAAAACAACAGAACAAGCAAAACGCTGAGAGAAAAATCTTTATATTTCTGAATAGTGGCAGTTGAATACAAGAAAACAGCCGCAATTCAAACAAATGTACAACAACCCTCCACGATTTGACCAAAAAAAAAATATTATATTTTACCAATCTCTATGCCAGTTCGAGGGGCTGTTAAAACAAACAATTGAAGGGGTAACAGAATTTGTTCCCCCACAATGATGCTTGAAAAAATAAGTCAGTAAATCCCAGTAAGAGACTAAACGTAGCCCAAATTTATGAAACTATGTTGTAAATATACCTAAACCAAATTACGTAACTACAATGAATTTTGTGACAAAGAAAAGCGGACTAGTTAATTAAGCGCAAAACGCGATTGAGTATATATACCCTTTAACATTAAATGACATTTGAAATAAATACGTCTGCAGTAGAATCAGAAAACATGATAATAATATGATGAAAACATAGCGGCGAATTCCCATGAAGTTGTCCAAATGATATGCTGGATCGGTTAATTTTTCGTTTCGGCTGCAAAAAGTTAAAAGAAAATACTATGTCAGTCGAGTATCGATCGCGAAAGAAAGAAAAACAATATCCAAAATTTTAAAACGAACTCTTTTTTTCGCTGTCGATATCTGAAAAACAAGAAAAAAAAATGTTCAGTTAAGTTTTCAAAAATTTAGTAAAGATAAACTTACTCAACAGTGAATATACTAAATAAAAACAAGATAGCATTGTTAGTCTGGCAACAAATGTACCAGAAATTAATCGAAATATAGTTTTTTTGAAAGCTTGTTGATGTCACGATTTATCATACGAAGATATAATTCACTTTAGGAAATAAAAGACTCGACATGTAAATATGATGGCATTACAAGCTAAATATATATCTATTATTGAAATAATGAGCGTTCTGATAATATCATCTTACCGTCTTTCGTGGGTAGGCGGTTTTTTTCAACGGTCTGTACGGATTTCAATTTGTCCGATTTATTAAACTTTGTAATGTCCTTCAAATTTTGTTCTCGGGCATACTCTGAAAAGTGTGGGAACAAATATTTAGTGTCAAAGCATCCAAGTACTGAAATTTTGTCTCGCGAATGGTAGTTGCATTTAACAATTTTATAAATGGTAACAGAGTCAACATAGCTTTTTATAAAGCTACCTAATGCAGTAATGGAAAACAAAACAAAAAAGCTTCAAAAATGGGCAGCATAACAACTGCCTCCAACAACCAAAACGTATTTTTGCTTGATCGGAAGATAGACATTTCGGGATTAGGATTCTATGGGACTTCAAAAAGGTTGGCATTGAGCTTCAAATTGGTAATTTTAAAATATTACTTACGTGCTTGCGGTTCTACTTCTTTTTTCTGCGTATCTGCATGGTTTAACGTTTCTTTCTTGAATTCCTTCACCTGAGCAAGGTCGATCTTTTGTTCTGTCGCCATTGTGCTAGAGTTGTTGATTGGGGAAGCGTTATATTATCTTATAAATAATCCAATACGAAGGTCTGAAATATATAGCACTTTATTGAAACCCCGTACATTGGTTAGGACGGGGATCGGTGCAACCTCTGCTATATGGAACTAGAACCCCGTGGTTGTGCATACTCGCACTTTGAATCTAGTCTACTTAGTGCGAGTCGCAACTTTGCCAGAAGAACAAGAAAGCAAAATAGCAATTTTATATAGGCTAGATTGACTGTTTAGATTATTGTCATGTTAAGAACTAAACTTAGCTGTTTAACCGTGCTATATATATCTATATTTTAATAATTTCCTTTCTCTGCCGCGAAATCAACATTATCAGTGCACTGAAATATTGGGGAATATGCCATCTCGAAACACGTTGACTTTCTACCACGACGTATTTTTCTAATCTACGTTGCATAATATACTATTAATCCCCTCCGAGGTTAGTCCGTGACTAACAACCATTTTTACATCCGTTTTGTGAAAAGGGAGCAACGACCGAAACCAGCCCGATATGTTTTGATGCGAATGTGGCAAAGATGTAATCTGAAGCCTCATTGCTCAGATTGCCACTAATAATTATTGGTTTCATGTTGTTGTAAACAATCTAATTGTGCCAGGACAGACTGAATTCTACAGGTTTACAGAAACTTTTTTTATAAAATCCCAATTTAGCAGTTTAATATGAATTTGGTTAGATACATAAGGCGCGGCTGATACGCCATATCGGTGACCGTACATCTGAACCCATGTGTATATCCGCTGGTTCAATCTATATGCGGATGCTAAAACCCATGGGTTAGTTTTAGTATGGGTTCAAATATCCGGAAAACAAAAAAATCCCATAGGTGCAATTGTCATGGGTTCAAATGTAATGGAACCGCCATATCAATGTAATCAAATGTATACTGTTCATAATTGAAAGGCAAAGATAAAATTGATGATTTTCGCTTCAGGACAGAATGAGTTTATGAATACCAACATTATTCACTTTATATAATATGTTTAGTATTTTAAAAAAATATTTATTCCAGAGCAATGAATCCTCAATTTGCAGTCGGACCGTGAATTATAAATCAAGCCCTTTGTCTGATGAAAATTTGGAATTTTTTTGTTGTTTCTGAAACGACCATTCCATGCGCTCCAGTCAGAACTGAGCTCGAACAGGCGTCAGTTTTAGCAGTGTATATCTATGACAACGGAAGTGTGGTGTGACGTAATTCTTTTCATGAATCAATATGCATCAGTCACAAGCCGGCGACTTCTATGCAAAGCGATGTGAGGAACACGTTGAATAAAACGTTTGCTTATTCTAAATTCTAAAGCTGAACATGGCGATTTCACAAAGCGCAATCTATTGTCGCCTCTCAGCAACAGGAAATCGACTTCATAAATCAAACAAATTGCATATAGACGACCACGAATGCTACTGGCGCTCTAAACCAGTCCGAAACAGCTAACTTATTTATATGAAGAATTCGGGCGTGGTTCATTTACGTCTGAAGCTAATATTTTCACCGATTCCCGTGCCGAATGGCCAAGCCAATATTGTTGTATTCAAAACGTCTATTGAGTGTTGGCTTATTATTATTATTGCAGTGAATTTTTTCCATGGATGGGCTAATTTCAACTGTTACTAAAAGTTACTTGAAACAGATCAATTGCGAAAACTGAGTCATCAACACGGTATTCAAGTAAACGAAGTCGGCCGGAGGACAACTGGTACACATTCACTCAGAGAATAGCTACACATTAGGTTGAATTTTTTCTGCTCATTATTTTTTAGTGGCATAGTTTTATGAAAATAAAAATACTTCAGAGGGTTGATATTAATTTTGAATTGTAACTCAACTTCAACGGTCGATTTATCGGCGTAACAGACAGCTTTTCGTATGTCTAAGTACCCATGAAGTAGCTCTTATGTTTCAAAATTTACCCCTACCATGGATCTATGTTATAGGGTTATTTCACAAGAGAAGTCTGCAAAAATTATCTCATCGCATATACAGTAAAACCGATGAACTATTTGTATAAAAACCGATACGCAAAATATTATAATCCGAACTGCATTTTTACGATTATGAACTGAAGAAACAGCAAAAAATTTTGTGCACATGAACGTGTTTATCTATTTATCTAATTCAAGCCTGGAACAGTTTTGAAAGATCAAATGAGCCAGCCCAATGCGATTCCTATTTACTGTTGCGCAAACCAGCTGTGTATAATTGGAAACTGAAATGCAAAACTACGAATGCTAATACCTTTATTAAAAAAATATTCACCTAATATACCCTGAATACTGAATTATACCAAACCGCCAAAATATCAAATGCGCTCTTTACAAATGATGCCTGTTCGGTAGATAGCTTAACAGTTATATCGAAGGTATTTAATTAACTTATTGATTAGCAGTTAAATATCATTTTTAAAATTCGTGATTAAATGTGATCGACAAATCGCACATTTTCACGCTTATGCCTGGCTAGGGAAGAGGTTCCGGTGATATTTTAAAATACGTCCTATCATAATAAAAGTAACAAGATAAAAATATGTATTGTATTCAAAACGAAAAATCACATAGACGGGATTCCGATTACTGTATTAGAATTACTAAATATAATTATGACAGCCCCGACCAAGTATGGAACTTGATAAAAAAAAATATAACACGTAACGATAGCGTACTAATGATATTCCATTCCTAACTGACAATAATTGATATAAAATTTCTTAGTTAGTGCGGCTGTCATTGATGTCATCACGATCTTTTGGACCGAAATTGTGAAACTAATTGATTCCGGGAAAACAATTTTCCAAATCAATTGGAATATTACGAGTTTCGTGTCTGCGAATCGTGCTGCCGAAAAAAAGTATAACTAAGTTATCATTATAACGACTAAAAGATTGATAGTTTAGAAGTAGAAGTTTGTTACTAACTTTAAATCTATGGTTATATTCTTTAAGGCTGGCGTCCCAGTAGAAAGTTCTACATACGTTATCACAACGCATAAAAAACTATACTTCCTGCCTATAAAAAATATTATCTGATTGAGGTTGATTAGAAGTATTATTGCTACACCTCCCTCCAAAAACATCGCGCGAACTAAATGGGTGAAATTCACAGTTTTTCGTGTGAAATGTGTATTACATTAGTAAGTAAACTAAATGACATGTATGTACAAACAAAATCGAGCTTTCTAAAAGTAAACACGATAATGCGCGTCTAATATTGTCAAAATCACGTTTCAAAGTTAAAAGCAACGCCAGATGCTGAGAGCGTTGGCAAGACTGAGGAAATTTATCTGGCATCTCTGCTACTCGAGGAAGTCATCAGTCTCGCGTGCTGCTGGCTTTTAGCTGTAGCGAAGACAGGAAACGCCCAACGAGAGCGCATCCAAACATCCCTATCCCCTGCGCTGCGTGACTCTATCAATTGACGACGTTATAAAGATAGCCATGAATAGGAAACAATATCATCTCGATATAGGATCAAGGATGAACCAAAGATGCGACTAAATAACACACTTATAGTCCAGCATATACAAATATCTTGCTGACGAACATTCTGACTCATAACTTTTCAGCAAAATAACTATCGCAGTCCGATAAGTGAATACATTCACAAATAGTGTTATATGGAACGGATCGCAATCCCAATCTTCGAAGATACTTTATTTCATTACCTATAACGACGTTACTGCGCACACGGACTGATGCAACCTAAACACCTCATTGAACTCTCAATTTCCCACCACCCACCTACATCCCAAATACTGAAAGGAAATTATTTTTAGATTCAATATATATCTCTATATTCCTGGCTGGCAAATCGCTATGGTATGAACTGAACGCAGAACACTAAACAAACCTACTTCCCGTCAACGCGTCCGGCATGACTCAGTCTACTGAAAGATGTCTCCTACAGAATGGAAAACCTAATATGCACGCTTCAAATCCTTCGTGAAATAAAGGCCTTGCTGATCATAAATATCTTTCTCTCGATATTAACAGAAATTTTTTTCATTTCTTCTTAATAAAGTCTAATTATTGTCGACATTATGAATTTTGGGTAGCTTATAGGCTAGAGCTTGCAAGTTGACTGTTAATAAGCGACATTTTCATTTTGAAGCAAGCTTGTTGACTGGCAATCGAGAAACCTCCATACCAATTGATCACGCCGACTAAGCCGCAGCTATATCTGGAATTTAAGTTTTCAAATATACTCCCATTTTGAAATGCAGACGTTTACGGTACGAAATGTAAAAACATTTGCCATCTATGGCATTGATAATAGAATATACCAATCGGGCTGCATGACCAAGGCATGTTTTCATTTTCAAATACAGACGATCGTAATCTGATAATGCTGTATTACGTTCCTCTCTTACCAAACATGGGGCTGACAACCTTTGGAAAAAGGCAAGGGACTTTGTCCGTTCGTTACCAAGTAAGTATTTGGAAAAACGTTTTCTCGGCAGTTTTAGAACAGGAGTATATAGCTTTATTGTAGAGATATCGATTCATTTCTGTCTACTGGGCTAAAAAGCTAGTAAGTTCGTCTGCCCGATAACAGTCATCAACCACTTATATACATAATGAAGTGCGCATGGTGCGCATTTCAATCGCTCAATCCACCATAATCTGTCATCTAATTTTGTTATTTCTTAGCCTGAAGCAAGTCGGCCCGATACATTCAGCCACAGTGAACCGTCTGATAGATATACAGAGTCTCGAATGACGGGAATGCATATTCAACGTCGCTTAAAATAGCTCGATTCGATCGCGTTTATGCAGTCTCTTGTATATAATTTCAGGACTTTATTATGCCATAAATGAATTGTCGAAATAGTGCTAATACGCTAATAGCATGACTACAGTTGCTTAATATACCATATCTAAAATTTAAGCACTTATTAAAACAAATAAATATAACATGAATAGCAGCAAAGAATTTGTTCATATGTTTAAAATACACTACATAACCTTATTGAGGCTACACATAAGGCACCGCATATATCACGAGTCTTACTCTTTACTACCAAATTTTTTGGGCATTTCGTCTCATGATTTCATCTTAGATTCTCTCATTACTTTGAAGCAATTAGGGTTGGTGAAGCGTTTTGCTATGATTTTTGAATTCTTGAATTTTCCGTGCTATTTCTAGCCTAGTATGTTTCAGGGAATCTTTTCGGTATGATAGCAAATCACACCCGCAAAAATGATGATATTTCCAAATGTATGTAAATTGAAATTGATTTCTCAAATTAGAGTCGTTGTTATCGAATTTGAGGTTATTTAGTGTTGAAATTAATATATATTACCTGTAACATTGACCAGAACTAAAATAAATTGAGCGGTCAAAATAGTAAAATTTGCAATATACTTGCAATCGTGATTATAATAAGCGTTTTTATGTATGTACCAGACGCATTTAGTAATATATCCCATGGCAACAAATTATAGTTTTTTCGAGATTACTCAGACTATCATTCTACTTTACAGTACGTGGAAGAAAACTAGCCTCTAAGAATCGTATCCTTGGAGCGTCACAAATAAATGCTGTGGTATTTTCCGAAAAAGGACTTCTTATACGACAAAGAGAAATATCAGTAGACACCAAAAATGAATAATTCATTGACTAATTCAATTATGTTACAATGGTAAAAGTTCCCCCATTTTGCAGGTGACTTCAGAAATCTGATTCTAATCGGCGTATGTCAAGCGCGATCCTCGTGCGAACCACGCCCGAGGCCTTTCTTGTTTCTGATCACCGTATGCTTCGAGCGTCAGTATATGTGGTGATAAACATAAAAATATCTGGCAACGGGGGTTTGGGTAAAAAAAAAACATTAGGTGGTGGCAATTTCGTAATGACACGGTGAATTAGTTGAATTTTTCGAAGCAGTTTGATTTGAAAAACATGTGATACATTTGGTGTACATTTTTTTAAAATTGGCTACAACTCATTTTTAGTGCATTAGCTACATTGCAACTAAAACTTGAGGATAGCTTTCCACGAATTTGACTACAATAAATACCAGCGGCATGGCATGGAAACCAAATGAATAATACATTTTAAACTTTCCGTATGTGTTGAGCAAAATCTCACACAACTGAAGGAATATATTATTTTTAACAGTCAAGGCTTTCCCGTATAAGGCACGAGCTTGGCTGTTACAATTCCGACTGGGATCGACTATATAAGGTGAAAGAACGGACAGCATGAGTCATTGGCCACATCAGTTGATGGATCGCAACAATATGAGTACGTGAACGAACGTAAATTCACTGCCTATGTTAACAATAAGCTGCACGAGTCCATACGCTCGAAAGGAAGCGAGGATTTTGTTAACTCGGTATTTCACTTCAACTAACTTAGAACGGGGACAGAATTTAAGTTTTTCTATTGCCACTGGGTCATTTCTCCTCGAGGAGGTCGTTAAAATTTCGGTCAACCCAATTATTATTATGATAATATAAGTTTCATTTAATTACTAATATAAAAACTTTAAGGGAATCGATATTGTTAATAAAAGAGTCTGTTCTCATTGGCGACCAACGGCCTTACCAATACCCCGATTGTACCTCAAAGATGGTTCTGTATAAGCTTGGTGTTGTTACATTGGAACCAGGAGCACTCATGCTAATTGAAAACTGGTTTAACCTTCTATGCCAAATAAGGTCAAGATATTATATAGCTTACTTCACATTAATTATAGCAAGTGGGCCAGTAAAATGCCATTACAAAACAGTACTTTCACGAGCAGGAAATAACGTCACATAGTGTGCGATGCTAAGAAATCTCGTGATATTGAAGCCTTCCTTCTCAAGATATCAAATCGTACTGGTTACGTAAGATAGCGTTCAGAAATTACTCACTAACCAAAAATGCTTTCATAAATCCGCACCGAATTACTAAGGGAAGTATGATAAGGATTTTTACCGATCAGTAAAGAATGATCAACAAGATGTAGTCATGTTGTTTATATTATAAAACGTAGCCTGCTCAGGTTGGAAATAACATATATATGGCAAATAAGTTGATTATAACTTAGGCTTAAGCCATCTCATAATAACCAATTATATAATAGAAATGATTATACAAGACTTATTTTTGCAAGATATAGATATTACAAAATATACTAACCACTTCCGATTATAAAGCCTACTGAATAATGCATATACCTTGGAGAATGTCGGTTTTAAAACGGTAAGGTTCGATTATTTGGAGGGAAAAAATACTTCAGAAAGATTATTTTAGCGACAAATACTATTTTAGTAGCAATACATCACGCTTGAACTATGATAACATTTCCTGTTTATGACTGCAAGCTTTCTGCAGACATATCATAAAACACTAACGAAAGAGTGTAATTTGAAAACGAGACACAATCCGACTGTAGCTTGAATCTGGCAAATAGTCAGAGCACGACCTGCCACAAAAAAAAATCTGATAAATGTTTTATCATCATGCTGCATAATATTCGAATAGTCGATATAGACAGAAAGCAATTATGATAAAGCATTCATGATCCATAGAATGAAAACTCTTAGAAAGTATGGTCCATTTTTATTCATGTTTAGCAAAGCGATATGAGATACAAGAAAATGCAAAGTTTAATGGTAAATTCTGAGCGACATTTTAAAATGGGAACTCCCAAAGCATTAAATGAAAAGTCTTAATTGATTCTTGATTCAATTTGGGAATTCAACTTTCAAAAACATGACCGTGGAGCGTGAGCGTTTCGAAATTAAACGACTTTGTGAGCGCATAAAATATATTACAAAATATCAAGTACTTTCGAACGAAACTTCAGCACTTGGGACAATTTCAGCAAATATAGTTACTGAATGTTGTTCAACATTAAATGTAAAATACATACAACCCATAAAGCGAATTTCAATAACAAAATTCCTTTACTTATCCGGTGTTCTCTTATTAAACTTAGAATCGCAATGTAAAATTTTATGGCAGGTGGATTTATATATATATATATATTTTGAATGATACATCCTGTGATAATACAAGTCAAACATAACTCAACAGGCGATTTCAACAACGTAAACTATCAAGATCAATATTTAGGGGAAGTTTTAAAAAGTTTATAGTAAACGACTATTTTTCAAATTGATACGTAATAATTTATATTTAAATAACATGGAAAGTTCCAACGGCAAATTGCAGACAACAGACATCATTTCCGTGCACTTTTTGATCACATAGTACGATCTCCAGACATAACCAGCTCGACTAAATTATACATAAGTTGTCTCGCCGTTTCCGTGACGTATTGATAGAACAGTTCAACGTTCATTATTTATGCGTGAACCGTCGGAATAGAGTAGTATAATAGGGAGGTGAAACACATTGCGGGATCCACTCATGAATCATGATATTGTGATTGATAATGATGTTATAGGTCAGGGGTGGCCAACCTGCTTTCGACCGCGATCGACTAAAATCCTCAAAATAGCCCGCGATCGACTGGTCGGTAAGGACAAAAACGAATGAATACTGAATATGCACACATACATACAAGAAAATTCCAGCGTTGCCAATAAGCTCTGTTCTTTGGGCGAACTTTTCATGAAATCGCCACAAAAATGCTGTATTTCAATTTGATCATGTAATTGTACCTGGAGTAAATGTTTCATCATTAATTTACGATATTTATTCAAATCATACAATTGGTCCAAACCCAGGCCCACCGGCCACATGTGGCCCGACGCTTAATTATCTGTCGCACGCGTCGCATTTGCGGGAGAGTAAACAAAATATCGCATTTGCTGTTGTTTCGTCGTAAAAATAACCAGAAAAATCTTTTGACATATTGTTACATCATTAATGTCATTGAATTGACTAGTGTTATGGCTACCTAAGGAAGCTAGCGGGGTTGAATGATATGCTTGGCTAGTCTAAATTATTAACTGGGGTCTATCTTTTTGGTCGGGTACATATGCTAACAAAATAGGCTTTATAGAAAACTAAAAATCAAATGAGGAATGTATTACCCTAGGTTGGCTATGATGCAGTGGTGAGCTAGGAAAATCGTAACAACCGGAACGCACCTAATTCTCAAAAATGTAATATATTCACATAACGACGCGGAGGTTTACAGAAAGTTTTGTCTGTCCTAAGATAGAGTCGAAGAACTGCAATGAAATATGAATAAATTGTCTGAAATATTTCCATGTAAAATTACAAGAATATTCATAGCAATTCAATATAAATGTTATTATTAGAAAGGTATACGGTGAATTTTCACGGGGTCAAAGGTCGGGAAAACATCTATTACACGTCACTATTGTACTAATCTAATTACATATATTTAAACATCGCTCTTTTGTTTAATTTCACGTGGTATTGTTGAGCGGGTATGATTTCTCGGTAAAATATGTCGAGGAATCGGAAATTTAGGAATCGGATAAGAATTGAATGCTTGTAAGAGTAAGTAGTCATACCTGGCATCATCAATGCTCACTACTACTCGTGTTTGGGCGATAAATTCATGAATATGATATCAAAACTGAATTTTCGTTCTACACTTTTTTTAAAAACTATTGCAAAAAGTGCAGATGTAATGGAAAAAAATATCAACATTTTTTGATACAGAACGCCAAAATTGTTTTTGTCGTATTTTCACTGTCTGCCATTATGCAGTTAATAGAATGAATGTTCGACATTTTTAATTTGAAGATCTGATATGGAATGGAACCGGTAGGATCATCGAGCCAGAGTTCAATTTACCTTTTGATTAGACCAGCGTTTCCCAAACTTTTTTAACCACGGAACACGTACGCTTTTTATCTCGACTCGCGGAACACCAAGAAATGAGAGGGGGGGAAATTGTGAAGAAAAATGGTGTAATGGATATACTCAAATTTAATGAGAAGGGTGAGATTGCACAGAAAGACGTTTAATATCGGATGCAATAGTGGGTAGCTGAATGTACACCTCCGCTTCGGCATCCAATCGGCCCCTGTACTTTGTCTTGGTGGACACGTACCGCGATAACTCTGTTTTGCAAAAGGAGGTAGTCGCAATAGGCTAAATTTTCTTCATTGCCTCCCTTGCAACGGTAGAGTATTAATTTCGAATATTTAGCCAAAATTTGCCAAGCGGGTGATTGTGAATTCTAATTTCAAACTGCCATCACTTAAAAGTTCGATGAACTCTTCCATAGTTCTGCCAGTGAACGAAACAGTCGAATTACTGCATGAGTTACGAATCCAATCAAAGTTGTCCGTCTCCTTCGGGAAAATACTAGAGAAAAGTTGTTTGTAGTTCGTTCAAGTTTCGTACAATATTGTTTTTCACAGAGCTATCTATCGTGACATTTCTATCTACGAGAAAATTGTGCAGGAAAGCAAGATAGATCTTTGATATTTACCATTTCACTCCATAATTTGAGTTTCCCTTTCATGGCGGTAACTTTATCTTTGACTGAAAGAACAGTTTCATACTTGCTTTGCATGCATAAGTTAAATTCATTCAACTTGTAAAGTATATCAGCCATATAAGCAAGACACTTCAGCCATGTTAATCCGTGCAAACGGCAAGATGAACTAAATTTGTCTTCCTCATTTTCTCTCACAAGCACTTTACCTCGGCTCAATCAGCGCACAGCTAGCTGTATGCAACAATATAGATTGCAATGGAAACTTACCATATCTTCGCAGATAGTAGAAAAGAGCCTGCTTATCAGCGGTCTTGACTTGATGAAATTAACAATTTTTACCACGTCATCCAAAACCCTGGTTAATTCAGAGGGCATTCCCTTTGCTACCAACTGAAAGCGGTGTATAGCGCAATGAGATTTGGTACATTTCAGATTTGTCACCACATCTTTTACTGAGCCAGTCATGCTTTTGGCCCCACTAGTGCACACATCCATGCATGTTCCCAAAATTATTCCGTTTTCACTTATGAACGAATCCAAAGACCTGAAGATTTCCACACCCGTGGTATAAGTGGGTAAAGTTTTACACATAAGCAAATCTTTCTGAATATCTCCACCATAGTCGTAACGACCAAATGCAAGTAATGCTTCCAAACCTGCCACATCTGGAAACCCGTCGATCTGGAGACAAAAAAAATCGCGCTTTTGTAAACAAGAGCATACTTCATACCTGATATAAATTCCCATGTGATCTATACCCCGGAGTCACTGGCTAGTGCCGCAGGATTACTCTTTTAGTGGAAATTATTATCATTTTCAACCAAAACCGTAACGTTTACAATTTTACTTTGTGCTTCAACTTGCACAACCGGCTTTTCACGACATCTTTTGCCGTTTCCCGTTTTAAGTCTAATATTGATAGTTATAGTCTAATATTGATGGGTATAGTTTTATACACATGCCACCCATCACAAAAACAGATGGTGTTGGTGCTTATATCCGAAACGATTTCACCTATAATGAAATTTCAGATTATAATCTCAATCACTCCAACTGTGAAAATATATGGTTTGAAATGAGTTTTGCCAACACAGTCAATAGGTTAATTGTTGGTATTATATATGGGAACTATATTCCAAGCTTTACAAATGCGTTTGAAGCATCCCTTGCTAAATTGGCAGGGAAACAGTTTTTGATATTAGGAGATTTCAACATTAACTTACTTACAACGTCAACTATTGCCTAAATAGCAAATTAAGCCAATATGTTAATTCTTCCCAATGCAATTCCCAGTCATCAATTAATCACCAAGCTTACTAGAGTAAGCCGTACATCATCAACACTCATAGATCACATTTATACTAATATTTCAAACTTTAGAATCAAATCTCATGTAATTCTTTCAGACATAACAGACCATTTTCATGTCATGTGTTGCCTCAGTGGCATAAAACCAGTTCATATGTCAAAATATCAACGGAAAAAGTCAAAATTCTCGATTGTTTGCTTTCGCACAGATACACAAGTATAATGATTATATTGCTAGAAACAATTTGAGTTACGAAAACTTTAATAGTGTTTTCAGCGAATTTGTAAAATCTTTTGTTCACCTGTTTGATCGCCATGCCCCGCATCGACAACTCTAACGTCGTCAGAAAAGGCTACGATTAAAACCACGACTAACCAAAGTGCTGCTTGCTTGTATTTGCCACAAAAATAAGATGTTTGATAAGATTCATCACTGCTTAATTTTTATAAAAATCTATCTTCTTAAAGAAAATCTCTATCAAAATTTGACAAATCATGCGAAAATATTCACTCCGATGTTTGAAAGTACATATGTGAGCAAACAATTATTTTCGAAAATGAACATTACAAAAAACAAACAGAGAACTAGAAAATGTTCCAATCTTGGCGTTGTAAAGCTATCAAGCGTGATGCAGAAACAATACAGTGTTAGTGTCACATTAAATGTCATTGTAAATTTTTTTAATAGAACGACTGAGTTGAGTTCACGAATTGTCGCAGTCTTCGCGCGCTGTTCCGTTTTTAACTTTCAAAAAATATATGCGGCCCGCAAGACTTGCAACCAGTGTTCCCTCTAAAGAGTGCGCGTGCGCGCGCGCACACAGCTTTCAGAGGCCGCGCACACGCATAGATTTACTGCGCACAGACGTATTTCGATGTAATGTAACAATGTTCTCGGTTGTCAGGTTGAGAAAGTTTGTTGCTGGCCCACTTATTACCCGGTTAGAACGCCAAAATTTCTTCATTGGTTTCTGCACAAATATTAGTCATTTCCAAAAAAGTGCGCACACACCAAAATTTCTGCGCACACATACTACAAAAAATTAGAGGGAACCTTGCTTGCAACCTTTAATTTTGGCACGCGAGCGACAAAGATTTGCCGACACCTGGGCCGTAGCCGATAGTCGGTCACGGCTTCCCCCACCATCGAGTCCATGAATCTAAAACAAATAAATGGATTTTAATTTCATGGACTGGAGGCCGTGTTACATGATGAGGAATCGAAGATGAAGTTCACCGAAGATCGTTATGATGTATTTTGGTGCAGGTCATTAGGCAAGTACCCGGCGATTTTTGAGGAGGTTGGATTCTTTCTTTTTTGACCCATTATATGGTGGTGGAAAAAGGGTTTTCAGCAGTGACACTTTTGCTGTCAAAACAACGAAATCGTCTTGCCATCAGTAAACGGGGGGATTTGAGATTGTGCCTGACGAAAATGTCCCCAAATATTCAAAAACTCGCTGGAGACCATGCACTAGGGCTGTCCAAGCGAACCAAATATTCGAAATCGAATCGAATCGCAAATTATTCGAATCGTTTTTCGGCTAATTTCCGAATCACTAAAATTAGGTACAAAAAGCGGAAACCACCTTTGCAGGACGTTTTTCATCGGACAAGTGGCGGTGCTTCGAGCTTAGACCACCGGCTTAATTGGTTTCCCGATATTTCTCTCGCCTTCGTTTTGTGATATACATGTTATTCCTAATGCCCACCCGGTGGCACATGATCAGCCTCAATAACCAGTGTATATAAGCGTAAATATATACTACGATATAAGTGATAAGAACGGCAGTCTGTATCATAGTTTAATCGTTGTGTCGTCCAGTCTGGCATCTCTCATTTACAGCAAAACTGAATGTTCCTAAATCTTTTTGTCTCATTCTGATTTGCGGCCAATAGGCAAACCTAACGTCACAAATTTTTTTTTCTCAGCCATTTTCAAAATGCTCTAAGATAGGTAATAGCACGATAGTTCAAATCGGGGTAACATCACTCCGAGATTGACAGACAACAGGCCTGTCGACGTCATAAACATTTGAAACATATTATTAAATACCAAACGCGGTCGACGCAAGTGACTGAATTCGACCGTGCGTATTGTGCATGGACCTTGGTATTTCCATACAATCCACATACTAAAAGAGCCCTGCGTATTATACATGGGTAATGGCGTATAATACGGTAATTACTGAAACGAAAACCTAAAACAGAAGATAACACCATATGTTTTGTTTAAGCAGACTCTCGACAGATTAAAGACGCTTTTTTAGACATTGTAAATCACAAACTTTGGTGTTATGTCAGGTTATCTATGAAAATTATACCGTAGTCACTGAAATCTAAACACAGTCAATTGTGCGCACGATGTTGTACCTTTTTATCCATTCTGAAACTACCGACGGAGCCCCATGCGATTTCTGCTCGATATGTGACGATATATAAGACGAGAATATCGGTCGGAGACCGAAGACTTATCGATCTTAGATCGGTAATTAGTTAATAACTCGCTAATTATACGACATAATTAACCCAAAATCTATAGGCTTCTGGTCCGAGGTAAGATGCATGCACATGCGAAATTTGGAGCAGATTCAACCTCGCATTCGCGAGATATCGCGTTCATCTAACAGACACACACACAGACAGACAGACATACATACAGACAAATACCTATCAATATACTTACCGATCTTAAGATCGATAAGTAATAAGATAATTGTAAAGATTATTAATCAATTTTCTATTTCGCAAAAAATAAATTTCAATCCGTTTTTTCGTATAGATCTTGGGACGGTAATATCCGAAACGGAATCGGAGTGGCAGAACTGTGATATGGCGGAGTCAGTGTTATAAGAACGTCTCAAATTGGTCGAGTTGGCTAAATCGCTGTGATCTGCTGCCCAGTCAGTCATGATTATGATTTAATGGGGACGGGCACAAATATCATAATTAAACTTAATTAATCTTGAGTGCTGAGAGAACAACTCAAATTTGCAAATATAAGATTTCAATCTATTTATAGTTGGCAGTTTACCACGTTTTTTATGTTATTTTAGAATAGTAATAGTATTTTTTATTTCAGTAATCGTAATAGTAATCTTGACTCAAAGGTGAGTAACGATGAACAAACAAATTATTATGACAGGACATTTTAAATGCTCGCATCGGCCATGGATTGAATATTTCGTGCGACAGAAAACTCGTTATCTAAAGGGGCTCAAGGAGCCCCTAGGTTTCTCTCACGGAGCCCTGGGGCTCCGTACGGAGCACTTTGAGAATCTATGGTCTAGCCCACCTCTTCATGCACCCAATTCTGAAAACAGTTTATCATTACTGTTCACTCCCATTTATAAAATAGATCAATTCGGCAGTGGTAAACATTAACAAATTATGAATATGTTGTGGCAAGTAATTTTTATTGATTTATTTTCTTTACCTACCTGTATGTAATTTATCATGTTTTTTTTACTTTAAATTTTCTGTATGATTGTGTGTGTGGGTGCGTGTGAGCGTGTGTGAAATATTTACATTATTTTCTAGGTGAGTGAACACGTACCACTTCTTCTTGGCAAAACCTTCCATCTTATATACATTCTGTACGGTTTAAACCTTATCTAAGGTTTTGTTTGCTCTCCTGATTTCCCAATCAGTTTTTATTTATTTTTACCAATCATTTTATTGTTATGCTGATTATGAAGTCGAAATAAACTTATACTTATACGTATATGAAAATGCTATATGAATGATTGTAATACAAACATTCAAAAATACCCTATCCGTGAACTAGCGATCGTCATGCGAAGTCCAAGCAACGCAGTTGATGAAGTAAACACAACTTTAGCGAGAACAAAAATGCTCATGATAGTTTCAATAATGATTTCCATAGCTTTGTTCTTTTCATCATAATAATCAACCTAAAATGTGCGAAACTTTTATAAATTACCAAATGGTTTTCATTTATTATTTTGACTGAATGTTTGTTCAAATATTCAAAACATTTGATTTGCTATGTTCGAAGCCAAAATAAAACACGGTTTTTCATCATTCCGTCCTATTATACAGCAAGATCCAGATATTATTTATTACTTGAATGGAGCAACATGAAATGCATGGACGGGCACGGTATTCGGATCCAACAATTGCATATAAAAAGTATTACCTCTTGTGATTACGGCCATCAGCGATATCGCCATTAAAACAGCAAGCGCTAAACATCCAATTGATATAGCAGCCTAAAAAGTTTGAAACATGTACTAAATCAAAAGTGCCGGAGGAATGAATTATCAGAAATTAACTGTTTTCAAAATACGAACCACAAATCGGTCTTCTCGTTTGTAAGCAATAATAACTCCGGAGCCGCTTTCAGCAATATCTGAAACAAAAGTACAGAAGAGAATACCAATTTAATGCCGATCTACTATTGCGCACACTCACAAAATAATTCTTCATGTTTCCACACCTGAGGTATTGGCTAAAACTTTGATAACTTGTGATTTTGCGCTCAGTATTTTCTTATGAAATCCATAGTGCTGTACAAAGTAGAGATGTACCGATACCACTTTTGTCGCCGATACCGATACCTATCCGATACCAGCTAAAAACGCCGATACCGATACCGATACGCCGACACTACAGAAATGCCGATATTACCGATATTCCGATACCGATACTATGTAATTATTACTTAATTAAGTGTGCTGTGTAGGGCAGAAGGGTTAAAACAATGGTCTTTGAGCGTTGTTCATAGTACACATTATTTCAGATCGAAAAAGAGATATATCACATAATATGAAATTGATGTTTGGTATCCAGATGCTGATTAAGATGCATTGTACAGTGACGCTAGTAATCTCGGTGTTCAATTAGAAAACTCATAAGCCGGGATGTCCAATTCGAAGTTAATGTTAATATCGCGACCTTCGAATATCGTTATTCGTGTTTAAAAGAATATCGAATATCGCCCACACATTCTAACGCCGCCTTCCTACGTTCAAATTAGAAGCATTTTACAAATATTTTATTTTGTGGTTGATCATGATCGTCGCCGCAATAAATCAAAGCCAACATAAAAGTATATCAATTAGCGCCGACAAAAAGAAGGCCTACCTATAACTGTCGAGGATGTTTTTTTACTTTACTATTTTATAATATTTTACAATTGCTATCATATACTTTGAGACAGTCTAGGGCTCTAGGCGGTCATGTCAATATATATATGAGGAAATTAAACAAAATTGAAATTAATACCTGCGTAGAGGGATAATTGTGTCGAAATTTAGTTTATCGATGTCGACGGACTAAATGACACTCGTACTTGACCTAACAGTCAGAATTTATAGCGTGCCCAGAGTGCATGTGGCGTTAACAAGGACTCCAATTCCACTGTATATGATTCAAAACTGGGCGCCTCATTGCTTTTCGTTATGTGCTGTGTTGATATATTTCTTCATAATTACTATGTAATATTAAGAATGTCAATATAAAAATTTGACAGCGAAAACAGCCAAATTAGTTGAGCTAGTTTGGCTGATAAATAGCTAAAAACAGGTGAATCCTATTCCCTCGCGGGGGTGGGGACATGTATGGCTCATAGCTCACGATCTCTCTGGACAAAAAATAAATTAAAAAGTAGTATTTCAACTTATCTTTTAAAACATTCTGGACCATATCAAAAAAGTTAATATATCGGAAATATCAGCCTTAATCCAACCGATACCGATACATGGCCGATACCGGAAAAATGGCCGATATCGATACCCGATACCGATACATCGGTACATCTCTAGTACAAAGTACAATACTCACCAGAAGTGAAATCCAAACAGGAACACCAGGTGCACCAAGGAAAGATGGCGATGGAGAAGTCAATTCTTTAAATTGGCAGAAGTTTGCAAGTAAATCAAGTGTAATCAACATCACCCCTAAAAATCATTTAAACTTTATTGCTCATTAGCGAGACCAAATACAGTATATGATTTATGAATAGTATATCTCATGCAGTATTTTAACGGGTGTGAGGTACTGATAATCAAACAGGGGGGTTCAAAAACGCGTGACAAATCGGATGCAAGCTAACGGATGAGTGCCAATATTGGCGTATGGTAATCACAATTGTTCAGATACACTTATAAATTGCCTGTTATAAATCAAATGAAGCTATATCTTCATTTTTAGAATAAAAACGCTGACGTTACTCACGAAGCTAACCACACGACACATTATTGTTGTACCCCATTATGGGGTACTTAAAAATCAAATGAAATGGTTCATTCCAGATCGGAAGAATTGAGTTTACTTCATGAGATAGTATTTTCACTTAAGTGCTTATTTCGATGAATGTTATGTTTTGTAGAAATGTTTCAAATGTATTAGGACAAAACAAGACAGGGAGACTCAAATTAATAGACACGGAGGTCAAATGACTTCTATCAAAGTGACTAACTTCGGATAAACTGACCCTATTTTCACAATTTATTGTTACAATACGACCGAAGATCCATCCGTATAAAGTGCGATGATGCAGAATCTAATCGTCTCGTTTGCGCTATCGCCTGATGTTCCTGACCTGAGCTACAGCCAAAGTCCGGCCATCCACTTTTTCAATATCTTCAACATTGTATAACATCAAATTACATATATATATATATAATATATTAGATATAATATTTAGTTATTTTGTAAATATAAATACACATAGTTAATAACTATTTAGACATCAGCAGTTTAGTAAGCAATTGTTTCTGGCATGGTAAATTTATGACAGCCGGATAAGTACAGGGGAACTGAGCTCCAGCCACCACCGATTGTAACAAGCTTGTTGTGCACTCGTAGAATATCTTCTCCAGTGGAATATGGGTTACGACTGTGAACCCATATATACTTTGGACCTAAAAAGTGAGAATTGGAGAGCATTTATGATGTTACATTGCCAATGCAGAAGGATCGACATTAATAGAATCTCTTGATTAAAATGGCAACAACTAATGCCCAAATCAAAGCGATAATGAAATTGTCCGTTCCGATTTCACCAATGGGAAACGTAATTTTTATCTCACTATTTTGAAAAGAGTGCAATAAATTGAATGTTTTCCGGAGGTTCAAATCATATATATGTTTATTTCAGGGGTGTGCAACCTTTTTTAACGGCGGGCCAAATACGAGTAACTGGGTGAAGCCGCGGGCCGCACCTAGAAACCCTACCTACGAAGGTCTGTCTCTGGAAACGGAAAAAATTGTAGATTTTATTCGGTATTTCTCTTTTCTTTCTGCTTATGAAATGTGTACCTTAAAGAATTTTCTACTTGCAAAGGGGTTTCCGTAATCTAATTTGTTCCAAGCCCCTGCGTACATAAAAAATTCCGTAAGTACGGACGCTCTTTACCTGAAAATACATTAATCCATTCCAAGCCCTTACAAAACTCGGTCATAGTATTTGACTGCGCTAAGCAAAGACAATGAAGAGTGAGAAGACGGCGGTCAGAGAAGGTGGGAGGAGGCGTTAAAAGTTAAAATTTTTGGGAGAACGTAATGTACGAAAATGAGCCCACATGGAATTCAAAATTAAAATTTATACTTTTTATTTTACAGTTTTATTTATCTTTTTTATTTCATTTTTTCTAGTTTTAACTGGCATCATTGTCTTCTCAACTGATACTGAGTGAGACTTATTGTGCGTACCCGCGGGAAACAAACGGTCAGTGGGATGGCAGATAGTTGATTGGCGTGTGGCAGGGCAGCTAATACGGACTTGATTCCGTATTCCCATCTCCTAATAGAACAGGAGAATCAATGCCGGAAATCTTTTTTTTTATCTTGCGAGTCGGCGCTGATTTAAATATTTCATGTTGGCTGTTATGATTTTATTTTTGATTATAAATTAATACCGTCAACTTAAACTGAATGATATTGCCATCAATGACGCCGCGATTGATACTAAATAATAATTAAAAGCTATTTTATACGCTCTAAATTGCAAAATGAAAGGATGAAAACAATTAATTACAACACAATAAGCTCTTAGATTTACTGCCACGCCGCACACACGACTGCCTTCAATTACGATAAAAAATGAATTGTTTTAATATATGTGCGCCATATTCGGTATTCTCACAAACACGAAAAACCATATTGGAAGTTCGCGATATTCGAATAATAAATTCGAATTGGACATCCGTACTTCAAGCACTACAATAAATCAACCTTAAATCAACAAATGTGACTACACGTGTTTTTTGTTTTAGTCCTTTCGTAGAAAATCTTAGTTAGCCGAAGCAATATTTTTACAAAAATAATTTTCGTAAGTTGGATTTTTAATCCCCAGAGCCTTTCGTAGTTTTTAGTGTAGTTGCAAGCACAAAAATTTGATTTTTTTCGGTATTTATGTTACGGCATCATTCGGGGTCCTGACAGAAATGTTGAGTTGAAACGCAAACATTTCTAAAAAAAAGTGCTATTCAAATTTATTGCCACACCGACTTTCAACGAATTCAGTGAAAAAGAAACACGCTTTTAGAACATTGTGTATTTTGCAACAGTATCTCGCTAGCTGTGGCATTCGGGTACTGGTATAGGCTTCGCGACGCAAGGAGATTAAAATTGCTCGCACGTTTACGATTAATTAGATTGAAAGCTCGTTTCGCGGGCACATTCTTCAAAATTGGCACTTCTCCGCGGGCCGCACAATTTTTCTTTGCGGGCCGCAGTTTTCACATCCCTGGTCTATTTGGTTGTCAATGTCTAGGAAATATTTTCGTGGTCTCAAGGAACCGTGAAACTTTCATACTACTTACAGATGATAACGAACGATTAGTTTCGATGATACATTTTAAATACGGCAATTTCAATAATTCCCAATAATTGAAATCCGGCGTTAATAAATAAATCTTCCATGTGACGCTTAACGAATCTATTTAATAATGTGGCATTTGATTGTCAGGTAGCTGAAAGTGGTTAGTTGAAATTAATACTCACCTTCTTCACCACACTCCAAGCACATGAAATAATGCTCATAATCCGTGAAGCAACTCAACGGATGCTCGTTAAAGTAATGAATTTCGGCAATGCAAGAAAGCATATTTATTGATTAGCTCTGTGACCATTTTCCTCTATGCATTCACGTTCGGCACAGATATCTAATATAAATCCTGTAGCTTTAGAATACGTTTGTACGAGTCGAACCGAAAAAAATATCTGAGGCGTATACATCGTCTTGTGAAAGATAAGTTCATGCCACTTATAACAGTAAAAAGAATTCAAATAATTGTCATTGTTATATTAATTTTGAGTTACTTGTTTTTGGATTATTATATATATTTGCTACATAGTTGTTTTTTGAGTAACGGTATATCTGGTTTGATCTATTTTTTATCTATAATATTTTTAGCAATGTGAATTATAGTGAAAATAAAAGTTATCACAAGAATTTACCTTCCAAAGCATGTTCACCTGCTCCGTTATGTTTTGCCCAATTAAACCACAAATATTCTGCAAAAAATGATAATTTGTTAGAAAAGTTTAATTGAATTGCATTAAACTCAATAGGTAAATTTTTTTTCTACAAACCGAAACTTGTGTCACGTCTGACGATTGAGGTTCCATTGTGATACCAACGGAATGGTATGACTTCGTTGAGTGAATTTGTACCTCTGCATAAAAAAAAATCATGTTATACCTAAGTCCTTATTCGGAAAATTGAAAATTTTATTTGTGTACCTTTTTTTTTATGTCAGTCATGTAACATTTATTTACAAAAGTTATATCGTATACCATTATCAATATTGGACCATCGGATATCCGGTTGAGCAATTTTCTAAGTCCGCATAATTTATTGTACTATTATTTGCTACACCAGTTCGTCGGCTGTTACAACTTTTATAAATTTTAAACTCAGTAAATATCAGACATATTTTTTACAGAAAAAATCTCTAACTCTATCCGTCCGAATGCTACATATTTCTGGTCGATAAACTTATTTAACTTCTATATTCCCGGGGACCTATAGAGCAGTGAATGCAGAAACCGAACAGAAGGTAACCATTTTATAATAAATTATCTATGTATATAAAAAATATTTACTTTTCCGCAAATGAAATAATATCCTTGAATTCAGCAAAAATTCCGTCGGGAGTTTCTTTGAAATATTGCATCACATAACATGGCACACCGCGTTCAACTGGATCATTGGTGTTCAGAATTTGATACCACGAATCAGGAAGCTGGAATATAGTAAGAAGTTGGACTATGCTGAATTCTCTAAAGGCTACGTGGTTGAACCCTCAACCAAGTATTTTTTCTTTCAATTCAATAATTTCTATTAATGCTCACCATATTATAATTTATTTTATTAGACACAGGCAATGCGCAGTTTTCGTTTTCACGACGGTATCCTGGTTTTCCAACTGCCGGGTTAAACAACAAGCAAACGATCAAAATGGAGAAAAAACTTGAGAAGATCATTGTTACTCGTTCGATTGTCGCAAACGAAATAATAAAATATGCCCAGATAAAACGTGTTAAATTGGAATTACTTCGCTGCGTTTTACTCACATGCTACTTGAAATGCAAACATACTAAGCACGTTTTCACTGCACGTTCAGTTGATTCAATATCACCATGCAGGCAATACGAGATGCACTGTTTGTCAATGAGACATTCTTGTCAATTCATCGAAAAAAAATAAAAGTCTACAGCAAAACTGGAAGCGATGCTTAAAATATACGAACACGAAGAAAAAAAATATATGGATACGAATCTCTACCGTCAAGGGGTCTTACTACTTACTGAAAAGAGCGCGAAGAGCTCAAAACAGCGCAGAAGAGAGGGAAACATTTTTCTTTCAATATTTATTAGCGTCTGTGAAATTTTAAACAATTTGATGGGAAACAGTATACAGTGGTAGAGAATGATCACGAGTTTATATCAGTAATTTTCAACATCTTTAAATAACCCAACATGACGCATCCTAACCTGGTACACATACTGTGTTCAGGTGGTGCGCCATCTTGGTTGTTAAGTTGGTTGGTTACCGATCGAGATCGATAAGTAATGAAAGGAACGTGATTCTCAACTTAGTAAACAGAAATTAGAGGTGAAAATTGATATTTGAGTAGCCGACTAGCCGCACTGACACTTTTTTCCCGTATGCTTGTTTGCGTAGTTATAAGTTTCATATGATACTTTCACAATAAGCGTTGAAATTTCCACGCGCAGAAGATCGGGTGTAATGTGCGTGGGTGTTACACAGCTTAGTGAAATATTTATCGAATGTTTCAGGTAGGGTGTTGTTTTGGTGTTGTTAACGCATTAGTTTTGCAATTTTAAAATGGAATAAGTCTGTCAATTTGAGAATGTCGAGTATCGAATGAAATTGGTTAATCTTAGTTCTAGGTGCTGCATTGCAAGGAGATCTAGCAATTCGGTTTTTTAAAACTTTAATTTGTCTTAAATATTTTTGTGTAGCAGCTCCCCATGCTAAGATTCCATACTGAACATAAGATTGAAAAAGCAAAAGATACACAGAGCATGGAATGTATTGTTTGAGCTTGTAGGTGGGTTATACCAACTGCTCTAATTTTTACCACATGCTCAATATGTTTTTCCCATTTAAGACCAGAATCAATAAAAATTCCTAGGTATTTGTATGATAGCCCTTTTTCTAATTTGGTACCATCAATTTTTATTGCTTGGGGAGTATCATAGATTTTGATTTTTCAATATTAATTGTTAGTTTATTTGAAACAATTCAATCATGTACCTTCGCCATTTCATAGTTTACATTATTCTCTAAAGTTGGAATTGATACATGACTGGAAAAAAGACCGGTGTCGTCGGTGAATAGTTAATAAGTTTGAGCAGTTGGTGAGATCATTAATATATATTAAAAAAAGGAATGGGCCTAATCATGATCCCTGTGGGACGCCGCAAACTATTGGTAAAGTTTTAGATGTTACTTCGCCAAGTTTTATAAATTATACTCGGTTTGTTAGGTAGCTTTTTAAAAGTGATTGGCGAGTCCACGAAATCGGTAATTAAATAGTTTATGAAGCAAAGTCCAACACCACTTCAAAAAACTTTCTCCTGCATTCATGAAATATTTTTTAAAACAGAGCCATGTTCACTCAACGGAACACGGTCCTCTATAAGCAGTTCCTGTTATGCAAATCGTTTTAGCACCAAACTCACCCAAAACTCAATCAAGTTTATTGGTGTTAAATTGTATGAACATGCACTAAAAAGCCTATACCTACATGCTTATTGGCCCAGTTGCAATTAGTCCGGAAATATTGTATTTGTATATGTACTTAACCATGTGGTGCTCCTGTTCCATCCATGTTCGTCAAGTAGGCTACAGGTAGCTACAGTCTGACAGTTATAACGCAAAACAATGCGCACACAAAAACGAAGAATAAAGGACAGAAGAGGAAGAACGTATAAAAAAAAAGTAACCAAGATAAACGAAATATTTAAATCAAAATTGAAACAATTAGACTTGGGAATACCGAACGTAACTGAGGAGGAATTAAGCCTAGCATCGGTGGTATCGGTAGAAAACCAGAAGCGTGTTCAATCTCCGAAAGTGATGGCGCCGGCGCGAATGAATTTTCTTCCAAAACTTACACGACAATGATCACAGGTAAGCTACTGATTTTTGAAGCAAATTGAAAAAGTTGATATGATGAAGATGGTGGATGAGTTTGCTAACACGAGAGCGCAAATTTTAGGTTACCATTGCTTTTTTATACCGACATGTTATGCTTTTTGACGAAATAAAATAAAAAATTTGTTGTCCGAGAGTTTTTAGGTTCATTTCCACAAAATATTTTTGCGGGGGGCCCACGAGAGTCTTGCTACGCCACTGGTTACACAGTTCTCTCGTCATGGTATTCTCTCAACGCGATATTGTGGCGGGTGTAGTCATTATGCTATGTGGTTGTAGCGGATATCTAATGGGGATATAGGTTATCGGATTGATACGATATCGTAATATATTGTTTGAATGTCTTGTGCCTTTGTGACAAAAATCGGTTGCTTCTGCGAGCAAAACTCATAAAATTATATCTTGAGACAAATTTATTTCTGTTACCAAAATTTAATTTATATATATCATCGTTATACATACCACCTGTGGCAATTTTTTCAATTTATCGTCGATAAAATACCGCTCGACATTCGACCAGGCGTGTGTCGCGCTTGGGCGACAGAAATGAATTCATCGGTGACTCGAAATCCAAGATATATATAGATATTTCTTGCCCTATTGAGGGGCAACCCTAAAATGCGGGAAACGGGAACTACGAGAACGACGGCGCTATACGGCGATCCCGAAGTGTGTGCAACAAGATGGCGCACAACCTGAACATAGTATGTATACCAGGTTAGGGTTCAGTGCGTCATCTTGTTGCACATACTTTCGAAGTGCCATTTATACTTGAGTGTGCATGTACGGGGTAATTGTACTAACATACGTATTATCCGTATCTTAGAGCGATTTCCCGTCACTCCCACTCTTTGTGAAATTTTTCGCTTTTTAGTGAAATTTCCGTATCCACATAACCCAAGCGTATATTTCCCATTGCTTCCGTTTTCTACTGCAATTTCTTCTAAACATACTCTGAAATGAGTATATATTTCCCGCACTTTAAAAAGATTTGCCGTCATTCCCGCATTTTAGATAAATTTTCACGTACATACACCCCCAAGCGTATATTCCCGTAGTTCCCGCATTTTAGTTTTTGCAATTTCCCGTCGTTCCCGCAGTTCCCGCATTTTAGGGTTGCCCTTTATTGAGAGAGCAAAATAAATGTAACAAAACCCCATTGTTTTGGGTTATAACTTTGTATTTTCGGAAACCGGGTGTCGTGAAAAGTAAAATTTGATCTAAATAAAAGCAAATAATTATTTATCATCTAACTTCGGGTACTCATCATTTTCCGGGAGTACTCGAAAAGTCATTTAATTTGAAATAAAGAATGTTTCACTATTCCCTAAAAATTAAAATTGTTGTAAAATCGTAAAATCGCCTGTAAGATGGCATTTGGCACCAATATTAATAAATAAAATGGTGCAATACCGCCGTCTTCGCGTTCTGAATATTCAAGCTGGGAATACGGTGTTTGATGCCTGCCGCAAACGGTTTTGCGGGCTCTTTGCGAGAAACACAAGTATAATCACACAAGACAGATTTCGTCACGAGAGAAAAACGCCCGTTCCTGCTTAATAAATTAGAAATACAAAAATTGATCTACAGCGCCAAAGAGGCGGATTCCGAGTCTTATAGGTATTCTATATCGTCCATCCCTACCGGGGAATATCTGAAATCTCACTTTTGTGCTATAATCCTGGTAGAAACCTTTAATTACTATCCAATGAATGCAATCATAGAACAGCAGAATTACTACACTTTGATAACTTATGGTACCGACGTAGAGATGACACGATTCCATACTTTATCCTAGTGCAGGGGTCGGGAACCCATGGCTCGCGAGCCATATATGGCTTTTTTGGTGACGGCATATGGCTCCCAGAAAAATCTAATGTTTTAAGACAAAGCTTCCTATTGTTACGAGATCCCATACTCTTTTATAACCGAATTTGGCAGAAAATTCCCAATACGTTTCGAAACACACGCCCAGCACATGTCTATGTTATGTAAGACAGTGATTCCTAAAGTGGGAGATATCGTCCCCCAGTGGGCGAAAACGATACAGAGGGGGGCGAAAAAGTCTAAGGGGCCGATTTCGCGAAAGCTGTTTTATGTTCGGCGCACTTAATTCTGTACTCTGTGTGCATTCGCAGGCTTGAATCATGTGGGCGATATTCACACGCGAACGGATTTCTGGTCTCGTCTTCGCAGTAAGGTAAGGTAGTTTGCGTATCCCAGTGGTCGGCAAAATACGGCTGAAGTAAAATAATTTGGCCCGGGACGATTCACTGAATGGAAATTTCCCCGACCTTTGACCGCGGTAAATTCTTTCAAGGAAGTCTATGCCCGGGGAAATATCCAAACGGCGGTTTTGACGATGAAAATTTTTTATTTATAATCTACGCTCGAGGAGTAAATTACACTTTTTTACGTAACAGAATTTATCGTGAGACACGTTTAGACTAAATTATACTATATACTGACAATTTAGTGAACATCCACTCGTTTAACGAGCCTACAATTTAATTATAATTAGACAAATGGAAACACGCAGAAAAGCTGATTCTGAGTGCAGGGGTTCAATAGCGCAGTAAATATTCGAATATATTGCAAAGCAATAAGGAAATAAAATTCATATTCTATTCGAGAGATTCATCACTGCTTAATTTTTGTAACAATGTATCTTCTTAAAGAAAATATTTATCAAAATTTTACAAATCATGCGAAAATATTCACTTCGATGTTTGGAAGTACGTATTTGTGCAAACCATTATTTTCGAAAATGAACATTACAAAAAACAAGCAAAGATGTGGGTTTGGTGATGCCCATTTAGAAAATGTTTCAATCTTGGCGTCGTAAAGCTATCCAGCGTGATGCAGCAACAAGACAGAGTCACATTAAATGTCATTGTAATATTTTTTAATAAGACGACTGAGTTGAGTTCACGAATTGTCGCAGTTTTCGCGTGTGTTCCGTTTTTAACTTTCAAAAAATATATACGACCCTCAAAAGACTAGCAACCCTGAATTTTGTCCTGCGAGCGACATAAAATTTGCCGACCCCTGGGCCGTAGCCGATAGTCAGTCACGGCTTCTTCCACATCCGAGTCCATGAATCCAAAAACAAATGGCTGGTTAATTATGGACTGGTGATCGGACTGGAGGCCGTGATAGGATGAGGAATCGGGATGAATTTTTCCGAAGTATTTTGGTGCAGGTCATCAGGCTGTACGAATGAATGAAATGTACGAAAATCATTATTATAAGTTTGGGAAAATTAACTTTGTTTTTATTATTTTAATGTGAATTGGGTGAATTTAGGAAGTGAAATGCTATAAGGCAAGAGTACGCGGCGGTTTTTGAGGAAGTAAAAACCTGGATTCTTTCATTTCCGACCTATTATATGGTGAAAAAGGGGTTTTCAGCCGTGCTACTATTGCTATTAAAACAACGAAACCACCACGCCATCAGTAAATGGGGTAATTTTAGATATAATAAAAAACTCGCTGAAGAACACCAAGCTCATCTATCTCATTAAAAAACACTATAAACTATGATTTGTCTTCTTATTTGGTCTGTAATATATATATCGTCACGCTAATAACCGAATTGCGTAAGTCATTTTTAGCAGTTTTGAGAAACCATAAAAAACTTCCTAATGATATTGTTATGCTATTGAGAGTCAATAATTTACCAAGGTTCAATTTTTTGATCGTAGCCGGATTTAAGGTAATTAGTATGACGCAGTAAAGTGACGTCATGGTGGCGCACTGTGACTTAGGCAGAAATGTGTCTATGACTTGTGGACATACGCAATTTTGCAACTTTACTATATACACCAGTCCGGAAACTAAACATTCCAAAAACGAATGTAATTTTCAGTATCTAATGTCTAATTTCCAAAATAGCTAATCAGTTTCAATTACATTATTTTTTATGTTTAAAAATATATATTTTATCAATATATATAACACGTTCTGCACACCCACCGAAATAATACTAAGAATAAATGTAATGAATAAAACAGCAATGCACCCAATATAAAAGCCGAACAAGGTGAATTGGACTGGGACAGCGATTATCACAAGTGCACGTCTTCCTATACTGTAGTATAAATTCCAATTAATACGCGGTAATCTAGAATCCGAGATGCAAAAACTCGAAAATACTTCGCCGAGGTTATTTTGCCTTTGTGACGTCACAATAGTCCTATGATAACAATGGTAATTCATTATGACGAAACAATTGCACAAATGTGCATGTCATTCCAAATCTCCATTTTTATGGGTTTCGGAATTCCTAAAATAAAATCTGAGTTAACAGACAGGTGCGCAGCATTACATAAATACCTATTTTATAAAGAACTCAAAATCGCCAAAAATGACTTACGCAATTCGGTTATTAGCGTGACGATATTCGTTTCTGACTTTATATCTTTTGTTGTGCAGGGGGGCGATGAAATTGTGTAAACTACTTTAGGGGGGCGATGGTCAACAAAGTTTGGGAACCACTGAATTGTAAGATATTTACTAGACAGGCATTGCGACAAACAAGGGGATTCTGGAACATATATTGTGACATCACAAAGCGATATAGTTTTAAAAACACTACGGAGGTCGGAGATGCCTAAACGAAAAAGGGTGATGAGCAGTGGCGGCGCGTCAATAGGGCCAACCGGGGCATTGCCCCGGTTGTTTTTTCGGTATAATAAAAAATATTCGAAAAATACCTCAATATCGGTTGCACAAACTGTGTGCACTAGCCATATTCTCCCGACATGGTTCATTTTTCGCTCGCAAAGCCTTCGCCGAACGTCGACGGGGCGACGCCGATTTTGCCCCGGTTGCTCATTGTATATCGTATTCTCTCTTTTATCTTCCACTCGCCGCGTTGGTCTCGTTTGTTTTCTGTTTCTTTTACTAAATCATCGGGGCCGATCGGGGCTAGCCCCAAAATTATGACGACACAATGCCGACGTTTCTTACAACAACGTGTTGACATATTCACGCATTCCTTCTCGTTCGTTGGTTGCTTGAAGAGTTGATAGTTTCCTCGCCTTCGTTTTTGTCGCTTGTTTCGCTATTTGAATCAGTTAGAGACCTTTAGTCCATTTGCTTTCGATTTTCCACATTCCTTTTGAGCTCCTCACTTCTTTCCGGCTTCGCATTTCTTAGCCTTAGACCTCATAATGAATAAGGTTGATGCACTACTTCGCACTCCGTTTTCGCAGCTGCCGCTTAAACAAAAATTAGAGGTACAACGTCTTGGGCCTTATCAACCAAAAAATTGTTCACTGGAACAATCCCATGACGGAGGAAAGCGTCGGCGTACATTCTGCGCAGAAACTTGGTATAAAAAACACGAATGGTTGTGTTACAGCGAGAACAAAAATGCACTTTTTTGTTTTTATTGCCTACTTTTTGCTACCGCCCGTGACTCACGTTGGTGTAAATTTGGTTTTAGAGATCTTAAACATCTTTCCGAGCGTGTCAGGGATCATCAATCTTCTATGGAGCATCTGGACAATGCAGTAAAATACCGAACATTCGGAAATGTTAATATTGCAGCACAGTTGGATGAAGGACGCGCGGTTTCTATTCGTCGGCACAACCAAAACGTCGAGAAAAACCGCCATGTTCTCGGTCGATTGATAGATGTTTTGAAGTTCATTGGTTGTCACGAGCTGTAGCTCCGTGGGCACGATGAACGGGCTGGCTCTTCTAATAGAGGGGTATTTTTGGATATGGTGGAATACACCGCATCCCTAGATACAGTATTGAGAGATCATCTTGATGCCGCAACTGTTTCGAAAGGGACATCTAAGGATATCCAAAATGATTTGCTCGACTCAATGTATAAAATTCATTTACAACATTTGGCTCTGAGGCTCTTTGGCTCTGAAATTGAGAACTGCCAGTTCCTTTCGATTCAGTCTGACGAGACAACTGACATCACGTGCGTTTCCCAACTGGCTGTGATTTTTCGGTTTGTGAAAGATGGTAAACCTACCGAAAGAATTCACAGCTTTGTACCAATCGTTGATCGCACGGCTTGGTACGGATATCGGCTGTACTGAAAGAAGTGTTACAGCCTTACAACGCGAAGTCAAATTGATAGCTCAAACTTATGACGGCGCGGCAGTCATGAGTGGGTCGAAACATGGTGTTCAAGTTTATATAAAAGAAGATTTTCCTCATGCGCATTTTTTACATTGTTATGCACACCAATTTAACCTCGTTATTAAAAATATGTGTCTTGATACCCCTCTCGTCCGTATATTTTTTGCAAATGTTTCGGGGTTTTCTTCATTTTTTTCCGTTTCGCCGAAGCGGTCTGACCTCCTTCGCCAGATATGTAGCCGCCGTCTCCCAGCTTGTGCACCAACACGTTGTTACTTCCAATCACGCGTGGTGCAGGGCGTGTCCGAAATTAGGTCTGAGCTCATTGAGTGTTTCAATGGCATTCAGAGCTCTCCGGTTTGGGACGAACGCTCTGTGAGGGAGGCGGCAGGTCTAAAGCGTCTGCTAGAAGATGGTGAGTTTTCATTTTTTCTCCACAATATTCTATCACGTGGATGTATTATACGGCGCATTGCAGTCAAGGCTAATGGATGGAGCGTCTGTGCAGTCGTGTATTTCAGACTTCTGCGATGCTGTATTTCGTATCCGGGAAACAATAAAATACGACGACACATGGAGTGCTTCTTTACGCCGCGGGCAAACAACGCAGCGTTTGATTTTGTCTGCAAAGGAATGCTGTGACATTCTGGTGAATCAAATAGGCGATCGTCTGCGCACTGAACACCTTGCCGCGTTCTCTTTGATGAACCCAAAAAATTTTTCAAAATTTGCACGTCAATTTCCCATCCATTTGTTGGCTACTGTCTCCAAATTTTACCCTATGATAAACGTGGGTAAATTGAAAAATGAATTGCAATGTATATACACCAATCAAACTTTTTTGAACATCACATCAACTTGCGCGCTCTATGGGTTCCTCATAGATAACACTCTAGTAACTAACTACCTTTGCGGCGTCTGCAAAATTTCTGGACATCATTTTGACGACGCCTATTTCTTCCACCGACGCAGAGTGAACATTCAGCACGCTGAAGCGTATTAAAACGTATCTCAGAAACACAATGAAGCAAGATAGATTAAATTCCTCGGCTGTTTTATCCATTCACAGAGACGTTATTTCTGGGATGCATGACTTTAATCAGCGCGTTATTGAGCATTTTGCTTCCAAGAAACCGCGACGTGTTGCATATATGTTCAAGCAGTAGAAGTCTAGCAGCATATATATCTATGAGTGAGCGACGCATGTCCTTATCTTAATTAACTTTCCTTTCTTCATAGTAACGTTTTAAAACTTATTTTAGGTTTTGTCTGCTTTCCCGAAGTTTCTGTTAATATCAATCAATCATCATTTATTCGTTAATATGTCATTGTATTTATCTGGGTAAATATTGCCTTTCCTTTTGAAAGAGGTTTCAAAATAATCTATGTCTATATTTATTAATCCCTTGACTTGGACCGGTTTTAAAGACACTTTCTTATCGTTAAAAATTGTCGCTTTTGCCGATTGGTTGTTACCGATGGAATGGTTTTTATTCTCATAAAATGATGTGAGAACTTACAGCGCTCATCCTGTCCCCGTAGATGGGGGTGACTTGGTCCCGCAGTAGCTTGCTCCGGATGTCAAAATGACCACGCGCCGCCACTGATGATGAGTATCGTAGATTTCCACATTGGGCTGCAGGTGAGCAACCGTTCAAGGCCCGCAGCGACTACATGCCGCATCAGAAATCACATTACATATATATTGACATTGTATGTGTTGACTTTTGAGTCAACATTCCAGGCCTGATTAAGTGAAGAAATGTCATAAGGCTCGCACGGAAATGCAATTAAAAATATGTATATTTTATGGCTTTCTTGACCAAAAAGGTTCCCGACACCTGTCCTAGCGTCTCAGTATAAATGGTTATTTCGTATTGTTCCATTGGCTGTACGTATTGTGGAATTCTTTTCAAATGAAAGATATGGTGCCTTAGGGGTAATTTCTATCAAATATTTTACAGTGTTATGGTTCTAGTGAAAATGGGTATAGGCGGCTTCTTTTAAAGTGTGGTAGGTCTAGTCGAAAGACACATTAAATGTTGATGCTAACAACTGCAAAGTGATATTGTAACGCATACAAGTTAACAAATTTGTTGAAATGGTCCTGCCTTTTTCCTTTCTTTGAAAAACCCCTTTTTCTAACTATTCTTTTTCTCTCTGGGGATGGCGAAAATTCAAATATTGATGGGACATAAGCAGCTGATAATGGGTTATCTTTCCTTTTTCCTGAAAAGAAATTAAACCCTAATCATCATTTGACAGTGTCAAGTTTGTGTATCAGATCAGTAATAGATTACCTGCTAATTAACGAAACAATCAAGGGGAGGATTGCAAGGTGCAACATCGTACGATTACCATTCTATGTCGGGATTAGTTAGCCAGTTGTTTTCAGAAGCATGGACTTGATGGTGGGATGTCGTAATCGACCAGCGGTCGTGTGAACCACCCTCATTGGGAGGAGAGCTGCAATCCTCTTGCACATTCTGTAATCATCTACCGGCTGATCATAGATACCTTCACTTTTCATAAATAATCGTTATGCTATTTCCTAATCCCAGAGACCGAAGTTTAGGCAGCGGAGACGCTAAAAGTTTCTACGAACATCGGTATTTCAATTCAGTTATTACAGATGCAGATTCATCGTAAGTGTGATAGCCACCAGTCAGGAAAACAAGTCTGACGAATTTTCGCGAAAATTGTGCGTTTAGAGCCTTCCATATGGAAATCACAAACCAACTTACGACGATAAATATAAGAGGATAGAGTGTGGGTAGCACAAATGCATGTTGTATTAGATCAACTGACCTTTGAAAACCTAACTCATGTCGACAATGATATACAGAAGCCTCACAACAAAGGCAAAGATGACGAAAATTTAGAGATTTTTTCTTTTTATTTGGTTGGCAGAGAAAAATCAAACGGATTCTTGAACGGGAGGTTCGAATCCGTCACCAACGCGAGTGACCTTTGAACCAGCATCACCGTCCTCTCCTACAGTTGATTTTGCACCTTTACCCTCGCCATGCAATTCCATCAGACGACCAACTGCAAAACGATAATGTGTTAGGTAGGCAACTTTCACTTCATATATTTCCAAAATGCGAAATGGGTTGCTATCTCATACGTGGGGGTTGCACAATGAGTAAATAAGCTCCAAGTTTTAACATTCATGCAAAGTGAAACATCAAAATAACCATTTTGAGCTAATTCACCCAGCTAGGTATGTATTGTGCTGAGATTCTGTTTGGTAAAAAGCACCTAGATCGAGATCAAGTCACCTATTTTCAATGCTTCAAATTCAAGCATTGAGATTGTCATAACTGAAGGTTTGCTGTTAACCAAACGAGGATGTGTAAAATGATGAATACAGTCAAAATTGGTGATATTCGATATAGTAAATTTTTATGATTCTTGGAAGAATTTAGAATATATATTTTCATTTGAAAATTTATTGCCATAAGCATTTGACATATGACATATGACATAAAATACAACTTACTTATTTAACTGCTGACAGAAATAGAGCAAAAAATAATCAACCAAAAAACCTTCATCTCAACTATTCTGCATTATCAAATATTTGGTCTGCACTGCCGTCCTAATTGCTGAATTCTAACCAATTTTGATTGCTACTACCTGCTATCAACAATATCATCTAACATACAATAATTTTCAGAACACTTACTGTCAAATTTGGGTTTTTTCAAAATTTTCACTTTTCGAATGTGAACATCATGAAGAGGGTAGATTCCCTGACAGGCCTTCTCAATATCTTTTGCAATAGAATCTGGAATGAGTTTGTTCACAAATTCACGAAGATCAGAAGCTGAAACTTCACGAGTCATGATTTCAATCATTTTCCTCCTGATGTTTCGGATCTAAAACAAAGAGTTGGTATAATCTGGAACGGGCCATAAGTTGACTATGTTTGATCCAAACATGTATCGCTATACACACATACGAGTAGCATAAATTTTCTACAATTCAAGTTGAATATTCAAAATTCTACTGTGAATGGCAATACAAAATTTTACTTCGAATATTTGAAAAAAATCAAAATTTTGCCAGACTAATGCTAAATCAGTGATTTTTAAGTCTAAAATATTATGAAAGCAAGTTTTCCAAATTCCCTCATGCTTGAATTAAATTTAATGTGCACAACAACTCGTACATGTGTACATTTTCACTCCAATCATGAAATAATTTTAGTCCATGATTAAAACAGTAACAAAAAAATACATGTCGAGAGCATACTGACCGATAAAAACACTTCATTGTAGATATCGGTAGTGTTGAACTCATTCAATATAGCGAGTATTGTGTCACAAATTTCAACAATAAAGAAATTTGTGTTGCGATAAATTAAACTCGCAAAACATGAAATCAGTAATGAAAATCCTGAATTTTTAACAAGTTTTAGAAGGGGCCTGAAGTAAAATGATCCAGATGTCAGGAATGGGAATTGATAAAACAACCATTTTCTACCAGAATAGTTCGTTTTCAGTTTCAAAAGTATCTTGAATATTAAAATTTGGTTTACCCTGATAACATTCTCTGATTGAGATTATTATTTTAGTAGATCACACCACAAGTTGAATACCTTTTCAAATACAAATGTCCTCAAACTTGAGATAAGAAATCTTAATGTTATTTCATTGGAATTAAATTAACAGTGAACTAAATGAACTAAGCATGAATTTATTTTTGAATTGGAAGATTTCTAAACCAATCAGATTTTGCAGTGTGTAATGACATTCCTTGGTACTACGCAATTGCTGAACCAAAATGTAAATCAAATTCTTATTAAATCTCTACCAAATACAGTAATTGAATTGACTGTATGAAAATGTTTATACAACATTTTAATTGAGTTATAAATCTTGTCATTCAAGTAAGGCTGAATACAACAGAATGCGAGAATAAGTTCATTCATAAGATGCATGATAAAGACACAAGCGGTATTACAAGAAGCAGAAACTGGATTAATGGTAAGTTAACATGTTGTGGAAAGAGAACAATTTAAACATACCTGCTGGTGTTGAGCATAAGAAGTTTTCTTGATTTGATTGTTACGTTTGTGAGTGAATCCAATGCAAAACAGACGTACTTTGTATCCATCAGTTGTTGTAAGATCTATATTAGCTTCAATGAGGGTTTGCCATTTCTTCACCATTGAACAAAGCTTGTCTCTATGAAACAATAAAAATTTAGGCCTCGGATGTAGACATTCAAGCTAATTTTAACACTGTGGTTTAGCAAGGTTAATTATAATGCATTGCCACTCACTGAGCATCAACTATATGCAAAATAAAAGGGATTACTAATTACTGAAAAAATAGAGTAAAACACGGCAAACTGAGAAAAACATCTTGAAATGAAAGAAAACAGAGCAATACTACGTCACTGTTTTATTCTGTTTCACACCTCTCTCTACTTTTTATCAGTATGTATTAAGACAAAAACAACAAATAACAAGCATGAATGTAGTAAGTCCGAAACAATAAATATCAATAATACAGTAATAGGAAGCATGAAACCAACCTTGTCAAAACCATTCCGTGGAAGTTTGTGAGACAATGCTTGCCTTGCACTTCTTCAACAATTAAACGCATCTTTCTGTATGTTGATTCATCCCCATGAAGATCGGCCTAGGACATATGATTTAGTGATTGGGTTGTTGGAGGAAGTTATGAAGGTGACAATTCAATTACTAGTTGTCCCAAGTACAAACATGAAATCTTAGCAGTACAAATAACACTAACACCCTGACCCACTTAGATGACTTATTCTACCTATAGACAGACAGACCAAACTACATTTATCTCCGACAGTCACAGTATTATTCATATGAATAGCTATCAGACTATTGAATTTATCATCTGTAAATAGATCTCCTAGGCCAGGCAACTTTTTCGGCTCGCGTGCCAAAATCAGCTAAATTTAACCATAAAAATCTACCGCGTGTCGACTAAAATTAAAAAGCTTATCCACTTTCAAAGCAATGATACATAATAACAAACATTTTAAACATGCAGGCCTACAGACATATTCACTATTCGGGAAATCATCAGTAATTACTTTTCTTATTCTATATCAGTGAGACTTCTGTTGCTGCATTACCGCTGATAGAGATTTTACAATGGGTTTATATTTTGCAACTTTCAGGGAAATACACAAGCTTCTGGTTTCATCCTTCTACTCATATTACGAGACTTAATAAAGTTCATAGCCGAGAACAAAGATTCACAAGCGTAAGTAGATGAAAACAGGAAGAGTAAAGTTGCAAAGTTTTTAAAAAACAAATTTTTAGGAATGGCATCCCAAATCATGCAATTGTTCGTTGCATGCACTTCTGTCTTTTATTCCCCTCCCTTGAGCCCTTTATCAAATTATAACAGTAAGTTAGCAAGTAACTCTAACCAACATGATCTGTACAACTTTATAAATCAAGCCGAAATGAAAAGAAAGGGAGCCGGCACAGACGAACTGTATTATGTAAGAATGCCGCGATCTTCTCGAGAGCTCACTCATTTGTTACATCATAATATTTTTTTTTAGCAATACCGGTATGCCATGAAAGGACAAAAAGAATATAAATAAATAACAGATTGTTAACAAACGATAATGAATAAACGAGCACCTAGTTTCATCAGATAATTCAGATTCTTGGAACTTTTTATCGCAAGGAGAATGATCTCGTTTCCGGGGCCTCGCTCGCATGCCGAACAAATGGGATCGCGTGTTAAGTTTGGCACGCGTGCCAGGGGTTGCCCACCCTTGTTCTAGGCCATACACTATTTGAATTACGAGATTTTTATAAAAAAAGAAGTACCTGGTTACATTCGAACACTCGTCCCTTCAAACCATCTGATGCAATTTTCGTGCCAATGGTTCGAGAAACCAGGGTCTTGCCTATCTGGCGTTGTTTAAACATAGCTGGGGCTTTGACATCATACCAGTCCTTTTTGGAAAACGGGTCCACACTGCAAATTCAAAAAATACACATTAATCTTGTTCACTGATACTTCTTAAAAAAACACTATCATCGATTTATATCCAATAACATCGGGACAGTGAAGGGGTCAGAACATAAGAAATTTAGCTTAAATATCACATGATTACCTTAAAATTATTATTTACGTAAAACAAAACTTACATCTTCTTCTTGCCACCCTTTTTACCGCCTTTTGTAAGGCGCTTATTCTTGCCTACAGCCATCTTAGGGAAACTGGAAAAGAGAGGGCAGCTCAATCGGGACTGACAAGTCGGCTGATCCTGAACTTTGACCCTATATTGATGATTTTTTTAGTCAGTTTTCATCTATTTTTGTATCATTAAATTTCTGCGCATAGCAACTAAAGGAAATTCAGCAACAGAAAATTTTTTATTTATGTTTTAAGCATAGAGCACATGAATTTTGTTCATATCTAATACACTGGCTGAAATGAAATCTTCGTAAATTATCCATGCGTGAAAAGCCATGCGGATAGTAAATTTACCAATTTGACTATTTGTTGTCCTGCGGTTCGCAGCCTTGTGTATCTGTTGCCGTAATGGAATTTATTTGTTATGTCAGTATATTCGTCTCTTTTTGCTACGAATAATACCACAAGGCATTTTAAACTATTTACTGGAGAATACTGTGATGAAAAGAAACAACAAAACGGGCGCGGCGCCAACTTCTGTACGAATTGCCCACAGCAAAAATATTGAGATGGTACCCAGCAGTTTTAAGTTATGATTAAATTATTCTGCCCAATCCAGCAATCATGCCTCAAATAAGTTGCATTATTCTTGTTAGTGACGTACCGGTAGTCCAGATCATTTTATAGCCGAACCGACCGACTAAACTGATATTCTGAGTTTTCTGATCATTTAAAACAGATGATTTGAAACTTGACAGAAAACGAAATGCCTAGGCCTACATAACCTTATTATATATGTCATTATTCGCTATATGTCATTATTCGCTATTTGATTAAGATATTTATGCCCGTCCCGATTAAATTATAACCGGGACGTGTAGAATTCCTAGGATAAAAATAGCCTTCTGGCGACTTCTTCCATCTACAAGTACTGAAAATTCGAAATTGATTGTTGAAGTGAGACATTGCACATTATGGACAACATCATTCGGTTATAATTGTATGGAACTAATGGAAGTTTTTGGAATCTGGAGGTTGGAAAATAACAGAACTGCAGAAAGCTGGAAAGTGAATACCATACCGGTACCATACCTTGCAGCATCGTCCAAAACAATGAAGAATGGCATAAAATAAATCAACACTTCAGATTATCCAATATCAAAGTTAAAGAGGGTTTACTTTATGCAGCTCTTTGCTGGCATGGGGTTACAATTTTAAAGACAATCACAAATTCTTCAATTGCACGCGTGCCACAAAAGTCATTTTATTTCAAAGGCTCAAGTATTCATGTTGGATTTCTTGATTTCAAACAAGTGATGTCCTACCTAGCACTGAACAATGTTTTACAATTAGGCAATGCATACGTATTGCTCACTAATATTTCAAATTAATATAACTCATTTCTTTTTTTTATTATGAGCTATATCCTTACTCCTGTACTCAGTAGATATTATTTGGTGGTATTTTTTTTTTTCTTTTGACTGCCAATAATTTATATATTTTTAATCACAGTTTCAACCACTTTACTTGGATTATGTGGCACTTATGACACAAGCATATTTTAACTTTATTTTTGTCACTTATTTATTTTTGCTCATAGGTATTTCATTGTGTGAGTGTGTAATTGAACCTGCTTTTACTGTTTTGATAAATTCTTTTACATCTTAATGTTGCCTACCAGTATTGGTAGTTGTATGAATATTGTTTTGGCAAATGGTTCCATTGTATATAGCTATTTTGTATTTTTTTCAGACACACTGCCCTAATCTTTTTTGTTGTGTTCACTACTAGTCATGCTTTGTATTTGCAGCTATTTCAAGCCTGTCTGTAGGCAACTATAGCACTTTATATTTGTGCTTTTCGAACAACATCATTCCATGATGGATAACATATTTTTAAGGCCCTATTTCATAACCATAAGAAGCATGACCCCACTTACATAGCACTCTTATTGAAATTTGCTGTGTTCAATATTTGTTAGCAAACTTATCAAAGAAATAATCTATGAAATCAATTTGAAATTTTTTTAGTGATTTTGCAAATTTACACTTTATTTCCAATGTTCAAAACTTCATGCTGCCTTTCATGCATGCATTTTTTTTGTTCTGGTTTGTACATTTGATAAATTATTGGTGAATGGTGATATTTTTATGAATTTGAAAGCAAGATGTTTCCTACAGCTATTTACTTATTGAGCAATACACAATCTAGAATTCCAGACCTAGAGTTAAATATTTAAAATCAACTTCATTTATATATAAATGAATGATTACCATAATTGGACGAAAGAGGTCGTCAGAAGTCTATTACATTTTATTTATCTACCTAAATTTTGTTATATTCTGTGTAAGTTTTCTACAGATCCCTTAAAAAGCATTGCCCGATTCTGAATCGTGTTTTTTGTAGTCTTGTAGTAATATTTTTTATTTTTTTTGGTGGGTGGGCGCGTACTTTTACGTTTTTTAACTTTATTTTAAGTTATGCTCGCCTTCCAGGTATCTCTGCATTTTGTTTGTTTGTCCAGTTTTTGTGTTGTTTTGTTTTTATGTCAGAGTACCGAAATAAATGATTGATTGATTGATTGACCCCAGAAATATAAATATTTAAGATCATACTGACATAGTCTCTGTAAATTTTACTACAGTCTGACAGTACCAAGGTGCTATAGTTAGGCTCAAAAGGACACATTGCCGATATAGATTCTTGAAAATTAGGGCTCCAACTCTGTAACTAGCCTAGTTTATCAAGTCACTTTTTCAGTATTCTTTCCGCACCTCATCAATCAGTCAATGTAATCTCATTCTGTCATTGAACGAGAATGCAAAAATTATCTTAGTCATACAGTGCTCTTATCTTCTAAGATCTGAAGATAGGAATTTTTGTTCTTGTGAATTTTAACCATTGTTTTTGTGCATTTTTATTGCAGCTTGTATTATCAGTGGAATTTATTGAAATATTCTGTGCAGCCCCACCATTTAGCATTTGATTTGAGAATGTTTCGACTAGGAGGAATGGGGGCTGGAGCTCCACCAACACAAAAGGAATTAGAAGAAGCGAAAAAGCAAGAAAGTAAACAAGTTCGAAAGAACATTTTGATATTTCTCTTCGCATGCTTGACTATGAAAGGAATATCATTTGTCTATAATCAGATTTCAGAATGACAATGCATCGACTATTTAACTTTTTGAACTATTCATTTCTTGTAATTTGTAACTTTTGCAGTTCTTAACTATAAGCTTGATTGCCAAGATCTGAGGTAGTCAAATTTGTTCTGAAAATGGACCGTGTACATATACTCTTGTGCATTTCAATCTTATTGAATAAAATGATTATAAGGATATTAGCTAGAAAGTATTGAATGTACACTTCTGATAGACTTGTTTCCAGGACTATAGAATGAACAAATATTTAAATATGAAACTACTGCTCAAAAATATTCTAAATGTTGATAAGAAACTATGAATTCATATTTGCAAAACTTTAGGAAGTCAAAATTGATAAAATCTGCACCTACTGCATCATGGGGTTTCTCCAGTTAATTGTTGTCTTATTTTTGAAATTGCTTTCCTACTATTTTTCACCTCTAACTCTAAGTATATACCTATGTGTTCAACTGTTCATGTTGGTATCACAGTGCCAAGAAGGCTGTCGGTTTTATATAAACTTTATTTAACATACATCTACCTTGCCTTCTCTTCTTTGTTTAAGGCATAATGAATCTGAAAAAAAAATCAGTTGTGATGATACCTAAACAGTACAGATTGTATTAGATGTATATGCATGTTTGTATTTTTGGTTGCATTGTATCTAGGGCTGGGCAACATAGCGAATGGAAAATTAAGTTATTGGAATGGCATTTTACTATTCGAATATCGGGTACCACGTGATCTGGGCCGCTTCACTTGGACACAGAACTCTCTGAACCGATCGTGAATTGCGCGAGAATTCACCTATGACGCTCGCTAACAGACAAAAGTGACAAATTTGAAAAATCGTCATTGCGTTGTGGTGGTATTTGTTTTCTTTGCGTTTCAATCGTTCATTTCATTCCCTATTTTGCAAAGAAAGGTACCGACACCGTTCCCTAAATTAAGAAACGTCAAATCAGATGAACTATTTAAAATAAATATCCCAGATTTTAAACTCTGTATGACTGGCGGCACGTGATTAGCCGTTTCATGCATGAACCAAACATAAATTTGTTTAACGAAAATTAAAAGTTGATATAACTTTCGCATGAAACCCTACATCGTATAACACGAACAAGCTATGACCAGAAAAGAAATGGCAGGACATAGTTCTTTCAATGTACTTTCAAATTACTCTTCAGCGATCCCTTTCATTCTTGACCAAGTACCGTAATGTTTCGAGAATGTAAACATTTAACTCGGGCATGCATGGCGGGTGGAGTGTAGAAATAGTGAACAGAAGTATAACGTAAAATCAACCGTGAATTTCGATGCGCACTGTCTCGTTTACGAATTGTTGTAGCATCGGAAATGATTTCATTCGTTATATTTTGAGCATTTTTGCACTAATAAATAGGGCGTGGCATCATCAAAATCGTCAAGAGAAGTAAAAGTGAATTTGCGAATTCCGTAAATAAAATTGTGAATTACTGGGCAACGATATTAGCTATGATGATCGCGGGGTTTGTTGAAAGAAAACGTCGGAACTTGAAAGAGTTAGTTATAATTAGCGCCTGGCCATCTATTAGGCCCAAAAGCGCAATTTTTTCAGCATTAGGTCGCAGATGTAAATTATTGTTAAGTTTATTAACGTCATCTCGTCATTTTGCCACGCAGAAATGCCTTTATTGCCGAATTATTCAGTCACTATCAACATTCGGGATTGACGCAATCGCAGCTTTGTGAGTTTTATCTGTAACGTAACATAGACACCATAGAAAAGCATAGCAAGTTAATTACGGTATTGTCTTAATAAATATCTGCATCCCGGTATCAATAAAATAATAACAGTTGGCTTAATTTTGTGACGGTAAATTTACAAACGTTGACAAGTAATATGGAAGCCAATGCAAATGATGAGAATTAGAATAATATTCATTTGGGTTTTGAAATCAATCTTTGATGGTTTTAACAGCTGTTGCCGACGTGAACGTACAGGAAAACCGGAAATATAAACTTCGATTCCCGCCGACCCGAAAGAATTAATACTTGCAAAAAACAGAAAAGGCGGTAATATAGATTACATATCACCGCAAAAACGGCGATTATGACGAAATGAACCAGTAAAAAAACGCGTTGTAGCCGATTTTCAGTGTCCTTATTAATTTCCAAAGGGAGTATCGACCGACGTTCTGGACCTCCTGTTGTGTATAAAAAATATTCGACTATTCGATATTCGTTAAAATTATTCGATTTTGCCCACCCCTAATCGTATCTCAGATATTCAGGCTTTGTGATAAATAGGGTGCTTCAATCAATTTAATGATATTCACGCGGTGAGCATTGCCATTGAGCAAGAGATACGTAAAGATATTTGGTAACTCCTGTACTGCACCTCTGTGGATGCTGCTATGTACTCGAGGGCTTGACCAGGTTGAAGGCGGTATAGCCCAGCCCTAGTGGTTACTGGCGATGGGTTCAACTACATTAGCATCGCAGGTTAAAGATGTCCTCACCATGTCCGCAGTTTAACAAATTCTGCCAGTATAGAGCCTTGTTCAGAGTGAAAACACATAAAAAATTCGCATTTGCAATTACTCCGACTGAGCTAGAACTATCCTATTCACAAGTTGACGCTGTCCAAGATAAATTTTGTTTCAACACCATTAAAATAGATAGGAAGGTATGTATATTTCCATGATTCATGGAATGAATTTGAATTGGTGTACTTCAACTGTCCCAGCAAGATTTAGTACTTGCGGGTCAGTAAAAGTTCCACCGTAACTTCAATACTGTTAAAAAGCGTCAGTCGTTAAACATTTAAATTGCATTTCACTGTAACTTCAAACACTTAAAAAGCTTCAGTTGTTAAACGTTTAAAAAGCAGTTCACCGTAACTTCAATACTGTCAAACATATAAGTTTATTTCGACTCCATAATCAGCATAACAATAAAATGATTGATAAAAACAAATAAATAAAACTGATTATGAAATCGGGAGAGCAAACAAAACCTTAGACAAGGTTTAAAACGTACAGAATGTATATGAGATGGAAGGTTTTGCCAAGAAGAAGCGGTACGTGTTCACTCACCTAAAATAATTGAATTATTTCACCCATGCACACACACACAACCATAGAGAAGTAAGAAGAACGCGATAAATTACATACGGATGGTAAATAAATAAACAGTAAAGACAAACTTTTATTAAAAATATATTGCCAAGCTGATTATAGTTGGAGTCGAATGCCAAAAAATGTCCAACCGAAGTTGCCAGAATTGGGTGCATGAAGAGTTGGGCTAGAGCTAGACCATTTCATTTCCCAAATTACAGCTAATTATAGTCCAGATCAGTGATTCTCAAACTAGGGTTTGAGAGCCGCTTGCGTTATCATTTTCGATGAGAATAGGCATAGCAATTCATTCATGTCAGTGTGCATTGTTACAGTGAAAATCACGATTGATTTTACGTTATACTCTTGGCTCAACGGCCATGCATGGCTAATACAAAGTGCTTTAAAGGTAGAAGGAAAGGTTTTGGGAAAACTTTGGTCATTTTTAAATCCATGCTATTTATATAACTAGAGTGTTCTAACGACCTGAAATCGTCTTTTTCACAATGAAACGCCGAAAAGTCATTTTAACATTTAATTTTAATCAACTTTATGTTTGGTAATGCAAGAAATGGCTAATGACATGTCACCAAGCATGCGGAGTTCAAAATTTGGGAAATTTATTTTAAATACCTAATCTGGTTTGACGTTTCTAAATTTACGGAACGGACGGTACTTTTTTTTTTTGCAAAATATGGAATTTTAAACGTTACGTTAATTAAGTGCAAAGATAAGCATATAACACCATAACGCAAAGACAACGACTTTTCAAATTTGTCTTTTTTTGTGATAGAGAACGCCGTTGGGAAATCTCGCACAATTCACGATTGAGTTGGAGACGGGGGAGTTCGGTGTCCAAGCGGAGCGGCGCAGGTCACGTGGTACCGGATATTCGAATAGTAAAATGCCATTCGAATATTATATTATTCGAATATTTTGCCCAGCCCTGGTTGTAACGTGTGTTGTTGTTACGATGACTTGGTATTTTAAATACGCCATTCGAATATTTTATTATTCGATTCGTTATTCGAATACTTTGCCCAGCCCTAGTTGTTACGTGTGTTGTTGTTACGATGACTTGGTATTTTAAATACGCCATTCGAATATTTTATTATTCGATTCGTTATTCGAATACTTTGCCCAGCCCTAGTTGTTACGTGTGTTGTTGTTACGATGACTTGGTATTTTAAATACGCGCTTAGGGTTTGTTGCTATTCTACCTTGCGTTGTTTGTGTGCGGCTCTTCATAACTTTGAGGTTTGAAATGCGGCTCTGGGACTAAAAAAGTTTGAGAACCACTGGTCCAGATTGTAATACGTGTTTAAAGGTACCGGTATAAGTAAGTATAATTAAAATAAGGTAGGACGATAGGGTATAGGAATATATTGGTTACCAAGAGTATAGGTAAGTTTTTATTATTATTAGATATTGACTTCAGCAAAGATAAAAGAATAAGGATTGTTATTTCACAGGATCACTTTTTCCTCTTACTGTGGAGCAATTGATGTCATTTCAAATTCATCACGGATTAGACATCACCCTGCAAATTTTGTTGATGTAGACACCATTTATATGGAATAAGCTAGCTGTTAAATTGATCATCACGAAGCGACCTGAAAAGCAGAAAATAAGTCTGCGAGTAGAATATTCAATGACTACATATTAGGAAACAACACTACCCTACACTTTTGTTGAGAAGAAATTATTGATTCGAGTAGATATTGATAATTACTTATCATTAAAACGTTAGTTGAAAGACCTGGAGAGAGGAAATTGTGGTTGGGACATAGCGTAAATTTCTTACAAACCATGCAAAAACTCGTTTACACTAACCATAACCTTCACGTTAACTTCACAGCAAAACCTTAACCAAGTACAAAATTTCTGTAACACACAACACACATCATAGAATACGACTGCAAATAAAACGACGGGGAAAATCCAATATAGCTCGACTGGTCGCCTAGTTACAATGATAGGCACATATATGCTGTCTACAACCCTCATAAGGTATTACGCCACCCAAATAAAAAAAGCAAAAACCATGCATGAGTATTATCAAAACTCAACATTAAAAAATAAATAAATAAGCATGCAGATGTCCGAATGTGAACACCCATTTGAAGAAAATATTATGCTACGCATGCCGCATAATAACATTTCGTCGCAACTTCAGTAATGTTAAAAAGCGTCAGTCGTTGAACGTGAATTTTTCAACGGTTATTCATAACCCCGAACATGTGCAACCATGGGCATATGAACATTTTCACGGATAGACATTCGGACCCGAGTTATTTTTTACCTGTTTCGAGGTTGGCTTGAAATGAGTTGATGGATGGATTTAGATATAAAATTAGGATATAATCTCTCGGCGGCAAATAGCAATGATTGGTGTCTATGGGTGCACATACTACGGGAGCACCCAAATATCTGTGGGTGCAAATGTACTGGGTGCATATGCCCATGGGTGCAAATTTCCGTGGGTACAAATGTACGTGGGTGAAAACGTACCAATGTACGAACGTTCGCGGGTGAAACGTTCTCCGGTGCAAATATCCGCGGGTGCAAAAGCCCACGGGTGCAAATGTTCATTGCAATCTGTATGCGGGTGCTAAAATATATTGGTGTAATTGCGCATGGGTGCAAATGTCCGTGAATGCAAGAGTATGCAGGTGCAAATCTCCTAGGTGCAAAAATACGTGGGTGCAGAGATAATGGAACCTATAAGATAGTGTCAGATGAACGGCTTCCATTCAGCCATTAACGCAACGGCAGCGAATTATGTTAATGCCAGATTTGTCGTAGTAATTACTAATTAGCCTCGTCAGCAGAGTGTGACTTTGATGAAGATCTATTAATTAAATAGGACTTTTATCCTATGCGATTTCCACAGATAGCGGTGGCTTAAAGGAAGCGCGGTGGTCATTTTTACGAAAATAAACATGGAACATGATGGGGGAAACATGCGAATTTGTTAATTAAAAAGCCCGCTAAACGTTACATCGCGCTAGAAACCAAAACACTCGACCCACGTGTAGCGCATGTGGTTGTGAATGTAAACAAGGTAGTATTCGGCGCGGTTTGCTCAGCTGTAGTTCAGTTTTAATGTAGTTAGCTTGCTGGGATCAGATTGATGCCCAAGGTGTTTATTTCTAGTACAACTATACATAACGGGTTACAGTGCGATGTTGCTGATAAATTTTATTTATTGTGTTTGAGGATAGATAGATAGTTTATCTGAATACTAATCAATACCCAATTTTTTCACGTACAGTATCCATGGATAACGAACCCAGACCTTTACTTTAGAAGTTGCACCATCTTCTGAATGCTTGATGGTATATTTTAATACAACCAAATACATTAGTCTAATTCAGAAATTGGCCAACTAACGCAATACAAAATGTAGCATGCACATTGAAGATCATTGCTAGTAAACGATGTAGATCTTCACAGAAATACTGAAATAAGTGAAGCATATCTCAATACTACAATAACGAATTTTTATGGTAACACAGTAAACTTATTTACTTGACTTATATGTTGCATTTAATCCTCTTATACCCGGTATCTGATTATCATACCTGCTTTCATACTGTCATAATTGTAATTTTTTTGTTTCTTTTCATCATTTGTCAGTAAATTTTGTATAGATATTTCTCACTCATTCCATAAACTGCAGTAACTGAGTAAAAAATTCTGAACTTTGTCATGTCTAATGTATTGAGGAAGCAAAGTTTGGGTGAGTATCTATCTTGTTATACAGATCCATTCTTCATCTATTAAAATTTCGTTTTAAAATCTATTCATATGTGTAATATGTATTTATATTGATAATGGATCAATAGTAAAACTGTACAAATGAAACATTTTGTAGTCTTCACAAGTTTCATTTTGTGTTTTTAATCTAGACATGCTATTTACATTTTCAATTGGTTGGAAACTAATCCTTTTTTTTATTTTAGCAATACTGAGTGTTTCCAATAAAGATGGTTTGGAGAAAATTGCGGGTAGATTAAATAGGTTGGGATATGGTTTGATAGCTTCAGGAGGAACTGCAAAGAAAATACGAGATGCAGGAATTTCGGTTCGGTAATATGATGCAAGTTTATTTGTTTGACTTATGTTTAATGGTCATTGAATATAATGGTTATTCTTGCTTTTTTATTTGAAATAGAATTTAATTGGAAACATGGCTTGCTATATTACCAATTTCATTATGAAGTTATTAATGCTCCTTCAGACCTTTGCTCTTGAAATTTGTTGGATAAATTTTCTGATACTTCTGTTTTTCCTGAGAAAATGATCTGTTCATTATTTGTTTGGCTACAGTTTTGTCCTGCGTCTAATTGTTTCAAGCATGCCTATTGAAGTCAGAGCTGGAGTCATATTTTTGAACTCCTTGAATCAGAGCCAGAGTAATAATTTTTTCGAGAGTTTGTCTCAATTTCAAATGTCCAATGCTGGTATACAAAGTCAAGATTTCTTACAAAATAAAAAAAAAGTAATTTGATTAAGCATTCTCAAGAGATAATTTTACAATCGTTGCACATGCTAAAGTTTGAAAGTCTCCCCAAAAAATGGAGTTGTGTGCCAAAGTCTGAGACAATACATTTGTCCGTCCTGCGTTAGCTAGTTGAAAAGTTAGTTAGAATTAGGTGTAAAATTTCAAGTTTTCAAGTACGTCCACTGCCAAATCGATGTGAATTCCTTAAAATTAAATATTTTAGAGATGTGAGTGAAGTTACTGGAGCTCCGGAAATGCTTGGAGGAAGAGTAAAAACACTTCATCCTGCTATTCATGGTGGAATTTTAGCACGAAATATTGAAGGAGATCAAAATGATATGAAAAATTTAGATTTTCAATACATAAGGTTGGTACATAGATTTATTGCTTAAATTATTTCTATTTGATATAAAAAATAATACAGGAAATTTGTTGTTTGTACTTTCATAGTGTTGTGGTGTGCAATCTCTACCCATTTATTGAAACCATTGCAAAGCCAGATGTGACAATGGAAGGGGCAGTAGAAGAAATTGATATAGGTAGGATATGATCTTAATATTAATTGTATGTACTTTGAATGATGTGAAATTTGTCTTTATTGTTTTTTTCATCATACCATGGTGATTTTTTGACTATGGAAGGTTTTTTCAGGTGGTGTGACACTTTTAAGAGCTGCTGCCAAAAATCATAATCGTGTGACAGTTGTATGTGATCCTGATGATTATGATATGGTGGCTAAAGAAATGGAGTCTTCAGAAGATGCCTCTACCAATCTAGATACCAGGAAAATGTTAGCCTTAAAGGTATATATATATCTGACTATGCAAAATATTGTTCCGAATTATGCGAAGTATTGGCCGAAGCCGAATGATTTGCCATTATGAATAATAAGTTCTAAAATAATATTTCTGAATACACAATATCATGTTTATTCGAAATTGTAACATGTTCAATATTAACTTATATGACGCAATATGTTCAAAAGGTTCAAATTTGGAAAATAAAGATAAAGAATAATTTGATTGAATTTTCTATTTTCCACGATTTTCCACAAAAAGTGAATGAATTACTGTTCGTCTTCAATTGCATGTCTCACATTAATTTTTTTCAAATGAAATAATTTCAATTATTACGTGAAATCAATACTTTACATTCAAATAGAATTATTTGGAATCCATTCTAATATTGGATAGACATCCCTGTTTCACATAAAAATTCTGCCCAGAAGTAGATACGTTCACAAAAAGTAGATGAAATATTCAATTTTTTGTTGCAGTAAGAAGAAATACTCCTCACCCTGAATTGAAAAATTAAATATTCTTTATAAATCCATGACTGTTCATGGCAAAAAAGATTAAAATATGCCTGACTAAATTTCTACCAACCATTATTGATCGAGCATGGTGCAGGGCTCAATTATAAACCACTTGACATGCTTTATTATTATTGACCTAATTTTTATAGAAGAGTTCTTTTGTTTAACTATTGAATTCTTATTTATCTTATAAAAATTGGGGCTATGATTCATTCAAAATTTATAAACGACTACTTCACCTTCACAGGCATTCAATCACACAGCAGAATATGACGCAGCTATATCAGGCTACTTGAGAGAAAACTATGGTTCTGAAACCAGTCGACTACCACTTCGTTATGGGATGAATCCTCATCAAAAACCGGCGGAGGTTTATGTTCCTTCTGGAAACCTTCCATTCAAAGGTTCATTTAAATACTTCAAGTTGAAATATTATATATTTCCAATAGAGTGCCTTTATTTGAAACATATCATTCACGTTTTCGCTTGAATCACCATATTGTATAATTGAGCATATCATAACCGTTTGAATTAATGTTTTTCAAAGGGGTGTATGCCACAAATCATCATGTTTTAGGCCGATATGGTCTTTTGCATGCATCCTGTCTCCAATATTACAGTAATAATTGTCAGAATGAATGCTGGATTCACAACTGTTGTTTTGCAATATTTTAATTTACAAAAAAAGATGAATCTGCTTACACTATTTGTGTCTAATCTTCCACACATATAATTAATAATGTTTTTACATTTTAGTGTTGAATGGCTCTCCAGGATTTATCAATCTTTGTGATGCATTAAATGCATGGCAGTTAGTAAAAGAATTGAAAGAAGCATTAGGTCTACCTGCAGCCACTTCATTCAAGCATGTTAGCCCAGCAGGTATGCATTATTTAGGGAGCTTTTCAATAATAAAAAGATAGGTTTCTTCTTATTTTTCATACCTACCAATCGTTATATATGGTATTGAATGAGGGGTGTATGCAATATTTAGGTTTAAAGAATTGTTATTGTTGAGAAATTAATTTTTTCAAGTCAAGTAAAAAATGGTATCAGAAATTATTTTTTTCAGCTCAGAAATATTATTCCAGTAAATAAAATTGTTCCCAATCTTCCAGGTGCTGCAGTTGGTACAACACTTACGGAAGATCAAGCAAAATTGTGTATGGTTGGGGATGTATTTGATACATTAACACCACTTGCAACTGCCTATGCAAGAGCTAGAGGTAATGTATTGGCTTATCAATGAGTATGCTATTAGCAGTTTTGTCGTCACGGATATACATATACCAATATCATATACATATTTATCGCTGTTTTGATTTCGAATTTTCTGCACTGATCCATAACATCAATTTGACCTTGAATATTATACTTTAAATTGCTTGGAGTAATTTAAAAATGGAGTGATATGAAGTATTCCAAACTTCTGTTTTTTTTTAAATTTATTTTAGATTGAGTCTGTATATTTCATTTAGAATTCATTCACTAAATCTAGTTATGGTATTTTGGAGGATCTATTTCCAATATTCAAAATTTAGTTCGGGAGTAGACAAAATGAATGATTTTAATATTTTTTGCAAAAAATTTCAGGTGCTGATAGGATGTCGTCATTTGGTGATTTTATTGCATTGTCTGACGAATGTGATGATGTTACAGCTAAAATTATATCCAGAGAGGTATTATTTTTTGTTATTGTACTAATCTATGTTTGTTACATGTCATTGTTTGTCAGGAATGATGTTTTCCACTGTTTTTTTGTTTGATAAATTAACATACTGATTACTGGGTATAATTCTTTTTCTTGTATGAAAATAGATAAATTGCAATTACAGACAGACTTCTCACAAAAAATTAACAGATCTAGGTAATAATTCTATATCCTTAGTAACTGGCCTCATGATTTTATATTATGATGTCTCTTGAAAATTGAATTTGTTTCACATAGATAAAAAATAATGCTAGTGGTATAATTTTCAAAAATAGTTTGATCAGAAATGTGAAACTGGAATTGTTGTTAAGTTGTCAAGGGAGAATGTTTTTCGTCTGATATTATTGACATGACCCTACTACACTAACTATCATTTTTCATTATCAGGTTTCTGATGGAATTATTGCACCTGGATATTCTGAAGCAGCTTTGCAGAAATTGTCAAAGAAAAAAGGAGGAAAATATTGTATACTTCAGGTATGGTGATAAATGTTAGAGTTAGCTAAACTATACTGTATATAGTGAAGTGTCGTCTTAGATTTTGACTCTGGCTTACATCTACAAGGTCATTTTAGATGTACACCAGGGGTATTTCAGTTGAATCCTAGTAGATGACGCCTTCCAATTAATTGGCTACTTTTCTATGGTCTTGTCCCGAGTGGAGGTATCACGCCAGACACCACATAAAAATATATCAATATAAAATCACGAAACCTTACCATTAGTACATGAATACTATTCATGTCTAGATGGATGCAGAATATAAACCTCCTGAATTTGAAACAAGAGAATTATTTGGCATCAGAATGAAGCAAAAGCGAAATAATGCAGTGATTTGTAAGGAAATGATGCAAAATATTGTATCAGCATCTAAAAAGGTATTTATTATTTATATAGCATTATCTGTTTCAGCTGACTTAATGCATTCAAATAAACCTAGTCATGTTATTTATGGCACTTTATGATCATGTTTAAACTATGTACATGCTTGATACTATGATGAAATATTCTTTTAATTATGAAGAATGACTTACCGTAATAATTATCTTTGCGCGTGTAGAATTTTCTTTAGAAAGATGATCATAGGTAAAAGAATTATTGGTCTTCTGTCTCAGCAGAGTTGTCTCGAGATTGTACAAAACTTCAAAAGGTTTCCTATTGGCGTAAATTGCTGGACTTTGGGCAAATACGCATGATTTTCTTTCACTTACAAGTTGCCACATCTTTTGCAGCTTCCGGAATCCGCAATTAGAGATTTGATTGTTGCTTCAATTGCATTGAAATACACTCAATCCAATTCTGTATGTTTTGCCAAAGATGGTCAAGTGAGTAATTTTACATACAAATTTGTTGCTCGATTACTCTTCCTGAAAATGATAGCCATATTGCCAGAAGACCTCATTTTTTCTTGGTTGTTCACAACTCATACTAACTAAATGGCTAATCTATGATTGAAAAGACTGTTTTGCTTCACCCAGGCCTTCTCCGAATTTATCATATATTACCTAAGTCTGTCGATTCGGATTTTGGTTTCTTTGATTGTATAAAGAGAGCAATTGCCAAAGTCAGTCAGTCAATACAGTATTGGAGATACATCATGTAAATTCTACATAATGAGAAATAAAACAAATCGATATGCCAGTACAGTGCCAAAGCCAAAAATCACATATAATCTCGACAATGCTCTTCTGAAATGAATATTTAAAAGCTATAGTTTGATTAAATTTTCTCTGTCACCTATTTCAAGCGTATTTGCCAAAATGACAACCTTTTGAATTTTGATGAACATGCATCACATAATTCAATTTCCTTGAGTATTCATTCGTTCCCAATTTCCACTATGATTTTGAGTTATTTGTAACTAACAACGTTGTTTCTATCAGGTTATTGGAATTGGCGCTGGTCAACAATCAAGAATACACTGTACTCGTATCGCAGGGGACAAAGCGAACAATTGGTTTGTTTAATTACTTGGTTGATGAGTGTAAATAGAAGTATCAGTTTTGTTTACAAAAGTTCAAAACTAGAAATTTTACAATAAATTAGACAATATAGAATCATAATTAAATTGGTATCAAATGCATTCATATTAGCTAGGGCTGAATTTAACATTTTTTTCTCTATTGAATTGATATTGATGACAAATTTCTCATCATTGTTCATTTAGGTGGCTTCGTCAACATCCAAGAGTCTTAGGATTGAAATTCAAAAAAGAAGTCAAACGTCCTGAAAAGTCAAACCTTGTTGATGCCTATGTTACAAGAATTGTTGGAAAGGTTATTTATTATATATTATTTTTTAATTCGTCATAATAATATGGTTAGTGCGTAGGGCTGGGCATTTCGAATCAAGAGTAAATTATTCGAATCGGTTTAGAGCAAAATTTGGAATTTCCGCCATCTTTTTTTTTTCTCTCCGCCAATGCTTAAGTAAATTTCCCAATTTTTTTATTGAAGCCATATTTTTTCAACGCAATTCTGACATGTGACTCTTTTCTCTAGTGATTTATTGATAAAACCTGTTTTTTATTGTGTGTGAACTCTCAGCAATCTGCCTGAGTGATATATTCTATGTTTCAAGTAATTTATGCGTCTGGAGGACGTAATACAATAAGAAGTTACATACAGTTTAATATCTCCCAATTATTCGAGTTTTGATTCGAAAAAAATATTCGATTCGAATCTGAAATCATCAGGTATTCGAAAATGCCCAGCCCTATTAGTGCGTGAAATCATCTTTTTATAGTAAGCATATTGTGATAGAATTATAATGTGAGTCAATAATTTCCTGGTTGTCTTCATTTTATTGCTTATAAACCAGTTTACCAGGTTTATATCGTTATATCATTAATAGTAAAAATCAAACATTCTTTGATTTTTTTCTTCGATTATTTTTTTAATATGTCTGCTATTTTTCATTTTATTTTCAGGATATGGATGAACAAACATGGCGGAATTGTTTTGACAATGAACCAGTGTTATTTTCTGAGGTAATCTGATGTGACTGAAATTTTTATTCAAGTTTCTGTGAATCTCTCAATGTTGATAATTTTAAAATAACACAATAAATCCAATAAGGCAGGGTTGGGTGGGGCCAGGTCAACAATCGAATCTCTCGCTGAGATCTTGACAAAAAGGCTAATGAAATTGATTTATTGTCAAGTCAAAGGTTGAAAATTTGATTGAAGTCACCTTGTATTAGTTAATTAAAGTCTTCAAGTAATGCAAAAAGTTGTTCCAACTTCATCCCACGACTCATCACTCAAAATTGAATCTAAACAATAATGTTTCATCCGTCCCTATGAAGCTGATTTGTGTCAGCTCAACTCTGCGAATGGGTATATTTATGGGCTGTTGGCAACAGGAGCGCTTTGTTTTTATACTTTTTGTTCCTCTATTTGTTCTAACTATTTTAGTGTCTCTTGTGCTTTTGTCGATTCGTTAGAATCACTGTTTAAATAACTATTATCCACTACTTAATTGTCAATGTACAGGAAAGTAATTCTTATGTTTTCAGGCTGATTGTGCAGACTGGATATCCAAGCTTGATGATGTTGCTCTTAGTTCAGATGCTTTCTTTCCTTTCAGGGATAACATTGACAGAGCCAGCAAGGTGCTTTTTATTTATAAATATGCATTGCTCAGGTATATAGACAGGAAGGTCAGATGGCTAACATGTCATCCAAATATTAAAAGAATTAATTGAATTTAAATATATATACTTATGAAAGTGTTTCTGTGACTTCCAGAAAACTTGAGTGAAATTCCAGGCCCTATGTGATTTAGAGGAAACTTGAAAAACTAATAGTAGTAGCCTTCCATTTTTGAGTATTAAAATTGATTGAACTGTTAGTTATGGAGAAAGTAAAAGTCCTCACAAGAAGAACCCAGATAAACGTTTTTTGCAATCGACACCTGTCTGTCCCTTGCCTGAACCAATACTTTCATTAACAGAATGGTGTTCGCTACATCGTGAGTCCAGCTGGATCCAACAATGATGATATTGTTCGTGATGCTTGTGATGAACATGGAATCACACTTATACATAGTCATACTAGATTGTTTCACCACTGATGGGATGTGGACAGAAGTGGTGTGTTTTGACGTTTCTTGGCAGCCATAGTACTAGACATTGAAGGATTTTTTATAATATGCAGTATTTTTCCACTGTCTTGCTTCAATAGTGTGTTAATCATGTTTTCATATCATGTCAATATTGCTTGCCTCATTTCAAGTGTTTTAGTGAAAGTAATTATGAGTAACATGCAAGTAATTGTTTTGTAGCGACACTTATTAATAGTAACCTTCTATTCAACTTGAATAATTTCATTGCTTGACCTCTTTGGAGTGAAAATTAATCACAAAAATGGTTTTATTTGATTTTCCATGTAACACATTTGGCAATATTTCTGACTACATGTAATCTGCAAGTCTTGGTATTTTCATCACTGTGTTTAGTTTCGTATGGTTACTCTTTTACAGTGCTACTGTGAGATGACATCGGTTTTTTTATACCTATACATTCAGGATTTTCCTTCTAATGAATCTTTGTGCTTGACCGAAGTCCATTTTTGCCTGTTGTGGTGTTGCCATTACTTTTGTACATTATTGCAATTAAACGTCTTGCCACATTTCCAAATATACGTTTGACAGAGCGTTTTACATGGAAAGGCGGCCTACACTTGGGGTTTGAAGAGTAGCTTCAAAGTGCTACTGCCAAGGAAACAGATAAACACCGTTTTAGACATAACGGCGTTTAGATTTCACGAATTTTCGACTGTCGAGCCTGTTTGATATATTTATTAGGGTTCCATTACATTTGAACCCACGTACATTTGAACCCATGACAATTGCACCTGTATGCTATTGCACCTATGGAATTTTTTTTGTTTCACGGATAGTTAAACCCATACTAACCCTAACCCATGGGTTTTAGCACCCGCATATAGATTGAACCCGTGGATATACGCATGGGTTCAAATGTACATGGGTTCAAATGTACGGTCACCATTTATTAGGATGTCCATTATTGGGGAGTCTTTTCGTAAGACTGAAAAGCGCTTGCAAGATTTGGGTGAAAAGTGAATTTGATATCTTGTTAACTGGGCAAGCAATACGACTTATCGTTTGTCCGTTTAAATCAGCGTTTCCCAAACTTTTTCGGCCACGGAACACTTACACTTTTTAACTCGCGGAACACCAAAAATTGAACGGGTAAAATTGATTGAGAGAAGCGGTGTAATGTAGCAGTTCCCAATGGGTTCGTCGTGGCGAGTTGCCAAATGCGCCGCAAAAACTATCAGAATTATGTTAAACCTACCTAAAATATGATTAAACATTTTGCATATTTCATTTATTATAAATGTTTTATTGTTTCTTGATTTGAATGCTGTGTATAGGAATCAACGAATTCATTTTACCTTTTTTATGTCGTTTATAACGTTTCCATTACGTAGTGTTTGCCTCTAATGGAGATAGAAGTACTTTCTGCAACCTATTCATCTGCTGAATCGAATCTAGCGAACATGCGTAATTTTTTCAGCATTTCAAAGTAGCCAGGCAGAGATTGCGGAAGAAGAGTTGACCATTTGTCTTTATTCTTTAGACCTACTTGTTTGACTGTAGCAAAATCAAAAGAATTTTTGCAGACTTGATAATGAACTTAACATTCAAAAAGCTAGGCCGACAGTCAACGAAAATCCCACTACCCCACCTTGGTTAGGCCGACGGTGACGCGATATTGGACGGTCAGTCGGGCTTTCCACGGAAGACGCTCGCAGAACACAATTTGGGAAACGCTGGTTTAAATAAATACTTCCTTATATGCGGAGGTATAAGTTATACCAATATTTCATTTGTGAGAGCTAAGGACATAAAAGCATTTAAGGGCTGGCTTTGTGAGAGGAAATTGGAAGCAGTTCAATCTTTAGTGGAGATGCATGAACAACATATACTTCTCGTTTGAAAAATTTCAGTTAAAGAGTTGTCACGCAAAAATACATTGCGTATACTTAGAACCGGTATGTTAGTCGGTGCTTAGAACTGATTTGGGTAGAAAAAAAGAATTAGCTTTTGGTCACAGAATGTGCAAAATTACCACGTTACCTATTATAGCATGCTTCATGAAAAAGATATTGTTGTAGGGGTACTTTGGGCTTGAAGGGCCTACCCAAGTTTATTTGCCGAGTTATTGTACCATAAATTTACCATGCAAAAATATTTAGTTTTATAAGGTGAAATAATACTAAACTTTTCGAGTTCCGACTTGTCACGTACTTTTATTTCTTAGGATAAGGAGTGTATGTATTATTAAATTAATTGAAAAATTATCTCGTTAAGCAGTGCTGCAACTGAGCGCTACCTTGTTTGTTTTGGAGGGTGATGTCATATTGATTCTAATTTTATGCAATTCCATGGAATATTATTAAACTAGAATTTTGCATAATCAGATGGAATATTGCCGGACCAATTTTTCTGGGCTGTGGAATTTCACCTGGCATCTCGACAAAAGCAAATTTTGTTCATTGTTTTATTTAATCAGCTCGGAGGATATGTCTGTATTGACCCATTAATTAAGCAACTAATCACTTGTGCATAATTTAACGCCTTTAGCGCAAGATAAGCGACAGTCCGATTTCATCAGAGATTAGAACGTTTCGGAGGACTTCATACTGCAAAACAATGCATTTAATTATACTTCGCGCAAAGCTAGTAACAAACAAAAGAACTGCGTAATCTTATTGACGAGACCTGTGAGAAAACCGGGCATTATTCATATCAAGCTGGGCTATTTCACGCAAGGCAAGCTACTTTTCAAGCATTCCCGCTCTCAGGCACGTGAACAACGACCAGCGAATCGCAGTAGAGAAAAGAGAACAGAAGGCGATAAACATGCTTTTCCGTAAAGTGCCTTATGACGTCTCAATCAGTTGGCGACGAAGCTCACGAAAAGAGGACACAAATCGCTTATGCAAGGTCGAAAATACGCAGAATTGTAGCTTTAGATTCAGATACTATCGTTTCATAACATATCTAAACCATTAGTTCAAACTTTGTTGTTGAGAGTGGTAATTGTGGTTTGAGCATAGGGACCAGTACAACTGTAGTACTAACTCGCTATATGTAAGCTTATACAAGCCAGTGCTTAGGGCGAGCGCTTTGCTCAATGGTTCGCCATTACGAATGGCTAGTAAGGGAGAGATATTTAGGATTGACAGTTGGCTTTTGAAAAGCTCATAAGTATGCTTAACCTGGATATATTTTAAATTTTATAGTATCAATGAAAAGACAAACTTGAATTCTTTGAATGTACGCACTTAAAATTTTGAAATATTCTATATTTGTCTTTAAATTTCATAAAATGTACAGCGCTTTTTATCATTACGGTAAATGGAAGCGCGTTCCAGACGTCTCGCGGCCATTGTTCACATATGAGAGAATGCTGGCGGCCTATCATAGCGAAGTATACGATACAGCGCTAGACGGTTGAGTTGGCGGCTGCCGAGTAGGACCTCTTCTACGTGGATTTTGATTGGGTAAAAAAAGACATATCGCCATTTAAAGAAATACGATGATTCCCTAAGTTATGAGCAACACATCCATGAAATTTTTATCGCGAAATGTTCAGGAGAAAGGTTATTATTACTCCGTTAAAGAACGACTACCTTTTCGCGTCGCTTCCATATAAACCTTATGGGAGAGACACGATAAACAGTGCGTAGAAGCTTACAGCGCATAAGCATTGATTTCAATTGGGTAAAGGCATACAAGCGTAATAGGTGGATTGTGACTGTAGACGTTACGTATGCCATAAGCGAGACTCGTGCTTTGGAAGTTTAGTGTTTTTGTTGCTTTCCATCACCGTTTTTCACGCCTTGTAGCGATTTGAGTTTAATATTCGCCAACGAAAAGTAAGCGTTTTCAAATTTTGCCGCGCGCTAAACAGATAGCGAATATCCTATGTTCCGTCTGGCACCCTCGACGTGTTTTGTAATGAATATTACTACTGAAAGTCGAGCGATGGCGGCATATATTACAAGAATTATTTCTTTTCCTTTCAGTGAAGTAGACTAATTTTTAATTCTATAAACTTAAATTTTGTATTATACAAACATCATGGGAAAGAAGGACCCCAACAAGCCCCGTGGAAAGATGACCGCATATGCGTTTTTTGTTCAAACCTGCCGTCAGGAACACAAGAAATCTCATCCTGACGAACAAGTGGTGTTTGCAGAATTCTCTAGAAAATGTGCTGAACGCTGGAAGGTAAAGCAGCAATTTTTTTTTTGTCTATTTTATTTACAAAACAAATAAAAACAATTTCCAAACTAATACTTTATTTTTGTATTCCAGGATATGAATACAAAAGAGAAAAAAATTTTCAATGACATGGCTGGTCGAGATAAGTTGAGATATGACAGAGAGATGGAAGGCTACTGTCCACCAGCTGGCGAAGGGAAAAAGCCACAAAAAAGAAAGAAAGATCCCAATGCACCAAAACGCCCTCAGTATGTATATTATTCATTTAATATTGTTGAAACTCTAATTCCATTTTTTTTTAAATTTTTTTATTCTTTTTAAAAGGTCAGCATTCTTCTTGTTTTGCGGTGATCGCAGAGCTGAAATCAAGAAAGAAAATCCTAGCTTCACCGTAGGTGACATTGCAAAGAAGCTTGGCAAACTGTGGTCAGAAGCATCAAAAGACATCAAAGAAAAATATGATGATTTGGGCAAGCTAGCAAAGAAGCAATATGAAAAGGTAACAAGTTAGTTTAGTTGAAATTGAAATATTTGTTCTTGAGACTTCACACATCTACAGATACTGAAGCAATGGAATAAAATAAATGGAATAAAATTAATTAATGTTGTATTCAAACAATTGGCTTCGATATTTTATTGATATTGCAAGATGGTGCATATCTTCGATCCCAAACATATCTAGCAATCTTCATTTTTGTCTTACTGATGTATTTTTATATTTTGAACCTGAAGGACCTGAAAGCCTACAAGGATGGACAACAACAAGCTGGAAAAGCTAAAAAACAGAAAAAAGAAGAATCTTCTTCATCCTCATCCTCCAGCTCTTCAAGTGGTAGTGACAGCGACCGAGACAGTGATTAATATGAATTTTTCGAACAATTCGGCGAAGATCGATAGTTACAAGCGTCAAAGACTCCTCAACTGGTGCTTTCGGCCATATTTTATAATACACTCGTTTTTTACGAAACAACTGTGTCTGTTGTGTTTTCAACAGTCATTTTTGATCTATGGTTTTCAAAGTATCTGTCAATTTCAAGTGTTATATAGAGAAATGAGAGCGTTATGATGAATTTTACATTCTTTTCTATTACTCTCATTGTAAAGTGAAACCATCCCGCCACTGGTATAAATTGTCAGACATTTCTTATTGTATAAGTAAGGGTGTATGTTTTTTATCCACTTTTCCCTATTATGACCAACACCCTTAAAAGTGAGCTGACATTTGTGGCCATGTTGATTTTTTAATTTTTTGTTCCCTTTTTTGTGTGAGTTTTTCCAGGTTGATTTGTTATTTTTACTGCTAGAAGTTGAGTTGTTGCATTCACCATATGATTTTGTATAAATCAGTTTAGAAGAAAGTTGCATTTAGATATGGGATAAACTGCCTCTTAATATTGTCCAATGCTATCTGAATTCAGAATTGTATTTTCACTGGCTTATCTTAGCAGACCAACATAATAAATGCTGCATACATCTCCGATTCTTAAGCTTCCCCTCAAGAATTCGCTCTGTATAGTCTTTCAATCTACAAACTGTTTGATATGTTTTCTTATATGAATATTTGATTGCATTTTGAACATAGAGTGTTCGTTTTTCCAGGAAATAAAAATGTGACAACATTCAATTGTGTGGTTAAGATGAGAAAAATTGAAAAGAACTCGCCCGGTAATTTGCAACAGTGAGGTAGATAGACGCTTGACATATAGTAAGATTTAGTTCATGTCCATGCATTTATCTGATGAAAAACTGGATCACTGTTTCCATATCCTTCTTGGACTGGTGACTGGACGAGTCGTTTTATCGACTTCCTCTCGTTGAAGTAAGTCGCATAAAATAGGTATTATGACCATTTTACAGCATTGCTTTTGTAGTGTACCGTCCGTCTATATATATAAATAAATTTTCAGGTCCAAAATATCTTCTGATATCATCTAATTATCAATATGAAAACTTGATACAACCAAATACTTTAACATAACAAACACAAGCCAATACAATTAAAGAAAACACAAAAACAAGCAAAAAACTGGCATTCCACTCAAGAACCAGCAGACATGAAAAAGCCCCAAAACACCGGAAATCCACCGGTAATCTAATTTGCATGAATGGCTCGGACTAACAAATTGTGTAAGTTCTGTGTAATAAGTATAAGTTTATTTCGACTCCATAATCAGCATAACAATAAAATGACTGGTGAAAAAAAAAAAAAAAAACTGATTATGAAATCAGGAGAGCAAACAAAACCTTAGATAAGGTTTAAAACGTACAGAATGTATACAAGATGGAAGGTTTTGCCAAGAAGAAGTGGTACGTGTTCACTCACCTAAAATAATGGAAATATTTCACACACGCTCACACGCACCAGTGGCGTAGCCAGCCCAAAATTTTGGGGGGGGCCAAATTTGAAAATTTTAGAAATTATATTGGGTTCAAAACACCGTTCTTCAAGCGCCCGTTCTTCAAGCGCAAAACAACAACAGTTGGTCACCAAGCAAACTGATTCAATTACTCAGCTGGATTTTTGTGAATACAAAATCCATTAATAAACAATTTTTTATTTGAAACAACAAATATTAACAACGCAATTTGAATAAGTAAAATACATCGCCCCAATTAAAAGTCCATCCTTCGCTTCCCGCCAACTATGCTCGACACAACTCGATTAATTTTCTCCTCGGTGACCATTTCACGGTGACAGTGAAGCACACACAAATCAGAAAGGCGATTGGACGTCATTGATGAGCGCAGCCATGTCTTTACCCGTTTCATGCATGAGAAAGACCGCTCAGCCTCAACGGTGGTTGCTAGTAGCGTCATAACGATCTGTATTGCGGTGTACACGCTTGACGAGACAAGATGCCACAAAACTGGTGGATTAGGAATGGAATTCTTGAAAATTTTGGGGGGGGCCATGGCCCCTCTGGCCCCCCCCCCCCCCCCCCCCCCCCTGGCTACGCCTATGACACGCACCCACACACACAACCATACAGAAGTTATAAATTACATACGGGTAGTTGGAAAAAAATAAAATACTTGCCACACCATAATAATAAATTTATACTGTTTGCCACTGCCGAATTGATAGATTTTATAAATGGTAGTGAACAGTAGAGATAAACTTTTAAGTTGCCAGAATTGGGTGCATGAAGAGGTTGGCTAGACCAGGGCTTCTCAAACTAGGGGCCGTGAAACGAATTTTAGGGGCCACAAGGAGAACACCAATTTTACACAAAGTATCATATATATTGTACTTTTTTCAGACTCTTGATTCGAAATACAATTATTATACAAATAGTGTAAAACAAAGATTTCACGATTCCGAGTGAATACATCTTCATAATACCGTGTTTTTCCGAAAATAAGACACTGTCTTCAGTTTTCTTCCGAAAATAACACTAGGACTCATTTTGGGGATAGAGAATAATGAAATTTATTATTATACAAAATATGAATACCAATTTCCGTTCACTTATAAATTTTTATTTAAAATAACTGCTACATATAGACTATTAACCATTTGATAAAGTAGAAAATATTAATACTACTAAGTCCACTTTATGCAACCGGTAAACGCCAAAAATCTTAATAAATCATATAAAATCAAATTTGCAACAAAAATGTTTGCGTGATAACCCACCTTAAACCGTTCTATGTGTTCACTTTCTGTACGTAGGGTCTATTGTTACGTAATATAAGAGATAAACCCTACATGTTGCAATTTCGTATAAGCTGCAGTTTATTCATTTGCTGAACCGAGTTCATCAAACTTGAGTGATTTCTTTAGCATTTTAAAGAAAAACCAGGCAGAGATAAAAAAAAAAAAAAACGTTAACTTTTTGCCTTTATTCCTCGGGCCTACATGATTAAAAACCCCAAAAGACATTTAGTACATATTAACGATGACAAAATTGTGTTTTGTTTCGAGGCAGTATATTTTTCGTGTAAGTGCGACATGATTTTTTTTTTTTTTGATAGTTTGGCGTCGCACAAAATGCTGCATCATGCTAAGTTTGATCAATGAGAGTGAACAATTCGAGATAAGAACCATGCCGTCGGTAGCCAGACATCGTAATTCATCATTTAGGCCTGTATAAACATACATTGAGCCTTGCTATGCAGCAAAAAGCATTCGTACCCATTACACTGAATAATTGAGAAACGTTAATCTGAATAAATATGTGCTTGTTTTTGTTATTGAGTAGACATGTTAAAGTTGAGAATTGGCTGTGCCAATAAAACATCAAAAATGCATAATTCGAACTGTTTGGCATTATTTAACGTGGACAAGGGCCGCGAAAGATTTTAATATATCAGAAGGGGCCGCGAGCTCAAAAGTTTGGGAAGCCCTGGGCTAGACCACTTTATTCCCCAAACTAGAGCCTATTATTGCCAAATTATAGTCCAGATTGTAATAAGTATTTAAAGGTACAAGTAACAGTATAAGTAATTATAAATAATTAAAGTAGGACAACGGGGAATAGGAATATGTGGGTTCCCAAGGTTATAAGTAAGGTTTTTTTTCAATCTTAGATATTGACTTCTGCAAGGACAACGGAATTAGGATTGTTATTTCACAGGATCATTTCTTCATTTACTTAATGTAACGCAATTGTTGTCAATTCAAATTTATCATAGATGAGACATCAGACTGCCAATTTAGATGATGTAGGCACCCTTTATATTCAATAAGCTAGTCACTGAATTGGTCATCACAAACGACCTGAAAAACAGAAAATAAATCTGCGAGTAGAAAATTCAAGGGTTACATATTAGGAAATAACACTCACTAGTCACTACCCTACACTTTTGTTGAGAAGAAATTATTATTTCGAGTAAATATTGATGGTTAGTTATCTTTCAAACGCTTCTATTTAAAGCTTATACTCATAGGTAAAGTGTCCAAAATCATTTTACTTAGTGTTATAAAACGTTGTATCTTATTTATTCCTATATCAAGTCAACCCTTTGCAAACTGTGTGTTTTTCTACTAAGTCTACAATTTACTACAATATTTGCATGAATGGCCTTGACCAAAGAAATGCATTTTGTTTACACCAAAAATCTGTATTGTTTTGATGATGCAACCCGTGCCTCTGATTATGATGACCCCTGAAGGTCGTATCGTTGTCTCCCAGTCATTCACCTAAGCATCTGTTTTTTATTTTTATTTATATATGTTGGCATATATTGTTTATGGTTAGACGAACGAGATAAACTCTCTCTCTCTATCTCTCTCAACCGAAATAACCAAAGTCCAGCCCAACAGGACACCAAAAGTCAGACCGACAGCGCTCCGGGTGTCCCGAACACCGAAACACAAAATCCAGCAGCAAGATCAAATAACCGCCTTCAGAAGAAAAAAATATAGGTTGTCACAATTTCAAAACTGCATTCACCTAGTTTTAGTATTAACTTGTTTTTGTCGACTTCCCGGGACCGGTTATGTATGGAAAGCCATCGATTATGTTACAGTCTTTCTCACAAAAACAGTCATAACAATCCGTCCCTATCCTCACCAATAAACTTAACAATCGACAGTTCTTTTAAGCCTTAGACGTCTTTTTCATAAACGAGGTTTGTATTTTTGTTCCGACGCCTTCATAAATCTTGGCTAAGTCAATCTCCGCCCTAGCTGTCCTTTTGCAGTGCGACCAATTCCTCATTTCTACCAAGTTCTTTATTTCTATTTTTATTCCTCCTATTTATTCGTGCTGGTAAAAATAATCATGTTCATGTCTTGGTACTGTTAATATTTGATTTCAGATACAAAAATACTCTTTTCGCTGATTTTTTCATTAATGGAGGAATCCGTATTGCATGGATATCGGGAAAAGTTGAAAATATGAATCCCGAAACAAAAATATTTTGTTTGGTATCAAATTCCACAATCTACCATAAACTTAAGTTGAGAACAAACTATGAATATCGCACTCGGACAATTGAGATATATAGTTATTATCTCTCTTCTATTGTGTCGTAACTTCAACTATTGTTGTATTTGTGTACTGAGAAAACAAAGGTTTGCTCGGGATGGGCTCGCTCGTTTATCCCGGCCATCAGAAATTGGTAATTTATTGTCATGCTGAAGCGTAGTGAGTGAGTGGCCAAGTTAATGAGAATCGGAATATTTGAATAACTCAGTGTATAGATTCTTCAATGCATGGGATATCTGAATGTGACAGAGCTGCTCCACAGGAATATGCATTTAGAAGGATTATATTGAAAAACGTTTTTGCATACTTTATCTTTTAACATCTGTTTATATCTACATTAGGTTCTTCTGAACGATACTTATACTAACTGGCTCTTTTTCGCTAGAAGGGGTTTTATTTGATTTATTTTTGGAGCAAATCTATACAGTCAATTTTGTCCTGGACCGATTTTAATTGACGCTGTTCGTCCAAGGCCCATGCTAGATTTCAGCGTTATTGAAAGTTGAAGTCAACAAAACATAATCGCTGGTGTTTAGAAATAACCGTGCTAAGTAGACTCTAGCGGGATACTATATCGACAATTCAGTATAAAGATTGTGTAGCAACTATTTTATTCGATGTTGATATTGGAAGATTCGAGAATAAGAGCAAATATTTACTTCAAATGATTTTATGAGGTGAGACCAGTGGCGTGCCTAGAGGGGGGCGAAGGGGGCAATCGCCCCGGGCAGCACATTGTAGGGAGGCAGCAGAACCAAGCTGTAGAGTTTGCGTTATTACACATGCTCTTCTAGATGTGTTCTTATTTAATTAAAAGCTAACAGTAGGCCTATGTGTTCTGTGGTGATGGTTATTCAACAAGGGTTGTTTCCCCGACCCTTGATCCCAGAAAAAAGTTTCCTATGTGTTACAATTGCAACATTTTTAATGATCATTTTAATAAAACAAACGTTTCTTTCTTACTTGACCTTTACTTGATTTATTCTCGTGTATAACGACATCTATAATCTGTTTATCACCCAAATTATTTTAGAAGTTAGGTATAAGGGGCAGCATTATCAGAAACTGGCCCCGGGCAGCAGACTAGTTTGGCACGCCCCTGGGTGAGACTAGTGGAAATGAAAAATACACCGAATTTGAATTAGGATTTTAACATAAGAGATTATTGCCCGTGATTGGAATTTGCATAAATAAAAGATCGGTTACGTAGCTACAACTCGACGAAAAATCAGTGTTTATGTGCCGTACGGTGACTACAATATTCATTCTTCGTTTCAGACTACAATTTTTCACGATAGACTATTGTAATTGTTTTTATTTTGTTCAATTCATCTTGCTTGATCAAGCCTGCAGAAAATTGTCTTATATTACTATGTAAATTACTTCCAAAATGCGGGAAGAAGTGATTCAAGTAGACAATTTAGCATTTGATGTCGACGGACGATTGCGTATCTATAGAGTATCGCCTCCTCCGCCACCTTCCAGGGCGGAATCCTCTCTGAGTATACAATTCTCTCTTCCTGGCTATGTAGAAGAAGAAACGCACGTAGAAGACGAAGACACCGAAAGTCTTCCACCACCACCCTCTTACCTAGATTGCACTATACCTCCTCCCGTATATGACGATTTGTATCCTGCGCCTAGACCTCCAAAATCACCAAAACGAATTACAAGGAGAACATGTAAGTTTTGTTAAATAACATATCGTCACGTTAATAACCGAATTGCGTAAGTCATTTTTGACGATTTTGAGTTTTTTTTATAAAATAGGTATTTATGTAATGCTGCGCACCTGTCTGTTAACTCAGATTTTATTTTAAGAATTCCGAAACCCATAATAATGGAGATTTAGTATGACATGCACATTTGTGCAATTGTTTCGTCATGATGAATTATCATTGTTACCGCAGGACTATTGTGACGTCACTTGTGATATTCACTGTCCGAGTCCAATTCACCTTGGTTGACTTTTATATTGAGTGCATTGCTGTTTTATTCTTTATATTTAATCTTAGTCTTATTTCGGTGGGTGTGCAGAACGTGTTATATTGATGAAATATATATATATTTTTAAACATAAAAAAATAATGTAATTTAAACTGATTAGCTATTTTGGGGATTAGACATTGTAGATACTGAGAATTACATTCGTTTTTGGAATGTTTAGTTTTCAGGACTGGTGCATATAGTAAAGTTGCAAAATTGCGTATGTCCCCAAGTCATAGACACATTTCTGCCTAAGTCACAGTGCGCCATTATGACGTCACTTAACGGCGTCATACAAATTACGATCAAAAAAGTGAACCATGGCAAATTATTGACTCTCAAAGGCATAACAATTTCCTTAGCAAGTTTTTTACGTTTTTTCTCAAAACTGCTAATAATGACTTACGCAATTCGGTTATTAGCGTGACGATATGTTGTCCCTTCGATTGAATACATCGAGAGCTAGTTTTCTTTTCATTTTCAATAAATATTAATATTTATGATTCAAGCAGTTTGAAACTATAACAGATAAGTGAAATGGTTTGTTTTACCGTGTTAGAATGCACTTGATACGTATTGCATGTATAGAATTCAATTTCGGCAACATATGGAAATGGGACGAAAATGATTTAAGTTTCTACCTTCGTAGACAATACGACATACGGTAATGATTATATCTTTATGACATGTATAAAAATGAGTAACTTTGGTAAAGAGCTTTAATATTATACCAAAATCACTGAAGTGCAGATATAGTATCAGTTTAAATACCTTCATTTGTAATAAAATTAAGACGATCTAGATTTTTTAACTTGAAAAGTCTGCTTCGATTGGGTGCAAATCAAATTATTTCATTTCTAATCTAGTTAAACATTATATCGCAATTCTCAGTTCACAGTTAAGACTTTGATGACTCACTCATATCGTTTAGTTCACGACGTGTTTGTATTATTATACAATATATACTATTGTTAAATGTAATTATTTAATTTACAAATTTACTTTCATGTCAAAAAACTGTACTGTATTATTTCTATTTCAGGGTTTAAAATGATTTCAATCCTTGGATTTGCGTCACTTGCGACAAGTTTATTGCTAATAGGTAAGAATGTAGTTTTTTCCAGCAGATATTTTAAAATATAATTTTATTACAAGCGTAGTTGATCGCATTTTCTCACGACATCGATACTGAATTTTCACTGAGCATTTATTATTTACAAAAATATACACGATGCTAACTTACTACCTTATTTATTTACAGCTACTAGGAGCGTTATTACGCAATCCTGTACCGGGACACCGTTTCTTATAGTGTGGTGTTTTGTATCAAGTTTTATCATATGGAGCGGATTAACATTAACAGTTAGCAAGAAAATTAGAAAAAAATTGAATGAATCTACTTCTGTTCGACCACTTGTCTTATATGTGGTATCAATTTTCTGCGTTTCGTGGTTAGTAGGAGGTATGACATAGTTTACATTACCATTATCTCTCAAGTCTTCTATTGTCAACAATTTGTAGTAATTTTTTTTCACTTATTTATTCTGGCATGATTGGTATATTATATTGTATACTTTACCTTATCAGTATCCACGATTAATGATAAAATTTACAGTTTAGATTTAGATATTTATTGAGCCATCATACAAGAATCAAATTTCCCTAAATCTAATCAGAAAAATACTTTAGATTAGTTGGTCTATTCTATGGAATATACGATGGGTCGCAAAAATTGAGTGTCATCGGATCAGTAATATCTTGACAGTTCAGATTAGATCGCACATTCTGTTTTATGGTAATTATACACTGCCTATGATCCCTGAATAAATATAAATTTAACAGATTCGGCGTTTATTTTCGTATTGGTATATTTAAGGAAAGTTGAAATATTTTGCAAACATCATGTAAATATTATTATGAATGAGATATAGATTTAAATTCCGGGGGCTCCCGAAGTATGCGAACCAAGATAGCGGACATCGGAATGTAATATATATACTACTAAATTCTACGGGAGGCTCTTGGCTAGTCTTCGAACTGATAATAGGACTAAAATAAGGAAAATTGGAAAAAAATTATCGCCTAACCCTAACCTGTTACCCATGTTACGTTCCGATGTCCGCCATCTTAGTTCGCATACTTCGGGAGCACCAAATTCCGTCGCCACTTGATACCAGTTTCTTCACTAGTTGCTTCTACGAAAGTAGAGTGTGACTCATTTTCTAATTTATTTTCAGGGAGTGTAATATCATTTGAAATCATCGGCAAAATCGAAGATTGCTCAAGTGACGTTACAAGTGTATCGTTTGCAACTTGTGTGATCGGATTCGTATTTGGAGTATTGTTCATCTGCTTCGAGGTTTCAGGCTGACCATGCATGCTGTTATTCCAAGGCTATCACTGCGTGACGATAAATGTGATTTCTAGTATGTTCGAATTCGCCTAATTGTTCGAACTGCAATTTGATGTTAAGACTGCATTTACGCCAATTTGACGTTGAATGCCTGAACACGATGTCTGTTTATCTGTGATTGAGTTACATTTTTCTGAATAAGACGAGGAAATTGGACGTAAATTTAATCATATTATCTGTTCACACACCATTCAGGTGATGGTAGCATATTTTTTGTTCTCTAGCAAAATTAGATAATTTAATTGAAATGACCACTATAATGTGGATAATGTTTACTTTAGAAATCAAATTTCGTTCTGCATCCACTATCCCTGCTCAATTCTATTCGATGTTCCCACAACGGGTGCATACGAAGGTGTCAGAATTTTTTTACGTATGCAACGTTTCGGTGTATATGTGTGCATTTTTAATATGAGCAAAGTTCAATGAAAATCGTTTCATCATAAAATTTATATAATGTCTTTTACATTACATAGTTCCGCAAATTTATTTTTATACATATATATATATAAATTATGTTACTTAGATTGTTTTAATATATATATATATATTGTTAATTTATGAAAGCGAAATTATTTCTTACAATGAACGTTCGCGATGCAACCACATTATATTTAACAAAAAACTGTTCAAATTAAGTGCAATTTAGTGTAGTCCTCCGTTTTACGTAACGTTCAGAACCAGGAGACTTCGTCTTTGTCGATAACTTCTGGTGGACTTCCTGAAGTATGCGCACTAAGATGGCGCACAACCTGAACTGAGGTTGTGTACCAGGTTAGGGTTCAGGTTATGCGACATCATGGTGCGCATACTTCAGGAGTACCCTTCTGGCGTAGTTGGTCCCTTGTCGCAGTTTCGATACCCAACATTACGGGACCAATCAAGCTCTGTCATTCCAATATAAATGTCATATTAATTTTTCATATGAAGACAAAAATATATAATTATCGTCGAATTCAAACATATAATTAATTTTGGCGTATTATTAAATGACCATATACCTTACATTCTTTTACGTCGTGTGCATGGTATAGCCTACATACATGTCTAGGATAGTTGAAGGTTATGATTGAATGAACGCACTGTGAATGTATGATTTTGATCTTTATTGTTCGTTGTATCATTAATTTTTTTAAAGATATTATCTAGTAATATATATGCTATTTGTCTTTGTTTAAACATGCTAGAAAACTCACTCGGGTATCATTGGAAAGCCAAGCAACGCACAAGAAAGTCCCAAACTAACGTCTTCCATTTGGGCATGAATGCACGTGCTCCGAACAACGCAGTTATGGCAATAATAGCCGGAGTAATTAGTCTCATCAGCGATGGCCAAGTGTGACGTTTATCTGTTAATTAAGTACAATTTTGATGACAAGTCAGTGGCAAGAAGAAGAAATTAAGCAAAAGGAACGAAAGCAAAGGGTGCATAAACGAGGTTAACATTTCCAGAAACTCATTCAGCTACCCAATGCTAATCAGTAGAGTCAGTGCGGGATAGAGTAGCGCCGGAGCAGAATCAGACCAAGCTAAGAAACGCGGGCAAGGCAACCGGGACAGGATAACCGCGCGCAGTGCAAGGCAGATAAGCAGCAAAACGGTCGAAAGAATGAAATAAAAAACGGCGTACGCAGCGGTCAGCGCGATTGACAGCGCCCAATAAACTAGCGCTGAAGCAGAAGGGAAATAAAGGCAGCGCGAACAGGAAATCAATTAGGGGTAACCGGGTTTCGGGTGGGGAATCAGCAAACGGCTGAGAGAGACGAAGCAAAAATATTAGGGCAGCGCGAGAAGGATGGACAAGTGAAGGAAGAAACGTAAATGCGGCCAACAGTTCTAGAAGTACAAGCCGAGAAACTAGAGTATAGTAGTTATTTTTATTATTTAATAATTGTTTTTCTAAATAAGCCAAATAAATTAAATAAAGTGGTGCTTGGGCAGTCGGTTCAGAGCCATATGGCTCTGGTCGGTTCAGGTCGAACCTTTCTATTATCCTACGTTCACCACTAGGTGTCGAATCTCCACGGTTACGTCAAGCAACTGTCAAAAGCTGTGTTAGGTTTCTTCTCGTCAGGCTGTTTGTGTCGGCTTACATTTAGTTAATCGCAGCAATTGTTGATAAGGATAGAGCTCAGATTAATCCGTCTGTTGGTTGGTATCTAGTAGCAATGGCTCACATGAAAATATATGGTCTTTTAAAATCGGAAACTCTCCACATAGCAAAATGTTGTGCCGAGGATTTGCATCGAAAATTTCCAGACAAGTTTCAAGAACCATTCATTAAGCCTATGCTGGAATGTGAATGGTACCAGTTTGTGAAAGAAAAGAAGATTGTAAGTTCTTTTTTGTTCAAAACTGTAGCTGGAATATGTATTGCTTAGATTGAATGTATAAGGTGTAAAGTTAGTTAGTTTTGAGGTTCTCAATATGTTATTATGCACCACAATGTAACTTGGATATTGTGCGATTATGAATATTCAATAATGTAAGTCAATGAGATTAGTCATAAACAAATAAGCTAATATCAAAATTCTGTATTAGGGTTGTATATACCTTAGTTCAGTAGTTGTTATTTAGAAAACCATAATCATTAGAATATTCTGACCATTCACGCCTCCTTTTAATGGTAAAGTCAGAATCAGGCTAGAGTCAATTTGTTCCACAAATCAATCTATAAATAAATTTACGTTTTATTTCAATCTATTTTATTTATCAATTGAATGAATTGATTATGATAAATATATCCAAAATTTCCACAGGAGATTGGAGGAGACACATGGGCATATACTGATTTGGTAATGTGTTTTGTCAATGAAAATTCAGTTGGTAATCATAAGGAATTATTACAATGGGCTCAGGATGAATTTAATTACGAAGATTTTAGACCTGAATCATTGTACGCAGCTATGGCACAAGAAGCATATACAGATTATTTTATCAACAGTGAGGTTGGTAATAAGATGTTTCTATATTTACTGGAAACCATAGTACTTCTGTCCTACCTAATAGTTTCTGTTAATGCACATTTAAAATAATATCATAGGCTGTCACTTGCTTTAATGATATATCAAGTAAGGTCTTTTATGTCAAAATGTATATTGATCTATGCATGTATTGATCTATTTATATAAATGTGTATGGGTCTACACTATCACATGGATAGTGAATTTAACTTGCTATAACATTGATGGAAGTGTGAGATTATCTGCGTTTAGTCAGTATTATATTATATATATTTAGGTATTATTTATTATGTGTTTATATAATACAGGTTTTATACAACCCATGGACCGATCATAATAAAATTGAAAGAAGGCAATTACTGACTATACAAGATATATATATATTTTATCCCATACTGAGGCTTAATAGTGTGATTCAACAATATATATGTGCTATTCACACTGATAGTTAATGCCGTTATTATTTCAGCGTCATTTCACATATATGGATATCAACATTGATGGTGCTCGTGCCGGACAACTTTTATTTGAGTTAATGTCAGATATTTGTCCAAAAACTTGTGAGAATTTTAGGGCTTTATGCACAGGAGAAAAGGGAGCCTTACCAAGTGGCTTAAATTTAACATATGAGAATAGTCAAATACATCGAATTGTTCCGAATGGTTGGATTCAGGGAGGAGGTCTGTAAATAGTCTATTTGGCTGTACTTTCGTTTGTTCATTTTGTGTAACATGCAGTTTTAGAGATCTCATTCAAAAGGAGATCCAAAACTGATTAATTGGTTGCAGTCCAAAATTTTTAATGTTCTACCAATGTCAAGTATACGATTAATCAATTTTACACCATGTCTTTGTCGAGAGCTAACTGATAATGCTTTCATGAGTCACACAAGTTTCGAATCATGTCTCAGTCACAGAAAATTTTAGTTTGGATTTAGTTTAGTCGACTCACTGTGCTGCCATATCAAAAGTCTAATCTAATCGTTGCTGTTTTTGGTTTTGATTAAAGTTTGAAAAGTTGAATAAGTGAGTTTAGTTTGGTCGGAGTTGTAGAGGATTTTATTACTTGAAGTGAAATGAATAAATATGAGTCATATTGACACTAAGACTTGAAACACTAAGACTTTGTTTGTGGTAAATCAACATCATTTCTTGTACTAAACTAGGATTCAATCATGTATCGAAACCATTTACCGTGGTATGAACATGTCCTAATAATCAGGAGAATTTTGATTTTTTTCTGCAATAATAATTCATTTGTCAATTTAATTTTTTTCAAAGACTTGATCAAAAGTAAATATGAGTCTTAAGTGAAGTGATTAGGTGCTTATTTGATTTGCATGTCAAAAGATATCTATATGAGACTTTCTGTTCTCAGACCTATCGTACGATATATCTAATGCAGGATGAAGACTTCACAAATAGCACTCAAATCCCATGGCTCAGTTTCAGCCACTTAGGATATATACTGAGAAAGACAGTGCTCCCTACCCTACGAATTTGTTACTGCTTTTCTGGGACCTTGTGTAGAGGGAAGATAGAGAACATCTCATCTAACAAGTGTATTAGTATAATAGTCACTGATAAAACTGCTTTGTTCAATGCTGATTACTCTGAGTGGGGCTTCAATTTTTACTGTTTTTCTATCACCATTACAGATATATTGCATGGAAGAGGGGATGCTGGGGAATGTATATATGGAGGAGTTTTTGAAGATGAGAATTTTGCAATACCCCACTCTAGTCGAGGAATTCTGGGTATGGCAAATAAAGGAAGACATACAAATGCATCTCAGTTTTATATAACATTAGAGCCAACACCATGGATGGACTGCACTTACGTGGCTTTCGGGTAAGACTACGTAAGTAACTGGTAATAGAGCTAACTGTTTTCAATGATATATGTGATTTTTCTTTCCTGAACATGCTACTACTTGAAACTAAATTTGAATGAAACATAAATTGTAACATAATATAGATATATGTTGAAAATGGTTACGGAAATTTAATAAAGTGATTCATATATATTTGCAGCAAAGTTGTTGAAGGAACAGAACTGCTCAAAAAGATAGAAAATATGTCAACATTCAACGAAAGGCCGAAAGTGGAGTGCAGGATAGCTTCTTGTGGGGAGTTTATCCCTTTTGATTGAAGCATTATCTTTTATCCTTGTTTTTTATTTGTAAACCTCTTCAACAATGTGTTAGGAAAATACGTTGGGCATAAGTGTTAGACAAATCATTCCTAAATAGACTTGGTTTAACTGAGACCCGTTCATAACACATTGAAATGTATTCATATGCTTTTCTATCCACTATTTTATGTTATTTTTGGCATATTATACTACTGTACTATAGTTTATATTTTCCCATTAAAATACTACAGATACTGCATTAGAATACGTTTTTGCATGCATTCGATGAGGGCTTCAAAATTTTCAGACAATCTTCTGGGTTACCTCCATTCTATGCTTTTAAAAACCGGTGTTATTGCAATATGGACTTGTTGATGCCAGTGATATATCTTCGGGTGCAAAGTTAAAATTGCTGATTTGCTCAGGTGCAAAACTGGATAGGTGGCCGAGTCTTTCACGTAACGATAAAGAGAGACCGAATGCCATTTTTCTTAGGCCTGCGAGAGATGGGAATTTATGAGAAGAGGGTTTTTGCTAACCAGATAATTGCCACAAAACAGTGATCGACTAATGGTTACCACAATGCAGGATAGGATTTTCGTATTTAATTTAAGGGGGAGAGGAAAGTTGATAACACGGCCTAATCATATGGCATAGCACCCCCTCTCGTCTAGATCCTGTGGTGGATAGGTATGGGATTAGTTAGCCAGATATTGGATTCAGATGCATGGACTCGATGGTAGAAGAAGCCCTAACCTGGCCGTCGTTTACGTGAACCACAATCCGACAGCGAAGAGTCCAACAATCCTCTTGCACCTTATTATCGCCCGCGGGACTCGAACTCACGCAGGGTATTCAGAATTTTGATCGCAAGCGTATTCCAAACGCTTAGCATCGTGCGCCAACCGCCGCCCCTGTACCGGTATTTCTTTTGTTTGCGAACATGGACGCCACAAAATGCTGTGGGAATTTATGTGTGAATCAAAAAACCATTATTTCAAAAAAATCTATATACTCGACGAAACTAGAACTCAATTTGTCCATCTAATCTTATCGAAAACAACAATTGAAAATAACAAAAGAACCCGACACCCCAATCCATGATTTGTGCCTAGACTGCTATGGAACATTGACAACATTCAATCTATTTACCGAGCTAGTTTTTTAGTAACAATTTTTTGTCACTGTGTTATTTTTAACATAAAATTGAACTAGGCCTACAGCATCACCACTTTACGTCAGCGAGTGTTTTTTATTTCATAGTTTTGTAGGAAAAGCACTGTTGTTATACACATATACGTCTCACATTTGAAATTTGATTTAGAAGTATTGCCCGATTATATCGTGTTTTTGTTTTATTGTGTTTTGACTGTTTTTGGTGGACGGGCACGTACTTGTACGTCTTTAACTTTTTTATTAAGTTATGCCCGTCCTCCAGATCCTCTGTATTTTGTTTGCTGTTGTTTTGTTTCTATCAGAGCGACCAAAAAATAAAATTGATTGATTGATCTTTAAAACAGACTTGGCTTGTCTCTGATAATTAGGCTTACCATACGTCCCGGTTTAGCCGGGACAGTCCTGATTTTAGCAAGTTTTTCCGCCCGGCCCGGTGTCTCGGTTTTTAGTATGGCAGTCATAAATATTTTTTCTACTCGATACTATTACAACCTTTTCTCGAATTTTTACAACGGAGGCAGTCGATATACCACATATTTGCGACTCTCTTCACTAGTTCAGATAGAAATTGTTATGCCATAGTTATAATATGAAGAATGAATCATGCGTTGATTCAACAACCAACTGTACTGTCGATAAATCACCAAAATGCCGAAACAAAGTGCAAGTTTTCTAATGAGTTCAACGATTCCATTATTTGAAGCAAGGATCAATAGAGGATATTTTAATGGGATTTACATCTAATTTCGATGCCTGTAATCTGGTTCCATTACATTTGAACCCACGTACATTTGAACCCATGACAATTGCACCTGTATGCTATTGCACCTATGGAATTGTATCACGGATAGTTAAACCCATACTAACCCTAACCCATGGGTTTTAGCACCCGCATATAGATTGAACCCGTGGATATACGCATGGGTTCAAATGTACATGGGTTCAAATGTACGGTCACCCTGTAATCTATTCACAATGGTATGAAAAACCTTTAAACTATTACCAAGCCTCTGGAATCAAACCAAGGTTGGCTTGTCCAATGTGCACTGTCCCGGTTTTGTGCTTCAGATATATGGTAAGCCCACTGATAATTATCTATCGCTCGTAAGCGACAATAATTCCGATTTTTTTTAATTGTAATTGTATATTAAACCCTTCGGAGTCACTGCTAGATAACCAGTTTGATTGACTCATAATAAAAATACCAGAGAAGCTGGACGTTTGATAAGGAGAGTTTATTTCTTTCGTCAAACCATAAAACACAATAAATGCAAACACATATAAACAACAATAAATAGACAGATGCTTTAACGCAGGACTGGGAGGCAACTATACGACCTGATGGGGGCACCCAAGTCTGTTGCCCCCGTATATTCACATTACCAGCAATAAAATGCTTCAACAGGCTCGGTGTTATAGGTTGATAATGAGACACGGGTTAATGCTTGAGAAATAAAAAGTACTGCATATATACGCGAATCGCTGAGTTCGTACGTTGAAGCTTGAGAAACATAATTACAGGAGTATGACTCAAGCGTTAAACTTGAAAAGATGAAGTTGAGTTAGTCCTGTCTGGTCGAAGGTCCTGGTCCAGAATCCAGATACCGCGTTCTAAGTCAAAAATCTGCAACTTTCAAATAGTAAATCACGATGATCCGCGTGGCTTCGTGTATCTTGTACCGTAGTCTGCTTATTAAATGGTGTTTATTACACTATCAAGCATTCGAAGTTTACGAGTTTTTTTCACTTGAATATTTTTATTCCGCCCAATATATTTGGTACAATCGTTGAGTTACGTCTCTGTTTAAAATGTTCGCTGTTGTTCAATATGAGTAGGCATAACTCAACTATAAAACTACAGTATTTCCCAAAACAGTCGAGTTCTCTTCATGCCCGATCAATGAGAAAATCCCCATTGTAGTCATTGGTCCAATAAATTTGATTAAATCACAAAAATTTCGCTAACGCCACCTACTGTCCATAATAATTTCTGATGTTCATAATGTACACTCAAGCATGTCGAAGCGGCATTTCAAATCCATTATCTTGTTTTGTTTCTGCAAATCGCAATTTGTTTTCGTGCGTGCGTCAACTTCGTTTGTTACATTTGTCATTTATCAACTTAACCTTCGTGATAATTGATAAATTACTAAGGTTGAGATATGGCAGCTTCCTCTTACTTTTGTATTACCGTATTCATTTAAGTTCAGAATAATTTTAGAATTCCAACTCTGCATAGCCAGAATACAGGAATATGTTGACGATACCGTATCTTATTTTTAATGCTGTAGTCCAGTCTGCCAGTAGTCGGTGTAGTGTATTGCTACTAAGTTAGGGATATTAATGCAGTAATTCGAAACTACTTTCAGACATTGGCTAGTTTTGATTTCGCATACTGTAAGCTTATACGCTGTCTAGGCCCTATCATAATTCTGTAATTGCATATGACTGTATCTGGTCCATATTTCAGTATTTGCTAAATCCATATTTTCTCTCATTTTACATAATTACAGAACTGCATGTAGCATAATACTCCTATTCAATAATTAATAGCGAGTAAGGAGTATTACACTTGCAAGTGATTTCTTAATGGATTCAGGGAAGTGCAAAGCCCTTATTGACTGGGTGAGACTTTGTTTTATTACTAGTACTTAGGCTAGTACCATTTCTCATTTTGTCATTATTTTCCCTTTTAAAATAAATGTAAATTTTCATTATATATGCCGGTATATAGCTTAGTTATCTTCGCATTAGGATACTCTTGCTTAAATTCGTGAATTCATAAGTTTGATTGTGCATATTGTTATCTTACTTCTTAATGCAGGTGAATTCAACAGGAATAAAGTCGAATGTGGATAATTTTCAGCAACTTTCTGACGGAATCATCATAACAGAAGTTATAAAATGCATGCAACAAAATCCAACAGAGTTAGTCGTTTATTGCTTGAAAATTATAAAATCATAGTGTGTTTGTGTTACTAAATTCTAGGATTGATAAGATTCACTCTTTTTTTATCGTTTTAATCTTTTGGTACATTTATATTATCTTCATCGTTTTTTGAGTAATTGTATCTTCTTTATTTGCATTAGTTTGGTAATAAAATTAGTTTGGAATAGTAAAATAAATTACTTTATTAAAATATTCCCTATTCAATTGCCTGTTTTACATTTTTCTCTGTTCATTCAGAATTATAAAAAATAAAAGACAAACATTACCTACGCTATATATGATGATTTATTGTGTCATTTATTTTCAGTTTTTCTGGCAAGACCACTCAGTATTGTAACAACAACTCTCCATGGACAACTATTCTTGAATATCTAAAAGGTTGAATACAAAGTTTTTCAATGTCATTGTTGATTATTTTGTTTATATATATATATTTGAAATGGTGACCGTACATTTGAACCCACGTACATTTGCACCCATGTCTATATCCGCGGGTTCAATCAATATGCGGGTGCTGAAACCCATGGGTTAGGGTTAGTATGGGTTCAACTATCCGTACAACAAAAAAATTTCCATAGGTGCAATAGTATGCAGGTGCATTTGTCATGGGTTCAAATGTACGTGGGTTCAAATGTAATGGAACCATTTGAAATATTCTTGTCTAAGTTGTCTATAATTAATTTTTGGTTTTTTGTTTGTATCGTTAAATAATTTATTTTCTCAAACCTTTACAGCCTCAAATTTGAGATACTCTGTACATCATATCGAATGGTCATCTCTGAAGAATGGGAATGAAAATGAAATTGCTAAGGTATTTTTATTTGTCATATGGCATCTGATTAATATAAGTCGATGTTATTTTGTCAGTAATGAACTACTTTGGCATCTTGTTATTTCTTTGAATCTTAAGCCTTCAACTTGCTTTTTCAAATGATGAAAAAGTTTTAAGATATGCCTCTTGCTTGAGTTAAAATGACACTCATTTACTTAGAGAAAGCACTACTTGTGATAAATATTGAATGGTTTCAGCTTGATCCAGTTTTTTTTTTTTAGGTTCTACTTCTTCTCCTGTCATTGTCAATATCTTGCCCAAACAAAGAGAAATTAATTTCTGAAATGACGAACCTTGATTATGAATCACAAGTTCATCTTCGACATATTATATCAGAAGCACTTGTTGAAGGAAATCCCACTCAGATTCAATACCATTTATTTGACGTTATGATGCTCAAAGGTATGTTCTTGCGACATCATTATCTGATAAATAATTAGCATCAGCTCTTAAACTTAAACTATTGAGTGGTCAAGTATAAACTGAACTCATCTGAATTGGGAATCTCAAGCATGAAAGCCTTGATTTTTGTCTTTTCTCAAAAGGTATGAAGAGTCTTAGAAATTTTAGGTCGGCATGGACTTACCAATTTCTATCCTTGGTTTGGGAGTGGGCCTATATTTTCACAACATAAAACGGAACTTCTAATACTTTTTAGTTTTACTAATAGTTTTTTCTAAATATTTTTTATTTTAGCTCCTACATCTGAACAACAAGAATTGGATTTTTCAGATTCGCCAGCTCCAGCTCCCTCAGTGGTGGTATGTATATCAAGTTAATAAAACATCTTCTGCATGACAAATAAACATAGTCTGTGACAGATTTTTTGTTTACTTCTCTGTGTGTTTTAGATATCAGAACATGAGTCTATAACTCCAATTCATAATCGTTCAATCCAACTTGGATCAAGAGGATTGTTCAAAACTCCGGTGAAACAGATATTTCGGTCCTTGGAGGTAGGTATCATATGAAATATATAAAATCTTGAGTTTGTCATGTTCTTGGAGCAGGAGATCCGGAAATGTGTTTTAAACTCTTCGGAGTTCAGGGGTCGGAGCTGAAGTGGCAAAGTACTAATATTAAATTTTCATCAGGTTGAAATTTTAGACTTTTAATGTTAATAATTAAAGTTAAAATTTTCTGACGGAAGCACAAAAAAGCATCTAGTTCATTAAGTATTCTCAACAGGTGGTTAAGAGAAAGTTGCAAAAAATATTATTGAGTTAGAGGATGAAGTATTAATTGCAATTTCTACAGACCTGGAGTCAGTATACTGTTTTTTAATTGTGGGGTTTGGAGCCAAAGCATGGTATAAATTTTAGCAGACTTAACAGCCCTAGAGGATAATAAAAACATTTCTACGTTTTAACAGGAAGAAGAGGTTTATTTCTCAGTACCTGCCAGTTGTCCACCATTACGAAGAGGAAATCCTAGACATAATATTCAAGATATGCCATCATTTAATGCATCTGCAGAATGTTCACCGATGCAGGAATTCCTCTCAAGTCCAGTTATTAATTATCGAGTAAATCTTCTTTTTTATCAGAAAAAGTTACAAATCGAACCTTCTCAGTGAAAGTTAATATTTATTCATTTTCAGATAAAGATTCGAGACTTGGATCAGAAAATTGTTATTTTAGAAAAAAATCTTCACGCTGAACGACTCGCTAAAGAAGAAATTCAAAAACTTCTTTCAGAAAAGGATTCATCATTAGAACAGCTGGGTTAGTGATATTTTATAAAATTTCATGTTATAAATTTATAATCAAATTCTAAAGAAGGGGTTACTTTACTGGACACCAAACGAACCTGAAAAATTTTTGTTGCTGTCGTCTCCAAATACTGGATTCATGATTTTTTTGAAAATTGCTCTATTATCTAAGTTTTTCTTAGTATGATCGAGACAGTACAGTCTTCGTTTACATATATTTTGGAATTAACTGCTATCAACTGTTTTTTCTATTTTCCTTCCAGAACGTAAAGTTCGAGAAATGTCTCGATGTTCTGTTGAAAAACAACAATTATTTGATGAAATCGACGAACTGCATAATATTAGATTGGAAAGAGATGCTTTAGAGAAAGAAAACTCAAAGTAAGATCATTTTTAATCTTATAAAATACTTGATTCAATTCTATTTATAACCTTTTTCCATTTATAATCCAGACTGAAGCATCGTCTGGAGAAATATGACAGTTCTTCTTACGATAGTAAAGACTTAAAAAGAGATTTGGACAATTTAACAAAACAGAATGAGGAACTTTCTAAGCAGGTTTGGATAATCGTTGTTTTCTGAAATTTTTTATTTGCATTTATATGGGATATCCTGTTACCAATGTAGTGTTAATCGCAACTCATCAAGTCAATGATTTTGCTTTTTCATATTTTAACACCAGATTAAAGTTCTAAAATCCAATCAATTTGAAGTCACAGAAGAAAAGGAAGAAATGAGAGAACTAGAAGAATCTTACAAAAGTTTGCAAGAGAGATATACTGTTCAGGTTTATAATCATTTACACTTTAACTTTGTATCAATTTGGTGCAATATTTATTTTTTTTTCTGTTTTAGGAGCAGGAAATATCACATCTTATGACTCAACTTCATAAATTAAAATCACAAAACATTGAACAGAAGGAACATTATGAATCAAGAATTTGTGATTATGTTGAAATCATCGAAAATAAAGGTATGGTATTCCTTGAATAACTTTCTGTTTTTAGTTTCTAATTTTTTTCTAAGAGCGACCAAAACTATGAGGTTATATTTGGTAAGGCAAGAATTTTTTTTAATTCTAGATTCATCATGCGTTGAAAATGAAGGAGAATCGATGGGAATATTTATGGAGCATCGGGTAAATGGAATTTTTCAACATTTCATAAATTTCTTTACGTTTGATCCAATTTGTAATTATATCTGATAAACAATATTCGTCCTCATCTCATGCTTGGTAAAAATTACTGTTTACCGTATTTGAGAATCTTATAGCGTATTCAAAATAATAGAGATAAGTATTGATGAAAGTAATACACTGCCTGATCCTGTTTAAAATTGAGAAAATTTGTGCGGTTAGGTGTTGGAATTACAAGAGACTATTAAAGAGATGGAGGAAAACTGGATGAAACCAGATATTGCTGCAAAAATCCAGTCTGATTTGGATGCAACGAAGGAAACCATGGGACAGTATCAGGTAACCCTTGATATTTTTCAGTGCCTCTAATGATCATTTCTCTTTTTGTGTTTTGTTCATTTTATTGAATCTCGTTTATGAAAAGTTTTTATTTCCAAATTTTTTTAGACAAAATTGCAATCAGTGAATAGTGAAAAATTAGCACTGGATGAGGAAATTTGTCAACTACAACAAGAATTGACTGGAAAAACAGGCGAAATCATGGAATCAATGAAAAAATTAGCTTCGGCGAATCAAAAGCTGAAAAATTCAGAATCAGCAAGTGAAGTATTGAGAGTAAAATCGGATGCCCTCACAGGAGACAAAGGTAACATACTCAAGTTTATTTATAAACCAAATATAGGTTAGCTCATAAAAACAGAATCCATAAATTTCTTCTTCTACGAAAATAAATAAAATTTATTTATGTATGATTGTACCCAAAAGATTTAGAAATCTAGGACGCTTTACAAAAAAGTTGAATTCTCTCTAGAAAATTTTTTAAATGGCCATGGTTCTGTTTTTTGGGTCACCCAGTATATTAATTTATGAAAAATACTGTTTTTTTTTATTCCCAGAGTCTTTGAGGAATCGAATCAAAGATCTTGAAACCGAAGTGAGAGAATCAAACACGAACTTATCGAAACTACAAGTCAAGTTAAATTTAAGCAAGACTGAAAATGAAAACAAAGTAAATAGTTTGTTTCCTTATATATTACAGGATATTGAACGTAAATTTTTCTATTTTTACCTCGAATAAGAAGTAACTTTCGAAGTGAGACTAAAAATTAATCATATGTGCTATCTATGTAGTGAGTGAAATGACATCGGACCTAACTATGTTTGTCTTGCAACCTATCACCACACCTTAAGTGGAATAACTTGGGTGAGCATCACCTACTCAGAAAGATTTTGGTCCTTTCAAAAATGGTAACTTTTGATGTATTAGTCGTTGCTTGTCTGGAGCCTTCCTTATTCAGAGTGAATGTGTTAAAGCAATCCATAACAATCTCAATATTTGTTGGAGTTAAAATTCGAGTTTAATTCAATTTACTCTTTTTAGGCGATTGTGCTTGAAAGTCATGTAAGAAGACTAAGTGATTCCAGTCAAAAAATTACCACTTTTGAACAGCAATGTCGTACTCTTGAATCTGCTCTTGCTGAGAAAGATTCTGAACTTGCTGAGATGAAAAAAGATTCGGAGAATCGATTTCATTCTCTGGAAAAGATGATGACTAGTGATCAGCGTCAGATTTCAAAACTAGAGGAACAACTGAAAATTTTACAACACGAGAAAGAATCTTCATTGGAAGAGAATCAAAATCTAAGGAAAGAAATTCTTATGAATAATCAGTCTCTTGCAGTATCAAATCAAGAAGTAGATTCTCTCAAAGATGAAGTGAAGAGGTATCATTCAGCTTGTGCAGAATTAGAAGAATCGTGTAAGATTCTGCATATTAAGTTGAATGATTCAAGATCTAAAAATCAGGAGAATCTTGAGATGAAGGAAGAAGAAATCGTTAAGTTGCAGGAAAAGAAAACATCTGATGAAGAAATGATTCTCACTTTGACGAATGAATCTGATGAATTTAAAAAACAGCTTGAGGAAGTGGAGAATATGTTAAAAGAAGCAAATAATGGTTTAACTGAGTGCTGTAATGCTACAAATCAGTTGGAAGAAAAAGTAGAAGAATTGATGAATGATAATGTTTGTTTAGAAGAGAAATTGAAGGATTCTCAAGCCTCTTTTGAAATTCAGGAAACCTCTCATTCCAAACTGAAAAAAGCACTGGAGGATGCGGATAAAAATCATGTCTTAGAAATGACGAAGATGAAAGATGAGTTCAGTCATCTTAATAATGAGATTCTGGGTAAAGAGAAGAGAATCTCTGTGTTGGAAAATGAACTTCGTTCTCGAGATGACACAATCAAAGATCAGTCGTGTAAATTTGAAGACAAATCATCGAGAATGCAGGAGAAATTACAGGAATCTGAAGAGAAAATCGAGGAGGCAATAAAAAGTAATATCAAAAAGGATTCTGAGATTGCAAAACTAAAGCAGAAATTGTCAGACGCTCAAGAGGAATATGCTAGAGAATCTTCATTATTGAGAACCAATTTAGATGACAAAATATCCCAGTTGGAAAAAAGTGAGAGGAATGCGAAAAGAACGGAAGAAGCTTTAAATGAATTGCTTGTCAATCATGAAGATGAAAACATGTTGAAGAAGAAGGTACAGGATGCTCATCTACAAGAACTTAAGGATATTGTTGAGGAAAAAATAAGGAAGATTTCAGAACTAGAAGCTGATTTGAACAATAAATCTGAAATGTTTTCGAATGATATTTTTGCCAAAAATAATGAAATTAATATTTTGAAAAGTGATATTTCCGAATATGAAAAAGCTATTCTGGAAATAAAGTCTGATTTAGAATCTGGAAAATCGCAATTCACCAGTTTTCAAGAAACGTCAAATATTGAAATGGAGTCCCTACGAGAGAAGAATTCATCACTGACTTGTGATCTTGAAAAATCGTGTAACGTTCTTGAAAAAACACAAACAGAATTGGAAGAAGTTAAGATGAAATTAGATAAAATGGAAAATGAGGAAATTGTCAATCTTCAGGATAACTTACAACAGAAGACTGATGCGTTGAAATTGATTCAAGATGAACTTGAAAAGAGTCAAGTCCGAGAAAATGAGTATAAAGAAGAAAATAATGATTTACTCCAGAAAAATACGGAGTTTACGAATGCGATTAATTCAGTTGAGAAACAGCTAGAGGATCTTAAGATTTCTGAACAGACGATCCGGGAGGAAAATAATATTCTTCAAGCAAAATTGCGAAAGGATGCAGTATCACTTGAATTGATGCGGTCCAACCTGGAAAATTCTGAATTGTCAGTGGAGAATCATCAGGGAAGAATTGATGAATTACAGAAGATGTTGGAGGAAGCTAATGAAGTAATGGAAAACAGAATTAAAGATTCTCAGGATGAGAATAAGAGAATCCATGATGATCTTGAAGTTGCTCAGAAGAAGATTCTAGCTCTAGAAGGAGGAAAGGTATCACACTTGGAGGAAGTTTCCTCTAGAGATGAGATGTTGTTAAGACTACAGGAGGAATCCAAATATAAAGAAGACAAAAATATAAAGAAATTTCACGAGTTAGAAGAAACAATGCAAAAGAAAATGGAGACTGAAACTCTTATGTGGGAGGATAAGTTGAACAAAGAGAAAGTTATATTACAAGAAGAAATTGATTCTCTTGAATCTAAATTCCAGGAGAAATGTAAAGAACTTAAAAAGATGCAAGAAGAGAATTCAAAGATTGTCTTGAAAAAAGAATTCTTGGAAATTAAAATTGCTGATATAATATCAGAGCATCAAGTTGAACATAATTCTGTTTTGGATAATTTGAAAATGAAAGAAACAGAAAATGACGTATTGAGTTGTAAAGATAAAGAAAACCTTTCTCAGATCAAAGACTTGGAAGATGAAATTGAAAATCTGCAAAAACAGATGGAAATGGATTCAGCAGCTCGCGAAGAAACTGTCGCAGATCTTATTCGTGTCAAATCTGAAGTTGAAACATATGAAAATATACAACGAGAACGTCTCGATAAATTGGAATCGGAAAATCTAATTTTAGAAGAGAATCTTTCCTTGAGCAAAGAAAAATGTGAGTCATTAGAAAATGAATCTAAAAAACAACAGGAGGAGAAATTGTCCGCAATGTCACGAATGGAAAAAGAAATTGAATCTCTTAAGGAAGAGTTGTCATCTTTGAGAGAAGAAAAGGATTCTTCTGAAGATACTGCTGATAAAGAAATGCAAGAGATGTTGGAGAATCATCGCATCCTGGTTGAATCTTTACAGAAAAAGATGAAAGTTCTAGAAACTGAAAAAGATGAAAAGTTGAATGAATTAGAATCTGTTATAGAAGATTTGAAATCAGCCAAATTTCTTGACGATAAGAAAATAATCAAATATCAAACGGAGATTGAAGAGTTGATACAAGCATCTGATTACTCGAAAGTTGAAAATGAAACTTTGCAAAAGGTATGTTGTGATATTCTGTTTCAACTTGAACAATATGTCAATTATTATTTTCAGATGGCTTAGGCTCTTCATTAAAACCATTTCCATCTTCATTGGCTTCACCCTTTTGATGTTATTCATATAGCTTAGTTTTTTTTTAAATATATCTGAATTTATTCTTATTAAAAAGTCATATATTTTGTGGCATGCGCTGTTATTTTTAGTAATAGTATCACATTTTTTTATGAAACTTAGGTTAAAACACTTGAATGAATTTAATATTGAATATTTCAAACAATGTATTTTTAGTTTGAAACTTGAAAAAATTGAATATTCATTTTGATACTGTGCATTCTTGGTTTTAGGAATTATTTGGAATAGTTTTATCTCAAAATTTTACATTTTATGAATTTGACTAATTTGAACATCAGACAGAAAACAGACTTTCTTTAATTTCTGAATATGTAAATAAACAAAACAATGTTCATTGTAACTATTCTACATTTTTCAACATGAAGTATCAATACAATTATTTGTGCAATGTTCCTATTACAGAGTATTATTCAGCATATTAAATTATTTTTTTGGCCATTACTGTGCTGAAATGTTTTTTTATATGATATATACCAGAATCTGGATGAAATGTCTCAAAGTCATCTTGATGAAATTACTAAATCTCAAGATACTACTGATAAAACTTTAAAAATGTTAGAAATGGAAAAAGATAGATACTCAGCACTAGAAGGAAGACTAAAGAAAGGTAATTGACATAATTGTATCAAAAAATTAGCATTTTTTTACACTTGTCAGTTTTATTTTTACTTAAAAATTTCATTTATATACCGATAAATGGAAGTTAATAAACAGGATGTACGGTATTGTATATTTTACTGGGTTTTCTACCTACTGACTTATGTTTTTCTTTTTCAGAAGTCCTTGGAATAGAGAACGAACTTTCAGAAGCAAGAAGTTCTGTGAGTAGCCTTAATATTATTAAACAAATATGTAAGGAGACTCATTTTGAAGACAACTGCCAAGATCTAAGATTTAATTGTGAGGGGGGAAATAGGGGGTTAATAATTCAAACTGTTAGAATATATACTGAAATTAAAGAAAATTTTTAAAAACATAAAACGTATGGATGTTTTTTTGGAACAGATTTTTATTATATTTTACAGAATTTGCGGCATCTCACTAAATCAGAAACATTTCATTTTTTTCTAGCATCTTAGTACTTTTACCTAGTTATAGTTCAACAGACAAAATCAATTTCATATAATTAAATAATTTACTGTTGTAGACGTTTTGACTCAACTCAACATCTTCTATTTCTTTATTAGTTGAAGCTTGTGACTGATGACAAAATATTTTATGAAAATAAATATAAACAATTTGAAACGAGGAGCCTAGAGTTAGAAGGACAACTCAAATCTGTGGAGGAAAATTTGAACAGGTAAAAGCTGTGTATGAAATATGTCGAAGACACTAATTGAATTACATTGTTATTAAAATTAAATCCTCTGATAAGCAAGGACTTTATTTTGAAGAAACTGACATTTTTTTGCTTCTGCACGTGTGATTGCTGCTTCAGCTATTTTAATTAACCTGTTATGTATTATCCATTAATCTATTAATTCGCAAAATTATTGGCGAAAAAATATGTATAATACAATTGTAATACAAATATAATACAATTGCTGGTATTTAAACTAGGCCGTTACCCATGTACTTTTCCAGAATTACCAAAGAAAAATTGGATTTGCAAACTTCTTTCACTGAAGCACAAGAACAAAAAACAAATGCAGAGGAAAAATTGAAAGCAATCCGATCTCAATTTACAGAAAAATACAGAGGAAAGCAAGAAAGGTTTGATTATTTCTATATATAAAAGGTTGTGGGACATCTTGTGTATCTTTAGTAACATTACATATAAATAAAGCAATTTTTGTGAAGTGTTCCATTTCTTCGCTCCGAACAAAGCTGAAACAAACAACCCATACATGGATAACTAATATAGTATGGCAAAATTTAATTTATTACTCCACGTCACTCCCAAGTTTTTGGAAGACTCGAGGCTTACTCAAGTTGAGTCTATAACTTATGTCTCCTCAACACTGGTGGGTATTGGATCACCACTCGTGTACCAACCAAAATACTGGAGCTTCGGGCTCCCTAGGGGGTCAAACATGGGTTCTTATGAGCCCGTGAGCGAAGGTCTGAGCTAAATACTATTCGCGATGACTTGGTAAAATTAAATTGACTTTGATTTGTTTAATTTTTTGACTGCAATGCTTTTATTCTTTTGATTTCGTTTGTTGGCTTCAAATCATTAAACTTGGTTGTTAAAATAACTTATGGAATCCCATTAAAAGCAAAGCTAGGTATATTTTTAGAAAGAGTCTTTTGACGGGTGCCACCAATTATGTTCGGTACACACTACTTTAGAACTTTATTCTAATTTGGTGAATAATGTAATGTTATTCATAAATATAGTCATTGGTAATTTTTCGATTTATTTTAGGATTCTCAAACTGGAACAGGATTTGAAAGATTGGCAAACTCGTGCAGATGAACAAACTAATAAATACGATAATATCGCTGCAATGTATAATGAGAAACGTATTCAACTTAACGAAACTGTCAACAGTTTGGATCAGGTAATAGAAAATAAAAAATGTACAAAAGTTGACAAATTGCCTTGCTGTGTCCCTTAATATTATTATTATGTAACCTGTTGTACTTGAATGGCTGTGAGCTCTCATACTGTCTCAAAATGACAAGAAAAATTCTAAGAACTAAAGTCATCCGTAATTCACTATCTCACAACTATTTGAACTGATTTAAGTGCTTTGTCAATTGACAACTGTTTGTGTGTAATGCCCCCCATTAATCGATCAAATTTTTGTAGCTTTCTAGTAGTTGCTTGGATACTCTCGTAGTATGTGTTCCAGGTTAGGGTTAGGCCATAATTTTATTCTGATTATCGTAAATTCAGTTCTATTACGAGTTCGGGGACTGTTTGTGTTAGCCAAGTGAATATACTCCCCCTTGCCCATAGGCTTTCCCACTATACACACTTGATGTAAAAAAGGCGAAGAAAATTAGTTACCTCCAACACTTGATGTAAAAAAGGCGAAGAAAATTAGTTACCTCCATATTGGTACACACACTTCTGGAGCACTGTTGCTTGTAATCTTGCCAGGAAATGAGTCTTCCATATTTTTAAGTTAGTTTGAGTAATCTTGCTTTCTCTCAAAAAGAATTTATGAATTACTGATTACCATGCTTTTTATTATAATTATATTAAAATAGATTGGAGACTTTTGTTAGCCACACAAATTTTTTTTATTGTAGGTACGAGAGGAAAACTTGGATTTGCAAGAGGCAGTTCGTACTTTGAAAATAAAGAATGATATGCTGACTAACAATAGTTCACAACTTAATGTTCAAAAAATTGAAGAAGAAAAAAAAATCAGACAGTTATCTGCTGAGGTGGGAACTATTAATACATTTTTGTTTGGAGGAAATTTCGGTTACAATAATTGTGAAATCCCAACTAGGTTGAACATAATGTATCGCAGTGCTTTTATTTTATGTAATGTTTTAAATCGTGATTTCTCAAATTCAATATCTTTGTCAAATTATTGCTTTACTTCCACGTTTCGCAACGGGCGAGAAATCATTCTTATGGAAGAATTTTGCTTTGTATTTGCTGTAGTACTACTAGTATTCTGTATTATCACTATAATACCCCTTTATGACGCGTTATGAACTACTTATACAGTATACAAGCTGGAGTGTGACTTCTGCATAATACTAGCCAAAGGCCCCTTAAAAATTAACCAAATTAAGAAGTTTTTATGCATAGTGAGGGAGGAAAAAAAAAGGTTCTATTAGGAGCAAAGCAGTGTTAACTCTAAGGAGATTATGAGTGCGAAAGTGCTTCGCAGTCGAAAAAAAAAGTGCGAAAGTGCTTTTTTTCGATTTTAACAACAAAGTGCTTTTTTCGATTTTAACAAGTTAGGTGCCCTAGCTTTTGTTATAACTCATTTTAGACATAAATACTGGAAACAGCGCTCATTCTGTGAATTTCACGAATTAAAAAGAGTCTCTCTGTTCCTTTAAAACTTGATTAAAAAAAGAAAATTCATCGGCAAGGAAAGACACCTGCTAAGCACACCTGTCGCGAACACCTGTTGTGATTTGAAGCAAATTCATCACTAACGAAAGGACACCTGCTTAGCACACCTGTCGTGAACGAAACTTTTCTGTAATCAACCACCGGAGCCAATTGCTCGAATGACCAGCAAAGCATTGCACATTCGTGTTACTGCCGGCCATAGATCGATACCAAACTTCGCCTTAGGATTACATTAATGTTTCGCCGTTTCAGATAACTGTTACATGGTGTTTCCACATGAGGTCTGTGCATAAAAGGATTTGCAGGCGGAGTCAGAACCAATCGGATAATTATCCATTTGTTATTTAAAAAGTAACGACGGTATTTTTCTCATATCATAACATACATTTTGCATGAGTGGCGCACCAAATATCCCGGGGGTCAACCCTTGTTTTCAACGAGAGAAAGTTACAAGGCTTCGATATCAAGTAACAAAATTGCACAGTTCACACATTTGTTTTATTCACAAATAAAAATACAAAAGCCAACGAATAAAAATGGATGGCGTGGCTTCTGCAGCCCGTTCGTGGCGACGTAGCTTGGAATCTTTCCAATGTTGCAAGACATCCATGAAGAATGATTCCGCTTTGTCTGCTTTTATGGATGTCTCCCGCCACATCTCAGAAGCATTGTTAGGTGTCTGCTGCTAAGCCTATTCCTACAAAAGTGGTATTCATCAATATCAAATATAGTCCTCTTTTCTAAATAAGTAAGAAGTTTTCTCAAATTCTCATACTTTCAAAATTGTTACAATATTTTTTACCTGTGTTTCGTCTTAATTATGTTTATTGAAGAAAACCCTCGTTCGGCCCCCGAGGTACCGACTGCGAAAACTTGTAGGACTTTGCCCAGCACTTGAAAGTACTTGCATACCTGTAATTTATTTGCAGAAAGAAAAATACGCCTCCGGAATTGCCATCAACAATTACAATTACACATTCTTATTTATCATTATCAGCGCTAAATAATAAAGATAAGATATCGTAATGACAAAAGTCTGTCGGTTTTAATTGTGTTACGGTCACAAATATTCTGGACATTAATATCATAACCTCGCATATCAATGAGAAATGGATGCAATGTCGCAAAATTCCGAAAAATGCCATGTGCTTTTAACATTCCTGGTTACAATGCAATGGCTGTTAATAAGGCATATGATATGTGTTTTGTGAATTTGATGATTTTGCAAAGTTTCTTCTAATTAAAAAATAATTGCATAAGCGTACATTATATTACTAAATAATGTCGTGTCGGGTTTCAGAACTTTCTAAATCTAGTAAAATCTTATAAGAAGGGAACAAAGGCCCGTCAAACTTGCACCATCGTTTCATTTTGTGGCAATTCGTGGATGTCACATGACCACACTCTCGTTCAAAGAAACTCACCGCGACGCCGTTGGAGCGTTTTGCGGGAGAAGCGGAATAAGCGTGCTTGTATAATAATCATATTATTAACAAGAATTTTGCGGTTAATGCAAAAGCTTTATCTTCTATGTCTGCATCTCATAGGTTAGAATTCCGGTAAATATCGTTATGATATGCAGAATTGAGTTACAAAAGTACTGGTATGTTACTTATTTGACAACTTAAGACTCACATGAACATATTTTTCAATTTTGAATTTTTTTCCTTTCAAAATCAGAAAAAAGTGCTATTTCTCTTCAAAATCGAAAAAAAGTGCTATTTCGCAGTCCCTAAAAAAAGTTGCGAAAGTGCTTCGCACTTTTCGCAAAAAAGTGCGCTAATAGTGAACACTGGAGCAAAGGGAGGGATTTTTACAAAAATTTCAGAAGTACTGCTTTCCTCTTCTAAAAATGCTATTTTATTTTTTGATTGTGGTGTTTTTAACTTTCTCTAACAAAGACTTGACCTTTTTAATAATATCTTCCCTAGAATCAAAGACTGTCTGCTCAACTTCAATTTGCTGAAAGACAAATCAGACAATTACATAGTGATTCAAGAGCATCAGGATTCAGACATTCTACTTTGATATCGGAACCTTCGACCAGTGCTGAAGAGGTAGGCCTATATCTATTATAATCGACAAAATTCATGATTCGGGGGGGGGGGGGGAATAATTGAAAAAAAAATGGAAACCACTGGATACATAAATGATAAATTTCAGTATAATACGACAACTGCAAAGTATTAAAACTTTCATAATTTTTTGTAGAAGCCAATCTCACTGCATTCTTAAAAGGGAATTTATAGGGCTATTATTATTGTTATATTTTCCAGGACACGTCAACGTCAAGACGACGTAGCCTCGACTTGCTGTCTGATGATATGTTTTCAAATGATAACGTGAGTAATTAATGAAATATAATTTATTCTCTTTACTCCGAATAACTTTCTGAACAAATATTTTGTATAGCTTACAAAATTTATTACATACTGGATGAAGCGGCAAGCATGAGGTCCGAACTCTAACTTCTAACTCTTTATATTTAAAGTATATTGATGAGGGTAACATAAGCATGCCTCGGTGAAATTAACAATCTAAATTACAAAAAAATTTCAGTTGTTTCGATGTCGAAGTGACACATTTCTTGATTCTCCTTCAACTGCGAATAAGAAAGCAAGACGTCAAGATCAAGAACAATTGGATGATTCATTGGTGATTATTACTTATATTTTCACTCAGGTAGACTAACAGTACAGGTACTACACGGTGTTTATGAGGGCTTTTCAAATTGCAAATTAAATTTATCGATACCTTATACTCCAACAAGTGTAATAAATGAATGTAAAAAAACTTGAAAAAACACTGATTACAAAAAACAAACCGGGCTATTGAGAACTGACTTCAAAGCGAAATTGAAATTGTAACAAGAGCGTTATGAACACTCTGTATATTTAATTGTTAGACTGGTGTTTACAACCCTTTCTGATAGAATTATTTGTTTGTTCCATATGTCAATTGTCATTATTTTATGACATCCCGCTTTTAATTATGACTTCATTTGTACAATATCTTAATGTTGTTCTTCAGTTACATTCATGGATTTAGTTATCATCAAGCTTTCAAAGCATATTATGCTTACAGATTTTTGTGTTGCGGCATTGAGCTTCCATATTATGACATCTTTTTTTTTTTGGCATTGCAAAATTAAGTGTTATTTAATATTTTTCTTGCTTGTTAGGACGATATTCTTCGAACACCTGTCAATCTTCAATCTCGTGGAAATGCTAGAAACAATCAGACAACAAACCATGGTAAGATCATCTTGTCAGAAACTTTAATCAAAGCCGTTTAGCTTCAAATTCAAAATAGTATGGAATTAAAAAAGTAGTAATGCTGAATCTAATATAAGAAGTTTGAGAACTCACTTTTCTCGTTATACAAAATGATATATCACAAGGATGTCTCAAACTGAAAATTCTACTATTCCCAATACATCCTGAAATAATGTTATCGGATATGGAGATTTTATTTTAAATTCCAAGTCCTACCTTTTCTTTTTTCTCTCATCTTTTTCAGCTAGTATTTTCTCTTGTTTTGAAATTCTAAAAAATTTAAAAGTATACCTGCTATATGGTGGAAAGAGATTTGTTTGTTATTCTAATTTACCCAATAAGTTTGAATATAGAAAATAGGGAACGTTAAGATAAGCAATAATTTTATTTATACTCTTTATTATTTTAATGTGTTTTCAGAATGTATATGAAGGTTATACTGTGAGATTTCAATTCCTATATTATTTCAAATTACACCTAGAATCAGAAAAAATAAAATAAAGAAAGTATTTTAAACCTTTTTGATATTCGATTTTGTTTTGTATCTTCTAGTGACCATGCCAGTTTTACTCACATTCGAATCATTGTATTTTAATTGCATTTCAGTTTAAACATTCAACCATATTTCTTCTATTTTTCTTTTATACAGCAGCTGTTGATCGAAGTCACATGAGTATTGAGAGTAGTTTACTCAGCGATACTATAACCAGCATGAATTCAAGGTACTACAGTCATAGTCAACCTCAGCTTAACACTCACGGCACACTCAATACGAGTCGAGTTAGTCACGAATCTGCTGACATCAACATGAATTCATCAAACCTGGCAGAAGCAAGTTTCGTAGCAAATGAAAGTGCGTCACATTCCAACCAAAGAAATTCAACCATTCCACGACAACCAATTTCATCTCTTGGTATGCAAATTTGGTCATTTTTTCCTGTACAAGCCAAATAATCTTCATAATCTGTTTTTATTAACTTTTAATTTGCAGTCTATGATTTGCATTTAGTTTTATGTAGACTTTCATGGGAGCTTCACCAATGGTGTCATTTTTCAAGTTTATTAGTATTCAAAGGCTAAAACTTTCCTGTGAACTATCATAAATTCCCCATATCATGCAGAAAGTAGCTCATTATATCAGTGGTCGCTTGTAAAGGGTCTGGTTCAGAGCAAACGGCATCAATAAGCTGTCGTATAAAAAAATCATACACCATGGCACCAGTAGCATTGACATAATTTCGTAATTTTTTATCAGCTTCTCACAATTAAGTTACGGTAGTTATTTTTGTGCTGAGGAGAGTTGTATCTCTTTCTGACTGAGTGCATGTGAGCTTAGCCTAGAAAAATTTCTTGTGAAAATTTTTTCGTAAATATGTCTGTTCACAATGAATGATTAAAGACTAATTGTGTGAGGTTTTTGAAATTCAGATCGTCATTCAATTAATGAATATAACAGGAATATTGGAAAAGATATCTCACAAAGTATGAAATGGAGTTTGAATTAACATCTTATGTTATGAAATTTCATTCTTTTTTAATTTACCTGCTTGCTTCCATTAACATTGTGTCCACCTCGTTCGTGTATTGACAATATTTCGATAAAACAGGTTCAGAATTTGAAAATTTTCAATCATCAACGCTACTATTTAATATTCCATTTTCAAATGTCTCAAAGATAAAGAAAAAATAACTACCCGTAAATCAAAAATGCTCTTCAAAAAGTCGATTTTGACACAGTTGCCTTTCTCCTTATTAGTTTTGTATTTTAGAATCTTTTTCCAGTTCTAAAATTATCTAGCGAATTCAAAAAATTTTGCATTTTTTTTTATTACATCTTCTGACTTGATTACTAAAAAACATAGTTGATTTGCTATAATTTTCCTGTTTAAATATTCCTTCGTTTTAGACTAAGAACTTTTTACTCTTTGATATCAACAACCTTAAGTTCTTCAAACTTCATTTCATCATCCCATTAAAGTATTTTTTTTTATTCATTGCTTGTTGCATGCATTTCAGATGCATGTTTTTTAGTTTTGATTCTTAATAATAACTTTTAATTCAATGCTTGATTTCAAATCTCATTTTCGAATGTTCTAAAGCATAACCTTAACCATAAAACAGCAGCAAGAAATGACAATATAGAAAATAACTGAAGCGTTTGTTTTGTGAAGCGTTCTCACACTTTCACTATGAATAAGGCTCTGTTATGGGGCAGCCACTGATATGTGAGAAGCTAGTATTTTTAAAAAGAGCGGAGTCTTTCCGATTCGGCGTTGCCTACCCGATTACATTGCGGCCCGAGTGTGGTGGTAGATGCAGGGTTTGTCGATTGAGATCTTTGAAGCTGTAGCACCAACCCAGCATTTTAGCTGCTTGTTAGACAGATACTTTTTCTTGTATTTTCATGACCAAATATATAAATACCTGCAATAAATAGAAATATCAAAGCGTTCATGTTTTTGTAACACCAAAATTGACCTTTATTCAACTCATTTTATCTTAAGCCTTTCAAACTGAAGAAGAACCCGAAGACTATGATTTTGGATCATTGACTAGACTCGCTGAATTACAACGCAGAAACGCAGCGACTCTGCCGCATTTGAAGAGTTCTTATCCAATCGAAACTCAGGTAGGGATTTCTAGTAACAATTGAAAATTGTCCTTATCAAGAATGGGGATAAATAAAGCATGTAGTTGAACCATTCCCGTCTTGGCCATTCTTAGTTTTTGTGCTGTCAAATCGTTTGTTTCGTCTCTGTTTTGTCTGGTTGGATTAATATCAAGTATTTTCTGTTTTTAAGTAAGCGTAATCTTTGCTCAAAACAAGTCTATGGAAGAGTAATTAATGATGCATAAAGACCTATTGTATGTCCAAAAAATTATGATTTTTACATTCAACCAGAAAGGTGAAATTAGAGAAAATTTGAGATCACCTCCCACTTCGGGGGTAAAAAAAAATTTCATTCCAGATCAAACTTCCTAGAAAATCAAATTTTAATAACAAAAATTTTGGTGTTTGCAAGGCTTCTTCAATAGCTGTTAAAAATATTAATAAAATTATTGCTTTTTTGAGTTTTAGTAGGAATTTTTAACATTTTTCATCTCAATTGAAAGACTCAGGAAATTTGGGAGTTTAACTCTAACGACTCCAGTGAAAAACATGCTAAACTTGATTCCATCGTCAACTTTGTATTGGACATTCCTGCATACTGTATTACCATCTCAAAAACATGACACATTGTAAAGTGTAACTAATTGGGACCGAATTGATGTTAACGTTGTATAGCAGGGATTCTCGGACTGCGTTAAAGATATTTACGAGTGCTTCTGAAAAATATCAAACTATTTACTAAAGAAATGTTTCTATCTCATTACAGGATGTGCTGTGAGTTTGAAAAGCTTGAGAACTGTTATATATTGTGAATGTGAATTCATTTTTCAGGGACGAACTCCAAGTAAATGTGATGAATCAGTGAGAGTAGGTGATGCTGATGGTACAATGCGTAGATTCACACAAACATCTGCTCAGTTACAGAGATCTATCGGTGCTCATGGTAATGATGCGAGAATCAGGAGAATGACTATCGGTAATTTGACTTGAGCCTCTTAGATCGATATTTCACTGTATAATGTATTTTTTTCGTCTTTGATCACTGATAGAAGCTAATTTATTTTTGAAAATGACTGGAATTTCCAGTTTGACATCGCTCACCATCCTAGGTGAAATGGTTATTGTCTATATTTATCAATGTTCTGGGGAAGCATTGTTTTACATATTTTTGTAATCGTGCGGAAGGCAAATCCATATTGAGCTGTTGTTAATACAGTCTATGCTGACCAAAACTTTTCCATGTATATTAACATTTTTCATGTTTTCGCCAACAACGTTTATTAGCAGCATGTTTTTCCAAACAATCTATTTTGTTATAATTTAAGATGTACATGGTGATGTCGCTTGGAAATCAGAAGCATCTACTAGAAGACAAATAAGTAGTGTGAGTGAAGTCAATCAGCCTAAGAGAAAGAATTCAGACAAAGATGGAGCTCCAGAAAACCCTCCACATAAAGTGAGTTAAGGAGAGTTTCATGTTGTATTGAGTCTGAACGAGGATCGGATTTTCAAACTCGGCGAAGTCTAAATACTAAATTCTCAGTCATCGGGATTCGGGAGTCAAAATTGCAGAATTTCAATAGTGATAAAAAAGTTACAAATTTTCTACAGAAAATTGAAAAATGTCAAGTTTACTGAGCGCTCTTAAAAGACTTGCATAGCTAAAGTTTTTGTCATTGGAATCTGGAGTCGAATTTATTACAATCCGAAGCAAAAATCAAAAATTTTTCAAACCTGAAGGCAAATTTTTTTTCAGTTTAGGTCAATTTTCAATTCCAAGGACAAGTTCATTATTCATGTGTATGATTAAAGATAAACATACAATAGAATTCCTTTTCTTTTCAGCAAAATCGTCGTGGAGGAAGTGATACGTCTGCTTCAGATTATGATCTTAGGTCTCATAAGAATAATGACAATCAATGGAATGGTACAATACCCCAAGAAGAAGATAAGGTAAAGTCAAAGTATATTGTTATAATAAATGATTTTGACATTTTAATATAGTTCATAGTGCATAGATGATTACCATAGAACTTGCAAGGAATTTAAGTTTATATATTTTGCAATAAAATCTTGAGATATTCCAGATTTACTCTATATATTAAAGTCTTCTTAAAATACAGCTGGATATCAAAAATTTTCGATTTTCTTGAATTCAAACTTTCTTTCGAACGATGACCAAGATTTTTATACCTTACGTTCCCAAGGCGATCACTTTTTGATAGATAAGTACAGATGGGAATTAATAACCTATTCAATAGCTTTACCTTAGTCAATGTAAAACATTATTTTATAGCCAATCATTTTGACATCCATGGGATATCTACCTGACAGTAATAAAAATAATTCATTTAATAATAACATATCCCATCAGGTTTTAAATATGAACGTAAATATTCCATTTCTATTGAAACATTCAGGAACAAATTGTTCCAAGGGGGAGAATGAGCATGATGTTTGAAATACCAAACTCACCAAGAAAATCTGTTCTAAGGCCTCGAGGTTCCAAGAAAAGCACAAGTACTGGGACTGACAAACCACAAAATCAAAATGAGAGCGGTATGTATCGGTATTGTTGATTTATGTTTCAGTAAGAGATAACTCTAACTCATGGCCTATAAAGTTAAACTCGCTGATTTCTTGCATTCGTTTTGCATTTGTGAAGCAATCAAAAACATACTTCCATTTACTCTCACTAATGTAAAATCTCTTTTTTTATGTAAAAAATTGAGGAGATATTGCAATCTGTAATAAGCGTCAAATTTATTCTATTTGATAACAGGAACATCGAAGAGAATATCTGGTTTGATGAAAACTCCTGATCGATCTAAATCTTCAAAGAAAAACGTGGAAGAAAAGAGAAGAACTCCAAGTTTGGTGAAAAATTTTAGATGGTTTTCAATATATCATACAATCACTAATTCTATATATGTGATGTTTGATCAATACAATAGCATTAACCGTAAACCTGGATGTCTCTAATTAATAGTGTGATTTGTTGGTTATGAAATTTGTATCTTGGTCTAAACACCTCTTACTGATATGAATGTGGAGTGATAACTGCCACAATAAGTTTTTTATACATTTATCATTATAGCTAGGATGCCAGTAGATAGCAGTTGACACAGCTGATAATAATTTCAATTTGTTTTTTGATTACAGATGGATCGTGTGAAACGCCCACTTGGTAGATTCAATTCTAAGAAATGAGGACTCTCTGCCATTGGATATTGTGAATTTCGTAATCAAAATATATTAATCTTTGTACATCAAACTGCATCATCATGACTGCCATTGTTAAAAGTAGCTGCATGCTCCAATAATATACTGCTCTTAATTGCCGCTATCCTGACTTCAGTCATTATAGTTATTTTTGATTTTTTTAGCTATTATTCTGCATTTGATTACTCTAGATTGTATGAAGTTTCCACTTTCCATTGTGGAACAAATCACATAGGATGGAATAGGTTTCATGGGTGGATACTGCTATGCTTCGCTTTAGGCCTGACTGTGGTGACATACTCTTTCAATTTTCAATTTCGTTGTTCCAGTGCTTTTATTCCTTTCAAAAAATTTTGTGCTCTCGCTTTGAAATATTACTAGTTGTCACTTTTCTTCTGATTGATTCGGCTCTGTTGGTTTGATACTTGGAACTATGTTAGGTTGCCAGATATACATATGTCTGTGTTTTTGTAATGTTGATTTTATTGTTACTTATCGATTTTAATCGGTAAGTATGTTGATAGGTATTTGTTTGTTTGTCTGTTAGATGCACGCGATATCTCACGAAAGCGAGATTGAATCTTTTTGTGCTTTGCTCAAACATGAATGATGATGGTGATTGTCAAAATATGAGGCCAGTTGGAACCTTGTATAGCCCGTTTCCCGTTGTGTACATATCTGGACTTGTCTTTGTTGAAAAAATATTTTTGTCCGTATATTGTATATAATTCGTCTTTTTTCTTTTTAATAAACGTGCTACATTCTTTAAGTTGATTTTGTTTTATACTTAGTTCATGGGTTATCATTTTAGCAATATTTTAGGGTTTTTGATAACTCCAGTCAGATCACAGATATTAATTGACACTGTTTTGCAACAATGTTTCAGAGCCTATGCTGATAGGGTGAAATAATCCATAACAGGCGGTCGACCGCGTTAGGTTACATTTCACGATTTCCTGAGGGTCATCGGCAAATCCGCGATTGCATCTTAGCACAATGAATAAAAAATGTTCCTAAACCTCACTAGGGAGTCGCAATGGCGGCATTTATGGTTGATATCTTGCAGCATTGTTTTCTCGACACTTGCGTTCGCCTATTAACGATGAAATCAAGACTGAATAATTAGTAAATGATCTTAGAAGCTCTTGTCAAAAATTATCACGCCAAATTTCTTCCGTATCCACAGAATTAGTTTATATAACAAAACTGACTAAATTTATATTATTATATGTACATTAGTTTATTGTAAATAATTTTATTTTTATGAAGAAACTATAATATTTCAGTTGTTACATATTTTTATTTAATGGTGGTACTGGCATGGTAATAAATCTGGCAACTCCAATCAACGCGCATGTCGCGCCTGTTGCCAGTGCGACTCAAAGCATACTGTATTCTGGTGGAAAGCAAAGTGTTAGTCACTTTAGTGAAAAGCGTACCGGTGTACCAGTTGCTTTGGTGCCTTTATCAATCAATCATTTATTTCGGTACTCTGACATAAAAACAAAACAGCACAAAAAGTAGACGAACAAACAAAATGCAGAGATACCTGGAAGGCGAGCATTACTTGAAATAAAGTTAAAAAACGTAAACGTAAAAAACGCCCTTCAATCATTGAGTTTTTGTATTGGAGCTGTTGCTTTTTACAAAAATTGGTTGTTTTTTGTTGGCCCCAGCAGTCAGCAATGAAATGAGAATAGTGTTCTGAATGTTTACATACAACATAGGTGCGAAAAACGTGGGGTTAGGCCAGAATTGCTGGTTTGGAATTAATTGTACGGTAGTTGATCACATATCAGCATACCGTACTGGATAATATACCGTACCACCTTGGCCAAAGTTGAATCAAAATTGCCAACACTGCAACATGACATTACCTCTTTGAAATCACAGATAGGCTAAAACTCAATTTACAGATTTTGTAATATAGTCTAGGTACCGGTACATTTCTGCATTTTCTTTTTTGGAAAGGGCCATCGTATATATATATATATACAATATAATATACTTGAGGAGGTAGATATAGTATCTTTCCCCAGTTTAATACTTCTATTAATCTTAGACATAGCTATAATAAAATATGGAGGAGGGAATAGTAAAGCCTAAAAGTCAACGACATAGAAGAGTTCTCGAACAAAGAGCTCCCAAGATATTTGAAAATGATAAAACTGCTCTCTTCATAAGAGGTGGAAACACGAGCAACATAATTACAACTGCTCTGCAAGAACTTCACATGATGAAAAAACCCGGTTCAATTCTTTTCAAGAAACGAAATATAAGTCGGCCATTTGAAGATGCGTCTTCTATAGAATTTCTAACAAAAATGAACGACGCATCATTGTTTTTATTCGGTTCACATTCAAAGAAAAGGCCGAATAATCTTGTCATTGGTAGAACTTACGATCGCCAAGTATTGGATATGTTTGAACTTGGAATCGAAAATTTCAAATCGTTCAAGGACTTTTTAGGTGAAAAATGTGGAATTGGTGCAAAACCTTGCTTAATTTTTAATAGCGAAAATTTTGAAACTGATTCAGAACTTCGACGTTTGAAATCTTTGTTTATCGATTTCTTTCGGGGACCAGTTGTTTCCAACGTCACATTGAAAGGTCTTGAACATGTCATGAGTTTTACTGTAGTCGATGAGAAAATTTTGTTGCGAAATTACAAGGTTAATTTGAAAAAATCTGGCACAAGAACGCCACGTATTGAGCTACAGGAAATGGGACCTAACTTTGATTTCATTTTACGGAGAACCAAACTTGCTTCTGATGACTTGTATAAGAGAGCATGTAGAAAACCGAAGGCTGCTAAAGTGTCAAAGGTCAAGAATATTTCAAGAGGGAATCTTGGTGAAAAACGGGGCCGTATTCATATGACAAAGCAGGACATGGGGTCGTTACAGCTTCGTAAGGTCAAGGCACTGAAACGAAAATTGCCTACTGCCAATGATGGAGACAAAAAAACAAAAACATCGGACTGATGATTAGTAAATAATATTTGTTGATCATTTGCAATATTATCTTACGCAGTGTTCTTGGATATAATTACATCTCAGAACAATGGCTCAGATCAATTTGAGATGGGTGGAAACTGCTTAATATGTGCAGGACATAGCTATTTCAAAATGTGTTGACTTGATCCCCAGTGGCATCAATGCTTCGTCACAAATATAGATTGCCATTTTATCTCTAAAATCAAGGTTATTTCGAGAGTAGTATTGATACTAGGTTTGTTAATAAAGACTTTCATTGCTTGCGCTGATCTCAAATCGTATATTCTGATATTTGGATGCTCTGATTCAAATAAAATGATTGGAGATCTATTTGTTGAGCCTGCATAAGATAGTTAGTGAATAAACTAACTACTATGCCATTGAATTATATTTAGTCTAGTTTAGCGTTGGTTTACCGAGCCTTAATCATTCTCCCACCCGATGGTATAAAATACATTACTGTAGCATTGAAACGGTATAAAGACGTTCTTCAATTTTTTTCTATTTCTCAAAGTCCAAAACACTTAGCTAAAGAGACCTTACAATATGGAATTGGCACACGAGTCGTTTCGATGTCTTTTATCTCCCTAGTAGTTAAGTGAAAAAAAAACTATTGCACTTTTTCCTCCTAATTTTGCAAATGCATACAAGATATAATACAACATAAACCATTAGTTTTTATTTTAAACATATGAATGCAGCAATTATAAATAATAGTAGATGAACATTTCTAAAAATGAAATACACCATACTGCCTCTAATGATGAGACTGGTTGGGTTGGTTTGCACATGATTAAGTTGCTTCCCCATCCCTCAGATTATAGACCACGTTGAGTTCTTCTCAGAGAAAAATTCACTGAATTTGTATTCGACTGGAAGCTCCAACCCTTTGGTTATTGCACTTTTTCACAAAGTTGGCATTGACTTCGCATGCCTGATTGAGTACCGCAAGCTTACAATAAACTTCACATTAGTTGTAGATTCTCCATAAAAGCACTATGGCAACAAATCTGTTTGAATATGCCTTGCTATATCTGATACTTCTTCATGGTGATTGGAACTTACAATCTCCAGAATATATGGTTAGAAATGAGTCTGCTGTCCCAACAGCAAGATGAGCCTAGAAAAAGAGAATTCATATGAAACAAGACAGGTGTTTTTAGCACACATTTGTGCAAGGCTGTTGCGTCATTTTGAGTTTGCAGATAGGTGAAGTGTGCAATGCATAAAAAATAAACCAACCTGAAAAGGTTCCTCCACTACACATATAACTGGTTAGTTATTCCCTCACCCAGACTACCCAGGCAGAAGCATGTGCAGAAATTTTTATAGAGAAGTTGAGCGTGACTAGCCAAACCAATCTTTAAATTTTGGGGTTCTCATTGAACCCTTTGCCAATCGTATTCTACCCAATTCATCCAAATATTGAATATAATTGTAATACTAACTCACCAATCTTGGATGAAATCTCATGCATGTAATGAAACCAATACGTTGCCCTAAGAATCCATCATAATATTTAACATGAGCTAGTTCTTCTGCATCGTGACTGAAGAAATACATCGATTGATTGGGAGAACCACTGTTAAAAAAAATGGTCTGATTAACATGGAATCATCAGAGCAATACAAAACTGGAAAGCAGATTAGCAGTGACACAAAGCAGTTTGGTATTTTTGAATAGTATACATACCAGACAATTAATGGCAAATGCAAATGAGCGTCCTGACATCTTATACCAGAATGAATATTGATAGATTGCAATGACTCCAAACTTCTTACATCCCATATTTTGACATCACCACTTTCACTGAAAAAACAAAAATGATCATATCATGTTTAATGTGAGGGTATGATACACTATACCCATCAATTTATCTTTATAAATACCTGGAACTGACGAGGAAATCTTGTTGATCAGGTAGAAATACTGTATTAACAACCCAACTTTCGTGAGCACGTAACACTTTGGTTTTCCTGTTGAAGAAACAATTACAGCATATTCAAAAATACAAAAACGTTTTCAGTTAAATTAAGACCAACCTTAGATTCAGTAGTCTGAAATGAATCTTTTCAGTTGCACATTTACACCAAATTTGTTTTTGGTCATAAATTACTATATATATTATCATATAGCCAAAGTCAAAAATATTCAGTTTGTGCAAAGGAGCGTGCTTGCCGTACCGAACTTGGCATATTTCCCATTTATATATATTTAAAAAGTGAAATTAAACTTTGAATCTTCCAAAGCGATTGCTTGTTTTTGAATAAAATAAAGAAACACGATTTGAGCCAGTATCATTCTTAGAAATGTCTCACCCATTTACAGATTGATCTCTTGTATCAAACATTCGAATAGTACCATCCCCACATCCGGCTATCAACAGATTATTCTGATCATCCAGAGATAATGATGTGACACAACTATCAGCACCAGTTGATAATTCCTGATAATATAAATGTTGATAATAAGACATCATTACAAATTTACTAAATACTTTTAATATCACTAATTGACAAATAGACTGCTGGAAATAATCAGTAGGATAGGAATTCACATTTAAAACTGCCAGATGCCAAACTAAGGCCTTTTGTCTGGTTACCAGTCCATGTCGGGTTATGGGATTAGTTAGCTCTTTGTTTGTTTAGCTCTTTGTTTCTGATGCATTTGCTTGATGGTGGAGGAAGCCGTAACTGACCAATGGCTACATAAACAAACCACCCTCTGAAGGCATACCACAACCTCTCTTATCCAGTACCAGTCCATGTCATTTTTTAGTGTAACCACCTTATCAACCAAATACAAAAACTGCTATTGACCCTTTCCCTGAAATGCCCAAAAAAGTTAGGAAATTACCTGAACACGTTGTTCAGTTACAGTGTCCCATACTTGTATATTTCTTGAATCACCTGCAGTATATAACTGTAGATTTTTTTGATCCCACGATAAAATAAGACCTGCACCACGAGCTGATGGTAATGATTCAATTGCGGCCTGTACAAAAAATAAGCAAGGTCACTGACGTCTCAGCAAAGTCATGGCTGACCACTGAATTGCCAAGAGCTTCCCAAACTATATAAAGTGTCAGTGGTGAGTTATGTTTCAGTAAATACCACCAAAGAAGTACAAGTGTGGGCGGGGCAGGGCTTAAAAAGTGAAACTTAACTATGATGGCATCGCTGTTTGAAACTTTGGGTGTAATAAATTAGGTAGGCAAGGTTGAACTGCAAAAATGTTTCCGGTTCTTCCAAACTTGTAGTAGCTGGTTACCTAGCAACAACTTGGAGAGAGCCTAGTTCAGAGCAAAAGACCTATAAAAAAGTGAATCCTTGAGATGACGCAGTGAGTTCTACACAAGGTAACAATCTTCAATAAAAATGTATTGCAATACGTTGCAGTGAAATCCAGCATTGTTTATGTCGTAAACATGTACACTTAACACAAAAACCTTATATGTATTATTAATGTAGAAAATACTTTATTTTCTTGGATTTCATTATTAAAAAAGCAAACCTGCCATCCTGTAACAAGTTCGGCACCAGTGTTTTGATTTTCACAACAATCCCTCCATACTCTGACACAACCATCATCTAAACAGAATATGAAACTGCATGTTACAATTTTTATTTCTAAGCATTACAGGCTGTCAATGTCAGCAACAAAAATGGCAAAACAAGATTTAACCGTGGCATGTGAAAATGATAACCTTATTTCTAGGCAGAGGCGCAGGAGATAACTACATTTTAGAAATATCAATGAAATGCTCAGCTGTCCAGTGAAAATCCAAACCAATTACCTGTTCCAACTAGTAGCAAAGGATCATCTGATGTATTAATAAATTCCATACTTGATATTTTTGTATTTGAGGAATTACCATTGCGAAATTTACCTTCCCGAACACCTTTTTCCCAATTCCATATACTAGAGAGAAAAAAACGAATTAAGCACAAAATTAAAATATTTATAGAATCTTATTAAAGTTACCAAATTTAACTTTCTATGTGAATCATTCTCTTACAATCAAATTGACAGCAACAGAAATTTTTATAGGCCGCATTTTGCATAGTAAAGTATATCATAGTAAAAAATTTAATTTTACAACTAGAAATCAGCTTTTATTTTTCTATGTGAATAATCTGAAGAATATAAATAAATCTAACATAAACATTGTTCATTATAGTTGACTCGACCCAAAATATCTTCTAATTCTGCTAGTCAATGTTTCAAACCAAAGTTGTAATTTCTCATAATAAACAAATAAAAATAAAATAATGACCTTATTTCTTTTTTATCAGCAACGAGTAAACTTTTATCATGAGGATGAAAACACAAGCACGAAGGAATTTGAGAATTTTTCCATTGAAATTGTTGTTCACTGAGACAGCTTGTATCTGATCAAATAGGTAGAAAATTATAAGAGATAGATTGTCAATTAAATAGTGGAGTAAGGTGAATAAAAATTTGATTTTAAATGATGTGATTTGGCCTTCACTTATTGGTTGGAGCGTTGGACCTAATTATATTGGAAAGATGGATAGAAGATCTCGGGATAAACTTAGCGACTAGCCAGTCTAGTCACACTGCCTCATAAAAAGCGATAAAATGGAACAATCAACTTGAAAAACTTTAGTCATCTCTAATATGTACTACCTCTAACATGACAGCTTATACAGAGCCTCGTTTAGAATGACAGTGCAAATACATTCAAAAAAAAATATTTCTGATATCAAACTCATAATTACCATAAGTTTCTCTCATTCTTGTTATATCATTCTGCATGTTAACATATCTTGTCAAATTTAAATGACGTTTAACTGGATCTTCTTCTACCACTGTAGCTGAGGTAACCTGATAAAAATACAAGAAAGCAATGCTCCAAGTATTTTGCCCTTATACGGCCTACCCTGAAATCATTTAAACACTTCAAATCGAAAGCCAATTGCTGTAGCAATTAACAACGGTACTGGCAAGGCCTTACTTTATCACTGGGTTTGTCGAAAAGATCCTGAAGTAATGCCAAATGGTAGCGAGATATGCAAAAATTGCAAAATTTTGTGAGAAATATAGAATCCAATAGTAGGCACTACACGAAGAAATTAAGTATTGAAAATTTAATTGGTCCATTCGTTGCAGAGACATTTTTTTCACAACAACAATAATTTTATAAAATTTGGTGTTTGAAAAACAACAAGGTGTAATTACCCTTATCCTGGCTTTCAAAGAATTCTAGGAAATGTTAGACAAGATGAGTATTAGCTCATAACCTGTATTAGGCGTTCAACAACAATTATAAATAATCTCACATTTGTTGAAGGTTTAGCAAAAACCGAAGCACTCCATTCACAAAATTCAGTTGAACAAATCTTCTCTTGCGTTATTATCGAAGTTATATCAACTCGAGATGACTGAAAAACAAAAGTGATGTTTCACTGCAAAAGCTTTTGTTTGTAATCAAAATAGTCAATCACTTCTGTTAGATGCTACCTACCTGTCTGGGTAGCGAGTTGGGATTTGGTTTATTATCTGGAGGTCGACCAAACAATTTTCTTGTTCTTGAGTAAGGTGTAAGAGGTATTGGTATGACTTTTGAATCCACTTCACTCCTGTTATGAGAAAGATAGAACATTTGATTTAGAAAAGAAATTTATAATGTTCACTTTTCATTTTAACAGTTTAAAATTAATAATGAAATAAGGGGAACACTGGCATAGAGTTGGAATAAAATAGATTTGTGACTGACTCGGAATCTTCAAAAGATGTTGACGATCTTCTTTGTAATCTCGGACTAGAAGGTAATGAAGATGACAGTTCTTGTGATTCAGAGGTTTTTTGATTGTGTCGATTAAATATCTGAAACAAAAAAAAGGTCTTTAAAACAGCGGAATTTCCATATGTTCCAAACAGTTTGGAATTTAACACTTTCGTCAAAAATGATAATTTTCGGATAATTAGTTCTAGGTGAAAGCCATAAATCATAATTTCAGTTGAAAATAATACATATTTCCACAAAATAACAATCATTTGAATCATTAAAATTTCATGAAAAATATAATTTCGAATTTCAACAGCATCGAAGAAATTTGAAAAAAATTTATCATAATACCTGTACTTTTTCCAAAATATTGCTAACGATAGTACGACTGAGTTCGGATACTTCAGGATAAGGATCAATTGCAAGTGAGAGAAGTAATTTCCATATGTTTGTATATACAGAACTATATAATAAACCTGAAATAAATTGGAGTGATCAGGATAGTAGGCTAAAATGTGGTATCGAGGCATGTTTCGGTATAAATGGAGGCAAGTGTAAAAATTTGCAATACTACCACTACCACTGAAAATAACTTTGCATGGTTTTATGCGTTTCTGTCAGAAATAAATATGTGTTATAGGACTTCTGAATGTTCACATCATCGCTGATATTTTATGGCACCTTCCATCATCTAACACCATAGTACTAATGACTGGATAGCTATACCTTCACTACACTTTGGATTGGGGACCAGACAGAAGGTCATGTTATATCAGCCTTTTTCTCTCCGAAGTAGATACGCAAATTATAAATGTAGCATTCATATAGCCATAAGAAAAATAAAATTCATGATTTTTATTTCATGAATATAACTTTTTTTGGCTTTCACTATTTTTTCACATGCATTTGCCAGTAACCCATCTACCTGAATTAGCTGGTATACCAGAGAATGATATTTGTCTCAATCTATCTAATCTCTTCGTTGTCAATGGTCCTTCATCAACAGATGGAGATGGATTGATAGAAAATTGATTCGCAGGAGGAAAGTACGAACCATCATTACCAGGACTCAAAGATTCATTCAGATCTCCTGAACCTAAATTAACAAAGCATAATATGACAGGTACTACACATTATTACAAAAAATGAGGATTTAAATCTACATTGAAATAATTATGGATGTGCAATAAGTTGGTATTACTGCAAACATAGTCAAATTCAATTTAAAATATAATTATTTCGCATCAAAACCATGATGGTTTATTTTGTGGTTCCCAACCTTTTATGGCTTGTGGCCTTCTTTCGGAGGCTTTTAGTGCTCATGGCCTCCTGTTTATCATTCCAGCACTATTTATAATGTTATTTTGATTGGTAGATTCCAAATACCATTATGTTCAAACAAATCATGCTCACAAAGTGAAAACACCCTGTGAAATAACTTTATCGGATCCCTATTACGACAACTATTTTTAAAATCCGAATCCCTTTTTTCTCAATTTAATGTAATACAGATTTATACACACAACTATATCTAAAGAAAAAAAGCCCTTAAATCTAGATTCTTTGAAAAACAAGTTTTGCTCAACAGAATATCTTACGCAATAACATCTAAACATTAAAATCAATCTTGAACACTCACTCATTTGAGGTTTAAGCAGAGCAACATTTGCAGGTAATGTCCCTAAACTATCATATCTTGTTCTGCTCGATGTAAGATTCAGTGAAGCTTGAGAAATCGAGCTGTTCAGTTTTCTTCCAGATTTTCCATGTAATGGTCCGAATGGCATTTGTACTGAAGCCGATCTTTTATGATGGTCAGCTGGAAAATTGCAATGAATATGTCAAATGTATATATATATATTTTTTTTTTTTTTTTCAAATAATGTTCTTATGTCTTCACTCTGAACATTCTGCATTGTATATTCGATTTATTACACTTTGGGTGAGTAGACATGGGGTTTGCACTCCAAAATAACTCAAACAAGAGTTAATTTTTTTTAGTGGTCCGATTTTGATGGGGCTGTGATGCCAAATTCTTAGCCATTTATAATAAATGATTTCTGCTCTTTCAATTCGGAGAAAATCAAATATTTGTAGTATGCAATCTCCTAATTCGCCTGTTGATAATGCCAAGAAAACAAGTGCTTTTTTCGTTTCTGTTAAATACCACCATTAGAAGTCTAAAATTCAGACTACTGAGAATATGAAATTTCAAATCCAGCGCTAACTCTCAACATTATAAAAAAGTGACTATTTTCAGAAAGCGAATTATAAAATGAACGAGAGAACAATGCTCAAATATATGGACAGTCGGACATGAAGTAGTGCGGATATCTGAAGTAGTACGGATATCTAATCTTTCACAGTACATACAGATACCATTACAGTACTTTTCCGACTACGACTGACCACTATATTGCAACGGTCGTGGAACTGCCACAAGGTGTGCGCGCACTTTTCAATTTTGAAGGTGTCATCATTCACAAAATTGGTACAGTAATTGAAAAAGAAAGTAATTTGGGTACAACAACATACCCAATGCATCTAGATTCCTTTCTTCTTCCAGAAATCTACAAGCTACGGCACAGAAACTACTATCATAACAAGAAACGAATCTTTGTAACGCAGCAGCAAGTTCTCTACGAACAAGAGGACTTCCATCAACTTGTCGCACAGGGATGAGGGCATTACCAACACTATGATCAATATGCGTGGCATGATCACTACCAGCTTCTGGTTGATTGTCTACGAAAGTACCAAGTGCAAATACTGCAGCAGCTCGGACCTGAACATTAGAACAGAAATTGTGATATATGTATTAGTAGTATCTTAGTATTACTGTGAGCTAGATCATTGGTTCCCAACCTTTTTTTCAAGCGATCCAAATTTTGTGAATTTATCATGTGACCTGAGGATATGCTCAAATACCAAACAGCGTTTAGTGTTTTCATGGCCGCAAAATTCAAAAATTTGATTATAAAATATAAAGAATCATATTTACATAACATTTATTTCAATATTATTATTGCCATTAGTGATTTTTTGAAATTGTGGTGTGGCTTTACTCGAGCAAGGAAAAAGCTCCCAAGTTTCTACGCTGCGATACCATCCAATCACTATCGAGCAACACTTCAATACCAAATCCAAAATAAGCAATAAAATTTACTAGGAAATAAAATTAACCCGTTGGGGTCGACCTGTTATTTAACACAACTTGATTATATAAGTAAAGTAGCATTTACCTCTGGATAAGGATCATCTAACAATTCATATAATTTCTCATGCGCACTTTCTCTAACTCCTCTCCATCTCGCAGCATCATAGTTGGTCCATACATGACCTATTGTAAAATTAAATGAAATATAAGTCAATCTGCACAATATTTTTTGATTTATAATTGGCTTATTTAGTAATAACATACCTAAGCATATTGCCACCCATTGTCTTAATTGCCATGTAGTAGGACCAGCGTAAGTGTCATCAAATTGGTCGAGACACGTTGCAACAATGTTTGCTTGAAGACAGGCTTCCTGTCCTGCAGGATAGTCTCTCATTATTTCAGTAAGCACAAACGTGGCCATCGTCCGATGTTCTGATGACATATGAGGATCTTGTAAAACTCTCAAGAAATAATGATGACCGCCATCTTTGACTAGATCAGCTTGACAGGCCTTGAAAAAAAAATTAGGACTTTTTATTGACAGAGAAATGCACCCTAAAAGAATCAACAGTGGTGAACAAGAACAATAGCTTGTTTATAAATGTTTCAGGGTAATTCTCCAACAATAAACTTCTAAGCAAGATTTAAAAGATTACGAAAGATTTACGTTATTACGAAAATAATACAACAGAGAAAACAACTTTCGAACCTTATATAACAAAGCAAAAACTGGTAGTTGAACATAACAAATTGGCTAGGTGGTATTGGATTGTCTTGAGTCTTGTTAAACGTAGATTTGTGAAACTTCACAGATATAAAAACTGAATCGCAACATTTATACATTTTCATTCTGGCGATAGATCATGAATACTATGAAGTTACTCACACAATCAACAGCTAAAATTTTTGCCCAGATAAAAACGAGCAGAGGTCGTAGTTCTTTCGCCAAACTTTGCAGAAGCTTCAATACATATGGAAAAATTCCAACTGATAATGCCAAGCTGACAGCCCATGGTCCAAGATCAAGGAAACTACCAAGAAGTTCAAGTGCTCGCAATCTGTGAACTTGACTAAGAAGAACCTAGGAATAAATAATGCAGTTATTTCAAATAAGAAAAATAGCAATACGTCTTTAAGTATAGTAGTTGAAGTCAATGGAAAAAATATTGGTGTAACTGTGCCAGTTTGTTTTATATTGTATTCTTATCTGCCATGTCTATGTCAAATATATAAGAAACAATTAAATTCAGTAGCTAATAGCTATTACCATGCCCTAACTGGCCTTCTTGGCATTAATCGTCCTAAGGCATATCCTACATTTCACAAGTCAAGAAATTAATAAACAAAGTGCAATGAAGTATTGTAAAAATAAATAATGGTAAAAAAATAAAATAAAAAAATAAAATACATAATGGTATTTCATTTACATCTCCAACCTTAATTCAATTAAGAATGATAATAAATTTATTCAATATTACCCTTCATCGTTTTATTTTCCACGAGCAATAGAAAATTTCATTTTTGACCTACAGGGAGAACTGAAGTATCGCACAATAAATAATAAAAGTTAGTGTTTCCTTATACAAATAACAATAATATCCTTTATTCAAACAAAAGGGGTTAAAACAAACCTGAAGAACAATAGGCAGTTGTTCCGGAGGTTCGCGCTCTTCAACTCCCAACCTCAGCCATACTTGAAATGCTGTCAGATGCTGGGCGAAAAATGGACTATGCTGAAAATACAAAACTTTCATTTATTTATTTGTGGTTATAAAAATATCAGACTTACAGTAGGTCTCATTTCTAAAGCCTGGGTGAAACTTACCATATTATTACTGTATGAATGACTTCTTGGTAACAAACTTACTCATAGTAAACTACATCTAAGATAAAGTAGTTAGACTACCAAAATAATTCCACATATTTAAAAGAGTGGAATCAACAGAATACAAAATCATAATATTAATTAAAACAGAAAGCGTATAAATAACTTTTTGTACCATCTTTTTCCAGTCTCAAGAACACTATATATTCATATGAAAATGCATAAATTTCATGATTTCAATGTATAGCAAACCTGAAACTGGTAGTTACTGGCTTCCTCAAGCATAGCGGGCAATTGAGAGAGGCAAATATCCACAGCATGGTCCCATGCTGCCCACATAGGATGTCGAAATGTAGGGGGCAGAGGTGGATGGGAAACTGGAGTGCAGTGATATGAACGCATGATCCTCTCAGCGAGTAGGAAATTGCGAAACAAACTAGCAACGAGTAGGTCTTGACGAAATAATTTTTGGAACAAATCTGGAAAAATGAGTTTGATTCAATTTTATTCTACTATGAATATGGATAGGTCATATAAAACAGAATTTTTACGATAAGTCTCAAGACTTTATATGATGAAATAGAGTCTTGCTACATACAATCATAAGTGTGCAAATGTTTGTCTGACAATGTCTGGCTTCGAACGGCCAAAAACATTACAGAAATACATTATTTTCAGTGTGCAGCAATACTTTTGTATACTTAAGAACTGTGGTTCTCAAACTTTTTAGGTCGTCCTTTTTAGAATTTGTCAAGTCTCGCGCTTCACCTCAAAAATAACTAGCTAAGATAAGCATAAGATCATATCATGGAGGCAAATAGAAAAACTAGGCCTGCTACATATCACCAGGGTTGTCTGTATTTACCTCTTGGCAAAGTGTTCCATGCAATAGTATCAGTAATGGCTGTAAATATCCAATTCAATTCACCAAGTGGAGTTCTTCTGTCATTCAGTCTTCCTGGAATCCTTGAAAACAAATGAAAGTTTTTTTTTTTTTTTTACTTGTAACGAAGACCTATTATAGATATTGCACACAAAAGATTTGGACACTATTTTTTTTTTAATAAAGGAGCGTGAAATCAACTTGTTCGAGAAAGTGTACAATACTTCGGCAAGATATTTTAGAGATTTTCCACTTGTTCCACTCTGTCCCTATTTTACTCGATAGAGAATGTATATTAAAAAATTCTGACTTTCGAATCTCTTTTTCACATTCGTCCAATAATAAAAAGCTGTAATTCTAATAAATACATACTTCTCAATCAATGACAGAGTTACTGAGGGCACCAGGGAGCCATGTTTCTGAAGGCAAAACCACTGAAGTGCAATTTTGATTGGAGTAGTCAAGCAGGAAGTAAAAAGGTCAGCAGGAAGTTCTGGATTCATTGGCAAGAGTTGAGATTCTGAACAAGCAGCAAGCTGGATGCAGTTTTTAGCATCAGACATGCTTGGCCCGATTGGATGAATACCATTGATCTGTTGAAAGAAATTTTTATTGTTATCAGTGCTGGAATAATCGAGTTAGGAACTAGGCAGAACTGAGTCGTCCGAATCAGGGAGTTAGACTTTGGGACTTGAGTATGCTGTTGCTAAAATTACAGATTCTTCAAAATTGCGACTTCTAATTCAATAGCAAGAATTTCAGATGGAAACTAAAAAAGTTAGGTATATTATGCATTCTTAAGAGACCATTAACTCTTTTGTTCCGTATGACATATATATTCGTACTACCATCCTTGGTCATAATAATTATTTTCGGACTATTTTACGTTTATGTTCATGTTTTGTGAAGTATTCCGCACTAACTAAATCATTTTGAGCATCCAACTATGATCCGTGCTTGATCTGTCAACATTTTGTTTTTTTGTAAATTTTTTATTTTACTACTAAGTGAATTTTTTTTGTGTAGGTATTTCAAAGCTTAGAGATACACGAAAGTATTTGTCATTACTTCAAAAATAAGTCATTTGAACAAGCGGGAAACAATTTCGCGCACATAATAAACAAACAAAGATTCCAGACAACTATCGTGGACATGCTCTCACATAACATTGATTATTTCGCGTTTCGCTTCGCTTGCGAAGCTGAGTCTGGTTTTTCTGCAAAGGTGACGTAACTCTCTTTCAGAAGAGCGCTTGGAATTTCGTTTCTTTGTAACACGTGTTCATCGAAGCGATAAGAGTGTGAAACGTTCTCTCAAAATTTTTTGAAATTTCTCTCTTCTTACACGCGTAGGGTCGAACGGTTTCGCCTACGTCATTTGGGCGCGTTTTAGTAGGAAGACGCGAAAATAAGCTTTTTAAAGAGATATTGGGGGTGTTCCTTGTACGTTTGGTTAACTGGTCATTACATATTATAAAATGGTACATAAAGTCGATTGTATACAGCGGAAAAAAAGGGTTAAAGAAAATAGCGTTGAGGAAGGAACGATTAGGTAGTCAAGATGCCCCCCAATCTAAAGTCAGGAGATGGGATTCAAATTTGTTGAATAAAAGTCGAGAGTCGTTTTTCAATGATTGGCAATACTATATAGAATTCATACCTGCATGTCTTTCTCCCTTTGTTTTGCAAACATTTTGAAAGAGTTGACAATAACACCAGAATTTGAACAATCATAGACAAATATTGATGGCGTTCCCATCCATGTTTGAAGATCATAAATTGATAGCGGAATATATTGAGTATATGTCTAAAAATAATATACAATTATTAATTAATTCTTTTTGCTATGATAATGCTAAACATGTATTAGGAAAAAGAAGTACCTTGTTGAATACCCAAATTTCACCATTAACAGTTGGCTTCGGAACGCCATGGCCATTATAATGAAATAAAACTCTTTCTTCTTTAGAATTTCTTCGCAATGAAGTACATAATCTTTTGACATCTTCAACTGTCGGATCTAGAGTTTGTTTGTAACGAGCCTACAAAATAATAAATACATAACTGTTTTGTAATATACTAAGTGAATGAATATATATTGTCTTACCATAGGTGACTTATAATTTTTATGTTACAATCTGGTCAGCGAAATATATATCAATACATTAAAACTCTATACAAAATGATAAGACAGGGGGGTGTATTAAAACAGTAATTCTTAAACTTTCACAATCCATGGCCCCCTGCATCTCTATAAAAATACCAAATTTTGAAGTTACATTTTGATCAGTTATTTTATGTTCCATGTTTAATATTAAAAAATTCAACAAAAGAAAGTAAATGCATTATAGTAAAATCACAGTCAATCTATTTAGGCCCTGCTTGTGGCCCGAGAGAACCACTCGTTGGGGGGCCGAGAGCCCTATTTGAGAAACCCTGTAGTAAAATGAATGCAGATACAGAGACTAAAATACTAACAGAATGTCAACTATCCTATTAATAGAGTTCCTGGGTCTGTCTGAATGGCAAGTAAATCTCATCCAACACTGATCATTGATCTCAGTCTGAGATTTGGTCAACCTATTTATTAATATTTTAAGTTTTCAAAGTATAATATTCAAACATCATACTCTTGATTGCCATCTTTCATACTGCTTTTGCAAATTATTTCCGATTGCTTCCAATGCTTTTTGAGGTGTGTAGTTAGATGGATCTATAATAAAAGAAACAAATTATATATAATTCAAGTCCTTTATTACAATAAACAAAGTATTTTAATTAAACAAACCTATCCAACATTCTTGTCTGGCACAAGGTGTTGTTTTCACAACATCTGGAGGATCGACACCAACATTTAAACATAGAACAAGTGCAACGCTGACAGTCTTCATCTAAAAATATAAAATGTGCTACTATTGAATATAGTACTGAGATAAAATCACCAATCAATCCCTTGCTAAAAAAATGCATGCCCATATTATACAATGATTGCAATAGAGCAGTGTTTCCCAACCTTTGATGGCTCGTGGCCCCCTTCCGAAAGCTTTCAGCACTCATGGCCCCCTGTTTATCATTCCAGTGGTATTTATAGTGTTACTTTGATGGGTAGATTCCAAATCCCATTATGTTCAAACAATTCATGTTCAACAAAATGAATCTACCATGTGAAATAACATTTCCAAGCAATGAAACTAGGAACAACAGGAAGTTTTCTTGTCAAGGGAAAAGTAAAATCAGTTTTGCGCCCTGCTCTGTGGCCAATTTACAGGGCCATGGGCCCCCGGCCGAGAACCGCTGTATTAGAGTGTTTATACTTGTAATGAAAAATGTGTACTGTTTTATTTGAAATTTTTATTTATATGTTTATAATGTGAATAATAATAACTCAGTTATTGTTAAAGGAATTAGTTGAAAGAACATTAATACATAGCAAATTAATATTTATATTTAAAGTAATAGTTGCATTTAATAGAATTTCTATAAAACCAATTCTCAACTATTCAAATAATAATATTATTCCAGTAACATCACAATTGAGTGAATATCTTCCATACTAAGTAAATATTCCGCTGAAGGGTTTTATATAAGAAAACACAAATTTTGATACAATGCTTAATTTAATTTGAATATACATTTCAACATTCGATCTACATGAATAGATATGCATACATGTTTCACAAAAATGCAACATTGGATGAAATAATACAATTATCATTAAATAATAATGAACAAAATTGACAGTTATAATATACAACAGAAACACCTACAAAACATCATATAATAAAACGCACCTCTATCAACAAAATTAAACAATTACCCTTTCTTTCATTCTCCATGTTTGTGTGACTGGCTTTGAACTTGTGATGCTTTCCAAGTGTCTTTTTTGTTGAAATGCCAGAGGTAAATTCCATCCTGCTTCCATCATATTATGAAGAATCTCAGCATCCTCATCTACAGTCTCCCCCTCTTTTTCTTCATCCTTTTCAATCCCTCGACCCAACATAGTCTTCAACCAAGCTGATCAATTTACTATAAAACTCTAGTAAAGGAATGGAAGAATGTAGACATTCGGTATAACAATTTTGGCTTCAGCCCTACAAAAGCTGCAAAGCCACAGCTGCACAGATACAAAAAAGGAGAGGTCTGCAAAATAATCAATCTTAACTTCTAAATCTGTATTTTGAATTCTGTAATATCAGTTTCATTGCAAGTTTTGGTCGATAGCATATGTGTAATTATTGAATGGATAGGATTTTCATATGAATCGCTGGGATCTGAATAGAAATCCAAGACTGCAATGATATTAATCACATATCATCATAATCGTACGTAATTTTGTAAAAGAACGACATCCATATTGAGACAAATTAGATTTGACAATACTTGTGATTTTATAGCTTTACTAATGACTTTATACGCCGAGAATATGAGAATGTCACAACACATCTGACATCTTTATGTTTATTTATTATACAGACGCTGTTAAACAGTGAGACAAATTAACATACACACATACAATGAACGCCGCACCATGGTTAACTGAATATAGTTAGCATGGTTAACTGAATATCATGACAAAGCTTTCACGAATATTTTTGCTCAATGCTGCCACCTTGTGAATTTGAACACCGCCACTAACCGTCAGTTTTGACTTGATTGTGTTTTTGTTTTGTCGGTTCCGTTTGAACTTTTATAATACTTTGCAATTCTAGCGCTGAGTTTGGAATAGAAAAGGTATGTAGACTATATGTAATTATTATTGATTCTCACAACAATATTGATATTGCATTTGTTGAATACAGCATTGGACGACAACTTCTGCTGTTCTGGGATTAGACTTTCCTGGCCATACATGCTTGCATAGCTTTTGTCCTTGTATAGAGTACCGGTACCGTAATCCTATTAGATTTTTTAGAAAACATAATACATGTACGGTAGTACAAATATAAAAGAAGGAAAACATGAAACTACTGTAATTCTATGGCTAGTGATAGTTTATTTTTTCTGCATGAATATTTCCCGTACCTTAAAGCGATTTCCCGTCATTCCCGCTTTTTGTGAAATTTCCCGCTTTTTAGTGAAATTTCCCGTAGTTCCCGCATTTTAGTTTTTGCAATTTCCCGTCGTTCCCGCAGTTCCCGCATTTTAGTGCATTTCCCGTTTCCCGCATTTTAGGGTTGCCCCAGGATTAGTTCATGTAAAAATATTCACAACAATAGGCTGACAAACTATATGAAAACTTTCAATCACAAGTTAATGTGAGATATATTACCAATATAAACAAAGTCACGAATAAGAAATCTCGCAGGAAATGATTTGTGTGTATTATGTCTGTATGTGGAAAAGAACATGAACTTCTGAGTCATCTATTTATGAACTGCAGAACTGTTTATATTTTGATTCATTGAAAATACTGTTAAAAAATTTAAAAAAATATTTAATGCTAGACTTTTGTGCCATTTTAATGCCAATATTGTGTTTTATTAGACTTTTGAGTTTTTTACTACTAGAAGACATTTGATTAGCCTATTATTGTGTTTTAAGTTACCATTAGTAGATATAAAATATGGTTACAAAAAAATGTATTATATGTCAAGGCAGTACTCGTATTTACCATATATAGTAATTAAACAAATAAAAACAGCAATCACTTATCTCTGTTTTATCCAATGCTGCCTGTTCTGAATTTATGTTCCTGACAAAAAAAATCTAATCATTTTTTTTTCTTCATAATTGCCTTTTATAGAATTAATATTAAAAAAATAATTTCAAGATGAGTTTGTCTCTACGTGGAGATTTTGGACTGGAAAAATCCAAACGAAAAAAGCGGAGGGAGATTTCAGAGGAACAGAAACAAGAAATTAAAGAGGCTTTCGAATTATTTGACACAGACAAGGATAAATTTATAGATTATCACGAACTCAAGGTCGCAATGAGAGCATTAGGGTTTGAAGTAAAAAAAGCTGACGTCTTGAAAATTTTGCGAGAAAATGACAGAGAAGAAACTGGAAAAATCAGTTTTGATGATTACAATGATGTCATGACAGACTTAATTCTTGAAAGAGATCCCCAGGAAGAGTTGACAAAAGCTTTTAAACTCTTTGACGATGATGACAGTGGTAAAATATCATTAAGAAATCTACGTAGAGTTGCTAGAGAACTTGGTGAAAATATGACAGATGATGAATTGAGAGCCATGATTGATGAATTTGATACTGATGGTGACGGCGAAATTAACCTGGAAGATTTTATTGCGATTATGACTGGTGATACGTGAAACAATTCAAGCTTTAAAACTATCAAAATATTGAGTACAAACATATCTTCCTTTGGAGAAAAAATTTATTTGGAAAAGTTCTAGAATAGCATCTGATTAAAAATGTATATATGTAGTTGTTTTGGGGATTTTGGTTGGAATTATCTGACTATATAGCACGGGGGAATATCTTCTTAATTTTGAACAGAGACTTTGGACCATAAAAAATATTGATAATTCTCTAAATATTAGTTGAGATATTTGCTCCGAAGTATATGTTAAAACTCCATCATCATTTGCACTATGCTTTGCATACAATCCACCCTTTTCATCAGTATACTTTTTATATCATTATTATAAATTCACTTTGCAATAGTATCTATTTTTGAGCGGAACAAAATTCATTGGCAAGGAAATATTCAATCCTAATTCATTCAGTACATTTTATAATCCAGGTAGAAGGCTGTAAGTAGCATATTTTTTTTAAATATTTTTGCGACAGCAATTTACACAATGTTTCTTCACACAACTTTATTATGTATAGTTTTCTATGTTGTTTTATTAACTGATACAAATCATCTTCACAGGAGAAGACCGGATATATAAAATAAGTAGGTACTTCTCGGGCATTGTCTCATTCAAAACCAATATATTTCAGCATTTGTGACAATCCTCATTAATACATTTATATAATCTATTACTCTATTGCTGCTTATTTTTTGTTGCCCCAGCTAATTTTACAAAGCTTGTTGTTTTGTTGTCAATTTTTCATTTTTTTGTGTAATTTAGGGAGATGAAAAGATGGTTGATTCAGTCATTTTTGATATATTTGTTTGCATATTAGTACTTGAATATACGTCTGTGAATAAAATTATTTTTGAAATTGGTGCATCACTCTTAAGGCTAAGCTGTAAATAAGCACCAATCGAAGCTGTCACAAATGTTGTTCGCCCTGGTCGACTTATCGAAAGCAGTCATCGGGCGACGGGTGTCCCCAACCAATCTAGACACTTATCAAATTAATTCTTTTAAATTAATTAATCAAATATCGAATCAAATATATGAGTCCAAACTGAATATGTACCGTTATCACTATTTTCGTCGATACCAACAAAACGCCGATATTTCAGATTGCCGATAATATTAGGCTTACCATACGTCCCGGTTTTGACGAGCTGTCCCGGCCGGTTGACTCAAATGTCCCGGTTTGTCAGCACGGCTGTCATGGGTGAAAAATTCATATTCCTTATTGTTACAATTTTTTTTAACGGTGGCAGCCCATTTACCACTGTTTTGCGACACACTTCGCTAGTTCAGAGAGTAAAAAATGCTCTATTGTTATGTCACAATCGGTATATGTTTTAATGCGTTTTCTGGCGTTAACTACAATGCCGTTAAGTTGTCGAAATGCCATAAAAGAAGTACAAATTTTCTAATGAGTTGAAAGGAGATTTTGCGCAAACGGAAGGAGGGAAGGTACACTGTACGCATTGCAGATCTGTTTTTCTATTAGTCAAGACGGTCGTTCTGATGTCAACGATCATATCCAAAGCAGGAAGCCCAAAACATTAATTGAGGCATCGACTCGACTGACCAATTTTTTGCGATAACAAATTCGGATGATTCTTTGTCGTTGGCAGCCGACATTTGCCTATCACACAAAGTTTTGACTGCACCTCTGAATTGATTTCAATTTTTTTTAGCCTAAATTTGCATTAACTTGTAAATATACACAGTTAGAATTTCTGATGTCCGCTGTCTGATAAGCGGATTTGCTGATTTTGCACGTTTAACCAGAAATAAATGATAGTCGATGATTTTTAATTGAATTGTTCCGCTGTTCTCCTCTGAACCTAATGATGATTTACTTTAAACCAGTTTCGTATCAGTAACCTTCGATGCATCAAACAGAAAGAATTTAAAGCTTGTTCCAGTTGTGGTTCGTTATTTTTTTACCTGATGTTGGTGTGAAGATAAAACTATTAGAATTCAAATCTTTACCCAGGGAAACCGCCAAAACTTTTACTGAATACTTGCTCTCTTTTCTCGGAAAAGTTGTTGGATTCTGTGTGGATAATTGCAACATCAACTTTGGAGGCGTAAAAAGACGAAAAACAAATAATGCTTTTTTTTCAAATTAAAAGAAATATAACCGGTATAGATTGTGCGTACCATGTAGTTCAACAGTGCACTGCGATGCCATTTTCAACATGTCGTAGATACTTTGCCTGTTTGTGTTGTTGTCAAAATGTATATATAAATATTATTACATTTACACTGTCCGAGTAACAGAGGAGAAATCATTCTGCAATTTTGTTGATAGTGAGAATCAACGGCTATTACAGCATGGCAACACTCGGGTTTTCCCTTTATTACCTGCTTTGCAAAGAATTACGGAACTGTTTGAAAGCTTGATAAGTTATTCAAATTCTCAAAAAGGATGTCCTACTCTTATGCTTGAATGTTCCAGCGTACGAACTTCACTTGAAAATTATCCTTTGCCAGCTCACCTACTTCAACAAAATTATTTTAATTTTGAAAAAAGATAATACTAATGCCGTAGATCAGGGGTCGGCAACTTACGGTTCCAGGGCCGGATCCGGCCCGCAGAATATTATAATCCGGCTCGTGACGCTTCACTAAATTAAAGTAACAAAACAGCCGTTTTGACGATTATATTTTTTAAACTAAATTATATTATAACCTAACAAGTATATAATACACCACTACTCGTTTAATGAGCCTATAATTTAATTATAATTAGGCAAATGGCAACAAAACGCAGAAAAATGATGCGAAGTTCAAAGGGTTCAACGGCGCTGAAAATATTCAAATGCAATTTTTTGCGATGCAAGGAGGAAATAAATCTATATTCTATTCGAAAGATGTATTACTGCTTGATTTTTATTATAAAAAGTATCATCCGTTCGGTTTCAGCTTTCTAAAAATATGTACGGCCCGCCAATGACTCGCAACCCTTAATTTTGTCCCACGAGCGACAAAAGGTTGCCGACCCCTACCGTAGATGTCAGAGGTGAAGCTAAATTTGAAGGAAAAAGGGTGGGGTCTTTTAATTCCGTCGCATTCACTTGTACTTCTGGAATCCTTGGAACGCTCTGGCGAAATCGACGTAACTGTATTTAAAAAGAATGTTTGCGGTATATATGGCTGCATGATGAAGCCTACAATGCTCCCCAGGCCCCACATATGAACAAATTCGAAGGGTGATTTAAACTGGACTAAAGTGTTTGGTATGCAAAATTAATAAATGATATGTTCGGTTAGCTAGTCTGGTTTTGAATAGAGATGCCCTTTTCGACGAATACTGATATAGAGATATTTATCTGAGCATGGTTCAAATGCAATTTGTCTTACTTTGCGGTTGAATTTAAGTGGACAGAGATGTTTAACGTTTTTTCTAACAGAAATATTAGCATTTCGAATTTGCAGAAACTCGTTGATTTTGTTTGCCGGAACATCGGCATCTGTTGAACAGATTTCTGGTCTGGAAGCAGGTTCAGAATGCCAGAAGAAAATATAAAAGCACTCGTAACCTGCAAATTTAATGGTGATGTCTCTTGTTATCAGTTTTATGACAAAATCAAAACAAGAATTTTTGAGAAGGGTTCCATCTGCGAACAAATACTTTTGGTCTAAATAAATAATACAAACTATTTTTTTGTGTTTTTTCTAATTCAATAATCAGTATAGAGATTTACAGCCGCAATGGCATGGGAGACGTTTCAATATTACAAAGACTGGCAATCAACCGAATGTTTGCCAAATCGCACCGTCCCGGTTTTTTGTTTCAGATTTATGGTAAGCCTAGATAATATGTAATTATCATCGACGTATATACAATCTTCCTGAGTGTGAACTTGGAAAGATATTAGATATATATTTCAGAGCATGAAAAATCGATATTTCTGATTCAGATGCATAAATAAATATGGAATCACCACTGATGGTTTATTAAAATGCCCATACGTTCTGCAGACGTTTGTTGTCCACGGGCGCTGGGAATATCGTGTTTCGGTTGATAAAAAGATCATAGCTGGTTGTCCACTATAACTGGTATAACGAATAAATGTTTACCCCTACTATGAAACCAATACATATAGTGGCGTACGCTGGATTTTGTATCAATACGATTCTGTTTTGTATTTCAGGCAACGAGAAAATTCTCTGTGACATTTGATCGTTATTTTCCTTCATAATTATTAATTACCTATTGCTATTGTTCAAAATGTAAATAACACAATTTTGGTATCGAAAATAGACAAATCAATTGATATAGTTTGGATGATAAATAGCTTGAAACATGGAAACTTTTGTACAAAGCTCCCGTCACTAATGCAAAAATGTGAGATTTGAGGAAAACACCCACGCCACTTTTAAAATAAAAAAACCTAGGTATTATCCCGGTAAGGGTAGGAACGATGCAAAAATTTCAATTGCAATATGTATTCCTAACTCTGACTGGATAAATATTAATTTTGTTATTTTAAGCGTTGTCGGGGAGTATTTTTGGACCTCCTGAAGTATGCGCACCAAGATGGCGTACATCCTGAACTCAGGATGTTCAGTTCAGGTTATGCGACATCTTGGTGTGCATACTTCAGGAGTACCGTATTTTTGGTAGGGATTTGTACAAAACATCCAACAATCAAGTGCATTTCTACTTAATAATTTCAGTGTAAAAATTTAGTATATGGTACAACGCGGAAAATCCACTGTGGCGTTTTTATAAATATATTTCATTTTCAATTACATTACATTTACGTATACACGTTTTTGAATACATTAGGCCGCCATAATCAGCGTTGTGTATATTTCCTTTAAATCTGCTTAAACTATAAATTTTATTTATAAGAGAATATAATCGAAGGAATTTATAAACATTGAAAAGTAATAAAATCTCGTGGTACCTGATATCGTGACGTCATTATACCCGTTTCTAGTCGCGAGGGTGGAACGCGAACATGCTTCACCGCAAAAAAATGATTTCAGTTATCAGCATTCGTATACTAATATATTCCTTAAAACATGTTGGATCAGACCAGAGGGCAGAATATATCGAAAATCTCGGTCTACCCGATACCGATAGCAAAAAAATGACCGATGCCGATATATATATACCGTGTTTCCCCGGAAATAAGACAATGATTGTCTTATTTCAATTTTCTTTCGAAAAAATAACACTAGGGCTTATTTTCGGAGGATGTTTTTTATTTTCATTCATCAAAAACAAAACTACAAAGTAGAGAATTACGAATTTTCAAATATGAGGAATACGAAAACCGATATCCATTTACTTATCTTAAATGATACGTTTTCCTGTTTCACACGTTTGAGATTAATCATTTGAAACGTGTGGAGGAGATTTCTTGCTATCGACTAGGTAAAAAAAAAATTCGCGCTATTGACCACTAGGTCTTATATTAAAATCATCCGTGAAATTCAGGCTGGGTCTTAACTTCAGGGTAGGTCTTGTTTTCGGAGAAACATGGTGTATACTGTACGTATATATATATATGTAAATCTCAAAGCCAAACCACGCATATAAAATGGGAATATTTTTGAAGTTTCGAAATCCTTGTCATGCTGTATAAAGTACTCCACGACACGGTTGAAAATTGAAGTCCCATGAGAGAGCTGTGGGAGTGAAGGGAATGATTTGCAATAACTTCGACAAGACGAAATTATTTCCATGTATTCAACTGACATCCAGATTTTCAAAAACTTGCTTAGTTTTCATGGTATGAAACAAACCTTTGACGTTATGTTAAATTTTGACACTGAGCTGTTAATACGAAATTAACACGATATTAAATCATTGGCGCTAACAACTACGAAATATCTCTTCGATTACGTTATCACGAATACATAACTATATGGTTTATTGATACATTCGCACGATACATTTACCAAGTAGAAGTTAATGCTTTATATGGGCATTTGATTAATATGTATGTCGTAACAATATCGCCTCATCTATAAAGAAAATCGAATCACTTATCTGGAAAAGAGTGAAAAATATAAAATATCAAGACAAAAAATTAATAACAAAATATCGAGACAAAAAATTATAATCTAATCTGTTGCAATCTCAATTTCGAGTTGACACAAATTCGCTGAAGGCGAATTATGCGATTATCGACGCAGACGAGAGTAGGGTGATTCTGAATATGTTAATTTCACCAAGTTGTACCATGTATACGATATGCATACAGCGCTGCTGTTTGGTACGTTCCAGCTGTGATCTCAACCCAATGAATACAGATTTGTAGATAGCAGTAATCGGCAAGAAATTTACCGCGACGCAACGAGAACATGGTTGGCGAGCGTGAAAGAAAATCAATGGAAAACTTGTAGGAAATTGCTTAACTGAGTTTATCGATTCATACCTTCTATGGGCAGTGCAGGTTGGTTTAAGACTGTAACAAAGGTTGAAGAAATATAAAGATAATAGTGTAGAAGCAGCTTAGTTGATAGAATTATCGTTAATAAAAGACCGTAAATAAGGTTCCACACGTAAATAAAGATGTCGCCGATAAACGTCTTGTCAAAATAGTTGATTTACTGAATATTGCTGACATAAAAATAGCCGTATTATTTGCGATAAAGCGCATTTTCAACCCAACTGTTCCGTATTTGCAGGTTTGCGCTTACATATTTTACCCACGTCCATTTGCGTCGGGATTTCTATCTGTATATATATATGTACTGAACAAAACTAACACACAAATAAATTTAAACCATCAACCACGAGCTTCCTTCCGCACATAAATGCAGTAGTTTACGGGTCAGCAGACGCTAAAAAATTCATGAAAAGTCGAAGCGCGAAAGAAACAAATAATTATATTTTGAATATGGATGAACCGATAGCTGGAGTTCGAACCAATAGCGCGTTTCCAATCAGCAACATATTATTATGCCTCGGCCAAAATGAATGTCGCCGGATTGACTGATCTTTGGCAACTCAGGCACCAATACAATGCTATTTTATTAATACTTCCACTATTGTGGAGTACTGAGATTTCAATACATTTAATAAACGGAAAAAAATATTCTTAATGACAAACATTTTCTAAAAATATTTTAATCTGCAAAACATTGGTTAGTTGTACCTTAAAGGAAAAGTTCCAAATTTGCCAAACACATGGCACGTAATGGATGTTTTCCCGACCATTGACCCTATACGTAATCTTCCTATACTACTAAATTTTTTTTGCACGTTATATATATATAAATTTACGTCTCATGTAGTTTTTTTGTAAACGTTGTCCGATCCTAGAAGGAGCTCCATAGTAACTCATGTTTGTGTTTAGCGGCATTTTCACTCTCAAGGCTGCACCGTCAGAAACAGTATAGAATAGATAGACGGTGTGAGAAGGGTTATGGTCCCGATTGCCATGTGTGTGAACTCCCTCGTACATTCCTTATTTGACACCAGGTTTGGTTTTTAAAACAGCTGCAAAATATAATGTATACTGCCAATCAAGTGCAATGTTTATTTAAGAACAAAAATTGTGCTTTTATCAATGTGGTTAAATGTCTCTAGCCGATAAGTGTGCCGAGAACTATGTAAACTTTTGTTATAAAAGTTTTGAAACACTAAAAAGTGCTAGAACGATATCACTAAAAGTATAATGTAAATGCAATCAAAAGTCAAGGGGAAAGACGCGTGAGTTAAGGAAAATAGAAACAGTGAATAAAATAGCGGATCAGCCACTATTAAAAAGAGAATCAGTAAGTCGGTGTCCCTAGTTAACCGCTATTGTGAAACATGCTCTCGTTGGATTGACGTGAGCTGAGATCGGTCTGCGCCACAATTTTTAATTCCATAGATTCCATTTGTTGCGACTTCGATTATCCACATATTGCCTGTCAGATCGTATAGCTTGTACGACCAATAGAGTTGGCAACCCAGACTTTACATCGACGGGATATTAGTTCGCGCTATAACGAGAGCGATGGCAAAACCCGCGCACACTGTCAGAATTGCCACCAACGCCCAAATAGGAAAGAGTCGGGGCCTGATAGGGAGCTGCCACAGCCACTAAGACTATTCTATCATGCTGGCAGTGTTAATCTGCAATGAGCATACCGAAAGCCATAGCTCAGTGCCGCTGGAAAGGCAAAATGCCGTCTGGATGTAGCCGAGCTAGCACTGACTTGCGGTTATGGTAACCATTTCTTTTTCTCAACGGCGGTTTCCTAATGCTGAAGGGGGTGTGTAGAATTCAAAAAAGATGTTAATGGTCGTGTATAATTCGACATGCAGCTGTATCTTCGATCACTATTAACTAAGTGTAAATAGTAGCCCCATCACATGATCTCAACCAAGAGACTGATACTAGTGTGGAGATTTGCGAATAGAATAGAATTTGCAATTACGAACATCTGGACTAGCGTGTATTTACTATTTATACACCCGGAAACAGACTTGTTGTCGACCCACGGGCAGTTGCATTAGCATAGCTTACAGTCACAGAATTACCACCCACGCAGATATTACAGTTATTTTAACTCACGTAAACTTGAATACATGACGCGACGTGTAATATAAGAAATATAACTGTAAATTACACTCATCACTTTTAATATAGATGTGCACTGAACAAATCTTAACTTTTGTTGAAGTCTTATTTGCACCCACATAACAATTCAGATAGCGTAAAAAGTATATTTTCATTTAAATATCAGTTACCAAGGACGTACTGACAGACAGTTCATTAGCGTCTACTCTTCTTTATCAGGGCACATGGTCTTCGAATGCATGATTGGAAATATTATTGAACCCGGGCAGATCCGTTGGGGAGGGATTAATTAGCAATGATTACCTCCTGGCTGTGTGTAATTTGCATTCCTAATTTGGCATATTGACGGTCATTACGTGGTGATGAAAGTCAAATATCGACACCCTGAAGAATTTTAATGATGCCGCCGAGCACGCGGGGGCCAGTGTAGCCTTCTGAAACCTGTTAATTTAGCTCAATTAAATAAATAAAAATGTCTTCTGAATTTCCTCTCGTGGCTACTCTGATACTCTTTAAGGGAAGATCATTTTTAGTTTAAAACAATAAACCACAGCAATCTGAAAGCGATACAGGAAGCATAAATTAAAGGTTCCATTACATTTGAACCCACTTACATTTGAACCCATGACAATTGCACCTGCATACTATTGCACCTATGGAAATTTTTTTGTTGTACGGATAGTTGAACCCATACTAACCCATGGGTTTCAGCACCCGCATATTGATTGAACCCGCGGATATAGACATGGGTTCAAATGTACGTGGGTCCAAATGTACGGTCACCTAAATTAAAATATGTGAACATGGATACCAAAGAATTTCAATGATTAGTTAGGATATAGCTTCATCAAATGGAAATAGGCGAGAGGTTAATATTACAATTGATACAGGAATTTTGAAACTGCCTGATATATTTGAATTGTCAGCTTATTGTATCAGAATGAGAAATATAAACCAGCCTTAGATACAGCACCATTAAGTCAGTTGTTACGTTACGATTAGCTTGTCATAATTGGCCACCTGGTGAACAAACATGTCAATTAGGAATAACGTAAGCAGAATATTTTTTATGACATTATTCACGGCTGGGCCTTATTTGTCCGGGACGTGCTGCTCGTTAAACTACAGGCCTGACTGTTCAAATAGAAGTTAATTTATTGGTATCCGCTCAAGTGTCGTGTCAGAAGCTATGCGTTCGTTGTTTTTATTTGTCAATGGACTTTGTCATGTAGGTGTATGTACAATCCGAGGCAATATAGCAGTTTTTGATAAAGATATTTTGCATGTATGATATTCTTCATCGACGCGTGTGTTTCTTAATAAACAACGACAAGAGCGGATGATTTTTAAAAGAAAAATAACGGAATACCGAACAATACGCTTTACGGGCTTATTCAGTTATTTCACTAATCGGATCTTCAACAACGAAGACAAGCGTACAACATAAACGCTCTTGTGATCATAAGAGTGCTTGTGTCGGCTAACGATCAGTGAGCAGATTTACAGTATCCTCACCACACAGGTTTTATCGAGCTGGTTAAGCAGGAATGCTATTGCCAGGTTATTCCATTTCCACGTTCGGGGAGTCTAATGGTGAAGAATCAATACTAACACTCAAGTTAAGTTTTTATACATAGCCTACAGATCAAAAACGGCGTCTGCCGCTTTGAGGGTTGTTTATACAGGGTATTAAAAACGCAGGCTCGCCCATGACCTTTGTTATTTACAGGTTCGCATGTTAGGATCGCAAAATAATAGACTGAGTACGCCATCGGCTGCCATCTTTTTTGAATGCAGCCACCCAATATGAACGGCAAGGTTGCTTCGACAAGGATTTCTACGTATCATTGCCCCAGCCTACGAAAAAGGGAAGTCCTATATAAACGACGCCACAATTTTTGCAAGGCTCCCCTACGAAATACAACTATTGCTTCAATCTCATTACAATATGACTTATGCTTCCAAATTTGACGCCTCGCCTCGAGTCCCAAAGGGATATACTTATTAACCTAGGTTAGCAATCTTGACCCAAAACATATGTTCAGAAGCGCGTGTTGTTGATTTCCTTAACACATTATTCTATCAATGTGTTTCGAACGTTTGGCTCATTGAAATGGGAAGAATAATCTCAGCTATAGAACTCATTGAGTGTCATTGAGTCAGCTTCCTGATCGAGATTGTGATTTTTCATGCGTCGGTTTAAAATAAAAAGTTCATTCACCAGAACCAAACGCACTGCATATTTGATTCAACGCACTTCCTCTAACTATTTGTCCAATACACCATATAACAAACGATGGCGCTTTGCGGTGAATTTTTTATAGTGAATCGATTTTTACTCCGTTCTAGTCTCTCGGGAGAAATCGACCAAACCTGTAGACCAAGTTAAAACAATCTCAGTGCAGATTAGCATAAGACAGTATAGTCTAGCAAAACAGACAGAGTGAACATATTAATTTTGCTATACGTGACACTTGCAGACGTTTCATTAAAATAAATTACAGTGCCAGGGTGAGGGAACTGGTGTAATTCTGAAATCGAATTGAGGTAGTGCGCTTGTCTTGTGGCATAGTCTCTTAGCTAGTGTTGCTTAGCTTAGTGTGACAAAATATGATTACCCAGTAAATTGTCTGGGATTTTGTTTGGAGGAAAAAACATAAATAATATCCCCTTGATTCTAATTAAACTTCAATCGCATCTCAAAACGCTGACAACGTCGACCAAATTAGTTTGAAAGGCTCTTCGCTGCAATTTATTCAAAACGAAAAATGTAAATAGCGAATAAACAATACTGCACATCTTGTCTGGCCATCGATAACAATAGATCGAATGAATGATTTATGTTCAAATTTAGCATGTTCGGTGATATAATGCTTCCAGCCAATTACCCTATTCGTCAACTCTGCTGCCACAAAAATTTTCATATTTATATTATTGGTCCATATGCTTTAGAAATAAGATCGATAGCTCTCAGCCATTTTGCCAAATTATTAATTAAGAGGTCGAAATTTCAACAGGCAGTTTCCCGTAAAGCCGGAGTCTTTCGATAATGTATAATATCGTAATTAGGTATAAGCACATCCTTGAAATGTTGATGTAAATATGCTTTGTATGCATATTTGATATATGATCCCGACCTCTCCCGTCGAGTAAAATTTAATTAAAAATAAATTGCCATTAGTGTCGAGATGGAATTTTCAATTGCTTTTAACATTGACCGTATGTAATTGGACTGGGCGCAACGTATTCATTTCAGGTATAACAATATAGACTTTATATTTGAAAGTGGGAAACCTGGGTTTTCTCGTGTCAGAATAAAGAGTCACTTAGTTGATTTAATATGCATGGAACAAATGTCCGCAGAAGTGTAGGCAGACGAACGACGCAGTATTAGTACGCTTGTTGCATCTCGTGTAAACGGCCTTTCGTTGAACAACGTTAAGCTAGCGTGTCAGTGACAAAGGCGGAAGAGGCATTTTGCCGTTGTGATTTTTGTGAAGGCGGAATTAGGCTCAGTGACAAGTCATCCTGCTCGTTTTCAAGGTTGACACATAGGATAAAGTGCCGGTTACAACAACGGTCGTATGCAGGTTTTGTTTGTTATGAGGTTCAATATAATTGTTGATCGATTAGAAATGTGATCGAAAATTAAAATTTCGAATATTCTAGTGGCAGCGATATTATATTCAATGTATGTACATCCTATCTAGGGGCACAAGTCTCATTTAACCCAGTCAATATTGTTATTTTTTTAATATTTTTAGAGAGTGAAAAGAACTGAAGTTCCGTGACTGAGTAGAATTTAGTTGAATAAACCTCCCCGTTTATAGGCTGCACAGTGTCTCGCCAAGTAATATAACTTGATTGTTACCCTTACTTCGCAGACTACCCCGTGTAGTTCATTATATAAGTCAAGGCGCTGAACAACTAAATATATAACGATAACAGTTGCGCGAATTCAGCTATATTCATAATATTTTTTGAGGAAATAACTACATTAAATACAAGAATGGACTCGTCTGTTAGTGTTTGCAGGATGAAAGACATTGTGCGTCAACTCAACATCGAGAAAGACATCAAGCGTGAACCTGTTTCCACTGTGTCAAGTGACTTAATGGAATATTGTCAAGTACGTTCAATGTATTAGTGCTATTTTACAAATAAACAATGAGTCAGACGTGTACGTCATTTGTCCCAAAAGAATTCATATATATTTAAAATCGTCGGAATCGAACCGTGTTATTGACAATCTAAGAAAAATATTTTATCCAATTCGTATAATTTTTTAATAGACATTATTTTTCATTTAACATCTGAAAATTTCCTCAATTTAGCAGTAACAATAACGCTCATGTTACGGTGTCATTCGTTTTGTTGTAAAAGGGAGAGTTGTACAAATAATTCGTCTTAAAAATTCTTCTTGTTTATTATGTTATTACCCCTGACAATGGAACAATATCATGGTCGTCAAAAAACAATAACATGATTCGATATAAATGTTTGATTCAATATCATAGTTGAATTATGCCAGTCAGATACAGTCATTTTTCAGTTTCAGTTCCAGGATGTTTCATACCACTGAATCCAGACGTAAGATCCCAGTCTCATTCTAAAAAAATGAACTTTCTTTACGATTTTCCAATTCACATTGCAATCATCGAATACCTTCGCGATCCCGCCGCAAAAACTAAATAGATTGACTATTTTCTCAAGGGACGTTCACTCGTGTACATTTTTGGACACTTAAATCGATATTTCCAATGCCTTTCCTAATTATAATTTTTTAGTTCTGCCGACTAAGTGTAATTCTCATTGTTATTGTCCACATATTGAACCTATTCCAGTGTAATGGATTAATTCTGTTAATTGTCCACCATAAATATTTTCTAGTATATATCTGAAACCATCTGCAATGTTTAAATGTCTTCGGGAAATTTAAACAACAATAGCAACAGTCTTTTTAAAATTGTTCCTTATTACAAAATAAGTAATCGTATTGCACGTTAGTGCGTGCCTGGTTCAAATGCGGGTATGTTCATAATACGGCAGAAAGGGGAGACACATCAGATTAGTAGTTTCATCGAAATTATTAGTGTGAAGTGTCATTACCGAAGTGTAAGTGCCATGAAATGTGTTTATTTAAGCGTAATTTCGCAAACCACACTTGGCGCGTGTCCCTTTCTTGCTCACAGTTCAAACAAACAGCCTCGTAAAAAAGGCAAAAATAATTCATATATATATGATAATTTGTGAAAAATATTTATTTTCAGAAACACTTTCACGAAGATTTTCTGGTTTCCCAGCAATCACCAAATCCTTTCAAGAAGGGGAAAAAAGACTCCTGTACAGTCATGTGATATTTTTTCTTACTGAACCACCTATCAACAAGTTATTGGAAAAGACGCTTGCACGTACATTTTAATTCATCATTCAAGCTAAAGATTTTATAAGTTTATAAACTCAAAATATATCATGCATCGTACGAACCTACCTGAATTTGTAATGACATTGGCTGATTCAATATGTGAATTGATGTCGTCATATACCTGACGAACCCATATTTGAAATTTTGAACATGTAGTACGCATTCATGAAATTTTCCTGACTTTTTGAAGCTATATGAGTGCACCAGAATGCAACGAGTTATTTATTTATCATCCATGATTCACTATGGGACATTAGCACATATTATGTTGATCTTCACACATTTTTTGGCGTGGAAGAGTTCCCAAACCAAATATAAACTGCAAGTATTCACAATCCCTGCAGTTTGCCCCAACATATGTCTATTAGAGTTAGGCCTTTGCATCAGAGTGTCACTGTTTCCGTATCGAGTGCTGTAGAAAAGTGTGTTTTAAAATATGTAAGAAAACTTTTGTATTTACGTCGTCACTCCGTCAACATTATTCTGGTTTCAAATATTATATCTGTGAAGATGAAAAAGCAGACGTCGACCAGAGTGGAAATTGGTGTGACACCAGACTAGACTTTACTCATAGCGTTGATTCCACCATAGTTCTGGATAATTTTACATGAATGTATTTTTGTAGCACTTGAAAGTATTGCGCGATTCGGCGAGTGGCAAAAATTGTGACGCAGCAGCTCATAATACTCCCTTTGTGTTCAAACAGCCCTCTTACGAGGAGGCCCATGTACTGCATTGGTTTTCATATTGCCCATGTGGAATAATGTTATTATGAAGAATCGTCTGTAGTAATACGGAGTTTTAAATTTTGAATATGTATTTGTACCCGACTATATCTTGTTAACAGGTTACAAATTTTGCAAATGTATTTGTACGTGGTACCCTGAAAATAATTACCGGTACCGTAACATTTTCTTATATATATATATAACTGTTCCCCAGAATACTTTTTCCATTGCACTTGTATTTTCATCTCAGCTTTCGTGCTATGAGACCATGTTTAAACTGTAAATTTTTGTTGGCTTAAATATTACTCACTTATTGCAGAACTCTATATCGTGGCCTGATTATATATATCAGTATAACAGCTATTTAAACACTTGGCAAATGTAAAGACGCATACAGGGTTGCCAGACCCCAGCGATCAAAAAAAGCCAAATCAAGACATAAAAAAAGCCAGAAAAAGCCAACAATTTTACTAAGTACAAAAGCCCCATGATTTGTCAGATTTTAAGCCCTTGGCAATGTACTGATGATGATATAGAGCCATTAGTTCATTCAGTGAGGCACACGAATGGAAAGTAAAGTTCCTATACAACTGCAGAAAGTAAAACAAATATCAAGCGAACAGCACTATTTTACCATTCAATATATACAATACAGAGTGCCGCTTCAGTCTGTCAGTATGTAATATACCTACATGTTTCTACTTAAACTTGTGATATACCTTAAAAAATTCTCTCTATATCGTACTCTACTATTGAAAATTTTTTCACTTTCAAAAGTTATAAACCATCAATTTTATTAAAAAATTATCTAACCCCCTGCCGCTCACTGATATCTTATTCAGTAATTTTAGCGTAGTTAATCACATCGTTACTGCAATTGCAGAATTAAACTGAAGCTCACATAAACCATATCAGGCATAATGAAAATTAAGTTATACAACTATTTTTTGGAAACAGAACGTAAAACTGACAAATAACACGCAAAACTGTAAAAACGAGGCAATGTTTACAATCCTGCTTGAACATCTGTTTGAGCAGCTGCAGAAACTGCAATTATTTCTTATTGGGTATGGTTAAGAGTCAATGTAACAAACAAGGGAATCGATGCTCCAGGAAATCCTAATGTTAAGTAGCTAAGTACAGGTAATAGACTATTGTTCAGTTGTTACACACTAAATATTTTATTTCATAGACACTAGAATAGACTTGAAAAAAGCCAAAAAAAACGCCAAAAAGCCAAACGGAAATTCTGACGCCAAACGCGTTTGAAAAAAGCCAAAAATGGCAAATTTGGCGTTAAAAAAGCCAATATGGCAACCCTGGACGCATATTTGGTCGAATTATTGACGTTCAACCCGTCCTTGAAGCGTGAAAGTATGACGTAGTAGGTCAAGTAGGTACGTTGGCAGTTGGCACCGAATTTATTTTATCCTGGATCGACCTCGCCGAACCAAAAATGATCGACAAATATAATTTAAAAATATATATTAGTTCCAATGCTCAATTTTTTTTTCATTGGAGGTAGCAAGAGAAATTAATTGCATCAATTAAAACAAATCAATTGCATATTAAGCATTAAATAAATTACTAAAATTTGCACATGCGCTTGCTAGTCCTTCTAAAAAGGAAAAGCGTGATTATGAAGCTGAAAGTCACAATGACAAGTTTCCTTTGAAAAACAAGCATTTTTTCATATCATCGCACAGTGAATTATTAGAAAAAATTATAAAATTGCAATATTTGAAGAAAAAAAGTTAACGAGTATATTTGGCCCGGATAACAATGGCATAGGAAGACAAAAGCAGGGCTATGAAGTGGTAGTTTAAAACTCCTGGAGCCCGAGTCGTAAATTCCATTTTTAACAGCGATAATAAGTTTAAAGCATTAGAATTTACTGATATCTCCATAGACAAATGGGATCAAAATTTGATTTTCTTGGAGTTTGGAGCTGAAGTTGGAAGTCAAAATTTTTTTCATCATAAAATAATTTAAAGTAGCTTTTTTGGAGTGAATGCACGATATTTTTTACCTATAGCGATTTTCTAGGAAGGTTTTTTAGGTCACAACACCATTTCTTGTTAATTTGTCAATCTCAAATTCAGACATGTCCAGGAGATCACGTAATACTTCTTTTGTGTGCTGTCCTAGTGTAGGTGGAGGCAGAATTTTTGGATATTCATAGTTGCTAAACTTGACTGCTGGAGCAGTGACTTTGCATCCTTTTCCTGCAGTTGGGTGGTCAAATTCTAACACTCTGTTTGTGTGTAACACATGAGGATCTGAAAACACCTGTTCCATATTGTTGACTGGTCCATAGGGAAAAGTACTGTCTTCAAATATAAACAACCAATCTTCACAGTCTTTATCTAAAAATGATTTCTTCAAAATAGGAAGCAAGGATTCTCGATTCCTAACCCTTTTTGCATTATCAGCAAACCTTGGATCAGTCGAAACATGCTCAAGCTTCATTTTATCACATAGATCATTGAACTGTTTATTAGTTGTTGCACCAACAGTGACATATTTACCATCTTTTGTTTTAAAAGATTGATAGGGTACAATAGATGCATGAGCCGTTCCCCATCTTTTTGCTTCAATTCCAGCATTCAGATAGCTTGATGAGATATTGACTAAAGTAGCAATTTGAGATGACAATAAATCACAATCAATTTTTTGTCCCAAACCAGTCTCCCTTCTTTTCATTAAAGCAGCAAGAATAGCCCCTTGGCCATATAAACCAGTACACAGATCAGTCATTGCCACCCCAGATTTACAAGGCTCACCATCCTCTGGTCCAGTAATATAATTCAGGCCACCATAAGATGCAGCTATAACATCATAACCAGGACGATGGGCGTATGGTCCTTCTGGACCGAAACCACTGATTGAACAATACACTAAACCTGGATTAATTTTCTTCAACTTATCATACCCAAGACCGATTTTGTCCATTTTCCCAGGCACATAATTCTCCACAAATACATCACTATCTTTTACAAGGTCTGTGATTATTTTGACACCTTCTTTACGTTTCAAGTCTACAACAACAGAGCGCTTATTTCTATTGACTGAAAGAAAGTAAGCGCTCTCATTTCCACAGAACGGTGGCCCCCATGATCTTGTATCATCGCCATCTATGGGTTTTTCAATTTTGATGACATCGGCTCCCATGTCTCCGAGGACCATAGTCATGAAAGGTCCAGCTAAGACTCTGGACAAATCTATGACCCTGATTCCTGACAGGAGTGAACTTGTCTTTTCAAGTATTGTCATGATTAGCTATTTTTATTGCACAAACTGTCATCTGTTGAAATAGAAACAAATTAAATTTTTTTTTGAAAATCAAAACATTCTATAATTTATATTCATAAAATAATTTTCTTGTATTAAATTGTCTAGTTAAATGATTTTTCATAATTCTATCAATGAGAAAGTAATTACATAGCATAAAAAAGCAGAACACCCTATAAAAAACATATGATATTCTTATATTCAAATTCTCTGTTTAAACTTAAAAACAGATAATGAGCATCCTGACCTTTAATAAGAGAGTCATGGAAAAAAATACAAAAAAAAAATTTTGTTTATATGTTGTAGTTAGTCATCAGTGTTATGATATTGGTCACATATTCAACAACTGATAGTATCTGTAAAAGACTGATATATATTGGCAGAAAACTTCGTGAGCATGGGATTCGTCAACACTTTACGAATAAAATTTTCATGTGAAATTGCATGTACATGAGAATTTAGCATTGGCAATACTTTGGCCAATGGAAGAAAGTCTGAGTTAGTACGAATGATTGGAGTGATATCACTCACCAACGCTTTGCTGTGAGTACCCAAGGAATCAATGATAGAACCATCAATTATTTTGCAAAATTCTTGGAAGGATTTGAAAATGCAACTTTCAAAGACTTGCATGCAGTCATTAGAGTCAAATATATCCCACATTTCATTGATTAATTGTCTTTGTAAATCAAGATCAACAGAGGCCCCAAAATTTACATTTGCTTCATTAGGTAACAAAAGATCAAGTATATTATTTGAATCATTTTCAGAGCTTTTGACGTGGAATGAAAAACTACCATGTTGCCTAATTTGATTATGAATGCTTTTTAAGACTGATTCAATATCTGCACCTCGAACTCTACATTGAAGAGGCATAGATTCTGTCAAATCTTGTGAAATTTTTGTAAATTCATTAATAATACATTCAAGTCCATTACCCAACACAAATTCATGAGAAATTGATAAGAACCATCGTTGGATAACATCATTGATAGGTGGTGACTGGTCTGTAAGAGTACTGGCGTAAACTTTTGCAGCAAGATGATTAAGCTGTAAGCGAATTATAACAATTGAAAGAGTCAAGATGTAAATGGAAATTGACACTTTTGCAAATACAACCACTTTAAGTTCATTCCAGAGTTCAAGTTTTCTCTCTGCAGAAACTTCAGTCTTCAATGAATCTAGAATTGCTTCAGTATCAATTTGTTGCAGTATATTATCTTTTAGCGTGTTCGCTACAGCCTGGGCAATGGCAAAACAATGTTCTTGAGTTTTTTCAAAATGCTGTTGTTTTCTTAGTTCCTCCAAATATCTCTTTTCTTCTTGCACCATCCAATCTTTAATTTTATATTGTGCATATTTCACAGTTCCTACAACTCCTCCAACGAGTACTCCAGCAAATATGAATTTACGGCGATGTCTGCGAAGGAAGCCGCAAATCCGTCCAGGCATATCCATATTTCCCTTATATTGTTTTATTGCAGGATAGATTTATACGAAATAAATAAAATACCGGTACTGAAATAGGAAGACAAGGTAATTCAAAACTGGTATGCAAGAGTGGATCTGTATCGTATCTACGTCTGTCTGTACGGTACCGTACCAATATTGGCGTATTGACTAAGAATTCTAAACAACACGCTACCACTTTATGACCAATGTGGCCTGCGAATGTCATGAATGAAGGTCTGTGATACCTTCCAACTATCGATACCTCAACCCAGGGGTCACCAAATTTTTTTTGTCCGAGGGTCAGGTATCGGACTATCGGTATGACCGTAAATATATACTACTACGGTATGACTCAAACCAATGACATTAAACAACATGATGCGCAACTCCGGCATTTTTGTCCGAAGATCGTATTCGATAGCACGCTCCAATGCACATACTTGACGAGACGAAAACGAGCGGATGTGTGCTGCTTTCAAGGCGTAGCACGAATGGTGTTCGTGCCTGCTTTGACAGTTGTTGTCGATTTTAATGATATTTTTGAAAGTTGGGGTAAAAAGAAATCGGTAAAAGGTAAGGTGAATACTATTGTTGTATATCACACCCGGGCATCGCACTGTTAAGTACATGTGGGAAAGCTAGCCTTTGTCAAATACTACGAAGTTATTAATTCAGTACGGTACGTAGTTGCCCATTTGCCGAAATTACATATTTACTTACTCCTTATGGTTTCAAATAGTTCATGCACCTCCAGTTAGATTTTTTTAATCAGTGAGGATATATACTCATTGTTGATTGCTGCTCATTGTAACATACTATTACGCATTCACTTTTATTTGCGTATTTAATCAAAGTGTTAACAAGTTCACCTAACATTTCACTCATACCGGTCTATATTGTATAGTCTGATTTCTCAAGTATTTGGAGCCACGAATGCTTGTAATTTTCTGACTAAACCCTTTTATTAGTTGGTTTATTTTCCAAAATTCAGTAAAATATTTTTTAAATAAAACATGAAATATTGGATTTATTAGCTTTTCCATTCTGAATCATATAGACTGCTTTATTTATTCTTAACGAAAATTAATAAATCTCCTCTCTTTCTTCAGATGTGAAAGTTGTGGACAAACCTGTCTAAGCATTGTGAGACTCTTGCAGCACAAGAGGCAATAGCAGAAATAGTAAGTATATCAATCAAGAAATTAAGCCGACATAAAGCAAAACTTTCAACTATTCGTCTAATCTCAATTTCCTATTATTTATTCACAGGACAACTATAGCAGACGTGGAGATATCAGAAGTCTGGCGACATATCAGTGACAGTGTGATTCCAAGAAATATAATGCAATTGAAAATAGAAAATTGCAATAGAAAAACAACCTATGGAGGCATGCAAAGACATTTGACCATCCGGTAGAGTTGTGTATGGCCCCCACATCCTGCAGGGCTTGAGGAAAATAACTAAAAATTCCAAAGCGTAAGATTGCATAAGCGGTCTTATTTGTAAAAAGGCACAAAACACGCCAGACATACTTAAAACAGCTTTGGAAATAAGGATTACGGGTACCTCACTGCACCTGTGTTATATTTGGTTCATCAACTTTTGGTAGTACTATAGAAGAAATTCCGAAAGGGGTATAATCATCATTCATGATAAAATACTATAATATATTTTTTGAACAACTTCAATCTAGACCAGGGATCTCAAACTCGCGGCCCCAGAGAACTTCCAGTGCGGCCCTCGAACGCTTAACAATAATTGTAATAGTATTTTGGAAGTTTTTTTTTTTATCTAAATGTAATAGATTTTTCAAACCTTCTAAAGTGAAATTGATTATTCACACAGAAAACAATTTACTGAAAGTAGTTTTGGAATATTAATTTTTTTTTGTCCACATTTTGACCCAATTAAGAATACACATCAAGCTAGCAAAAGAATACTTGAATAAAACACTTGAGTAATTAAATTAAACGCAAAGTACACGAAGAAGGTGGCATTTTCGAAGAAAATGGGAGTTGTAACATTTCTGCTCTTCACAAAATTCTGAAGCACATTGTTTAATTTGTCATATTTCCATCAATACAATCAAAAAACACAATAAGCTCAGCAGTCAATATGACAAATTCGAAGACCAACTTCGAACAGAAAATTTCCATGTGTTTGTATATTAATATAATTATACAACGACTTAGTTACTAAAAATCAATATCCATAATAATTCAAGCAATCCTATGCCACGCAATGTAGTGCGAAATGTCTTGTCGAAAAAATCTGTCATTTGTTTTTTTACTGATCTATACATGAAATGATAAAAGTAACTTTTTTGCATTACTGGAATTAATTAAACATTCGTAAAGATCCAGATAAACCCATGATCATGTGGCCTCGTTAGTTAGAGTTGGTACTATAAAATCATTTCAGACTGGCCTTAGTATGCTGGTGACACAAAAAAGATGCCAAACGCCAGGACGAATGTAATTATTAAAACATCGAGTTTATACTGTGGTATTTTTGTTAATTTTAGGTTCACATATTTAGATTAAGTTATTTTTAGTGTATGTATTATTCTTTCCTTATTCAAAGCTTGTTCAAAAATGATTTTGATGGTTGTACATAGAATTTTACGATTTTTTATAATAAATACTGTAACTTGCAAATGTTGCAATAATAGTCGAATGCAAATATTAATATGTAATTGCATTTGAAATTGAAGAAAATAATAAAACTTAATCCAACTGTTTAGTTGCATCACAATATATGTCACAAACTAAAACTATCTTAAAAATATCTTTTAAGTATACATTATCAAAAACTGTTTGCGGCTCTTTTTACAATTTTCAAAATGCAATGCGGCTCTCGAAAACCCATGAGTTTGACACCACTGATCTATTCCAGACGATTCAAGCATTGCTTTGGGAAATTATATCACTTCAATTAAATTGAAATAATCTCGCTATATTAAATACAAAATCGTTGCTATCATAGAGGTAAACCAATTCAGCCACTCGAAATATATTGGCCTTCACACAGCAATGGAGGCAAAATTGAGAGTTCATGAGCTATGAACATTTGTTCTTTTCTTTGTCTTGAACTTTCCATACTCCACAGCCCCTATTAATTTTTTTTAATTTTAATTACCATGTGATGGTCATACATATCTTTAACTTGTATTTTCTGTCATGATGTATTATCTCAATGTGCCAAACTATTAATTTGCGTGCATATTTTGCTTCCAGATGACATAAATGTATTGTCATGTTTATTACCTCAGCTTGGAGTATTGACAAGAAAAAGGTTTCAACTCATTGTTATAATCAGAATTCACAATCAATAGGAATTATAAACAGCCAACAATCAGTGAGAATTATATGCGAAATCCCTCAGAATAAATTTGTCTAAAATCGGAGGAAGGCAAAAAATATAGGTAGTTTCCATTCACACAAGCATTTCAAGAAGACTTGCTCGAGCCAAACTAAATGAGCATCGTCAGGTGATCGGTAAGGCTGCAAGTTGATTTCAGCCCTGCAACCTCCTGCATAGAAGATAATATTAATTAGTGGGCTATGAGCTAAATTCCTAAATTTAAACAAACCTATCTACGATGCATTATGTACCAGCAATGTTACCTACGATTAACTGAATATGTAATATGTCTAATAAATTCACCTACAAAAGCAAGTTCGATAGGTGCAAACTTTGTGTTATGGAATTGTATCGCAGCACAGTTTTGTATGACACCCTCTTTAAATGAAATTTCAATGATTAAGCGCAAACATTAAAATTACTAACTTTGAACTTTGTCATTATCTGCAAAATGTTCCACACAAATCTTTCCGCTATCGCGTTTGTAATCTTTTCTGATAAAAAAAAAAGTCTATGATGTCCAGAATTGCTCTTTACAGCTTGCCTGTTATTCCAGCTTTCCAAGTAAGCAAAACTTCTTAGATATAGAGATTATTTTGTTTCGTTACAGGCGCAAAAAGGCAGGTACTACACGTAAAAAAGACGCCGAGTAGCAAAAGCGAGCGGAAAACGGACGCGAAAGGCGACGAGAAATATGTGCATTGGAGCGTATCATGAAATACAATGTTTTGCCTGTAGTCTTATGGAGTGACGTCAGAGTTGCCTATCATGTTGTTTAATGTCATTGCTCAAACCATATTTACGCTCAAACTGTGTTGAAACGAGCCGGACAAATACGGTATTTTTGTCAATGCAATACAATAAATTCACAAAAGTGGGGAAATGGTATTCAACAATATAAATTCTACATTTCTGAAGTATTGGATATTTAATTCTATATCGCAGAATATGGACCAAGAACATCATAACAAAACAAATAGGCTGTACCAGTGGTTCCCAACCTTCTACCCTGGCGGACCGGTAAAATTAAATGAAATGTACTCGTCGCGGACCGGCAAAAATTTAAATGAGTAGGCCTAGAACAGAAAATAATTACATATATTTGCGTAAAGTCGTGCAATCACTATGATTTTAGAAAAAAAAGGTACACTTAAAAACATTTCACATGAGGAAAACCTATCATATAATGTGTCGGTCAAAAATCGAAATGGGTGGAATATAAATAATAACATATGTATTGCGTAATAAAATGCAGTGCTGGGCACCCATTATGCGTAAACAAGGCACACATCTCACATAAAGAACATTTAAATGCCAAATCATGTAGGCCAGGGGTTCTCAAACTTTTGGTGTTGCGGAGCCCTTGAAAAGTTGAATATTATTCGCGGAGCCCCAAAATAAATGTTAAAATTGTTACTTTCAGATTAATATTCCTGGGCAAGTTAAAAGTACTTTACTTATTTAAAATGCTGAACCTTTTTTAATAGGATTAACACAAGCCATAAATGAATCTGAATTTCATACTAAAGCTGTAAATTTGACACTTGACGAACATATTAATAAATTAGGGGTCGAATCTTTTCTCTTTTGACATTTTTGGAAGACTTAACAGGCCGCTAATAACGTGCGCGATTTTATTTTGTTACAATCGCCGATTTTTTTCGTCAGCATGGCGTGTTTTGAACATCTTTACGCCGGTGTTTATTCTCCTTAAATCAAAAATTTCCCTCGGCATATACATGTATTGTTACACAATGACGACGTTAATTCCTTTTTTGTTCTCGTGGGAAATTATGAGTTCAATGTGAAAAACATGTTACCATATAATAGTCATCTGCGACGAAATGTTAAAAATTATAATTAATAAAGAGATAAATCCGCAACTCAAATTTCTTGATTAAAAAACGGCATTCTAAAATATTAAAACTGAAACTTTAAATGGAAGATCACACGTTTGGCTTCAGCAGACTCACCTCAGATTGAAAACGCTTTTATAGACATTGTAAATCACAAAATTTGGTGTTATGTTAGGTTTTCGTCGTAGTGACTGCGAAATCGAAACACAGTCCACGATGTACCTTTTTTCATTCTGAAACTACCGACGGAGCCGAATGCAATAAAATAAATTCTAATTGTTCGTATTTTGCCCAGACATTGTGATTTTTTAAACGGCGATATCCTGCTTAAAAATAATCTCAGGTGCGAAAGAACAAATCAAGTTTGACAAATCCCAAGATCGCGAAAATACGACTCCACTTTATTTATTGTTGGCAGTTTATTACATATTTTATGTTATTTTAGAATAGTATTCTTTCATTTAAGTAATACTAATACTAATCTCGAATCAAACTTGAGTAACGATGATCACAATTACATTATAACGAAGAGACACGTTGAATGCTCGCATCGGTCATGGATTGTATATTTAAGCAACAGAAATCTCGTTATCCGTTTTTTTAATGGCGAAGAATGTTGCGCGGAAATTTCCGATTCCAATTTTGAACCACCTCCCTCTTAAGAATCCTGGCTGCGCTCCTGCTCATAAATAATGTCATTTTTAATTCAGCCTCTTTACCATATTTCGAGGCTGTATTGTTGTCAGATTTTATCAACGCTGTTATTGCTTCTTTCAACAGTTACAAAATTTTGAGTCAGTATTTCGAAGAGTAATCGAATAGCTCGCGGAGCCCCTGGGTTTCTCTCGCGGAGCCCTGGGGCTCCGTACGGAGCACTTTGAGAACCTATGATGTAGGCTACAAACACAATTAACTCCAGTGAGAATTTTGCTACTGTTTCATTTCCAATACAGGATTGCAAGCGAGGCATCAAAAAAAAAGGTTTTGCAACACATAGCTCTGCAGCGGCCCACAGTCAATTTATTTGCTTCTTTTTTAAAGGTAAAAGCAACTGGTTGAAAATGCGGACAACAGTTTGATTGCTCGATTACTCAGCGATGGGTATTCGATATCAAGAGAGCTCAAAAATTAATTGTGATAATGATTCTTTTATAAATCTGGACTGTAAAGTAGAGGTTTCACCATATCAATCCCTCTGCAGTTGATCGTTCACCCAAACAAAATTAATTTATATTACAATGATAAAGTCGTTGCTAACTTGACACCATCAGGCTCAAAATCCTGCTGTGCATCACCCAAAAAATATCTTAGCGGCCCCCGCTTTTGTTGCGCGTCTCGTGACCACCTGCAGGCAGAGCCGTTATATAATGGCTCTGCTGCAGGGTCGCAACAAGTTCATATCTCGCTGGGTGTCATATAGTGAAGCCCTGGTATATTATAATGTTCTTGAAAGTTTTTATGGTTTAAACAAAGAAATATTTTTATTTGGATGGTAATATTAATCAAGAAAAGCATGCAGAACGGAAAAAGCACGCATGCTGATTTTCAGGTTTCTGAATCTTGCGAGAAAAGGCGCGGCGGAGTGGCTCAACGGGCTAAGCGTTAGGAATACGCTCGCCACCGCACCTCTAATTACTCTGCGTGGGTTCGCAGGTTCGAATCCCATGCAGGGATGGTTATGTGCGAGAGGATTGCTGGACTCCTCGCCGTCGTTGGGTGGTTCACGTAACCGCTGGTCGGTTACGGCTTCCTCCACCACCAAGTCCATGCTTCTGAAAACAAAACGATACAGTAAAACCAATCCCATACCCGACTTGGAATGGTAACCGGACGAGAGGCCGTGGTTCGCCAAATGGATAAGCCGTCTTATCGGCTTTCCTCTCCCCCGGGATAAATATGTAAATCCTATCCTGTCCTAAAAAGCGAAAAGTGTGATTACTCGGCGCCAAGACGTCGCCCGGCCATACCGCACCTATCAAACAGCAATATGACGACGAAGAGAAATTGCGTGATAAACCAACCGCGGACCGGCGGTTGGCAACCACTGGGCTATACCGTACCAGACAACTATCCTGAGGTTAGCTGTTAGCAAATCAATTGCGGTCATGAATATATCCGCATGAAAGCAGTAGGGCCTACAAAAGTTAATTAATGTGACTTGTGAAATTGGGGCAATACTGAGCGATTACAGTAGCCTACTATTAGCGCAAAATGCACGTTCGACGTTCATTTTAGCAAAAGAAACGTACACAGCAACAATTTCGCCGAAAGCACGCGTCACGAGTGCATCCTGCGCAGAAAACGTTGTGTGATCGTTGCGTTGCCTATTTTATCACAGCTATTTCCAGACTAATTTTTGATTACTGGTTACTGCAATTAAACTACAACTCCTAAGAAGGCCAAATGATGATTGACTTATTTGATTCATACCTAAATTTCCGAAACACAACCAAAACCTAACAAATAAGCTAGCATTTTAAATTGCGAAAACGAAGTATTGTTTACAACCACGGCTGAAAATCTAACTCTGAGTGACAAAAATGTCTGAGCGGATGCAAAAATGCCTATTGTTACGTCACTTTTAACATCTCGCTGATTGGCCAATGTTACAAAATTAACGAGGAAGTCGATGCTCGGCGAATCATCCCCTGCCGTAGAAAAATTTTCGCCATTTTTCGTGTTATCGCGGACCAGATGAAAGGACGCCAAGGGCCGGATCTGGCCCGCGGGGCGTAGTTTGGTGACCCCTGTGCCGAACCCGACCATTCGCCACCAACGGGTGCCTTCGTCATGCACGTTCATACATCTGTTTTAAATACACCCATTCTTGGCCGTGGTTGGTTGGTCTCTAATTTTTGGCTATTGAAAATGAACTGAAGCTCTTTAAAAAAAAAAATGACAGTTAAGCTATTTGATTTCCATCAAATTTTTCTAAACACAGCTGAAAACTGAATCATAACACGCAAAAATGAATTAATGTTTACAACCATGCTTGATATCTGCTTCAATGAAAGAAGTGTCTGAGCGACTGTACAAATTGTAATTGTTACGCCATTGTCAACTTAGTGCTGATTGGTCATTGTTGCGGAAATAAATAAGGAGATGTGAAATTGATCCCTGAAATTATAATAAAATAACAAAATTTGAGGTGAAATATAGGATCTCATAGGAAATTGAAAAATAGAAGTAAGAGCCTTCTAGCCATTTCTATTAGTTATGAAGAAAAATGATTCTTTCGCAATAAAAGAGTCGTCCCAACAACATGAACAACGTCGTCGGTAAACAATCACTTTTCATGAACACAATAACACATAAATACAACTGAACTTGAAAAAAAAGAGATTAAGACAATTTTCCACTTTCCACATAGACTGACAACTTACCATCTCTAGTTGAAGTAATTGCTTCAAAATTAATAATATTTTTTATCATACAGGGTGACCCAAAAACGGTACCCATAAATTTGTCACCCCGTATATAAAAATGGACAAAATTAAGGCCTTTAATTACTATAAGTTTACATTTGTAAATCAAATGTCTCGCGCATAATAAATCGCAGTTTTTACCTTGGTTTTGCCCCACCCCCAATCTTCCTTCCATATATAAAAGTATTCCTTTACAATATATCTAACCAACAAGTGAACATCACATTATAACACAACACATTTATATAGACACAATAGCACTAATACATTTGCATTTTAAAAAAACGAGCACATAATAGTTTTCCACTTCTTATTATGGATTGACAGTTTACCATTTTAAGTTGCGATAGTCTTTTCACAGTTTATAATATTTTTTATTATATATAAAAATTGGCAAAATTGAGGCCTTTCATTACGCAGTTTGCATTTGTATATAAAATATCTGGCACATAATAAAACACAGTTTATACCCTGGTTTTGCCCTACACCCAATAACATTTCTCTATGTGTCAAATTGAAGTTTAATCCATACTCAACGGTTGGCCAAGCGTTAACTATTTCCCAAAATTGCTGCACAAATTCACAGAGATAAAACAAGAGAGCTATGCTCAAATATATGGACACGTAGCGCCACCCAATGGCAATAATTTTGATGACGTCATAGCGAAAAAAAGTAATAGCCTTCTGGAGAAAAATTTTATCTTTAACCACTGAAAATTTCAAAGCAATTGGTTCAGTATTCGAGGATAAAAGCGATTTTATAAAAATGATGGAGACAAATAACAATAACAACAAAATTTTGAAACGATCGTTATGTCCACTAAACGTGTCCAATAAAAGTAACACAGTTTCAACATGCATATTACAAAATGTACATTTTGGACTTTGTGTTTTACTTATTCTATATAGCAGGTCATAAGTGGGCACTGCTCGCAAGGCAAATTTGACATGAAATGAACGAAGTCTGGATACAATAGAGCAATAAAAAACTTTTTCATACAATGTCAACCAATTATCTAAGTTCCTGCTCAATTCTTTTGACCATTTTTCTATTTTTTCAGTTGGTGGCAAAATTTTTTCATTACAAAGCTTATCATAAATAAATATATCGAGACGTTTTATCAATGCTTTTAATATCTTCGATAAGATTAAGATGTGGATTGATTGATCGATTGATGGACCAACAAGTGAAGTTGTAGATTCACTGTCTGTTGTTATCCGTAGTAGTATATATTTACGGTTATACTCTACCCATATGGTGGTGCCAGAGAACCTAAATTTCGCTCGTATCTGTTTTGAGGTAATCAATGTACAATTGTAAATTGACTCTTTTAACGCCGTTAATAAAATTATACGGGCAGCTCCGCTTTATGTATGTAGATAATCGAATCATCATATCAGCATATTAGGATGTTCTCTATTCGTTGCTATCAAACGTGGATTTGTTCAGAAGTATTGAGCACAGTCAGATAGTAGAGCAACCGTTTTGTTAATTTGACAGATCTGCAGATTGAGAGGTACCCTACCTTAAGTTCTATCTATGTTGATTGTCTTTTTGTTTTAATGATAAATGTATACTGCCCTATATACCGCTACTATTACACCTATGTATTCTTCCGCTCGTTTCGGTATTTACTATTTAGTCGCATTGATACATGCCGGACTGACATTCGCGCTTGATAGCGGCGGGCGGTTGTCGCTCGACAGGGTCTACTGAATTTCCCTACTGCCCTAAACCCAGTAAGCTAATGCAAGACTGCCATACCCATATTACAGTACAGTACAGTATTAGCGGCTGTCGTTGAATAAATGCATTTCTAATTTATGTGTATTATGAAGTTTTTCAAATAAACAATCCATTTAAATACTACATACAGACATATGTTAACAAACCCTTCACAAATCACTCTGTTTTGTCTCATCCACTTTTCTGAAAGACAGAATATGATAGACTACTGAGTCCTAAATTGTGGCTTTGTTAAGGTAGGCTATGACCCAATTTAGTGATAAATTGAGGCTTCCACATAATCATACATAAAAGACCTAACTAATAATAAGCATTTCACCAACATACAGACATACATAGACGAGTTGGACAATGTAAAACGCCATTAGAGACAGGTGCAAATATGTTATCATTGCCAATTTATATAGGAATGTGCCTGAAGTGCGTCATGTTTCATTTCCCTTCAGAGCAGACCCAAAAATGGATGCCAGTGATGCTGATCTGACTATTGCACTTTTTATATTTTTTAGCTTCAATATGGAGAATTCTCATCAAGCAACTACAGGTGCCCTGGCTGGATCATTGTTTCTAACTCCTGTTAATAATGTCGATACTGTAAGTTCATATTTTTTTTTCAGGTTTTGTTATTCGTTCATCTTTAGCTAACTTCTTCATATTTTATCAATAATTGTGATAGTGTCAAATTGATCTACTAAAACTCATTGTTTTTATGTGTCATCTTATGTATTATGTGTATTTTGGGTGCTCCAGAAGTATGTGTACCAATATGAAGGTAAATTTTGTTCGCCTACTTTACATCAGGTTGTGTAAAGGGACTGAAACCTATGACAGGGGGTATATATTCACTTGGCTAAAACAGACAGTCCCCGAACTCGGAATTTTGGAAAATTGGAATAAATTTATGGCCTAACCCTAGCCTGGTACCCATACTACGGGAGTATCATATTTTGTATGCGCAAAATAAGTTGAATAGTGGTCATTGAATCCAATCAATGCTTTGTTTGTTCCTAACTCTGATACTTTATGGATTTAGTCATCTATCCTGAAACTTTAAAAGGGTAAATTATTAATTAATTAACCTCACAAGGGTTCTGGGTCCACCTTATAGATGGACTACTTGTGATCCCATATGCTTGAAACATTCCAGAAACATTTGATTTTAAATGGTTTAAATTTTTACGTCCTGCCCTGCAACATTTGAAACCAAAATGCTTCTTTGTTTATTCAACACAGGGATCGAATCCTGCAAACACCTTATCTTTCTCTCAACTCACACCTGCTACAGCTTTTTCCATTCCAGAGGGCCAACTGTCTGTCATAGAGAGCGATGGACAGCAATATCTTATTTTGCCAAATTTTACTGTTGGGGCAGACAGACAACTTATATTGCAGAATCAAATTACACACGATGCAGTGGGGTAATATTGAGAATCTGATTACACAAATGCTTGAAAATGACAGTTTTAATATGCTGTTGTTGAAAAATATAGAGGAGTATATGCAAGTAGGCTACTCTTAAAGTTCTCGTGGTTTATACACCTACCTTGTCTTGCTGGAATAATTTTTGGGAAAAAGTATTTTCAAACTGATTATTTATTAAAAAGATGGTTCTGGTCATACACAATTACTTTTTCTGTTCTTCATCAACGGCAAAATTAGTTTTTTATGAAAGCTAAGACAGGCAATTGTACTCACAATTTAGAATATTACAGTTTTTAGTACACTTAGTTATCTTAAGTATACTATCTATATTTTGAATAAATAATACATTTGTTTTTGTTTAGTCTGGAGCCCAACCAGCAAGCTCAATTATCGAGTGAAGAAATCATGCAGTTACAAATTCCTGTTGTTGCGCAATCATCTGAATCTGATCCAACACTCACATCTATGACACAAACTCAAAAACAAATTGAAGATAGCACTAGTGTACTTGAAAGAATCCTACCACCCACTTTACCAAAAATGCCTCCATTTTCCACTGCAGCTAGCATGATACATTTCCACGAAAGCATGAATAAGGAATCTGAAAGATTACCGATGGGTCAGCTCGATATTTCTGATATTATCCCTTCATTTTTCAAACGTACTGTTCTCCAAGAGACAGAAACTTGTGGTTCGAAAGCTTGCTCAAAATGCCAATTCAAAGCAGAAACTCTGGAACAACTTAAAGAACATAAAAAGTTGCATAAGTATGTATCATATTTGAGAATAGCATGGTTATATATATGCTTGATATAAAATATAAGCATGTTTTTTTCATTGCTACTGAAGTAGTTTTGGTCTGTAGTTGTGTTATAATCTTGGCTGATTTTGGCTTATATACTTACTACTATTTTTAGAGTTTGTATTTATTTTCAGGGATATTGAAAAACCCAAAAACACAACTCAAAGAAAAAAGTCTGAACCTAGAATCCCAAGAAAGAAGGGGAGACCACTAGGTGCAAAAAAGAAAAAAGCAGCTCAGATGATTAGGTCAGATAAATTCATCTGTCACTCTGGAAGCCAGTGCCATTATAGAATATGTTATTCAGAATATTTTGATGTTTACTGAGGGGAAGGTGTATCTCATTCTGACTAGTTAAGACATGATCCTAGTAATCCAAGTTGTTTGATTTGATTCATTGGACAATGAATAAACACATTTGAATCGAAATAAATATATATGGAATTGTTTAGTTCGCTGAACTTATAAATAATTTTGCAACCTTGGAATTTTTATTCTGACTTGAGTTTTACTATTTAGGACTCTTCCTGCACCTGGTTCGACGAATTTTCCTCCAAAATGTCACATATGTCAATTAGATATATCAAGTTCATACCAATACAAGAAACATATGAAAGTTCATGAAAAGGAAAAGGTATGTTTTATTTTATGAATTACATGAAGGGTATTCTATTCATGGCAATTCCATAGATATGGATAGATTGGATTGTTTTGTTTGTGTAAATGGTGATGTAAAAAAAAAACTATTTAATGAGGTTGAATAAGTTTGTAAAATAATAATTTTGATTTCTCAACTTATATATAAAAGTTCAGTGTCCAAGTGCATGATGAAACAATTTTCAGTGCAGTGCATTCGTTTTGGGTATGAGCCAGATCGAAAAGTTTAAAAGTTTGTGCAAAGCATAATAGCATCTCATCGAATTATTGGCTGTTTCATGTCCCGCAGCGATGTCTTTACAACTAGTTACATATTCACATTGTATTCGATACTATTTTTAATTTCCTGATTTACAACTTTCCAGCCTCATCGTTGTCAAGACTGTGGGGAATCTTACAACAAAGAACACAATCTACAATTACATAAATCTATACATAAAAGTGAAACAGCAAATGGAAAATACGAATGTCCTGAATGTAAAAAAGCATTCGGCAGAATGGCAGGATTGAAAATGCACATTTTAGTTCATGCAGAAGATGAGGTAAAATTGAAATATTATTTGCTGGTCATTAGCTTAACGGAAACTGTGTTAAACCTATATTTTACATTCTATTTTTTTCAAGTTTTATGTGTATTAGTATCCCATATGCCGCTATATATCTAGATATATATATCTCGCACATTCATGCTCCCTAGCCCCCTTTCAAAAAATCTCAACACTTGTGGCCCCTGATTTTTCATGATCTTTTTTAACACGTTTTCATCAGTTTTTGATAATAAAAAAAAAGTTGAGCAAATAAATAAATGCATTACAGTCGGAGAATTGGACAAAGCAAAGTCAATGTACCTAAAAATTAATATAGTTGTTGAGAATGGACCCAGTGAAGACTTGTGGCCTAAAAAGAACCGCTCTGTGCCCCATCAGGGGCTGTGAGGGTTCAGCTTGACATTGATCTCGAATGTACCCGTACATGTTTCAAAGTGGTTCTTTGAATCAGCATATTATTACATGGCCTAACGTATATCAAATTTACTATTCAGAGCCTATATTCCCATGTTTTCATATGATCTAAATATAAAACGAGAATATCGGTCGGAGACCGAAGACTTATCGATCAAAACTGCGGTTTCGATTCATGACTCTATAGTGACACCGCGTGTCCCATCACTAATTAATTAATAACTCGCAAATTATACGACATAATTCATCCAAAATCAATAGGCTTCATATGATAAATGCACATGCAAAATTTGGAGCAGATTCAACCTCGCCTTCGTGAGATATCTCGTGCATCTAACAGACAGACAGACAAATACCTATCAACATACTTACCGATCTAAAGATCGATAAGTAATAACCGAAAATTTGAAATCCAATTATATGCCATATACCAATAAAAACTCCATTTTTAAGGAAAAAAATTTGTATTCAGAATTACATTTGCAAAGAATGTGGAGATGAATTTGCATCCAATGAAGCATTAACATGTCATATTAGTGAACATAACGATGATCTGGTTCGTCATCTGCAAGATAAAGGCAAAGTTCTGAACGATTCATTATCGCAGAATGGTACACTATCATCTTGTTAATCTGATTGTTTGTTGGTACTTTTGTAACCCACACAATGATTGAGTATCAGGGCGGGGAAGTCCGATATAAATGAAATATTCAATTATGTTTGAAATTGGTGATTTAATTATTTTTGGAATAATTAAGAATATTTCTTATTGTAAAAAATCTGATTAAAATGCCATTTTTACCTTATTAAACTGGCTTGTGAAATTTATGATAAGAGTTGAAAACCAGCCAAAATAGCTTTTCTGCATTACAAATATCAATCCCTTTGAACAGGAAAGAAAATTATTGTATTTTTGATGATTTGATCAGATACAATATTTGCAGTATTGAAGATTACCATATATAAGATAATCATCGTTCAGTATTTTTCTTAATTTGGAAATACCTTTTTTTCAGTTGATGGGCTAAATCAAATGAGCGATTTTGTTAATATTTCTCAAGAACAAAGGTATGCAGCTGTATTCAAATAATCTACTTTAGTTGATGTTTTAGCTAAAAAATAGCTCAAGGAATTTGTTGAGATTGTGATTAAATTTAGTTTTGGCATAAGGCCCACTGTTTTTCACTTTTGCTTTTGTAATACTTTAAATATTGTTCTTAAAATGTAACTTTTTACGTCACACTTAGGCGTGCCACCATCAATATATTGCTTATATTTGGATTTTGTCCATACATAAGACATATCAGTCTCAGTCTATTACGGTATGTTGCAACTGGTACTGGTTTTAGTGTAGGCAATTGAGCACTACCTGTATGCGCATCAGCACCAGCTTCTATTATTTTCCACTAAGCAGTAATAAATATTCCATGACGTTTTAAGTCATATTTTTATCATGTATCGTGGTGTTTTTATTTTATATATCATTTTCACATTGTTCACTACAAACAAGGCATTGAACTGTTATGTGAGGAGTCAACATTTTTCTAAAGATTGTAATCTTTTCGATTCTGCATTGATTACTCTTGGAGCTTCTGCAAAATGTAACCAGTTTTATTTTTGAATTGTAGTTCAACTGTAGATATAGACCCAAGTGCAGTAGGACGAACATGTACCTTCTGTAAAAAAGTATTTCAAAGAAAAAGTCAATTGAAAAGGCACATAAGAATACATACAGGTATGATATAACGCTCATTAGAGTTCTTTCTGTTATTTGCCAAATTGTGAAATATTACTTTTAGTATGTCCTTTTTCTTTTTGAATAGTAATATATATATTAAAGGTTTGGAAAGTTTTATTTTAATTCCCTTGTGTGCTGAAAAGCTCTTTCTTATTTTCAGGGGAGAAACCATATCGATGCCCTAACTGTGATAAAGCATTTAATCAAAAAGAATCAATGCAAACCCATATGTCAATGCACAGTGGTGAAAAACCACACACATGTCCTCATTGTCCACAGGTAAATTGTAATTGTACAGGATATTTGTAATTAATCGTAAAACATTTCCTGTTTCAATTGATCTGGGTGTTTTGACTGCTAAATGGATGCCATTGTATGGTTGATGAAATCATGTTATTCGAAAAAAAATTGAATTTGTGCTTTTCTAATCTAACTCTCTATAATGAAATTTCTGCTTTTATTTATGATAATATGTCAATTTTATCTAGTTCTAATTCGTTTTTAAACTTTAATGTTCATGTCAAATTCAACCTACTATGAGTAACTCTATGAGAAAGAAAACTGTTTTTTTCATTTTCATGGCAAAATCCTATCGATATTTGATTAACCTTCTAAGCGTTGTACTTTTGCTTAATCACTTGGAAAAAGAACATGCGCTGCTCGCTAACCAGCATTAGTTTTCCGTGTTTTCCTTCAACCTGAGATGAGATTTTTCAGTTTATTTCAATTTATTCTGTATTTTCAGTATGATGAAAAATAAAGCATTGATTTCTGAACATAGGAATTCAGAAAATAACTCTCATTTTTGTTCTTTCTCTTTTTAATTTTCATCTTTTCTTATTCTAGACTTACAGACAGCGTGGAAATCTCAAGATTCACATTGCAAGAGTTCATCCGTTCGATTCAACCAATGTTGAAACGTTTAATTGTTATTTATGTCCTTGTGTCTTCAGAAGACTAGGAAGTTTAAATGCTCATATTACAAAATATCACACTGATCAAACTATGGTAGGTTTGTTATGAATTGCAAGATAATTATTGGGCGCTCCAGAAGTATGTGTACCAATATGGAGGTAACCAATTTTGGGGGCTCCCGAAGTATACGAACCAAGATGGCGGACATCGGAATGTAATATGTGTACTAGGTTAGGGTTAGGCCATAATTTCAGGTATAAATACTACGGGAGGCTCTTGGCTAGTCTTCGAACTGATAATAGGACTAGAATAAGGAAAATTGAAAAAAAATTATCCCCTAACCTGTTACCTATGTTATGTTCCGATGTCCGCCATCTTGGTTCGCATACTTCGGGAGCACCCAATTTTGTTTGCCTAGTACATCAAGTTGTGTAAAGGGACTGAAACCTATGGTCGGGGGGGGGGGGGGGGTATATTCACTTGGCTAACACAGACAGTCCCTGAACTCATGATAGAACTAAATTAAGGAAAATTGGAATAAAGTTATGGCCTAACCCACACCTGGTACACATACTGCTGGAGCACCAATTATTGTTATTAAGAAAGGAAAAATTATCTTAGAATAAGGCCCTAAATGTGTCATCAATTATGAGGGTGTGATTGGGTAGTAATATCATGAAAAAGGACATTTGTTTTATAATATGAAGAGGTCATTTACCATTATCAGTCAAGGCTCCTTCAATATGATGAATACAGTGAAGGGATTCAAGGGGTTCGCACAAGTTTTGACGCTAGACTACCACAGCAAATGGGCAACGTACAATCTATTTGTTTTGGTTCTAAAGTGCATTTTGCAATTAGACTCTAATTTTTTTTATAAGGCTGAAACTGGTATGATGTCAATACTAAAAGAGAGAGATAAAGATTCTACTGTTGAAAGAAATGGGGAAAAACAGGATGAAAATACAGAGGAAAGTGACGAACTGCAAAAATTTATCGATACTGTTTTCAAGGTGAACATTGGTGTATGACACCGGGTTAAATAAAAATTGAAGAATTGGGTTCAGGCTCAATTATGCTAAATATTCTGTACAAAAATTTTTTTCGATTTGCCCATGGTTTTTCCTTTGGGTCAAATGTTTTATTTTTACAAATACGAATCTCTGAGTCGTATATCTGCAACCAATTTACATTTGCAGGATAAAACTTATGATACCGGAAACATGAATTTGAATGAAGACCAAGAAGCTGACATAGTTCATCAAGCATTAGAAAAATCAAATTTGGGAACAGAAAGGCTTGTATCTTTAATTTTCATTCCGAGAAATATCTTACAAGTGTGCGTTATTACGAAACGATTCACGATAGTAATAATTTTTACTTTTTTCGCAGCATTATTAAACCTAAATTTATTGCATCTATTCAATGGCAACTTTAAATTACTTACATTTTTGTAGGTATTATGACACAAAACTCGGAAAAAAGTTATAACAGGCTTATAAACATTAAAAAACGTTAAAGCAGATTAGTAGTGTATTATTTTCATTTACCGGTAATACAACATACTGAACACTCTGAACAAGGCTCTACACAATCTTTCCAGTTCAGCATTGTCTATCAAATTTATTACACACTGGGTGAGGTGTTGAGCATGGGATTTGAAATTAATTTTGTTTATATTTTAGTAATGCATTCTCCGAGCTTGATCCGACAGAACTTGAATTATCAACAAATCAGTTTATAAATGTGGAGCAGACGAACGCACCTCAGAATCAACAAGTTTGTGTTATTTGTGCATCTTATCATGGATTATATGTATCTCATTGCCTAAAAGATCTTGAAAATATCTCCAATAGAGGCTTATTTTACAATAATTGCGTTTAAGAATATTTATTTAACTTTTCGTTAATAATAAAGACTATTGAATTTTAAATTAAATATAAATGTTATTAATATGATAAAAATATTTATAATTACGGTAAGAAAATTAGGTAAGTCGGTAACTCCAACTTGTAAGATTATGATGAACAAGTTCTTGAATATTATATTGAAGATTGAGCAAAACACTTCAATACTATCTGAACCTGTTCAACCATTACATGCAGAATCAACTCCGGGATTGAATTTAAATGCAACAGGTAATAAATAATAGGTTTGAATGCTGTATCTCTAGAAGGATTAGATTTGTAGTTCACCGGATGAGAACAGAACAGGCCTAAGTCACAATTTTGAGTTTTGAGAAAAACGCAAAAAGTAATTTGGAACTTTTTTATTTTTGAATATCTAGATATTCGCTTTTAGTAAAGAACTGAGCTCTGGTTGTTTTGATGTGAGTGAGAATATCTTTGTAATCAATATTTTTTGGCACTTCAGCTTCATTTCCTTCCTGCTTTTTTACCCCCATAAAGGACTTTGGCCCATTCTGTTCTCAGCAACTTCTGAAATTTTTTGTATAGGCTGCAAGGTAAAACAAGATGACTTAGGCCTAAGTTGCACTGAACATATTCTCAGGGATGTAAGTTTCGGACATTTCATTTCTGATGTTCATGCCCATCATACTGGAACTTAGGACTATCCTTTTACAATATTTTGGGGTTTTGAGCCATGCTCTACAAGGTGGTGGTCTTGAAATCCTGAATTTCTCAATAATAAAAATTTAAGCTGGACTTAGGCCAATTCTGTTCTTAACTTCTACAAAATATTATAGTCCTAAGTCCAGCTAAAATTTGTATTATTGAGAAATTGAGGATCTCAAGACCACCACCTTGTAGAGCATGGCTCAAAACCCCAAATATTGAAAAACGTGAATTTTCCAAAAATGTGACTTAGGACCCTTCTGATCTCATCCGGCGAATTGCTGTCAGAGAAATACTCATTGCTTAATTGATGTAAGATACTTATTAATTGTGTGATAAACTTGGTTTTGGTAATCTAAAGTATTATAAGGAGTATTGAAATCTGTTAAATATTTCCTAATATCCTTTAATCAAACACATTGTACATATTGTCCATCGTATATGTTTTAAACTCAAAATTCAACCTGAGACACCATATCTAAAACGCTTGAAAAAATACGATAATTGTTTCAAAATGGTGGCAAATTGTAATAGCACGTTTATTCAATTGGTATTTAATTTTTCAACTTATTTAAGACTTGTATGCAAACTTCTATTTGTTTCTATTTATATTAAACATAAAGTTTTTCCCCCCTTATTCCAGATCAAATATCTTTACTACCACCAATACCTGAGCAAAATGAAATGTTACCTCAATCAATACCAACGGAGCGAGTAATCGTATCAGTCTCTTCGAATGTACAGATTGGACAACAAGCAAACTTTTTTCAAAGAAATGCGACACTGATGACGACAATTCGACCATCAATAGCTAGTGTAGATGGTATGAACAGGATTATGTTATGTTTACTTTAATGATTTCATTGCAATTGGAAAGGAATGGAATCTTTCTGTTTCGGGAATGTCTACCCAATTTGTAACATCCTAGGTGGGTGGTGGGCATGAAATTTTGAATCAGAATATCTCACCTACAGTTCTGCTCTGGTTAATAAATAAACCGAATTAGTGAGAATGGTTATTTCAATACATTGTACATGGTTTCATTTTAATTTATACATGAAATGTTTGTGAAATTTGTACTAATTATTTTGCATTTGGTACTTTTTGTTTTTGTTCACTAAATTGATGGTGGATCGAAATTTGGGTCTTGGAATTAATTTTAGTAGTTTTTGAATGATTCTTTGGTTTGCTTTTCCTATTTCAGTTTCCACTTTTCGACCTTCTTTGACACTACCTGTGAAAAACACTGATGTATTATGGAGAATTCGTCGTATTGATAATGTTAGATATCATGAATGCCTGGTTTGCAATAAGGTAACTTTCAATTTTAAATTCATATTATTAAATCATTAATAGCATCGCAGTATTTTATTGTAGTCATATTATATTAATACATCTGTAATCTGAAAGTAAGTCTGAAATCAAGCCTAATAATATTTTACAAAATTCTCATCGCAGGGACTATTGGCCAGCCTTGCTATTTTTATTTACTGCGTGAAGTAGTGACTATTTGAAATCTCTAAGGGAAAATTGCTCTTTTGGCTTGTATAACCACAGATTTTAAGATCCTATCCAATCATGTTCATTTGCTGGAGCATTGAAAGACCTACTTGTATATATACATATTCTTTGGTCAGGATTGTTAACAGCAGATGATGATGTCGCTTTCCTAATTGTTGATCCATTTCAATGTCTTTTGTTTTTGTTTAAGATAGCCTTGGACCTAATTTTATTGCACACAAAAATGCTACATTTGTGGCAATAATAGCTCTAAATGTTTTGATTAGGTTATAGAGTAAAACAAAATGAATTTTATTGCAGAGACTTGTATTTCAGTTTTCATTTACTTTTTTTCTTCTATGTTTATTCTACACTTGCCAAAATTGGTAGATGTAACGATCTCGTACAGAATTTGATTTTGCTAGAAAAAGCCAAATTGGAACATCATTCATACACTGCTCTAGTATAATTTGGTTTGCTTTTTATGTTTTTTTATCAGGTTTTCAAGAAGCCAAGTGATTTGGCTCGTCATATTCGGATTCATACATTGGAACGTCCTTACAAATGTAACGTTTGTTCTCGAGCTTTCACTGTGAAATCATCATTACGTTCTCACACAAGAACTCATCTAGGCATCAAACCTTATAGATGCCAGGTGAAAATTAAAGATTTTATTCATTTTTGGAAATCGATCCGAATAACTGTTTTACTACTTTATTCCCATACCTGACATGGAATGGTAACAGGACGATGTTTACTATATGATTGAATTTTTGTGTGGTCTTCCCACTCGCCATCATATTGTCTGTCTTTCTTTTGTCAACCATGTTATATTTTTACTAATAAACTTTAATCTATCTACTAGGTTTTCACTGATTTTATCGTTGACTACAATTCAAATCCATTGATTTATTGCCTAAATTTATAAGCGAACTACTATCTCAAGGATATCCAAAAAAACACTAATTTTAAGACTTCAGAAAATCACAGTTACTATTTTTTTGAATGTGGGATTGATTTACCATTCTAGCAGTGAAAATGATCTTGGCTTATGCTTGCTTATCTAATTATATGGGAACAAGTTAACAAAAAGTCATAGTTAACTATCTTAATCCGAGTATTATAAGTTTTAGATTTTCTTTTCTTCTTAGGTTTGTCAAAAATCATTTTCAACTGGCGGAAGTTTGAAAGTGCACATGAGGAATCACACAGGAGCTAAACCTTTTCCATGTTCAATCTGCAACAAATCATTTCGAACAACTGGTCACAGAGCAGCACATTTACTTTGTCACAATAAAAAGAAATCCACGATAAATAGTAAAAATAAGAAGTAAGAAATAACTATGAATTAATAATAACAAAACAAATGAATCCCTAAATAATGATTAGACTATTTTTACTTTACTTCAATACTCCATCTTAACTTTGTGTTATTTTCGATGAATTTTCATTCGTGCATACATTTCAGGTTTTTCTAGAGTTTACACACATGTATGTCATCTCTGATTTAAGGCAACTTTGTTATTTTTACTCTCACGATTAAAGTATATAGAGATTGCTTTTGAGTTCTCAGTGTTTCTGTTTCTTTACAGCCAACTACTCAATTTGTACAATGTCAAATTATTATCACCTTTGGTCGTCAAATCCACAGGTGAAGTTGAGTATCATACACCAAAAGGTAATGTTGTGAAAATTGTAAAATATTCTTGATTTTTAAGGTCTCTTAATGCAGTACCTGAATTACTTATTACAATACAGGGTTTTCGTAAAGTCCGGGTATTAGGTAAAAGAATTTTGATTTGCTTTGTGTTACTAATGTTATGACATATAGAGGTGTATTAAATGGAACAATCAATTAAAAAAAAACACTGATTGGAATAAAACTGACCTGGTTGAGATATATTGATAACTGACTTCATAACAAAATTGTAATTTAACCTGGACTTCTTAAACACTCTGTGTATCTTTTTCTTTCATATACTGGTCATCAAATTTATAACATGCCTATCTTTCTGTCTTGTATCGTCAATTCATTGCTTCAATGGAGTCGTTAATTTTGGATTGTAAAATTTAAATTCATTTAGAGAATGAATCCAACCATTTGAACAATCTGAATGAACGTCCACACAACTGCACATACTGTAACAAAGCTTTCAAGAAATCATCACATCTTAAGCAACATCTCAGATCACATACGGGTAATAAAATTGTTCTCCTATTTAATAATTAATAGGAAACAAGTTATGGTCTTAGTGAGCCACCCTGCAACAGTCCAGATTTCTGCAACCCATGTAGACCTACTCTAATTAATCATCAGTATTTTCCTCATGCTTAGCATGTTGCGTCTAATCCCAGAACAACAGCAGTAAAGAACTAGATTGATAGATGTTAAAACTAATGCTGGAAGAAACTGTTAGTTAAATTCCCATTTGTCTGGGCATAAACTAATGCAGGCATAATTAAATGCTTACCGTTAGTTATTGTACAAAAACCAAGTTATGTTTTTTAGGTGAAAGACCGTTTACCTGCAACATTTGCCAAAAGTCATTTGTTACCAGTGGAGTATTGAGATCACATATGAAAATACACTCTGGTAAGACGACATCTACTTTGGTAAAGAATGTGTTTATATTTGTGCTAACTGGCTTAACTGGAGAGAATGGAAGAATTCCAGTATAAGTGGCTTCTCATACAGACATACATACTAATTAAAAAAAAGGTTGGATCACTATAAGTAATTTTATCTTTTTCTTGCAGGTGTCAATGATTTTGCCTGCAATATTTGTCAAGAAAGATTTACTACGAAAGGGTCTTTGAATCGCCATGCTTTGAAGCACTCTAGTGACAGACCGTTTGTTTGTCCGTACTGCAGGAAAACTTTCAAATCTCTGATCAATTGCAAGAAACATATTAAAACACACAGAAACGAGGTTGCAGTGATGGTATGTCATTTTGCTTTGATTTTATTCTCAATACAGGATATTTTTAACGATAAACAAGAATCGTGACTTATTTTTTTGTTTTAACAGCAAACTGGCAACAATACAAATCCTCAAATAAGCATGGATCCAGATACACAAAATCTAAATTCATCATTAACTGATGAAAACTCAATATCAGGTTAGTAACAATACAAGCAATGATATTCAAACTGTTTTTCCATAAAGTAGGGGTTTAATTCTCACTCTATTGTTTATTTTTTTTATCTAGGAATGCAGAATATTGATGACACATTGACTGCTGGTTCATTTCTTAATGCATTACAAGATCAGCATTCGGATGCAGGATTGAAACAGGTTAGAATGGTTATAAAGAATTTGTGTTTACTTTTGAAAAATTAGCAGTTTTGTACGTAATTTGATGTTTTTACAGTTCTCGGAATAATTCTCTATCTTTGCAGATGCTTGGAACTGCCTACTAGGTTGCAAACTTGTAATGCCTACATAATTAATTTTTTATCATTGTTTGTTCATATTTTTTTTGAGTAAAAAATGTAGATATTTCTTTTCTTTTACCAGATTGATCCTAATATGGTTCAGAACTTCGATACTCTGTCATCAACAGTTAACCTCGCTTCTATACAAACAACTCCTCAAGTGTCCTACATTTTTACCTCACCATCTCATCAAGGTGTACAAACTAACTTAGGTTCATCGACACAACCTCAATTGTCTCTCGAAGAATTAGCAAGTCTTTCAATACCGAATGAAACTAATTCTCTCCTAACGAGTCAAGATCAAGTCCATACACAACCTGAGCTTTCTTTATTCAATTTTGATATGTCTTCTCCGAATCCGTCAAACTCAATGAGTCAGCAAATGTTTACAGATAATTTGGATCTGTTAGATAGCGTGAATTCGATTAACCCCGTCTCCATGTCGCAAGACACGAATACGACTGTCTCTCAAACTATACCGGATAAACTTCCTCCGGATGTGCCAGATGGGACCCAACCGCAAGTAAAAACGAAAAGAGTTCTTCGTAAAGCACGTTTGAAGAAAATTTCTTACAAAGATCCAGAAAGGATTTCTCGTTACAAACCAAAACCAATCAGATCTCGTCCACCAACACCAGAGGATGCAAGTCATGATTCTACGAATACAGGAGAAATCAGAGGGTCAGTTTATTTTATTTCTTCGGGGCGTGATATCCTAATTGTTGGAGCTTTCTACCAACTTTGTTATAATCGCAGGAATAAAAATGTCATGAATCATCTCTCCCTGCAAAGTAAATAAATAGAGTAGGAAATGCAAAATTGAAAAGATTCTGGCACTTCCAAAAATTTCAGAGGACAAATAATTATTTACATTCACTAGAGAACTTTGTATGAATTAATTTGTATTCGAGTGATTGAAGTTGAAAATGCAAAAAAGCTAATGTTACTTTTTTGTGATTGAATTTCTAGTTCCACAGTTAGAAGGAGTTAATTACAGCCCATTTTTATTTTTTATTTTTTTGGGTTTCATGCAATCAATCTGAGGATTATTCAAATGGAGTATTCTTTATTATTTCAAAATTGAAAAGGCTTAATTAATTACTATTACTACTAAAATTAATTAAAATTCGAAAAAACTAATTATGAGTGTATCAGAATATTTGATCCCTCATGGACAGCCCTGTTTACTTGTCCTAAATTTTTGAGAATTCCCTGTTGGAATGTACTATATACAGATTATAGTTTAAACTGATAATTATTCAGAATTTTTTTTTTAGAAAATCATTTGGAGGAAAATTAATTTCAATTGGAGAGAAGGATATGATTCAGTGTACGGTATGTGAAATATAAATTGTTGTTATGTTCAGTTATTCTATGGCTGTATAGTGCAAAATCTCATATACTGATCGTTTTATATCTTCATTTTTTTTTTCAGGGTTGTGAGGCTGTTTATAATGAAGACGAGTTTGAAAAACATTCAAAAAGTTTCAAATCGAAAAAAAGAGATCTTCCATTTCTTTGTGATTTTTGTTGCCATCGATTCAAAACTAAATCACATTATGAAAGTCATGTCAAATTTCATTCTGCTGATTCAGGGATTTTCAAATGTTCTGTAAGTCTTTGCTAAGAAATTCCTTAAGCGAAAAATGATCTTAATAAGCCACGCAGATATGTGATGAAATATCGTTATGTTATAACTTCTTGTTTTTGGAAAAGTTGTGTTTGCTGCTATATTTATGAGATACACAACAGATGATATTTGATAAAATTTTTGTGTATTTTTAGAAATGTGGAATTGGTTTTACTGATAAATCAATTCAGGAAGAACATTCGAAATTTCATGAACAGGAGTTGCATGGGTAAGAATATGATTTTTTTATATTTTTTTCATTATACCCGAGTTGTTAGACTGAACTGGACGGTTATACTGGCAGCTTATAGAGTTTCTGCATTAAATTCCAATCATCTCACCTAGCAATAGCATACAATTCGTTAGAAATTGGGCAGGCAATGTAATATCGAAAAGATACCAGTTTTTCCCAAAATAGAATTCCTTCCCAAAATAGAATTCCCAAAATAGAATTTCTTTGTGTGTAAATGGTTGCCGGCCTAAATCATTGTTCAGAATAGAAGTGTGTTAACACCTGATAAAAAAGTTGTCCACTAATCAAGTATGAGGGTCTAAGATCAAGTGAGTTTTGTTCATCAGCTGTTCGTATACATCAAGCAGCCCACCCAATTTAATACACTCAAACCTGTAGCTATTTTGCTTGAAATGGAAATGAATAGAATAATTCGTTGTGATTGAGATTATTTGCATATTTCCAGAATGTTATTACCTAGCACGAGGAAGCAAGTCAGTGCAAATGTAGATTCGCCTGGGATTCCTCATGCTCAGAAAAGCGGGTATGTACATACTACAAAAATTGTTTTTCTTAATATTCACAAGAACTTTATTCAATACATGGTGATTTGCGCGTCCAGGTTACCATCTTGAATGTTTTTGAGCACTTCATGATCGGCATTTTCAAGCCTTTTTAGGGGGGCAATGGAGATTTGCTGCATATTATTTCTATATTTAATCTCATATTTCTTTTGCAGGAGATTCAACTTTTTTCGACTCACGGACGAGCAGAATAAAATATTATCTCAGACAAATCCAAACCTTCATATGACTGTATCTGAAAGAGTACTTCTTTCCGCAGTTGCAGAAAAAGATAGGGTAGATATTCGTTTTACATAACTTTAAAATCGTAGCATTATATAGACGAAAAAAACAAAAAATCAAAGTTTGATATTGGAACACATGAACATCATCTATGAATTTGAAAGTGATGAGAAAAATTTGCCATAAAACTTAATGTTGTCATTAAGCGAAGTCCAGGGTAATGTGTTCGTAACTGTTCCTCCTGTTTTTTAATATTCGAAGCTGCAAAATTGGTACTCCCGTAGTGTGTGTACCAGGTTAGGGTTAGGCCATAATTTCATTTCGATTTTCCTTATTTTAGTTCTATTACGACTTACGAGTTCGGGGACTGTCTGTGTTAACCAAGTGAAGATACGCCCTTCCCATAGGTTTCAGTACCTTTACACAACTTGATGTAAAATAGGCAAACAAAATTAGTTACATCCATATTGGTACACACACTTCTAGAGCGCCGAAAAATTTGTATTGAATAACAATTTTTGTTTACGTTAATTATTGATTTCTATACTTGACAGGTTGTTGAAACTGTTGTTGGTAAACGAGGTCGACACAAAGCTCTGGAAATGAATGGTCCTAAGTTCAACAATGTTTGTCCACATTGTCCAAAAAGTTTTCAAAAACAAAACGATCTTGTACGACATATAAGAACTCATACTGGTGAACGTCCTTTCAGGTGCAAACATTGTGGAAAAAGGTATGTTCATGCATAAATAAGTTCACAGTTTTGAATTCTTTTCCAAGAAATATATCACAAATTCTGAGGTATTTTGACAAATTTAGTATGGTGAGATATTGTTTTTTCACTGCGCTTATTCACGCCTCATAAATCAGCCACTGATATCAGTATGTAAAAAGCTGCTATTATTTGGAAGGACCAGGATCTTACGGTTTGGCATTGTTTATCCAATTTTTTACGCCTTGGGTTTAGGGGCGAGGCATTCGAACCTGAGGTTGTTTAGATGTGTAATCTGCGATGCCAACACAGTTAGGTTTAGCGCTTCAACCGCCAGGCCATGAACTAAATAACTGATTTTCTGTGTTTTTCTTTCCAGTTTTTCAATCAAGTCTTATTTGTTCTCTCATGAAAAGACACACAGCGGAATCAAATCATTCCGATGTCATATTTGTAACCTTATGTATTCAACAAAGACTAGTTTGAAGGTTTGTCTCAATTTATTAAAAGTTTGAATTTTTGTTATTTTTTTCATAATTACTATTCAAATTAAAACCTGTTTTTGATCAACTTGACAAATAATTTCACTCTGTATTTTGTGAAGTACATTATATTTAGACATTCCATTCCATTGCCTTCTATAAGTCTTTTTTACTTGTACTTGAAAATTAAAACTGTTTGTTTTTTCAATTGAAGATTCTATATTTTATTTACCAGGTTCATATGAGATTACACACTGGTGGACTTCCGTACAAATGTCCACATTGTCCATCACAATTTCGGACATCAGGACATAGAAAAAGTCACATTATGTCACATTTTCAAGAAACTGGTATGTTCTCTGTTTACATGGTGAAAGTAGTTAAAGTGTTAGACTTAACTATGATGCCATTGCAGGTTAAAATCTCTGATTAAAATTCCATGCCCTTCACAGAGTAATAAATTGGGCAGGCAATATTCCGGTTCTTCCAAACTATAGAAGCTCCTTAGTCCTTACCTGCCTGTTTCAGGCGAAAGGCATATAAATATGTGTATAAAATTTTTTTGTTTTGTTAAGATACTGTGGCATTTATTTTGTTGCTGTTTGTTTCATAAAAGCACCTAATCGAATAGAAACTAATGTTGAAAAGTATAGTTAAGTAGATTTGATGAATTAAAATTACTTGACAAATCTTAGCCCAAGCAAGGATCTTTGTCATTATTGAGCAAAATAATGAAAATATCAATAGCAAATCATTCATCAACAGAACAAGTCTTGAAACAAAATTCAAATCCTTTTCATTTTTCAGTCCCCAAGCGTGGAAAAAGGAAAACTAAAAACAAGTCTAAGAACAATATTTCTCAACAAACCAAACAACAAGTACAACAACCTACGGTAACAGATGTAACTCTTACATTACAAGAAGGAATGTTGAACTCTGAATTGTTACAGGTATTCAATTAACATGAACTAGTTATGAATGTTTGTTTCCCAGGTTTCGTGGAACCTGACCTGATTTATTTGAAAAACATATTTGAATTTAGTTACGACCATTGGAAGTCTGTAATTTCTGCATTCGGTTCAGACTCCAAAGAATTCAAAAGTCTGACATTCGAATTCCTATGCTATGAAAACATACTTCTGACTCCCAGCTCCCGACTAACTATTATTTAAACTCAAATTCAGAGTGACAATATTCAGTTACAATGGAACGGACAAAATTTACAACTAGTTAACACATCAGGAACACCTACTGATAATTTATCACTTCAACTTGATGCAGTCGCATTACAACAGTTGATTAACAACCAACCACCTACAACTCCATCTCAAGATGTTATAAGGTAGTAACTACTTTCTTACCTATGTTGAAAATTAATGTTGTTAGCCATTTAATATTAACAAGTTCTGGATGCGAAGTGTTAATAAACTATGGATTCATATTTTACAGATTTTCTGGTCTCCCATAAAAGTGAAGCTTTGCCACCATACCTCCATTGGGTTGTTCACTTAAGCGCTGGACGATTTCGGCTCCCTTTACCATCAAGTCCATGTTTCCGAAACAAATAACTGGCTAACTAATCCCATACCCGACATGGACTGACGAGAGGTTCGCCAAATGATTAAGCAATCCTATTGGCTTTCCTCTCCCCCAGAATGAATATGTAAATCCTATCCTGAATCCTAGTTTAAGCCATTAATAATACATTTGCAAATTTGTTCTTGTATGATGCTTTTTCACTCCAAATAAGACCCTGTATGCAAGGACCCAAGTCATCGCTTATGACTTTCTCATTAATGGTATTTATATGATTTATCTTTTAGAAACTACACTCAGCCAGTTACTTCTGGTCCTGCACCCAACCTTGTGATACAGCCCATCACGTTATCTGATAATTCGAGTGGACATGGTGAGCAGTTGCTACAAGAAGTCAACGTTGCTGTACCTGCTAGTCTTGCTCCTTTTACTCAAATTGTAAGTTTCCTTTTCTTTCTTTGACATGGCTCACCATTTTGATTTCTAAAAATATATTTCTTCTCTACAGTTGTTTCAGTCTCCTACCACAGTGAATACAGAAAACACTATCAGTGCAAATAACAGTATTGCTATGCTGCAGGTACTGTAATATTACGATGTATTAGTTTATCATCCTCAATCTTTTTATTTTTAAATAGTCACCTGTCTCAACCTTTTTCTATTGTAACCTTATGCCAAACTTTTAATCTGCATTGTTGATAAATTCACTCAGCATTGAAACATCAGTGTCCCTAGTTTTACTTGGATCAGTCTTTCTACTTCTATTTAAAAGCTTGCTTTTAGCACCAAAAGCAGATCTTTGAGTACTAAAAAGGCCTCCCACTCTATTTTCTTCAAATTTTCTCAACTTTCATTGGTCTATGTTCAGACATTGCAACAGATGTTAAACACTTCTCCAGCACAAACTACAACACCTACAATGAAATCTATGAAACAAACCAACAAATCGCAAGATGTTACTCTTGTCTTAAATCCAAATAATCAGGTAAAGGATACGTTTTTTCGTTACTTATCAGAATTTATGAATAAAAGGAGGTAAATGAGTAGAAGTCACGTATGGCAAGATGGAGGAGTGGGAGTGGAGTGATGGAGCGGATTTGTGATCTCCACAAATTATCGTCATTCACTCCGGTTCTGCACCATTCTGAGCAACTGAGCCAGGCTAATGTCTTGCACGTTGTCTGACATTTTTGTTTTTGAACGGATTACATTACGATTTATTGATATTTTGTTGTAGTTGATAGTTCACAAAAGTGAAGAATTTATTAAATGTGAATTTAGCACGTGGACATTGTGTTACAAAATTAATGACATGGTGTTATAAGCTGTTAAAGAAAAACTGACATTGCCACAAATTTTTCAAACTTTTATTTCCAAACCCGCAAATCACTCTATTCCTCAATTTCAGGGCTTGGTAGCTGAAGACGGAATACAGACATTCACTTTTGATCAACTTCTTACATCAGATGATATTTCAGCAACCTCAAACCAACAGTTTTCTTTACTCAACGAAAATCAATTAACGGCCACATCAAATTAATTTTTCAGTGCTGTTTGAACCTGATAGAAATTTATCACAACTAGTGCAATTGCTCTTTCATTCTTTTTTTTTTTTTTACTGTGAACCAGATATTATTGCCATGTGCTGCCTCACATCCACCAGTGCGTAGTACCCTTTTCTGAACTATTTTTTTTTTCATGTTTTTTTAAGCAGTTAAAAATAAATTGTCATCAAAATTCTTGCATTTAAACAACTGGCATTATAGGTTTGATAGAGTTCACAGCTAAATAACAGAGCGAAGATGTGAGTTCAGAAAATACTTTCAATGTCTCAGCCAAAGCTTCTCAAACATTTTTTGCCTCGGAACATTTACGCTTTTTATCTCGCCCCGCGGAACATCAAGAAATCAGAAGGTAAAATTCATAATAAAAAAATGTGTAATATATCAACTTGCACAACCGGCTTACCACGACATATGTTCAGTTTTAAGCCAACAATCCATTGAGAAGTGTGGTTTCCAAAAAATTTACCTCATGATCAAATTAAGAAGTTTTCTGTGAATTTGACAATTAAAAAATAGGCCAACAGTTAACGATATTGAACGTTTGACCAAGACCGGCACGAGGCTTGTTCGCCAATTAGTAGACAAATTTATGACCCGGTGGTGACCGGTATGGCCGAGTTCTCCATGGCGACCAATTTAGTCGCAATTTTGATCCCACAGTTTAAGAACTACGTGAAATTCCCTTTATTTATTTTTTCCGAGAGCGAATTCACACATCCCCACCAACAAATGGAAAGATAATTGACAAATTTCCATGTTCAAAGGGCGACACAAATGCTGTTCCCAGCGATGGTAATGGCTGTCTGATCACAAACTGGCATTATGGGAAGGACCTGTATGTAGCATTTCAGAACTATTCTAATTAATTTAAGTCTGTAATTGGTCCCATCAATTACACTGGAAACTCAAGCTAACAGAAGTTGGTATTGTTCACTACAAATAGATACAAAAACTCAAATCTTTCAAGTAGTTTATTACTATATTCATGCAGTAGAAATGCATGTATCGCAATCAGTGATTTGAAATGTATCAGGAAGGTGCCTGTATCGTAACATTCGTAAGTATTTCTTGTATTATGTTGTGGTGTATTCAACCTTAATCCACATTTAACTGTCTGCAACATTAATACAATCCAGTCTCATGTTGTCACCAATTGTCAACTGGTTTATTAGTTTGTTTTCAAAATCAGTAATAATCAGATATAATTAAATGGTTCTAACACAGTTTGTGATATCAAAAATCATTTCATCAGTATTCTCTTTAAAAATGCTTGAATTTCATTTTCCGGTAAGTTTCCTTCAAAATTTGTAACTTTTTTGCCATCTTTAATCCCAACAACTGTTGGAACAACGCTCACCTGAAAGAAAAATTGTACATCAAATATTCAAAGAAAAAAATGATCAAATACCAAAGGAAAAGAAAGATTACACATCAAATATCAGAAGACTTTGTGTCAAAACACTCCATGATCCAAATTAATACAGAATGATAGCACTGCCTGCATTCAACATAACCATTATAGAATGTATAAAATTTTATGAGCACAACCCTCTATCAAAAAGTGAGGGCAAGCAATAATGACATAAAGAGAGTACTGGTAGCTTGCTATATGTTACAATTAGTGCCACATTCACACAAACCCAAAGAACAACATACATTGTATTTCATAGCAATTTCTGAAAGCTCATCTATATCAACTTTTGCTAAAAGAATTTTTCCATCATGTTCATCAACTGCTTTTTCTAGTTTTGGTCCCAACAATCGACAAGGTCCACACCAGCTGTAATGATAGATAGCTAGCAATGAAATATACAAAAATAAATATTAAATTTCCTAATATTAGCACTTTTTTGGGCCTTGAAGGGACATTGTGAGCTCAAATATCATTTTTTTCAATGGCCCCAATCACAACATGATTCCAAAAACACCAGTGTTTAAAAGAACTTAGATTAAAAAAACAAACAATAGTTATGAATTATGATGACAACCATATAGGATGATTATCGAATAAAATGTGTGGGAAATTCGTACTTGCACTCTGCATGCTTATTTCAAGATAGTGAAAAATCCTGAACCCTTTCAGGAATCTGAGAAAACATAATGCTCACCTAAACTACAAAAGCTTGGCAGGAACGAATAAAAATAGCATGTAAAGTCTCTGCTACCGCTTAAAAACCCTTAGTCCCAGGAACTTACTCTGCATGAAAATCAACAACGACAGGGGTGGCTGATTTCAAAACTTTTTCTTTAAAATCATCTTCATCTTGAATATTAAAATTTGTCGACATTTTTTCTTGTGACATTGACAATAATCTTGATGTGTGAATGTTCCTAGTGATGGGTAAACTGACATTTGACGTTAACGTTGATTGTGTGAGAATCTGCCTTTTGCATTCAGCTGAATAATCAAAGATTTAAATATCGAGTGTTGATTAAATAACAAGGTTGCAGGTATATTTTGTTGATGTAGTTTGAATTTTTCTTTATACTTTTGTTTACATGTGAAGAAGGTAAGATGTTATATAAAATCAAATCAAATTTTCAACAGTAGACTGACTTGGAAATTTTGAATTGCATAAACGATAAAGGATGTATTCTGTGATGTCATATTAGGGCTATCCGAGTGGTTTGTATGTAATAAGAAAATGTACAAAACTACTAGTGTTACAGAATAATGTATTATGATATGCTTCTCAAAACTTTTATATAGCATCTAAGTCTCCTACATTTTTCCCGCTTCGATTACAGAGAAGTGTTCTATTGAATTTTAACTATTGTTTCTAGTCTGAAAACTAGATTCCTGGGTTTAGCTTTCAATATTTTAGTCAATCTAGTGTTCTAATTGGATTCAGGTTTGGGGCTCACCTTGTGGTAATTGAGAGCTAGAGATGCATATCCTATGTAATCTTCTTGCACAAGTTCGCAAAGCAGCCATTTTCTTTTTCCTATTGTTTCTACTTTATACTATTATATATTATCTGCCAAAACAGAGCAGAGAAACATTAATGACAGAATGATGTGTAATTGCGTACCAAAAATTGCGAGGCAATTCAATCAATAGAAAAAATAACACCAAATGTTATGAAATGTTTAAGCAGTCAATTTTACCAAAAAAATCTACAAAATGTCCACAATTAATTCCAAATCAGGTCACTTGAACATCTTTACACTGAGGAATGAAATGAACAAATTTAAAACAAATGTACTGCACAGTGGAACTTTTAAAGAACGGCAGATTGAGGCAGTCACAGCTTTAAAAAAATAAAAAGTGAAACATGATAACGAAAGAAATATGAAACCCAACGAATAACCTGTGAAGTAGAATTGTGCATTAATAAAAGAACAAAAAAATTCAGTGAGAAACTTATAAAGAAACAGTGTCAAGTTTATAAAACACCAAATATTTACAATATTATTTACAAACAAATCAGGGCATGCCTTGTACTGGCATAAAAAGCGAATATTGTCCTTCTTGCCGATTTTGGGGAGTGTAAACCAACTGCTGTGAATGTTGCATATTAACAGATCCAGTGGCAGGAATCGCCATCTGATTGTAATACACCTGGCCTTGATTTTGATTTGGAAAAAATTGCGGTGCATTATGATTCATCCTTTGTTGTGCCAATGGCATTAATCTCCACTGCCGCGGCCCAATAGGTAATTGCACTTGACTACCTTGACTGATTGCATTTTGGGACTGAGGAGACATAAATGGGATATTTTCTGCCATAGGCTGCGTAAATGATTCTCGCATCGTTTGAGGAATGAATATTCTTGATGGTAAATGTTCGCTTCCATCTACTACCACTTGATTTGATACTTGCGTACTTCTCCAATTCGTACTTCCAGACGATCCATGAATTAAAGGGGGTAGTTGTTCATTAGCCAAGTTGAAAGTAGTGAAATCAACAACATCATGAGAAAGATGAGCGCCAGAGATTTCAGAAAAATCAGTATCAAGATTAGTTTTCACGGCCTCTTGCTGTTTCATAAACGGCACTACTTCAGCCACTCTTGTTAAGTCTGATTTCGAGCATATTTGTGAAGATTCTGTAAGCAGGTTTTCACTTTTCTTTTCTACTGTGACAGCATGAGAGGTGTATTGACTGACCATTGCATCATGAACCGCACTTTGTTGTGCCTGCGTTTCAACTTCCTTCGGTAAAGTACACGATAACTGCTTGATTTTTCCTTTAATTGCAAATAACTTTTCCTCAATATCGGTAGTTTGGTCCACTACACTAGCACTGGATTGATTTGCAAGTTGTTCAAGTAAATTTTTCCGCTTGTTGAATAATTCTTCTTTTTCGTGTTCAAGTTTACTTAATTCAAGGTTACCTGCTTGAGCGACAGAAATTAACTCTGGGCAATCATCCTCATCATCTGAAATCCAATATCTAGAATCTGGATCAAACGCTATCAATATCTTTTTCACTCCATCGATAAGATCCTTTTCTTGTGCATGACCAATTCCTTTGATGATTGCAGGTACATCTTGCAAGCGATAAAGAAATACAATACTTGTATATGTATAGTGCCTGATGGTGCCAGGAACATTTTTTTCCCTCATTTCAATAAAAAGTTGAGAATGCTTTTCATCATCGGCAATAGCGAGCTCAATAAATCTAAGGTTTCTCATCAACAGCAAAGGCACGAGATCATCGCCAGATGGTTGGAAAAATAATGAGATATCTGCACTTGTGACCATCGGATTTCCTTCATAATTAATAATATTTATTGAATATTGACCCTCAATAATTGAAAACAGACGAACAAATCTTATTTGTGGTTGAGCAACAGGTTTGTAGCTTTCGTCAATATCATTTCCAACTTCATTCTTAGAAGCAATATCAGGACTTGGATCCAAATTGTCTGAAGGTTGGCTAGTAATGGATTGAGTACTGCAAGGCCAACTAGGTCCCTTGTTTCCAACCTCATTTTGTTGTTGTAAAAAGCTCTTCAAAGTACTAGCAGCTTCTTTGGGCAAATCGTCGGGAAAATATACAGCATGTTTTTTTTCCACCAATGTATCATTGATATGTAAATCTGTATCTGGATTTGTTGTGTCACAAAGGCAAAGAGAGAGAACACGATTTTCAATACTGGTTATCATTGCAACAAGTGGACGATCGCGACACATATCAAGCATACAGTTTCTGGAGTCTAGAGTCCATGATTTCAAATTTGCTGGCTGAATATGTGCCAGTCGAGCTTTAATCATTTGAGAAGGCAATTGTAAAAAGCATGATTTCAAAAGTCGTAGAGAAGCAATAGGCACAGCAGATATGCTTCCATAATCAACGTATAGCACATCAGCATACGATGCTTTATTGATTCGAACAATCACAGCTCGATGCCAATTCATATCTTCCATAAAAACCGCAGCGCAAAGTTGACCGATCGTGATCATACATTCAGGAATCTTATATCTATCGCCTTCTGGAGAGCAATAAAACCTTTCCAGTTCATCCATAAGCATATTGAGAGCACCAGTAGTCTGTTTACTGCAAATTTGAACCATAAAATATTCTGGATTGGTAACATCAGACACAAACAAATCTATATATTGGGCGTCTTTAGATGGAAGGGTTGGTAATTTATATGAAGCATTTGGTCCTATAGCATCAAGAGGAATATCATTCTCTGGCAAGTTAGGTGAGATATACCCTCCGTGAATTGCTTTTTTCTCATCTTCTGTGAGAGTTACGTATATTTTTCCATCTTTTTCATAGATGCAGACACCTCTTATCATGACAACGAATTCGAGGGAATTTGAAATATTGTATTCATCCAGATGTAACGTATGTCGAAACGTCTTTTCATAAATTTCAGATAATCGATCAAGCAGAATTCCATCTTTTGATTTGATGAGCATCTCCTTTACTTCCATTTTTAAAACTTCCAATCCTTCATTGTAAAAGCTGCCACACAACAATTTACTTTGGTCTTTTTCATCTACGTTTCTTTTTGCAAGCAACCAATCACCTTTTGGATTGGGACGTGTAATGCTGACTTCATCACTCAATGTTGAGAGCAATTCAATGATGCTGAAATATCCAACTTTTTGAATTTGCAATTCTTTGCCAAACTTTTTTTTGTATAACACAGGTACTCGCACTGCCCATACACCCTTTGGTTCTTCAGCTAAAATTTCCAAAATTTCACTTCTCAACAACTCACATGATGGTATGACCGAATTACTGAAAATTTTGTCTTCAACTGGAGGTTTGAGTTCGGATTTGATAACGGCAATCGCAGGTTTCTCCTCATTAACACAAACTGATTCTTCAGAATTTAATACAGAGTTCTTTCTGCTAGCTGGCTTTTCAATGCTAGGAGATTTAGAATCACCACCAGAAACTTTGGTTTTTGTCTTACTTATTGCGGGCCCTTGTTGCAATTTCGGAGGATACACATACAATGTATTACCAGTCTTGTCCCTTCGTCCATATTCTAGTTTGCACACATCTGGCATGGATAAAAAAATATCTGGCAGACGCTTAAAACCAAGTCGCTCAGGATTCAATGTGACGCCATTCTCTTGCTTGTAAACATCTAGAAACACAGACATAGGAACTCCATTTACATTGGACTGGACAACATTGTACACATTTCTACGTATTTGTGCGCTCACATAACAAACTCCTCTAGCTTGTCTAGCACCAAAAGGTCCACTTTTCGGACGTCTTGAAGGCTGATTTACTTTAGCAAGTCCCATATAACGAGATGTTTTTCGTTGATGATCCACCATACTTTTTATATGCTTCGTCTTTTCATCTGCAATTCCATACAAAACCAGCTCTCTGTTGCGATAATCGATCTTGACGACATCACTCAAGGTCTTTACGAAGGATAACAAATCAGTGTGGCCGAATTTTCGATAGGGAAGTCCCTGGTTTTCAACCAATTGATAATCTCTTTCCAACTGATTCAATGTTAACCCAGATGGTGAGGATATAAGAAGTGATCGGATGACTTTTATCACAGATTCCTTTCTCCTGACTACATCTGACATTTTTATGTTTGTGTCACAGATTAAATATTAAAATTATTTAACAGTGTGGAAACATCGAATCTAGCTTACCAATGAAAAAATAAATAAACAGTTATTTACTGTCAGACTGTATCTATCAAATGCATATCAAGCAACGTCTCAGTTGGCCATAGTCATTTTAATAAAAAGGTTCATGAGATCTGTAGTAAGTAGCTAATTTTTATTGTAAAGATGATATGGTGAACATGACTATATTCAGATATTGCAATGTGCCGATAACCAATCCATGCTGGAATAACACTGATATAGGTGCACAATCTGTCACTTGCTTCGAATTTGGACCGTCAGTGCAATAACATATTTTATGTATGTCTGACGCAAGTATGAATCGGTTATTACCTCCTATGTACTCAGGATTATTTGTACCTGCATAGTTTTGCACAACGGGTATTACACCCACAAATTTTTGTAATTAAATCCTAAAATAACACCAAGGATATTTGCGCCCATGGAATTTCCACCCACTGGCCCACATGGACATTGCATCCATGTCTGCATGTATATTTGAGAACACCATCATTTTACCAATGAATTATTTTTTATTTTATTTCTACTTATATTTTGATCATGGTTTACCTGAGTTAATATTGAGGCACTTTGGCTTTAAAGTGAAAAAGAATATGAAAAATCTAGTACAGTAGTAAGGGACAACATAAGACATAATCTTATAACTAATAATAACAAATTGCGAACCTGTAATTAACTTAGATTTTCATCCAACTTTGTTTGTTCAAAAGATGAAGACACATAGCGACTGATAGACACCCTTTTAGGACATAACCATGCAAATTAAGCACAAATATGGTGGTATTGACAAAAACGATGCGCTGGTGGGTGTTTTGTTTTCTATTTTCTGGTATCTGGATTTTCATATGTCTCTGTGAAAATTATTGAAGATGCTATTAGATAGTCGGAAGTGTTTAAATGTATTATATAGCTTTGGAAATATGGTATTTTCAATTTTTCACCCATTCATAGAAATGCCTCATTCTCACAATTTGATTTTTGTCTAACATTAGATAAAATTAAATTTGAGGAAATTATAATTAGCCCCACGCCCTTCTAATTTTTTCTCTTCTTTTCGCATTTTTTTTACTATTAAAAAAAGTATGACCTGCGTAATCATGTGATGTTCTTTTTTCGGGTCTAGTATAGTTTAGTACCACAAGTACTTCCAGTGGGCGTAGCATAACGATTTTTGCATACGTTATTCCTAACCCTCACCTGACTATGCCATCCACAAATTATGTCACCATCACGTCATAGGGATTGCCAAAGTATAATTTAATCGCCCAAAATGGCATCTGCGCCGCCGATAAGAACTTGCTAAAGCCGGCGATCTCTCTCCTATCGTGTTCGTTGCGACGAGAAAACGAGAGAAATAGCTTGCTCGATTTCGGGTTATCGTCTGCGCGTTTTGGACGACCATCCGCATACTTCGGTGCGCCTTATTACGCCACTGCGACGTCGGAATGACGTAATTTTTCGGTGACGTAGTCAGGTGGGGGTAAGGATCAAGTGCAGTTTTAAGTATTCTATGGCGTCTGCAGCTGCCGCAAAACCATGGCGGTATTTCCATACCATGGCCGCTACGGCCAAACCTATGGCGACTGACTTTTTAGCTGCCACAAACCAATGTCGAGCTGCCGTTACCGCGGCAGCAAATTGAAAACCAATGGCAGGTAAAATTTTGCTGTCGTAACCGCGGCAGGCGGGCCGTAAGCACAGGGCTGTCCCTTATGGTGACAAATATTTAGTAAGTTGGAACGTTTTTCTTATGGATACAGTGTTGATGGATTTGGGGTTAGGGTTAGGGTTTAAGTAGATATATTTCCGCATGATCAATTAGAATTTGGTACATTAGTTTGTGAATATACCGTTAATACTGATTACTGAATACAGAATAGCGTTATAAAACCATGGCAAGAGCTGCCGCGGTTCGTTCGTGGCAGGAGCTGCCATGAAGTGGTAAGAACTGCGCCTCGTTAGGATTGACATATGCAAAAATTGTTGAGCCAGGCCAACTAGAAGTGGATGTGGTACTAAACTATACCAGACCCCTTTTTTCTTGTAATTTTTATTATTTGATTGATACCACCCTATATGCAAATTAAAACAGCATTTATTGGCGGATTATAATATAATGCAATATCGTGCAAATCTCAGTGTATGCTATCAAATTCATAAAATGGATAGGAATTCACCATTTTATAGATGGATTTTCGTATGCCTCTGTGAGAATTATTGGAGATGCTATTATATACCGTATAGTCTGAAATGTTTAAATGTACTATATAGCTTTGGAAATATATTTTTAATTTTTCACCCATTCATAAAAATTGCCTCATTGTCACGATTTGATTCTTGTAACATAGAGTAAAATTAATTCGAGGAAATTATAATTAGCTCTACGCCCTACTTATCCTTTCTCTTTTTTTCGCATTTTTTATTACTATTAAAAACATTATGATCTGCGTAATTACAGAATTATGTTATGTTACCTTTTCTTGTTCCTTGTAATTTTTATCCTTATTCCAGTACCTACTTTTGGGAAATTGATTTCTGAGGCCTCCTAAACGGGTTTTGAACTCAAAAATTTATTTTTCCACTATTGCAATTATGATGACTGCTTTAGAGTCCTGGTAAAATACCGTATCTCCTTAGGGGTCGGTCGACCTTGTAGGTCTTGCCCGTCCCCTTCCGTATATATTTTTATGCTTATTGTTGTTTAAGACTACCGGTACCGGTACTTATGCTTACTGTATTACCGGTACCGGTATGTACTGCCGTACTCGAAAATAAATCATTATCTATCTATCTTCTATCTAGTATCTGCGTTTAATGTCGCAGCACGCTTCATGTACAGGTTTATGCAAATAGTTACCGTAAGTCAAACGACATGCATATATTTGTGGACAGATTTAATACAGTGTAATGCCAGCGAGTACTAAACGAGTACAAACGTTTCCGTTATCTTCGTATCCACGTAAGGTACATTTGCACCAGCGAACTGCACCTGCATATGGACCACTGTGAATATTCTGCAGTTTTCAACCGGTTCCCATGAGGAAAATAATCTCTCATTACAATATTTTTAAAAAGTAAATGGATCCTATTCGGAATGATATGTTCCGAAGGAAACAACTCGGACCAAAATACTGATTCAGCTGGTAGTGGTAATTACAACATGCATAACTGTATATCACATAAAACGGAAACACTGAAACGTATAAGAATATGTTTACAGAATAATAAAAAATACAAAAGGCTACATTTGATGGGAACACAAAAATATCGGAAAATTTTTTTGCAATGTTACATGCAAACTCTAGGGTTCGAGACCAAATTCGATTATGATCCGCAAAATTCCAACAACTTTTAACAGTAATTCTGAATAGTATCAATAGTGAAAAAATCAATAGTAAAAATTTCTAAAATTTAATGCGAACTCGATATATCGAGGCCGAATTCGAATATGTTGCTTTATTTGCCGACAGCTTTTGACAACGATTTCGATCACATATACAAGTCAAGTGTCTAACACTAAACTATGATCATCAGCAGAACAAAACTTAACAAAATATGGACCTTCAAAAATTGACGAAAAATCAGAATTTGCTGTATTTCGTGCAAACTCAATGATAGGATAGGATTTACATATTTATCCCGGGGGAGAGGAAAGCCGATAAGATGGCTTATCCATATGGCGAACCACGGCCGCTCGTCCGGTTACCATTCCAAGTCGGGTATGGGATTAGTTATATTGTTTGTTTTCGGAAGCATGGACCTGGTGGCGGAGGAAGCCGTAACCGACCAGTGGTTACCTGAACCACCCAACGACGGCGAGGAGTCCAGCAATCCTCTCGCACATAAACATCCCTGCATGGGATTCGAACCTGCGAACCCACGCAGAGTAGTTAGAGGTGCGGTGGCGAGCGTATTCCTAACGCTTAGCCCGTTGATCCACACCGCCGCGCCGAATACCGAATTCGAATATGATCCGCAAAGTGCCAACAACTTTTAACATCATTTCTGAATGGTAATATTAGTGACAAGTATTATATATAAAAGTTGAAGGGAACAAAGCGGGACTTTATGATTTATTGGGCTTCAAATACCGGCCAAAAACAAAAATTTATAAAATTTGATGCGAACCCGATAAATCGAGGCCGAATTCGAGTATGTTGCTTTAAATGCCGACAACTTTGGACAACGATTTCGATCACATGTACATGTCAAGTGTCTAACACCAAAGTATGATCATCAGCAGAACAAAACTTAACTAAATAGGGACCTTCAAAAATTGACGAAAAATCAGAATTTGCTGAATTTCGTGCGAACTCAATGATTCGATGCTGAATTCGAATATGATCCGCAAAGTGCCGACAACTTTTAACAGTAATTTTGAATAGCAATATTAGTGACAAGTATTATATATAAAAGTTGAAAGGAACAAAGCGGGACTTTATGATTTATGGGGCTTCAAATACCGACCAAAAACAAATTTTTCTGAAATTTATTGCTGACTCGATATATCGAGGCCGGATTCGAATATGTTGCTTCATTTGCCGACAACTTTTGACAACGATTTCAATCACATGTACAAGTCAAGTGTCTAACACCAAAGTATGATCATCAGCAGAACAAAACTTAACAAAATATGAACCTTCAAAAATTGACGAAAAATCAGAATTTGCTGTATTTCGTGAAAACTCAATGATTCGATGCCGAATTCGAATATGATCCGCAAAGTGCCGACAACTTTTAACAGTAATTTTGAATAGCAATAATAGTGACAAGTAATATGTATAGAAGTTGAGGGGAACAAGGCGGGACTTTATGATTTATGGGGCTTCAAATACCGGCCAAAAACAAAAATTTTTTAAATTTGTACGTAATTTGTAAAAAATACGTAATAATACCACGTAGAGCAGGGGTCGGGAACCTTTTTGGTCAAGAGAGCCATAAAATATACATATTCTCAATTGCATTTCCGTGCGAGCCATATAACATTTCTTCAATTAATCAGACCTGAAATGTTTACTCGAAAGTCAACACATACAATGTCAATATACATTTAATGTGATTTCTGATGCTGCATGTAGTCGCTGCGGGCCTTGAACGGTTGCTCACTTGCAGCCCAAGTTGAAATCTACGATACTCATCACCCTTTTTCGTTTAGGTTACTCCGTAGTGTTTTTAAAACTATATCGCTTTGTGATGTCACAATATATGTTCCAGAATCCCCTTGTTTGTCACAATGCCTGTCTAGTAAATATCTTACATAACATAGACATGTGCTGGGCGCGTGTTCTCAAACGTATTGGGAATTTCCTGCCAAATTTGGCTATAAAAGAGTTTGAAATCTCGAAACAATAGTAAGCCTAGTCTTAGAATATTAGATTTTTCTGGGAGCTATATGCCGTCACCAAAAGAGCCATATATGGCTCGCGAGCCATGGGTTCCCGACCCCTGACGTAGAGGAAACAAATTTAAATAAATATGAACTTTCAAAAATTGATGAAAAATCAGATTTTCTTATATGTGGTGCGAACTCGATTATCGATGCCGAATTCGTGTATGATCTGCAACTTTTGACAGCGATTCCGAACAGTATAGGTAGTGATAAGTATTGGATATAATTGTGGAGGGGAACGAGGTGGGAGTTTATTAAATATTGGCTAAAAATCAGATTTTGCCATATTTGGTGCGAAATCCATGAATCAAGTTCGAGTTCGAATATAAGACTCTATTTGTCGACAACTTTGGACAATGGTTTCTTAGACATGTATAAATGGAGTGTCTAACACCAAAGTATGATCATCAGCGGAACGAAAATTAAAAAAGAACTTATTATAACTCATTAATATTACTTTTATGGTTTTCTTGTATTATTTTCCAACAAAACAATACCACAACCATTAGTATATCTACAATCTTTACCGTGAAATTCACAATTACATTTACAGATTCTACAAGCTCATAAGTCGTAAACAAGTCAATTATCGGCCTTACATTGTAATTCACGTTTAATTTTATGTTCTTGTTTACAATTTTATCACCCTGCTGTCAAGCATGGTCGAGTGACACATTTTTCATAACATCACAGGGCCAAGGATGGTGTAGCATAGAGATGACTAAGAATACATGCGATGTCAATACGAAGTCAAAGGGAGTTATCAGCTGTCATTGCCATCCTGGTTAAAAGTGATTATCAGCTTTTCAGAACTATGGCTCACAACCTTTAAGTTTTAAGATACTGTGAAATGCTTTATACAGGACAGGCATTACAAAACTATGGCTCACAACCTTTAAGCTTTGAGACACTGTGAATTGCTATATATAGGACAGGCATATTCTGCGATAGTGAAATTTACGTTCGGCCATGCATGAAATAACTAATAACATGCCACCTGGCATTAGGTTTTAATGTAACAAATCGAAATGAAAAAAAGAAAATGACTGTACACTTGCAGCGTGAAATTAGGCAAATACGCAAAACTGTAATGGAATTTCCAAAAATTCGAATTTCTACAATATTGTGATTGAATCATAAATAATCTGTCCCTTTTTCGTAGATTATTTTTATGCATGACGCAATAAGTGGAAGCTTCAAAAAATAGTACGTTTTTAAGATATTTTAGAACATTTTCTCTTTACCTGTCAAATAATCTTCGTATGTCGGAGTCTTCCACGAAAATATCTTTATCATAAGTCACTTGCTGTATTCCTTTTGATAAAATGGTGTTTCGGAAGTAGCGAATTTTCTGCTGTCTGCAGCAGCATGGAGAGAAACACACAAGCCAGTTGAATTGGAAATTTTCGCCGAAAATATTAGTACAATTAGAATTTTCATTAATCATTACCAATTTGCTGTGATCCAGTTGTAAAAACAGGTGATATCGTCTTCCAACATTTTTTGTAGATGATTGTTGTTGAAAGCTTTGTAATATCTGTAATATGTTGCAATAATGCCGATAAAAACAGTTCTACCCAATGAGGAGCGAGTCATCAGTATCATTTTTGTAATCCTTGTTAAACTTTGAAACCTTGAAAATTTAACCTTGACAACTGGTGGAACACAAATTGTATGCTCAGCCTTCTTTGACCAATTAAAAACAGTAAACGACAACTCGTGATCATCGCTTTCAAAATAATCAGGGTCCTGGTCCTGGACATAAAGGGCAAAAAAACATGAACGTTTTAATTTCGACATGGTTGTTTCTTTAGAAATACTGCTAAGGGTTGGATCGATACAACTCATAACGTTTTGACTTTTTCCGGAGCAAATGCAAGTATGCCAATGACCCATATTTCAAGTCCCATATTTCATAAAGTCCCGCTTTGTTCCCCACCACTATATTATATAACACTTTTCACAACCTATACTATACATAATTACTGTTAAAAGTTGTCGGCACTTTGCGGATCATATTCGAATTCGGCATCGAATCATTGAGTTCGCACGAAATATAGCGAAACCTGATTTTACGTCAAATTTTGAAGGTCCATATTTTGTTAAGTTTTGTTCTGCTGATGATCATACTTTGGTGTTAAACACTTGACTTGTACATGTGATCGAAATCGTTGTCAAAAGTTGTCGGCAAAAAAAGAAACACATTCGAATTCGGCCTCGATATATCGAGTTCGCATTAAATTTCAGAAATTGTTGTTTTTGGCCGGTATTTGAAGCCCCATAAATCATAAAGTGCCGCTTTGTTCCCCTCAACTTTTATATATAATACTTGTCACTATTATTGCTATTCATAATTACTGTTAAAAGTTGTCGGCAATTTGCGGATCATATTCGAATTCAGCATCGAATCATTGAGTTCGAACGAAATACAGCAAATTCTAATTTTTTGTCAATTTTTGAAGGTCCATATTTAGTTAAGTTTTGTTCTGCTGATGATCATACTTTGGTGTTAGACACTTGGCTTGTACATGTGATTGAAATCGTTGTCAAAAGTTGTCGGCAAATGAAGCAACATATTCTAATTCGGCCTCGATGTATCGAGCTCGCATCAAATTTCAGAAAATCTTGTTTTTGGTCGGTATCTGAAGCCCCATAAATCATAAAGTCCCGCTTTGTTCCCTTCAACTTTTATATATAATACTTGTCACTATTAATATCATTCAGAAATGCTGTTAAAAGTTGTCGGCACTTTGCGGATCATATTCGAATTCGGTATCGAATCATTGAGTTCGCACGAAATACAGCAAATTCTGATTTTTCGTCAAGTTTTGAAGGTCCATATTTTGTTAAGTTTTGTTCTGCTGATGATCATACTTCGGTTTTAGACACTTGATTTGTACATGTGATGGAAATCGTTGTCAAACGGTGTCGGCAATTAAAGTAACATATTCGAATTCGGCCTCGATGTATCGAGTTCGCATCAAATTTTAGAAATTTTTGTTTTTGGCCGGTATTTGAAGCCTCATAGATCATAAAGTCCCGTCTTGTTCCCTTCAACTTTTATATATATAACTTGTCACTATTATTGCTATTCACAATTACTCTTAAAAGTTGTCGGCACTTTGCGGATCATATTCGAATTCGACATCAAATCATTGAGTTCGCATGAAATATAGCAAATTCTGATTTTTCGTCAATTTTTGAAGGTCCATATTTAGTTAAGTTTTGTTCTGCTGATGATCATACTTTGGTGTTAGACATTTGACATGTACTAGATTGAATTCGTTGTCACAAGTTGTCGGCAAATAATGCAACATATTCGAATTCGGCCTCGCTATATCGAGTAAGCAATAAATTTCAGAAAAACTTTTTTTGGCCGGTATTTAAAGCCCCATAAATCATAAAGGGCCGCTTTGTTCGCTTCAACTTTTATATATAATAATAGTCACTATTATTGCTATTCAGAATTACTGTTAAAAGTTGTCGGCACTTTGCGGATCATATTCGAATTCGGTATCGAATCATTGGGTTCGCACGAAATACAGCAAATCTGATTTCTCGTCAATTTTTGAAGGTCCATATTTTGTTAAGTTTTGTTCTGCTGATGATCATACTTTGGTGTTAGACACTTGATCTGTACATGTGATTGAAATCGTTGTCAAAAGTTGTCGGCAAACGAAGCAACATATTCGAATTCGGCCTCGATGTATCGAGTTCGCATCAAATTTCAGAAAATCTTGTTTTTGGCCGGTATTTGAAGCCCCATAAATCATAAAGTGCCGCTTTGTTCCCTTCAACTTCTATATATAATACTTGTCACTATTAATACCATTCAGAAATACTGTTAAAAGTTGTCGGGACTTTGCGGATCATATTCGAATTCGGTATCGAATCATTGAGTTCGCACGAAATACAGCAAATTCTGATTTTTCGTCAAGTTTTGAAGGTCCATATTTTGTTAAGTTTTGTTCTGCTGATGATCATACTTCGGTTTTAGACACTTGATTTGTACATGTGATGGAAATCGTTGTCAAACGGTGTCGGCAATTAAAGTAACATATTCGAATTCGGCCTCGATGTATCGAGTTCGCATCAAATTTTAGAAATTTTTGTTTTTGGCCGGTATTTGAAGCCTCATAGATCATAAAGTCCCGCCTTGTTCCCTTCAACTTTTATATATATAACTTGTCACTATTATTGCTATTCACAATTACTCTTAAAAGTTGTCGGCACTTTGCGGATCATTTTCGAATTCGACATCAAATCATTGAGTTCGCATGAAATATAGCAAATTCTGATTTTTCGTCAATTTTTGAAGGTCTATATTTAGTTAAGTTTTGTTCTGCTGATGATCATACTTTGGTGTTAGACACTTGACATGTACATGTGATTGAATTCGTTGTCACAAGTTGTCGGCAAATAATGCAACATATTCGAATTCGGCCTCGCTATATCGAGTAAGCAATAAATTTCATAAAAACTTTTTTTGGCCGGTATTTAAAGCCCCATAAATCATAAAGGGCCGCTTTGTTTGCTTCAACTTTTATATATAATAATGGTCACTATTATTGCTATTCAGAATTACTGTTAAAAGTTGTCGGCACTTTGCGGATCATATTCGAATTCGGTATCGAATCATTGGGTTCGCACGAAATACAGCAAATCTGATTTCTCGTCAATTTTTGAAGGTCCATATTTTGTTAAGTTTTGTTCTGCCGATGATCATACTTTGGTGTTAGACACTTGATCTGTACATGTGATTTAAATCGTTGTCAAAAGTTGTCGGCAAACGAAGCAACATATTCGAATTCGGCCTCGATGTATCGAGTTCGCATCAAATTTCAGAAAATCTTGTTTTTGGCCGGTATTTGAAGCCCCATAAATCATAAAGTGCCGCTTTGTTCCCTTCAACTTCTATATATAATACTTGTCACTATTAATACCATTCAGAAATACTGTTAAAAGTTGTCGGGACTTTGCGGATCATATTCGAATTCGGTATCGAATCATTGAGTTCGCACGAAATACAGCAAATTCTGATTTTTCGTCAATTTTTGAAGGTCCATATTTTGTTAAGTTTTGTTCTGCTGATGATCATACTCTGGTGTTTGACACTTGATTTGTACATGTGATCGAAATCGTTGTCAAAAGTTGTCGGTAATCAAGGCAAAACATCCGAATTCGGTCTCGATGTATCGAGTTCGATTCAAATTTTGAATTTTTTTGTTTTGGCCGGTATTTGAAGCCCCATAAATCATAAAGTCCCGCCTTGTTCCCTTCAACTTTTATATATATTACTTGTCACTATTATTGCTATTCAAAATTACTGTTAAAAGTTGTCGGCACTTTGCGGATCATATCCGAATTCGGCATCAAATCATTGAGTTCGCACGAAATATAGCAAATTCTGATTTTTCGTCAAATTTTGAAGGTCCATATTTAGTTAAGTTTTGTTCTGCTGATGATCATACTTTGGTGTTAGACACTTGACTTGTACATGTGATTGAAACCATTGTCAAAAGTTGTCGGCAAATAAAGCAACATATTCGAATTCGGCCTCGATATATCGAGTAAGCAATAAATTTCAGAAAATCTTGTTTTTGGTCGGTATTTGAAGCCCCTTAAATCATAAAGTCCCGCTTTGTTCCCTTCAACTTTTATATATAATACTTGTCACTATTATTGCTATTCAAAATTACTGTTAAAAGTTGTCGGCACTTTGCGGATCATATTCGAATTCGGTATCGAATCATTGAGTTTGCACGAAATTCAGCAAATTCTGATTTTTCTTCAATTTTTGAAGGTCCATATTTAAGTAAGTTTTGTTCTGCTGATGATTATACTTTGGTGTTTGACACTTGATTTGTACATGTGATCGAAATCGTTGTCAAAAGTTGTCGGCATTCAAAGCAACATATTCGAATTTGGCCTCGATGTATCGAGTTCGCATCATATTTTAGAAATTTTTGTTTTTGGCCGGTATTTGAAGCCCCATATTTCATAAGGTCTTGCTTTGTTCCCTTCAACTTTTATATATAATACTTGTCACTATTGATACTAATCAGAATCACTGTTAAAAGTTGTTGGAATTTTGCGGATTATATTCGAATTTGGTCTCGAACCCTAGAGTTTGCATGTAACATTGCAAAAATATTTTTCCGATATTTTTGTGTTCCCATCTAATGTAGCCTTTTTATTTTGTATTTTTTTTTATTCTGCAAACATATTCTAATACGTTTCAGTGTTTCTGTTTTATGTGATATACAGTTATGCATGTTGTAATTACCACTACCAGCCGAATCTGCTTAAACTTATATTTTGGTCCGAGTTGTTTCCTCCGGAACATATCATTCCGAATAGGATCCATTTATTTCTTAAAAATATTGTGATAAGAGATTATTTTCCGCATGGGAACCGGTTGAAAACTGCAGAATATTTTTCTGCTGAAATTCTGCTGAATTCACAGTGGTGCATATGGGCTGTATTGGGCAACCCAAAAATACGGGAAACGGGAACTACGGGAAATACACAAAAATGCGGGAAAGACGGGAAATCGCTTTAAGGTACGGGAAATATTCATTTTGGGGTATGTTTAGGGGAAATTGTTCTAGAAAGCGGAAGCAACGGTAAATATACGCTTGGGGGTGTATGTACGTGAAAATTTATCTAAAATGCGGGACAAAACAGTACCATATTGTCGTCGAGAGTTCATGCGCTGTCTGTCTAAATATGGGTTTCGGTTCGAAAAATAGACAGGAATTTACGGTAACGTCAAATAGTTATTGTTTTTTCTTCCTAGCATTCTCCTTCTCTTCAACAATTGGACCAATGAATTATTAGCACTATGTGGCGGTTCCACGATCGCATTTCAACGATCTAGTGGTCAGCGAAGTCGGAAGTTTTTTGATACGGTAGACCAGGGTGGTTCAAACCCTGTCATGCCGATACATTCCGTGTGGACCACGGACCAATAGCGTATATTTGTATCTAATAGCAGAACGTTTTTGAGTTTTTTTAGCTATTCCAACTGGGGTTGGGATCCCGTGATGCAAACCCTTTTTTGTGCCTTTTTGCTTTGTGCCTTTATTTTAGTAAAAACACTCCTCTGTTTTCAAGCGTGGGCCATGTGACAGTCACTGTAGTGACGAAGCACAGAGCCGACTTAACGCCGCGCAATCCAGTTTTTTTTAGCTAGGTCCCGAAATACCAACTTAGACGGACGTGGTTGTTATTTGACGATGGCACTATGCTTGCTCACGCTGCAAGTTTTTAAATTACTCAAATATAACAATTCGTAATAAAATGAGTCACAAGAAAGGTGACATAAGGAAAACACGGCGGAAACGTATTTCCTTGCCCATCACATAGTGTCTGGTTTGATTTCAAGTAATATCTGCCACGAAAGAATATAATTTGAAGCGACATTAAACGCGAGATGCAGAAAATACAACGGTAATTAATTTTTTTAAATAACTGAAGGCTTTATATATCTTCTTTAAAAGAACGCCACCCATGCAACATAATAATAGTCTGATTAGAACGGTAAACTCTCGTTGTTTATTAAATGTAAAGTAAGTAAACTTGCGATATTTCGATCACTTTTGGGTTTTCTCCAACTTGCGGCCCGCGAGACCTCCTCAAAAGTTTTTTAACCACCCTGAGGTAGACTACTAGGTACCGGTAAAATTTCAAACTACTGTTGTGACTTGTATCCTTTGGTATTTCGATTCACATGTGAATGCATTGAGACTGGAGGCATGAATCTTTATTGTCACACTTCCTCCGGATTAGAGCTCAACCGATATATCAACCCGATATTGCGTGTTTGCCGATATATGATATCGGCAGTAAACGGCCGATATATATATATATATACCAGTTAAAAAACCTAAAAATATTCGTAATAGTTGTTTTATTTACTGTTGATTGTGATTATTTTTAATGGATAATGCACTTATATGTGGTTTAGTATTTTTTTCAATTAAATTACACATAAGGGGGCACCAAAGTCTTCAGTGCTTAGGGCACCAAAGGGGCATAATCCGCCCATGCCTATAACCTATAGCAGGGTTTCTCAAACTTTTGATGTTGCGGAGCCCTTGAAAGGTTGAATATTATTCACGGAGCCCCAAAATAAATGTTAAAATTGTTACTTTCATATTAATATTCCTGAGCAAGTTAAAAGTACTTTACCTATTTCAAAATGCTGAACCTTTTTTAATAGGGTTAACACAAGTTATAAATAAATCTAAATTTTATTCTGAAGCTGTTCTCCCTAAATCAAAAATTTCCCTCGGAATATACAGGTATTGTTACACAATGACGACGTTAATTGCTTTTTTGTTCTCGTGGGGAATTATGAGTTCAATGTGAAAAACATGTTACCATATTATAGTCATCGGCGACGAAATGCTAAAAATAATAATCAATAAAGAGGTAAATCCACAACCCAAATTTCTTGATTGAAAAGCGGCATTCTAAAATATTAAAACTGAAACTTAAAATGGAAGATCACACGTTTGGTTTCAGCAGACTCACCTCAGATTGAAAACGCTTTTATAGACATTGTAAATCACAAAATTTGTTGTTATGTTAGGTTTTCGTCGTAGTAACTGCGAAATCTAAACACAGTCAATTGTGAGCGCGATGTACCTTTTTTTTCATTCCGAAACTACCGACGCAGCCGCACGCAATCAATTGTGCGCGCGATCGGCGATGTACCTTTTTTTCATTCTGAAACTATACCGACGGAGCTGATTGCAATAAAATAATTTTCTATTGTTCGTATTTTGCCCAGACATTGTGATTTTTTAAACGGCGATATCTTGCTTAAAAATAATCTCAAGTGCGAAAGAACAAATCAAGTTTGACAAATCCCAATATCGCAAAAATACGACCCCAATTTATTTGTAGTTGGCATTTTATCACATATTTTATGTCTTTTTAGAATAGTATTCTTTCATTTTAGTAATCCTAATAGTAATCTCGAATCAAACGTGAGTAACGATGAGCACAATTACATTATAACGACGAGACACGTTAAATGCTCCATCGGTCATGGATTGAATATTTTAAGCAACAGAAATCTCGTATTCCTTTTTTTTAATCGCGAAGAATGTTGCGCAGAAATTTCCGAATCCAATTTTGAACCACCTCCCTCTTAAGAATCCTGGCTGTGCTACTGCTTATAAATAATGTCATTTTTTATTCTGCCTCTTTGCCATATTTCGAGGCTATATTGTTGTCAGATTTTATCAAATCTGTTATTGCTTCTTTGAACAGTTACAAAATTAGTCAGTATTTTGAAGAGTAATCGAATAGCTCGCGGAGCCCCTGGGTTTCTCTCGTGGAGCCCCGGGGCTCCGTACGGAGCACTTTGAGAACCTATGACCTATAGTACTGCATTTAAATCAGTTGAGTTGATGTCACGAATTGTACAAAAACGGTATTAATAATTAACTATAATGTATGAAACTCAGAACAAGACTTGGTCATGTATGGATACTATCTCGAGGATCACAATTTACCAAACACTCATAGGAAAACACACATACCAAACGTGGGGCTTTCCTAATCAGATGTCACAATACCTAGCGCATGACTTATGTTCGTTTCTCATAATGACGCGATACGCAGCGTCGCAGGTCACGAGTGTAGAATGAATGAATAACTTGATACTATGTAAACAAGATATCATTATAACGGGCTGTATGTTGCCCGTTTTAGTACAGGAAAATAACAATATGTGATTGGGGTCATATAGCGAGAAATATGAGCTGGTTGTAAGTCAGGCCTGGTTTATGAAATTGAACAAGATACAGAAATATATTGTGTGTAATGATTCGGTAAACACGGACATTATTCTGAAGGTGTACGGTATGTGATAGATAAAATGAATGATTAACCTTGTACTGTGTAAACAAGTACCATTATGAACTGTTGTCTGTTGCCGATTTTGAAGAGCCATACGTACCGACCAACATCATAGGTTGCCATTTAGTACTGGGAAACGACAATCAGTGATTGGGATGGAACTAGTGAGGAAGGTAATTTAGTGGTAAATTGAGGCCCGATTCAATAAATGGATATCTTGTATGTGAACGCGAACATGAGTTGATAGAACATTCTAAAGGTATATATATATATGTGATAGAATAGATGGTGGTCACATCTGTTTCGGTATAAATAATTGAGGTGGAGCTTCATTATAGAGTAAGAGGTAGATTGATTTGTACACTAAGATTTATTTTCCTTTATTTTCCAATACCACCATAAAACAATCAATGCATATACGTTTCGTCAGTGAAAATATTTCTCTTTTTGATGCATCTGCAAACCTCGTTGAATTTTGTCAAAAATAGAATATTGAGTCGATCCAGACAGTAATGAAGATTGAATTAAAAAAAATTCTCTTTCAAATGGTTTTCTACTTCTTTAAATGCTTTGAATTTTGAAATTAGAACCATGATTATTAGAAGTCGGCTTCCCCATAGGAACACCTACATATTGGTGAGTGATCTCTTCTGGGTGATATAACATGTGAGGACACCTGAGCATTGAAGAATAGGCACAACTTTCCCAATGATCGTGCCGATGTGCCAGGATTGTTTAATTGGTTACCAAATGGTTGGCAGTTTTTTATATGATCAAGCCGACTTATCGCACATACACCAGCCGGTAAACAAAAATATATTTTGACGGAAAAGAGCAAGTAGGCTATCAGCTTTACAGAAGAGCACATGCATCACAGCCATTAATGCGCACTGGCCCAATTAGTGATGGCAAAACAAAATTATCGCCCGAACAAAAGACGGAAGCTAGTATGCTCTGCTCGAGGCTGTCATAAACGAGCACGGGAAGAAGGATAATAGAAGTAATTCTTCATATGGGAATGCTTTCATTATTTAGATTGTATAATAATATATAGTACTGTCACAGTAAGATGTATTGAATTAGACAGGTTGAGTGAGTACAACAGATCGATAAAATAAGTTATACGAGTACCTTGAGATCAATACGCGATGATAAGTATATAAGCAAATACATTCAAGAGTACTTGAATTACCGGTAACTGTTCTGTTGATTACCATTGTTCTTGGCTAACGTAAAACATGATGTGGTAATAATAAGTACCGAAATGTGTTTCCTAAAAATTTACGCAAGCTGTGATTTATAAATTCCCAGTAGAAAGCACGCAGTCACTATATAGAGTCATAGACAATTCTCAATAATTTACAAATAGTGTATCACTGCGCCAGTCTGGCAATACCAGTGCGGTATTTATGAACGTATTGCATCTTCGCCTCTTCCATGTCAATATAAGAGATGATTAATGGGAATTTACACCGCCTACGTTTGAGTCTTCAACTATAAACAAACCATTATAGAAAGTATGTACTTGGATAGGCAGTTAAAACTATCGCATTTAAAAAATTATATTTGACGTCCATTGAGTCAGTTTTATAACTCAAAAAAGCTACACTGCAAACACGACATAAAAATAGCCCATGCTCCTTCATTTCTCAAAAGAAGTGTATTGGCAACCGACAACCAGATGACGTAGCTACAACACCGTTAATCGATCGAGTCATATGTACATCATGTGCATAGTTTCTTCTGAAATGCACAGTTAATCACGTCTCGTATAGAAACTCGAGGTAGATCAGATGTAGTTTGCTCACTGTTTTTAGATTCTGAACAACATAAGGCTTACTCAGATTGCGATTTAACAGTTTGAATGTATAATTAAAATATATTTTTTTTATTCTAGTTGAATATATACCGGTATTTACATAAACATATCTATGGCTAGCGCACCTCCGCCGTATTCAGCAACGCCTTACCCAGCACCACAGCAGCCATATCCACAGCCTGGGTACCAGCAGCAAACGCCGTACCCACCGCAACAAGGAGCTTATCCTCCACAAGGACCGTACCCACCACCTCAAGGTGGTTACCCCCCGCAGGCATCTTATCCACCCCAGGGATATCCGCAAGCAAATTATATCACTACCGATACCAGACACGGAAAGCCACAAAATGTTGGTAGGTGATGTACAGATGTATAACCCTATATGGATATCACTAAAAGAATTTTTTTCATTTTCAACTTGCGTGCGTTTAATTACGAGCTGTGTTGAGTGACAAATACCTTTGTATCCGAAATAAAATTTCGCTGACGCATTGTGACGTCAGATCACGTGCCTCACTGGCACCTCGCGTGCGCATATAAACGAATATATATGCAATTAAATGTTAAATATCTGATATATCTATCTTAGTAGTTTTTGTCTGGACAAATTGCACATAGTAGGCAATGTTGAAAATCGTTTTATTTTACAGTAATCGTCCACGAACATGACAACAGACGAAAACAAGATTCAGACGCCGGAGATTGTTTTTTACTTGGATGTTGCGCCGCTGTAATATGTTGCTGTTTAATGGATTAATAAAGTACTGTATAAGACTCCGCACAGCGTCAAAAATTTGCACATTTGAATTCCACGCATGTATGCTAAATACAACATGTTAAAACCGAGAGTGCCGAAAGCTTGCAATTCGTTTTCATCAATCATCATCTGAAGGTTTTAACATTACTAATAAATAGAATACCGTGTTTCCCCGAAAATAAGACCTACCCTGAAAATAATACCTAGTCAATAACGCGAAATTTGGCTTAGTTGATAGCAAGAAATCTCTTCTACACGTTTTGAATGATTAATAATCTATGTTTAATAGTTATTTTAAATAAAAACGTGTTATTTACAAGTGAATGGATATCGGTTTTCATATTCCGTATATTTGAAAATCTCTCGTAATTCTCCACTTTGTAATTTTGTTTTTGATAAATAAAAATATAAGACATCCCCCGAAAATAAGCCCTAGTGTTATTTTTCGTAGGAAAATTGAAATAAGACTCAGTCTTATTTTCGGAGAAACACGATAACATGAATCATCAGTGTAGCCTACTATGAACGAACAGTTTTGCGCTTGGCAATTAGTGTTTAGAACTTTAGTCTGATTTTTATGATGCACAAGTTGCTTAACCCCTTCAATTGAATAACTGTTTGAGGAATTTATCATCGACTTGACCCTTTTAGGTCTGCGTATTATTTGTTTTAGCGTAGGATTAATATCAACTTATGCAATGTGATTGTCTATAACTTGGGCTCTTAATTATGACAATAATCGTCAGGATATATTTATTAATCATGAGAGTACATCTTACTATTGTGTATTGGTAATAATGTTCTTTTACTTTAGCATTGTTACTCATTCATATGTATATATTACTTGTGTGAATAATTGTGGTGTTGTAGTTTGATAATAAAGTTTTTTTTTGTAATTTTGTTGTATTCCACTGACTCCAGATGTATAAGTATGAAATGAGCTATCCAGTGATGAATGATGAGAACTCTCTTGTCTTGATTTGGTTCTGAATTCGAACTGTACAGCATTCAAATGCATGTGAGATCGCCTTCTAGAGGCATTGATGTAACACTAGGACTTCTAGTAAATGAACAGAAAGACCACAAAACATATATATAGTATTTGTAACATATTATACATCGTAAAATTAGTAGGGACGCATAGAAGAAGTTTTCTCAGACCTCGGTGAATGACACAATATCATGTTTACTAATGTGGATCGGTGTGTACCAGTGGGCATTGGCCGAGGGCAAGGGGCCATTGGACTTGCCAACCCTACGACTAAACATGTACAATGACGTCAGGTTATCTGGCACTTTGGAATTATATTCCAGTCTTAATGTTATATTTAAATACAGGTTATTACAAAATATACTTGCTTGTCGAAAATCGAAAATATTCATTCATAGAAATAACATACGGCGTAAAGGTTCTCTAATCAATCTGCAATATTTAGCCGTTCTTTTACAAAAATTTTGTCATTAATTATGAGGCGAGAAAGAGTTATATAATAATCCCATGCGCGGGCCTCCAAATCAGCAACGCTATTATCATGACTGTTCATCGTCGGTGAATGTAAATGGACCTGTACGCAACTGGCCTCTACTTGCATGAGCCATTCTCCAGTTTCAACGTCAATTACTGGTCAAGGTATCAACTCTAATATAAATTACTCCACCACATATTAGTTAATACACCCATGCGCGAAACCTTCTACAACGAACATACTGACAAAATTTTAGAAGTGATGTACATTTAATACATATTAAACATTAAAAATTCTGGCAACATTGTACAAAACTGACTGCATTTTGGACGAAACTGACTTAACTAATGGTGAAATTTACAATATTTTATGCTGTCATTCATGCGCCCAAAATTTCAGTCTTAATATGGGAATTTACAAAAAATCACTTGTATCTGGGATTGATACAAGCAATTATTGATGGCACATCAATCTATACATAAATCAAATTTATTCTGCGAACAATGATTCTCAATTTAGTTCATTGCAAACTGCCCATCCGACAATAAGTGTGTGAGATAACAAAAAATACAGAAAACAAAATCTGGAAGTGGTCAGACTGATTCTTTGCTTTCTTTACCGCATGATCATACTTCTACAACATGGTGAACCACCAAAGAGCATTTTTGTGAGTATTGTTAATGAATTTGGATTCTTCTATTTGAAAGAGTTTGGCTTATTAATACTATACGAGAGAGCAAAACATGCAAAATACACTTTTTTGTGTGGCTTTAGTTTACAAATGGCTAGCGATGAAAAAGCATGAGCCATACAAGAATTTAATTTCTAAATATACATGGTAGTATGCCGGGTCTTAATACTTGAAAATTCAATTAGTGCCCATTAATGGCTAACTCCAGACAAATTGAATTGTTACAATCCAGGAAAGGGACATTAATGACAAGTAAGTAATGTTTTCAAAGAATAAATTGGTCATGTACTAATAAAATGGTGGAATTCAATATTTCATTTCAAGTATTGAAAATATCAGTGAATTTTAATCATAAAAATTTAGTTCTTCTTATAATTCATTTGCATGAAAGAGAATAAATTCATTGTTGGTAAACATTACTGTTTTTGAGAAGTCATTATTTTAAACTCCAATTTTTCTTTAGTAGTCGTAAGCCTTCTACCTTAAAATATAATAGTTCCCATATAAAATGGCCGAGTTACATGCACGCTTAAGGTAGTTCATAAACAAATTTGGAGAAATAGAAATTGATGCAAGAATATTTTGAAGACCAAAATTATAATATACAAATTTCTTTATGGAATAAATTATTGCCTTGTTTTACAAATATCTGAGACGCCAGCAACTTATTCTCATTTCTAACTCAGCAAAATTAATATAAAGTTTCCAAGATTGTGAGTGGACATAAGATTGGGTAACAGAAAAAAATTAGTTTATCATTGATTTCCTCATTTTGAATTCAACCTTCCACCCAATTAAAAATAGGAAACAATTTTAGAAGAACTAGAGAAGACCGTACAATGAAAGTATGCAACGTTACAGAAAACAGGCAAGAAAAAAACAACATTGAAACAATTGCGAGTCTGTACAGAAGATAATATAAACAAAGGCAGAGTTATTTCTATGACACAATACAGAAGCCAAATCCATCAAGATTGAATGAAAGTTGAAAGAAATGACAATTATGATATTCATCTTTGACAAACTTGACTTTACGCAGTACAATTAATGAGTATAGTATAATTAAATACAAGATAAAAATCAGTCAAATTTGTGAGAGGTAAGTAAAAGTATTAAAATATACAAAGGACAGTTATAAAAACATTTCATAATTTTCAATTAGATTACAAAATCGTTTTATGATATATGTAGTGTGCCACTGTAACAAATATAAGAAAATCAAATATTTAGGACTGTCATGTTATAAAATTACATATTTTATTAAAACCAATTTCTTAATATATTCCACAATAAATTCCATATTTTCCATACTTTCAGCCCTTGTCATTTACAGTAGAAAGTGGCAGTTAGAATAGATGATAAAGCAGTATACTTGCGTTCCAAAGCATCGCTTATACAGGATTGTTTTTGCAAAATGTGACTACAGGTAAATACAATCCCGATGATAGAAAGGTTATATATATAAAGAGAGTTTGTTGGTGGTAAAAACTAAAAAATATTTCATTTCATGAAGTGAAGTAAGCACAATGAAGTTCTAAACTTTCCATCCAAAATAGGATTAGATGAATTGCTGTTACTGCTTGAAAATGCGCTACTGGCATCATAAAATGGATTAAGTTCAGTTCAAAAATGTGTCACAAATTCTTTGTAGAAAAACTTTTGAAGAGTATATTTCATGCAGTAGGAATATACATTTGAAAAGCATATGCCAATGAAGTAAAATGTACTGGCAAAAAAGCATTTATGAATTTCATTGTTTTTTACGCTAAATGGTTCACATGGAATGTCTTTTCAATATGCAGGCCAGAAAAAGCAACATTTCCTTCTCAGTAAATGGACATTGGATAGTCAATATAAATGGGGATTTGATTAATATCAATAGCTGTTTTTGCAATTGTTTTTCATTTTTTATCAACAAACATGCCTCTTAAATGTGAAGATAAATCGGAATCTCGTTCCTTCTGCATTTTATGTAGTTTTTTAAGCTCTCTTTTCACATCTTTTTCTAACGTTGGATCAAGTTTGACAACAAGATCGAAATCGGCTCGGCATTCTTTTTCATCCAGTTGAGCAGCATACGCTTTGCCTCGCTTGAAAAGTGCTTTCAAGTTATTCTGTTAAATACATACATAAAAAATCTAAACAAATCTAAAAAAAACAGCATTGCAATAACTGGATAAACGAATTTTCAACACATTCTTATATAGTTGTATTCAATAACCATTTATGATTTGCCAAACATTTTTTTTATCTTGCGACATTAGAGGTAGTGAGCGACTGAGCGTACAAAAAAGTAAAATTTGATATTGCACCATGAAAGCATGGAATTCAAAACCATAAAAATCCTTCGCAAGAACCACAATTCTGTCTCTAGTTGATAGTTATAAGCAAAAATAGTGCAGAACAGGAATATAAAGCATTGAATGTGTATCAATCAGGACTTACTTGACCATCAATTTTTTCCAGTACTTCAGTACAATTGGTGATAACTTCTTGATAAAGTCCCATGCAGAGATTACATTGAGCATGATTCAGCAACAATGGAATTTGCTTTTCATCTAATGAGCACCAATCCGGAGTACCGGGTCTCTCCTAAGATAAATATATATTCATATATAACTAAGATATTCATATAACTTGCATAGATTGCTACATGCCGATAAATTGGTAACATTCAAGGTCTTTATGTACAAGTGGGACAATTCCAAAGCAGATTTTCAAGATAGAAGAAACAATTACATAGAAGCCTGTGTGCGTGCACCATTACCTTCATCTGAATGTGTTTGAGACAAGCAATGCCATTCGCATATCTTTCCATTGCTTCTTTATATTTCTTTTCCTTGAATAATTTGTTGCCTTCCTCATGAGCTCTGATAATTCAAAAATAAAATCCAATTTATAGGATTACAATTGGGAATAAACAAATACTAAATCAATTTGATTGCAATAGAGCTGAACAATAAAGTACAGCACAAGTCGTAAAACAAGTCAATAGAGAAAGAACAAGCTCAGTTGTATGAAATGCATCACAAATTTGTTTGTGTCAGGACATAGCAAGTCTTAATTTCTACTGCTAATGTTACTCTGTCTGGTTATTGCAGTAATCAGGTAAATGACCATAATGGCTTCAGTTACGTTCAATTTCAAACCTTGAGAAACAAAGTCAGACCCATTTTGTGCATCCCCAGTTGACATGACTCGATTAACTATGAAATGAGTTATTTTTGCAACATTTTTAAGTTATGTAAACCTTGGGTTTGTAATCTGTTTATACCTATCTCAATTTAATACCCACTACATGGTTTTTATATAAAAAAAATGAATAAGCATGCACATAAACATTCTACATTATAGACATTTGTGGTCCATTTCTAAAAAGATAAGAATAATTTGAAAAATTCAATACAGAAAAAAGATCATTTTAGCCATAAATCTTCTTCACAGGCAAGATGCCAAGATTATGTCTGATAAGAAAGAGATAATCAATCAAAAAGCAAAGCTGTGTTTTAAGTATGGCCATGTTTTCATTTGTTTACACAGATTTGTTTTTCAAAAGGCTAATCAAGTTCATAAGGATAACATTCTAGCTATGTATAAACAAATACAGTGAATCATGAACACATTAAAAATGTTGGGAGGTATAAAAAGTTTGATGTATAAATAAACATTGCCTAGAGGTATTTTACCAAAAATTGCTTTGGAAATGTAAACAATTATTTTGACATTTGAACAAATATGTTTATTGTTCACGTTTTTGAAAATTCGAAGTTGTATTGAAAGATTTTATCATCATAGAGTAATGTTCATTAGCTTTACTATAGAAAGTAAAAAATGATGTTTTTTAACTGGGTTGAAAATTTTGATTCATTTTTTAGTTTATAATAACTAGGTTTTTCATTGTTTTTGAATAATTCAGATAATAAAAATTACTATTTGTCTTCAAAAATTAAATATTTTTATCAGAGAAAACATGCCCCAATTTTGCTGCGAAGCATTCACAAGGATGAATAATACTCCATAGATTATAATTAAAATACCAACATAATGAAAAAGTGGAAAACGTATGATCATCGAACAATATACCACTACCTACTTTGGTACAACATCTGCCATTTCATTTCCATCCATCTGCCATAATTCTCTTTGATAATTTCCAAATTCTTCGAACTAAAAATAAAACAAACTCAGTTTATTGCAACCACTAAATAATAGTATCCAGGAAATATATATATATATATATATCAATAACAGCTGAATATTGGTATGTTTCGTCTGATGATTAAATGTATTCGGAATTCCAGATCATAAAATATTTTTTGAGGATGTATTCAAAATAGTCCAATATTTGGATATGGCAACATGTTTACAATAATAAAAATGAAATAACATTGTCTGAGTCACCATCACCATCAGTTTTGGCCATAACCAGTTCTATTACAAAAATAGAAACACAGACACATTGAATACAGTTAAAAAGAATATACTTGATAAAAACAATATCATAGGATTCAAGCAATATAGAAGTAAAAAAGGCGGTAAAATAATATTGCAGAAAAATTGAGATTTTTAGTGGTTTGATTTGATTGAGTGGAATCAATGAATTGCACAGAGAAATTCTAAATAACCCAACTATTATGAATTATGATACAGATGTCGCTGAAGATGACACAACTATGATAACACATTCATAAAAAATAAATCATTTTTCAAGTATTACAATAAGATTATCAGTATCAGCTAATCACAATTTTAGACAATATTCTGAAATACCTTACAATTACAAGCTGTTCAATTATCTAAATTCCATCAATAATTACAGGATGAATGGCATACTGATAATTTTAAATGAATAAGTTCCCAGAGGGAATATTATTCAATGACCTGTTAGGTATACTAAAAGTAAAAACTAGAATAAATTGAATTATATTATATTGTATAACATGAAAATAAAATAGGAATGAATGAATAAAAAGGTTACTATCAGCAAAATATAACTCAATATGCTGAATCCCTAGAGATTAAGTGAAATCTAAAATAATCCGCGATTGACCCAGTAATATATTGATGATAGACTGATTAAGATACCAATAATAAATATATCAGTAGAAAACTAGAAATACAGAATTAACATATATCTTGTGGTAGTTCACAAAATTGCCAATTGCCAATTTACCTTGAGCAACTCAAATTCAAAATCTAGAGGTCCAGGCTCCTTCTGAAATTTGTCCAGGTCATGATAACCAAGTCCATGATCCAACAAATTCATACCACATGTGTGAGTTGGCTTGACATTCTTGCCTAAATTAGTTTTTAAAATGAAGTAATAAGAATGATCTTTTACCTATGTGATGGAATATAATTTACACAACTAGTCATAGACAGAAAGCTGATAAAGAAAGCAGGTTTATGAAAATGTTTGAAGTGAGCATAACCTAACAAAAATATCAATAATCAGACTCATTCAGTGATAATAAATAATACCTAATATCGGCCTCGAATATCTCTTTTATTAAATAGAGTATACAGTAGTTACACATATAAGTTTATACATATAATAAATTTGATGAATTTTTAATTTGAAGTATCATGGTATATTTCTACCTAAAAGTTAGAGAGCTGAAAATACGATTTAAAAAAAATTAAATACATAATTAATCAAAGAGAGTAGAAGCTTTTAATGATTTGAAATAATAAAAAGTACGGGATCATATTTTTTGACAGTTTGGTAATTCATATCTTATATTGGTAAAACGAAGATATGAGAGGAAGCTCTTCGAATATTTAAGTTTTATAATTGAGGAACATATTACACCGCATGGAAAACTTGCAGATACATGTTTCAACTTTGTCTTGATTCTCAACATTCAAAATTTTACGCTACTGTAGCAGGAAACATGTTATTTTTCCAATTTATTCGTAATATTCCAAAATCCAGACAAAATAATGTTCATCAAAATCATATATAAATAAAAGTTGCACAATGACTTGATATACATAAATAATAAATCGTCAATGTTTCTTACCCAGATACAAATCTCTCAAACTTTTCGAAGCAGCTGGATATCCGATTACATATTGAATTGGGCATGAAAACACAGCAACTTCACCAACAAGCATAGTTTTGATACATTCTTCCCAGCAATCTAGCTTGAAACTTCTTCCCATGAGAAGTTCAAACGGTTTCCCAAAATTTCTTGAATCATCCAGAACAATTCTGGTCTAAAAACAAATTCAAAAGTGTTACTAAATTGAGTTGTTCTGAAACCCTGCGGTCCGAAAAATAAATTAAGATTGGTTCATACTGGGCCGGTTCATTTAAATTTAAAGAATCCCAACATCTGATCAACAACTAAATATCGAAAACCAGCTAAGATTGAGCTGGTAGGTGATAAACACTTTCTTAAAAAATAATTTCTTAGGAACACCTCCAGTTTCGAAGTTTGGCATGGGCTAAATTTCAATGAAAATATGAATGTTGGGCTGGGTTTTTCAGATACAATAATAGATAATACTAATTTGCCATAATATACATTTAATGAGGCTCCGACACTAGTTTTAGAATTTGAGGTAGTCATTATTGTGGTATCATAACGAATGACATCATCAAAATTCAGTTAGGTATGAAGAATCAGATAAACTAATTTTCAGGCTCACAAAGTTAAGACCTGGTTTTTGTTATCTATTTACTTAACAAAACAAATATCAAATGCTTACCTTGATGTCATGAGCATTTTGAATGGTCTTGAAATGAAAAGTAGCTTTTCCTTTGTCACTAAAACTTGGTTTGTCACCCTGTACGGCAGATATAACTCTTTTTTTAATTCCTGTTTTTCCAATTGTTTCTACCATAGTAACCATGTTGTTACTGCATGGAGAAAAGTTCGGCATTTATCACCAAACTATATACGTATAAGTCTTAAAAATAAAATAAACTATATGCAAGACAACAACTGCAAACGAGAGGCAAACGTGCATGATTAGAAAATGTAAAAAAAGACCAAAGTAACTTCATCAGAGTAGTAACGAAAACAATCTGTATTATATATTGTGCATCATCATTTCTGGACTCGTTCACATACAAAAATTGAAAATTGTCAGATGACAAAATTTACATTTTCCATTAAAAAGTTTGGGTTTCTTTCTTTTGGTAGGCACTTTTTATGCAACTACAGACTATAAAAGCAACAAATTTGTCAACAATACATAACACAACGTACTGATTAAAGTAAAATACTTCATTATGTTAACGCAATTGAACATTTTCATTAAAGTACCAGTATCACGAAATAAGGACCCAAAATTTAATATAATATTAGATATTATGAAGATCATATTGATGCCCATAGCGGTTAGACAAATAGTCTGAGAACTTGAAGACAAACTAGGTTGAATATAATTTTGAGTTGTGTAGGTAACTAAACGTTTTTTCATAAAAAATGAGTAAAAATATGTGTATTCATTGGAACAAAACAGGAGGTAAATTGTTTCACAATGACGAGAAAATAAATTTTTCAAACAATGATGAAGATTATAAAAAGAGCATTTTCATGATTTGGTACTATTAAATACAAAAGACAAGTGGAACTTGGCATAAAAATCGGTGAAAAAAAATACAGAGACATGTTCATATCTTATAAATAAATAAAAGTTTGTAAGTTGCTGGAAAAATTCCGAATTGCTAAATTATGATTTCTTTAAAGCTAGATGCTGCGTTATTTGCATTCTTTTATCAGCAGATCTTTCAGCTAAATCATGCAAGACATAGCTTGTGAATTCTTCAACTGTTTCAGTTCGTAAAATGGAATGGTTAACTCTTGGAGATTCGGGTCGCCGTCGTAAACTATAACCACCAACTACAACGCTAGAAGATGGAGGATTTACATTTGAAACGCTGTCATTTAACGTTGAAATAATGCTGCTCTTCCTTCTGGAGCGTTTCATACTTGTTTTAGATTGGTTTTCCGTAATAATAATATCTCTCAGCGGAGTGGATGAACGTCTGGACGAATTGATGCGAGCGCTTACAGAACGAGATCGAGTACTTCTTGTACTAACTGACATGAAACTTGTGACAGATGATACATCTGATACATCATTTGTGACCTCCGACTGACGAAAAGTGCAGTCACTCTCTTCTCCTTCCGAATCTGTGACGTTTATGGTCATTTTCGTCAAATTAGATGGACAAATGGTCGTATTTGCATCGGACATGGTTGCATTTGGTTCGTGACGATGAGACAATGTCGCAACTGATCTAATATCAGATTGATGTTTATCCAGAAGCATTTTTTTCCCAATACTTTCATCGTGAATTTCCTCAGTCTTGATAAGATTGATTGAAGCAGATTGAGTTGAATTACCAATTATGTGCACATCATGGATATTTTCTTTGATATAATTCTGCAATTCTAAATTTTGTTGTTTAATTTCATTTAAAAGCGAGTTGTTGATGCGATTGTAATCCTTATATCGACAAACAGAAAGGAGTAGAACTAGAAGAGCAAATCCAGAGAATACTTGTCGACAAAGCCACGTTTGTTCATAAATCAATTCAGGTACCATAGCACTGAGTGATCCACTAGCAAAACTTGTATTACCATCAATAGGATTTACATAGTAATAAGTAATCATACGTTCTGCTGCAGCATTCATCATAAGAATAAGGAACAACCAAACTCTGGCACTGCTAGTTCTGGTTGTAGATGTAAGAATGTATGCCATCAATGTCGAACCAACGTAGAATCCGAATGTGTAAATGCTAGAAAATTCACCAAGGACAGTTTTTTGTAACACTGCGACTCTGTCAAAAACTTCGCTAAAAAGAGCCCGTTGTTCACTTATGATAGCCTTGGTCTCAGCATGAGATCTTTGCACATCCAAAACTGATTTTTCCATCGAATTCTTCAATTTTTCTTCATTTTGTAACAAAATTTCTTGATTTTCTAAAGATTTACTTTGTTGAGCGACCATTTCTTTTGCTACATCTGCACTGTTTTCCAACTGTGTAGCAACCTCTGCAGAATTATCAGCAAGACGTGAAATAGTGTTTTCAGTTGCTTCGTGCCATGCTTGATTTTGAAGATGAAAACAAATCTGCTGCGTATGTGTAAAAAATTCAGTATAAGCGTTGAATGCAATATCAGGTATAGCTTCTGAATCTGTGCACGCTGAAATTGGTTTTTCATTAGGACATTCTGGTATATCTCGACCAGAAGCTTGCAAATGACATCGAGCAAAGGCATAAGCAATCCTACGTTGTACCTCATCGGTCAGTTGTCTGCACCCTGCCTGCAGAACACTAAGCGCTTGCATCCAACATTGGCCATAACGCATGTGCTTCGTTTGGTCATATATTTTTTGGAGCTGATTTTTGGCTGCTTCAGAGCTACCAGGTGATTCTACTTCAAGTTTTGAAGCAAGAGTTGTTTGAGAGATGATTAAATGGACAAATGTTATGACTATATACAAATTCATAATGTACTTCCAAACGGGAAAACTCTTGTACTACAGCTCTTATGTAAACTTAAGATAAAAACTAATTTGACAGAACAAGTATCTTCATAAACAAATAAATATCTGGAAAAAAACAAAGAGAACAACTTAATTCCCACACCTCAAAAAATTTGCAAACTTTTTTCTTTTAATGAAAATGAATTTACAAAAACTTCTCATTTTTCCTATTTTTCAAAGTATGAGTAGTGAAAATAGGGACGAACCATACTATTGCTAGCAGGGACTGCAGCATATGCTACCATAAAGAATGGATATATCAAAACACAAGGAAAGCATATTATATCATGCTGTAGTAATTATGCTTGAATTTATTATGATGACTCTCCTCTATGATGCCCCCTTCCTTACAGACTTATTTATTTTCAGAGTAGTCTCAAGTCAGCATCTTCCATTATTTTACACAACCTAGTCCTCGTAATATTGTGTTCTGGTGTACATGAAAATTAACAGAAATCCACATAAATCATTCAAGTTATCTTGACATATTTTTATTAGATTTCAGATAGAATAGTTTTTTTTTGTTATTTAGACCTGGGATGTCAAACTCGTGGGTATTCGAGGGCCGCATTGCATGTTGGGAACTGTGCCATGGGCTGCAAACAGTTTTTGATATATTTTGATAATGAATAATTAAAGCTTATTTTTGAATATGTATAGTTTGTGACATATATTGTGATGTAGTTAAACATCAAATAAAGTTTTGTTATTTTCTCAAATTTCTAATGTCATTTGCATATTAATTTCTTGCATTTCACTATTATTTACTGTATTTATTACAGAAAATCATAAATTTTTATATACAACTATCCAAAAGTCGCAAGTTGTGCTGTGCCTGATATATCACACATCTCGTCAATTGCTAGGGAAAAATATTCAAAGTCAGCAGAAGCAAATTTTATTTGTTCTTTCAAATTTGCAGTCATCTTATCAATTCTAGTAGTAACTGTATTTCTTGTCAAAAATAAATCTTTGAAAAGTGTTTTCAACTGTTTTTACAAGGCAATTTTTTATGAAAGCTCCATCAGTATAAGGCTTTTCAGAGACTGCAACCATCTGGCTAAGTTCATAACTGGCTGAAAAAGTGGCAACATTACTTTTACAGATTGTTTTGAAGCAGGTTTGCAGCTGATTTAGCTGTGCTTTTAACTGCAACAGTTTTATGGTTCAAAGAAGATCTTTAAATTTTTCATATTGAATGCTGTGGTTATTCTGAAATGTCTACTTATATTGTATTTTTTCATTGTACTGATGGAAAAGTGACAAATTAAACAGTGTGCTTTAGAATTTTGAGAAATGCACAATAAAATTGCAACTCACATTTTTCTTGAAAAAATGAGCCTTCATGTACACGTCAACCAACATATGGACGGCAACCAACAGACATGTGAAACAAAAAAATATTTGTGATGAAAAAAACCCTGCGTATGGATTGTATATCGGATCCACCTTTAGTAAATAAAATAAAACAAAATACCACACCTTCAAAAAGATACAATATGCAGTTGCGGCAATCGAGCCTCGTCTTCTATGGCAATTGCTTTGTTGATAAACGTATCTCTACATTTGAGCCTATCTGGGCCAAAACGTCTGTGAGTCGTTTTTTATATTTATTCTTGTGAACGTAGCCGAATCTGATTCAAGTATAACTAACTTCTGAACTCATATAGAAAACCGGTATATAGACTAACTGCAGTGGTTGTTTAGTAATTCGAATCGTATTCCGGTTTACCGTACCAATCAGTCAATATCAGAATATGCTTGTACCGGTACCGTACCGGTACTGTTGCGTTACAATTTTAATAACACAGTAACAGGAATGGTCAATACTGTAAATTATGTTATCAATGTATCAAGTCAGTAAACATGTAAATAGTCTAAATTGCAAAAGTTGATACTGTAATATGGGCTCTCAAAGCAAAATGGACGGTGCGGCGCATCATGCTACAGTGCTAAGCGTTTAGGACAGTAGGAATACGATCGCCACCGCATTTCTGATAACCCTTCGTGGGTTCGAATCCCATGCGAGGATGATCATGTGCTAGAGGATTGCTGGACTCCTCCCCACCGTAGGATGGTTTACGTAACCGCTGGTTGGTTACGGCTGCCTCCACCAATCCACCATCAAGTCCATGCTTCCGAAAACAAATACCGTAAAAGCGCCTAACTTCGGACAAAATTACTATATTTTCGTCAATAACTCGGCCATTTATTGTCCAAACGGTGCCAAAATTGATCGGTAAAACATTCGTGCGGTAATTTACATTCCCTGCAAATTTCGGTTCAATTGGACTATTTTTACTATTGAAATAATCGATATTTCTTGCCATATGACCGTTATCCTTCACTGCCCTAACTTCGGACAATCATTTTCTTCACTGCGTAACCGCGACGCACAGAGAGAAAGAGGCTTCCGATGCGGATGACGTAATCTCGTCGTTGCGTGAAGATAAGACGCTCGATCGTCGTCGTAACGTAACATTGACGTCACGACGAAAATGCATTATTTGAAACTTCCGTCGTCCTATGTTTACATCTTTCGTTCGTCATTTTCGATACTTCAGATGAGTATAATAACACGTTAGTCATTTTAATCAGGAAATGCATACGTAAATATATCTGATGCAAACCGTTTCAATCCACAATGAAGTATTTTAACGGGCTTCTATCGAAGTCTTTGAAGTATTAATATTCTCAACGGATAGCTTTTTTTTATTCTGCGCGGTTATCTTTATAAATGATAATTTATATCAAACACACGGTAAATCCGATTGTAAAGTTTAATTTAAAATTCAACTTAATCTTGTAAACATGTAGGTCCCGTTTATTTGTTGGAGATTAAATTTATTTTTAATTTCGAATAAAATTCACCCAGGCCGTATTCAATAACTGTCATTTCGACTACTAATCATAAAATAATGGTTAAGTCAGTGCACTGTGCCATATGGACGTTGGAATTATCATAGTTTTATATATTCGATTTTTAACGTCATCGATTAAATGTGACATGTATTTTCATTAATGTAATTTTGGCATATATTCATACATGACCGAACAAAATACAAAAATATTACATTGGAACGCCGTCTTTATCTTAACGGAATTTGTCATATTGGCTCCGTTGTGTCTGGCGTCAAAATTCATTTCCGCGACGCAGTGTGACGTCGTGTCGGAAGTGAGCGAAAAATAATCTACGTGAGGTTGACGTAATTTTTGACGCTGCGTGAAATCTTAATATTCTTACGGAATTTATAATTCAGAATTTTAGGTTTTATTTAAATCTCGTACGACATCTTGCGATCACTCAAATGAATTATATACATTGTTGTCGCCCTCTACCGAATGATGGTATTTTGACGATGATAGCTTCAGTAGTAGCGACGCTCTGCGCCGTTGAATGCCGGGCAGTCAGTTTTCGGCAAAATTTCCGTTTTTTTACCAAAAAAATAATTATTCAACATTAAAAAAGATGAGAATAGATGTAGATATAACAGCGCAACCTATAATAATTAAAATTAGCAATATACAGCGCGTTTTAGCCAAGATATGGCCGTTCAAAAATTTTGTCCGAAGTTAGGAACTGTCCGAAGTTAGGCGCTTTTACGGTACCGTAGCCTAACTGGCTAACTAATCCCATACCCGACCTGGACTGGTAACCGGACGAGAGGCCGTGGTTCACCATATGATTACAGGATTAAGCCGTCTTATCAGCTTTCCTCTCCCACGAATAAATATGTAAATCCTATTTTCAACAGGCAGACATGAGACAGGCATGCTTTCATGTTAGAGATAACACAGACTAAACAAATTTTTTCCTTTGTTATTTAGTTTGTAAACTATATTAAGCATAACGTTATCAACACTGCAAAAGCAGAAAAGTGGAGCGATCCTACCTTCCAATAATTACAAGAACCTGCATTGCAGCATTGACTGGATGATAATCTGACACTGAACGGGAAAGACGAGGATATTAATTTACTCACTGCCCAATAACGCGGCAAATGACGCTTTTTTGTCAAATCTAAATACATTGCCAATTCGTATTCATGAACAGGACATTTTTGGTTTCTCCAAATAAATTATCAGTTTAGTCGACATATAAGAGAACCGGTAGGGTCCCCGGCGTTAACGACACTCGAGAAAGCTCGCACAGATTGTTGCTCACTACCGCTCATAGCGGAGCGATGAATTTGAACCAAACGCCTGTAATTAAAAAAAAATGAGCATATTTACAGTTTACACCGTCGCAACTCCCAGCACAAATTGCAGCTGGAATTTCATCATTCTATACCACGTATAGTCGGCGGCTGAGTGTCTTGAATTTCTACAGAAGTCAAAAATACGAATAGCATTATTCTATGAATGGCAAGTCAAATACGACGGGGCGCTGACATTTCAAGACTAAAAGAATAAATATACATCACCACGAGAGACCTTTTTCCTAACGAACATACCCTTTTCAGAGGCGAAACTACAGAATTAAAAACATACAAATGTCTCATATTTATTAGAATAAGTTTAAATATTAAAACTCTTTGTTATATGTCATTCAAAGTTTTGCAAACTACTCAATGATTTATACAGTTCTCTACACTATCAAATATACACATACTACTTGAATGGTAAATTTCAGTACAAAACTTCAGGAGAAACTAATGAAATACATAACATCATATAAATAATGAGTGATAAATTTCCACACTACTCAACAAGAAAAGTGTTAAACACACAATGAAAAATATTGAACTCTACAAGCTTTGGTTACAATTTTAAAAGTCAAGTGACTTCGAAAACTAGCGCGTCCAAACTCGTGAAATTGGTCAAATAAAAAAACTTGCAATAAAATAAGATCGCTCTATTTGCTTATAAGTTACATATTCATAAAGTTAAACTAACAAGAGTCTGAAATACTAGGGATGTTGACTATCAAATTATGACACTATGATTACACAAACACAGTGCCTCTCTCACAATTTTAACACAATATATAAAATTTGGTCATAAAAGTATTCACAGTCTTATTTGCATTATAGTAATATTCGTAATTCATATTGTTAATCTTGAAACTTAGCATGATATGTTGCAAGCTGCAGTTGTCTTCTTAATCTGTCTGCCTCAATTTCACGAAAATATGCATCTTCATCATCTCTTGCAATCATATCTTGTAAATCACCAATTTCTTTTTCCATCTTCTGCCTCAGTCCACGTTTCATTTGACGAATCAACTGTGAGATGCAAAATTTATGACTGTCATGATCGTTATTTACTAACTATATTACTGTTATATTTATTGAATCAATAAACGCTCATTAATATGTCAGTCGCATGATGAGCGAGGCGAGAACACACATTTTAATAATATGAGGCATCTATATCAGGGTGGTCCAAGGTTGGCGGGCCGCAAAATCTTTTGAAAATGTTTCGCGGGCCGCAGTCGGAGAAAACCCAAAAATGATCAAAACAACGCAAATTTACTCACTTTAAATAAATTTAAGAATGGGGTTTTACTGTTCTAATCAGATTTTTGAGGAGGATATAGAAGCCTTTAGTTATTTTAAAATTGCTTGCCGAGAAATAACGTATTTTTGGTATATTTATTTTATCATGTTTGGTTTTGTAATGTCTTAAAATTATATTCTTTTGTGACAGATATTACTTGAAAACACACCAGACACTGTGGTTTAAGGTTGTTATAGGCAAGGAAATGCGTTTCCTCCCAGTTTTCCTAGGTCACCTTTTTTCACACCGATTGTATGATGAATTGTTATAGTTTCGTCCGTCCGTTTAAGTTGGGACTCGAGACTCAGCTGAAAAAAGATCTGGATCGCGAGGCGATAAGTCAGCTCCACGGTTCAGCACTGCTGTCAACATAGCCACAGCTCGAAACTAGAGGAGTGTTTTTACTAAAATAAAGGCACAAGACGTCTCTCCAAATGAGGAGTTACTTGGCGCGAGCTTAAGGTTCGAAGTTTATTTTGCCGGTACCGGTCACAAGTCGTCATTCCCATATTGGCGCCGTTTTGACGTTTATAGATACAACATTGAAATTCCCTGATTTCAACAAACATTAATCACGACATCGGGATTCAAAAAAGTCCCGCGGGCCGCAGTTTGGACCACCCTGATCTATATTATTGTATTGCATTTGAATCAAGTGCAGTTTTACGTATTTTGTGGCGTCTGAAGGTGCCGCAAGACCATGATAAGAGACGCCGCGGTTCGTTCGTGGCAGGTGCTGCCATGAAGTGGTAAGAACTGCGCCTCATTTGAATTGAAAATTTACAATCACCTTCATTTGAGCTGCATCTCGAACTTTTAAATCATTTCGTTCATTTGCAAGAGTGTCTGCCAAAATATTAAACTGATCTTTGTAATAATTTTCAAGGCTTTGTATTTCATCAAGTTGTCGTTTTTGTTGTTCTTCTCTTTTATCTCTTGCATATTTCCGCAATTCTCTCAATCTTGCTCGCTGGATTGACAAACCATCTTCAAAAAGTCGCTTGAATATCTGAACAAAAAAAACAATTGAAGCTTCATTATCAAAGATTGGAGCATCCGGATTTCATAAAAAGAAACATATTATTTTAGAATTAGGACTTCAATTATTTCAAATTCAAAAATCAAGCTACCTCGCTGTAAAATCGCAACAAAACCATAATCATAGCATCTTGATATGACAAAGTTGTCGTACATCTAAGGATGGGCAATTCAGAATATCGAAACCAGAGGATTCGAATCCAAGAGGATCCTATACCTAGATTTTGTTTCTGCCTGTATGGCGCCAGGTTTTTCTATTTTGGGTTTCTAATTTATTAATCAAAGACGAGTGGTTTCTCATGCATCGAAATCTTTCTCGTTTAATTAGGCTTCCCGCTGCTTGTCAGCAGGGAACCTATTGTATTCCTGTGTTTTATTATTATTATTATTTATTTATTATTATTATTTTTTCAAATTGGTCCTACAAACTTGAAATTCACCTCAAATGTGCAGAAGTTCTCAGCTAGCAATAAAATGCAAATTTTTTTTTACGCGGGAAGCCTGTTAAAGCTGCACGCAGCTCTAGTTATATTTGAGCTTGCTCTCAAAGAACCCGTTAGGTACATCCCCACTTCACTATGGAAATTGCTAAGGCTACAAAAAACAAACCAGTCAAGGCAATCATGTTAAAATACCCTTATCAATTAGTAGTAAATTAAACTTAATCTATGATATACAATCTCATGGTGGTTTTGAAACTGAATAAAACAAAAACAAAACTGAATGGAGTTTCATGTTTACCTTTTCTTCCTTGGTTCTCCGCTTCATCATCCTACCTTTCATTTGCAAATGATAATCTCTGAAATCAGAGTGAAATTTAAATGAGAGATATTCCTATTTGAAGTTGAAATAATTCAAGCATTTTTATTCATACAAAAGCGGAATATATTTGAAATGACTTCGAATAAAGAATTAAACATGATTCTACTCAGCATAATAGCATTGCTAACTAAAACTCAATGTTTTTGTCATTACCAAATAGTGAAAATTAATGCTAAACTGAATTTTGCACACCATTGACTACTCTTACTTATAATATTTCCTGATTCGAGCTGTCTGTAATCTCCTGTCTCGTAAAATTCTTTGAGCTTCTTTTTGTTTTGCAGCTCGTTCTTTCACATCTCTGAGATGTCTGGTGTGTTCGTGATCTTTTTGCATTATGCTGGTCAGTAACTCATGCTTGAGATGGGCTTCATGTAACTGAAAAAATAAAGTTGTGTGAAGATGTTGTTTGCGTCACTCAATGCAATTGGACAGTTGAGTTAGTTTTCTGCTTATGATATAGTTCTTATTTTTCTGGATGTTTTTTCTCTGCATAGTGCATGCAGCCATGCCCCTATTTGATATTTAATAATGCATAATTGGTATTATGGTACAGACACTAGTGTTAGGTAAAATTCATTTTTTCAGCTCTAGCATTTATGCAATTTATACAAATTCACACTGCAAAGTGGGAATAGTTAGATTAGAGAATAAGAGAAATCCCACTCATTTGCGATAATATTACGAGTGTATTTTGGAAAATTGCAAAACCTTGTTTAACCGTCATACTGATTATTACCTGCATTTCACCCTGACGCTTCTTGTTTTTATGATCAAATGAAGCTTTTGTAAGATGCTCAATCTGTCGAAATTGTTTGTGCCACATATCATTGAGAGTTGCTGCAGGTAATTCAAGCTGTGGAAATTCTTCGAGTAATTTGGGAAGAAGATCATATTCATTTATCGACTCAATGCCAGCACTGAGTGGTGCAGTAGCTGCGGTATATGGAAGTCGTTTGGGAGCAGATCGCTTGGTCGTAGCTTTGCATTCTGAAAAAAAAATAAAGATATTCAGAATTAAAAAAATGTACAAACATGTGAGAGACTGAGTACCGACTGTTACAGGAATCGTGTAAGTTTGCAAATTGTTTAGTTATTTACATTTTAAAAACAGAGATTGTAATATTATTTGAAAAAAATGCTATCACAGAAGTCCAGAGTAAACTTGAATATTTTGCATGCTAAGTTAGTGATGAGATATGAAGTGGAGTCTTGGATCTAACTATGCTAATATCACAGGATAAAAATCTTAGGTTCATACTTGACCGACCACCCCATCTAGGGTGTAAAACTCAGTATTGGACAGACAAACAAGAGAGGTGTTTAATTAAAATGCTACATTGAAAAATTATCTGAATCTACGAAATTTGGAGTAATTTATTCTCTGAATTTTTTTTTCAATTTAAAACGTATTTGATATTCCAGCTGAACAAAGAGTTAACTTGCTTTCCGGGCTCAGCCAACTTTTCAACTTGGCTGCATCAGTCATATTATTTCTCTTCCTCATTGATTTCCGCGGCACTCTTCTTTTGCCTTGTTTTTGTTGTTGAATTGTTTCTTTTACCTTTTTAGTACAAATATAGCCATAAGGCCTATAAGTAATAGTATAATTTATACAAAGTACTAAAACCAGACTAGAGTTTGCTAACTTGTACATATATTTTCACAACAATCATTACTACCTTCTTTTCAGTGTCAGAAACTTTTCTTCTCATCGGATTCAGTTTTTCTTTTTCAGAATCTTGAACTTCATCCAGATGATCTTGATAACTTCTTGCTAGAATCTGAAAGAACCAAAAAAAGTTTATTTTTTTAAATATAAATTTATATTTTTTTGTTTGTTACTTGCCTTGTTTTTCTCTTTTTGTAACGTCTTCTCCTTTTCAAGTAAGTCTCTGAATTGTTTTAGTTCTTTTGCAGTTTTAGTAGAAACTGTATCTTCAAATCGAACATTTTTACGTCTACTTCTGCCTCTTCTGGGCACAAGTGAATCTGCATAAAATGAATTACCAGGATAAAAATGGCATAATTTTCCAAAATGTTAATAAAATCAGTTAGTTGTCTTCCCGACAAGTAAATTTTCTATCAATATTATCATACATTTGTATCATATATTTATGATGAATGCGCATCAAGGATTCTAAAAAGCCATTATAAAAATTAATGTTTTACCATCCAAAGATTCTTCTGTAGTTGCTGTGTCATCCGCAAGACTAAAATAAGAAAAAATCTGTCATATAAACTATAAATTCAAAAGATTATTTTATATATTCGAACACAGTTACCAAATGAGATTGCTAATACGATAACTTGGTTGAGAATGAAAAAAAATCAATTACTCAAGAATGGAGTGTTTATATAACAGATAAAAAAAAATGCTATGAATGTATTCAGTTTACCTTGTATGAAGATCATCACTTGAAGCTGTCAATTCTGGTCTGAGTCTTGAAGATGAAAAATATTCTTGCCTTATTTTCTTCGATTCTTCAACAGTTTTCTGTAAATTATCCAACATTGCTTGCCAATCCTTTTCTTTTCGAGGTGGAAGCATTGTAGGCCTGAGGGTAGAATCATATTTTTGTTTATTATTCTGCACTGTCATAAATTAAGAAGTTTTTAATATGTATATAATCCATTCAGAAATTTTTTTCCTGAATTGATTTGCATTGACTGTTTAATGCAAGATAATAAATTCACCAGACTAGACTATATTAAATCGAACTAAAACTTATTGTACGTCTTCATATATGTGTAATATATCTGCAACATAAAAATTACCGAGAATCTATATTTCGCTGTGATGAATCATCATCTTCATCTAGTTTTCCTCTTCCACCACCATCAGCAACATCAATGGATTCTGATCCTGAAGATTCCTGATTAAATCTTGAGTGTTCCTTTTTCTGTGCAATTAGGGAAAAATTGACAAGAGAAAAAAGTTGACTAGGATAACAGAACACGAATAATTCTGATTTATTGAATTATTAAAATTTTAACAACTCTCAAATTTTGGTGCCATCACATTTGAACCCACGTACATTTGAACCAACGACAATTGCACCTGCATACTATTGCATCTATGAAAATTTTTTTTACGGATATTCGAACCCATACTAACCCTAACTCATGGATTTTAGCACCCTCATATAAATTGATCCCACGGATATACGGGTGCAAATGTATGGGTTCAAATTTACGTGGGTTCAAATGTACAAGTCACCTCGAATTTTACCTTGAGTAAAAATGACGTATGTTTGTCATCCAATTCAACATCAAGTGCTTGTCTTTGCCTTTCACTATCCATACTACTTCCACTATCACTAATAACTATACCAGAACCAGGAGGAGAGGGAGGTCTCATCGAAGGCACAAAATCTCTACTTCCATTTTGGTCTGTTGAGTTTAAGCCATTTTTAAGGTGAGATAAAGTTGATGAAAACCCGTTTAATTCTTTAGGAAGTGATTTATAGCTGTCCATATCTGATGGAACCGGAGAAATACTTGGTAAAGCATGTTTTAGAGTGTCGTTCCTCGGAGATAAATCAGTGGTTGCACGCAATGTATGATCGGAAAGTTCTCCATCAGAAATATCATCACTTAGTTCAGGAGTGCGACTCAGTTGAGGTTCAAGTTGTTCAAATTTGTCGCTTTGGGATAATTTGTCTTCATCAGTAGCTGATTTACCAAGGGCAATTAACTCCGCTGTACTTGAAAATGTGGGATCCCTGAAATACATAATACAAAAAAATTGTATATTCTTACATTTTTCACAAAAAATGCACCAATCGAAGAAATATGTTTATCTTATTAGGACAAGGTTATTGTACAGAATTATTTCATAACAGTATCAATGATCCCCTCATACTCACCCTTGTGAAACATTCAATTTTTCCATTTCTTTTTGAATAGTTTGCATAGCCATCAGTTTTGCATTATCACTCAGTTGATCTGAATCTATGTCACCTTCATCTGTTTGGTCAAATTGTTCAAATCAAAAATGGTTAACATTTCATAAAATAAGGAAATACAAGATGAGATATTCTCGTTTTCTGAGATCAAATTTACCATCTCACAGGTCACAGCTTTTCAATAATATCTTAGCTCATAAACCTGTGCTAAGCTAACCATGTTAGAATTTATTAAAAAAATGGAATTTTTCTTGTTTAGATCGACATTTAAACTGGTTTATCAAATCCAGGATCAAAAAGTTGAGTTCTGGCTGATCAGAGATCAATACATAACCCATCATCATCAGGAGGACCATTAATTATCAGCAATGATCAGCTCTGTCTTGATCAAAGACTTGTTCAGAGGAAATAACAAATGAAAATTGCTTAGATTCTGATCCAAAAATTTTTTTGAGCTAATATCGTACAAAAAACTTAAAATTCATACCCCCACTGTCACTATCCATTCCAATCTTTTCCAGCAAATAATCCAGTAGACCGTCGAGAATTTCAATCAAGTTGTAAACAGACAATAGATCACAATTTACTATATCTTCAGGTTGTATATGAGACAAATCTACTTTTAAATAATCTTCTGACAATGTTTCAACTATGCATTTAATATTGTGAATTTGTGCTTCTTTTGAGCTACAATCAACAAGAGTTCCTATAAAATACAAAAATATATATATAATAAGCTACCTATCACAAAATTTTCTCAAAAAACCGAAGAAATTATCCAAACAAAATTTGACAACAATCATGAAGACTGTTTTCAATGGTAATAACTTTAATTATTTAGAATGAGATTGAAGAAAAATAGGCTATATAGCAAAAGTACATCTTTAAGTATCAGCCAGGTTTGTTCTTACGTACATAAAAAATCATCCATATTAACAAAGATGATACTATTGCTTAAATGTTCCAAAATATACCGCGATATTTTCAAAATCATATGACTGTGGGAATTCATAAAATTGAAAAACATCTTGATGGGTGATAAAATTGAATAAACTTTATTCGCAATATTAGTAGTAATCATTCAAATGAAAGCTTCATATGCCTGGAATAATAAAAAAATGAACTTTTTCATAAGCTGCATTATAGGTGTCAAATGAGTAATAACCTGGTGGAAAGTCTCCCAAAATTGCATGATACAATGCAAGAAACAAATCACTTGTGCATTCTGAATATTCTTCAATCATGAACTGAATGTTGCATTTCGACAGCAGCTCATTGGCGTATGATACAACATCTGAAATTTGAAAATATAAACAAATTGACACCAATTGGAAAAGTTACACAAGTCATGCCATTCCATTTCCCTGCTGCTTCAGATTCAGTGCTTTCATTATGTTGCTTTTCATCAAGATAATATCTCAAGTTACAGAGTTAATGCGGTACCACTTTGTAATTTTATAGTTATAGATTTTAAAGTTACCTCCTTCTTTAACAATCGTCTCACTTTCTTCATCCATAGTACGAGTAATCCCTATCAAATGCTAGGTGGATGTCATCTCATTCTTCAACTCAAACTGTCAATGGTATGTCCTTGACGAAATAGGCCTATCTGAAAATACACCAGTAGTCTACATACAGACATATGATAAAAATAAATGATTATTATAATTGTAACTCTGTAACTGGGTAAAAAGTTGAGTATAATTCAACCTCATCAAGATTATCCCTTATGTATCCATTTTTACTTTACCTAAAACTAACAACAACTTTATTCCATAGATTACCTGTACACAGTCCAGAAACCAGGTTCAAAATAAATTCATAGTCTGGATTAAACAGTCTTATTTTTCAAATCTTGAATATCATCATAATTCAGAAAAAGAATATGGTACTATGCTCACTTTTTGATCTTGTTTATGGTTGCTCAAAACGATGCGTAATTTGGCACAAAATTGTGGACCGGTTGTAATAAACACCCCTACAAACAAAGATAGCAGTGCAGCATCTAAGAAAATGGATTTAAAAACCAAACCATGAAAATTTGTTGACATGCAGTTGCACAGTTCTAGCTGTAGCGAAATATACTTGCTTTACGCATAAAGTTTGGCCACGCATTTTCGTCTCGCATAACTGAATTTGAAACAACATCAACCAATAATCATCACGGTTTAAATGATTGATTTGTATTGATCTCAAAATAGGCGTGGTTTTAAAATAGAATTTGCAAGTCATCATTGAAATTCTGCTTATTCAGAGGGAAACACGTTATTGTTACTGGTGAATTAGGTACAAGAGCTGTTTTCAGTGGAAAAAACAGTAGGTAAGTATGCCTATGCTTTTTTGTCTTTTCTATGTATATGTCAATATTCTTAATAATGAAGAGTTTCATTTTATTTATTCATTTGAATGACCTAACCGGCGATCTCTATTATTCTATATTCGGGACTGTGTATACCGGTACTGTACCGGTACCAATACAGCAATAGGCTATATATATACGGTACCGTACCGGTAGGCTATATATATACGGTACCGGTAAGCCTATATATATGAAATATGCCGGTACCGATACAGATATATATATATACCCGTTTTCTCGAAAACTAGAGAGCATCTTATTTCAATTTTTTTTCGAAAAATACCGTAACACTATAGCTTATTTTTGGGGGATGTATTTTATTTTCATTTATCAAAAAAAATTACAAAGTAGAGAATTACGAGATTTTCAGATATACCAAATATGAATATTTCTGATAAGTCGAGATTTCTGAATAAATTTGAACAAATCAAAACCAAGGTCTTATCGATCCTTATCAAAAGTTTTACAAGATGAATCTGAGGAATGTTTGTATGAACTTTTTTGTGGTTATTATTTTGTTTCATTTGTTATGTCAATGCTTTTTTATTGTCAGAACTGATCGATTAAATAAATAAAATGTTCCCAATAATTCGTTATGGAGACGAGGATAGCAGTTTGATTAAGAATGAATCGAATAAAAATGATATTCTGGAGTCGTTGAAAAAGAGTGCAAAAAAGAAGAAGGCTGCTAAAAGACTGTTGGATGAAACATTGGTTCCTGGTGACAAAGAGTTTTCCACGACAAAAGAAATTGATGATAATATCGACACCAAAAAGGTCAAAGTTGAACAAATAAAAAATAGTTCTAATCAACTTCCTGAAAAAATTGTTAATAATGAAAAAAGAGATTTGATACATAGCCCTTATAAGAAAAATCAAGATGTTGAAAGTGTTTCCAGAGTTGGGACGGAAGGGAACAATAAATATGACCCATTTGAAGTATTGAAAATGAGACTGAAAGCTCCGAAGGGTGGTTACAATTTTGAAATGTTTAAAGTTGACCACAAGTTGCCAGAATGGATAGAGAATCCATATTGGATTGATATTGATATCAACAATTCAGAGGATTTTGACTTAACTTGCTTCCATGAACTGGTGCAAAAAAATTTGAAGGAAATGGAGATATTTAAACTTTTTCCTGTTCAAACAAGCCTCATACCTGCCTTGCTTTATAATTCCAAATGTTTCATGATCAGTAGACCAAATGATATCTGTGTATGTTCACCTACAGGCAGTGGAAAGACTTTGGCATTTGCGATACCAATTATTAACTGTTTGCTTGAATCACCAATTAATGGAACGAGGGCTTTAGTTGTTGTTCCGACAATTGAACTGGCTAAACAAGTGCATGGTGTGTTTCTTACATTGTCCAAGGGTAGTAATATTAAGTCTATTTTATTGGGTGGAAGCCAAATTGAAACTGAAAAGTATTTGCTTTCAAAAAAATCCAAGTTTGGGTTTGAGATTTTCCCAGATGTAATTGTTACCACACCAGGTAGATTGGCACACTTTCTCGAAGTCCCAGATTTACTTCATCTCAATAAGCTTAGGTTTCTGGTAATTGATGAAGCAGATCGAATATTGGATGTAATTAAACAGTCCTGGCTTCAGAAATTAAGATATCATTTACCTCAATCTGAGCAATCAACAGCGGAAAACGCAACACTACAGGATTTGATCAATCCTAAAAGATCAGTTCAGAAGCTTCTATTTTCTGCAACATTAAACACAGATCCCCAAAGACTAAAAACTCTTAATTTATTTCAACCACGTCTGTTTCTTGCTAAACCAGCGACAGAAAATAGGTCCGTTTCATTAACTAGTCAATATATAACCCCACCAACATTGCATGAACATACTGTCATATGTGAAACTAACATGAAGCCTTTAATTGTCATGGGATTACTGATAACACTGAAAGTGAAAAAGGCACTTTGTTTTACTCGAACTGCGGAGTCTACACGTAGACTTCATCATTTGATAAAGGAGTATTCAAAGTTCAATATATTAAGTATTCCATGTTTGGAATTTTCTTCTCTCCTAACCAAACGAGAGAGAAAACGTACAATGAATGATTTCAATTCTAAAAAAGAGTGTGTTTTAGTTTGTTCTGATGCCGTAGCACGTGGCATTGATGCAGAAGATGTCGAATTAGTGCTTTTGTATGATTCTCCATTGTTTATAGAAACTTACATACACAGAGCTGGAAGGGCATCTCGTGCAGGAAAAGAGGGTTCTGTATACAGCTTGATTAATCCTACAGAAGTGTCTCGTTGTAAGAAAATATTTCGAAAAGCTGGTAGACAGTTACCAGACGAATGTACTGTTGATAAAGATACAATATCCAGATTATCAGTTGATTATGAAAAAATACTTTCAAATGTTCAAAATATTTTGCAAGATTCAAAAACATAGAAAAACAATAAAATAATACTCTTATTGGAATCATTTTTCATTAGACTATTGGATTGATATATTAGTAAATATGTTATCATGTTCACCTTTTAGCCGTTTTTTGATTCTTTCATATTTTTGATTTAAATTGTAGAACAATCTGCTTTCAAAATTGCAAATTTCTACCTTCGTATTTCAAAGCGAAATCTCAAGCCAAAAATGAAAATCATATTTCTGAAATGTAATCATAATTACCATTGCCAAATTATTTCTAGACTTTGTGATTTGTAGAGAATATATCAGCTTACTCAATTATTATGAATCTAGTAGAGCAGATAAAAAGTTTTATGAAAGATGAAAAATTGGTGACTGGAGCAGCTTGCAATGCAGTTGATTTTGCAATTACTAAAGGAATCTTAATGAGGACTTCTGACAGGCGAGATTCCTCAGAGGTAACTGGTTTAAAGCTGATTAATTTAATAAATTTAGCAACTTAATCTGAATCGTGACTTGAATAGTTTCACTCAAAAATCTGTCTGCCGGACCTCTATTTGACTTCTTGTAATTGACTGCATTCAAGGTCCATGTCTGACTTTGCTGGGTTTTGTTCTTCGAACTGATGTACTTGGGAATTAAAGATGGAGTTGGCGACTTTGTCTTAATATAAATATTTAAGGCATGCTCTGATTTTTTAATATGGTATTGGTGAGGCAATTACCTTTTTTAACGTTATTTGATGTGAAAGGCCAATCTTTCCAGAGCCAACGATTTAATATGGTTATTTTGAATAATTGTTAAGTAAAGCTTTAGTATGTGTTATTAAGGTGGTGCAGCATGCACCTTTCACTTTGTTTCCATCTCCTGTCCCAAGCCATCTTATGGATCAAGCAAAAGATGTTCAGAAGGATTTCGGTTTTTTAATGCATGTGTTGAGTCAGGATCAGGATTTCCTAAAATCTGCTTACAGCAGGTAAGTTTGGCACTCTTTTCGATTCTAGATTTGTAAATCTGTTTCTGCATTGTTTGCATCTGCATTAGTTCGGCGTTACTGGTATTTCAATACTTTCACAGTGTACTTGAATCGGATGAGTTCACAAAGAATCTTTTTGATATCTATGAGACAACTCGCCAAGAAAAACCTAAGGTATATCTTCATTCCGATTGAAGTTTTTAATTACGGTAATTCTAATCTAATGTATATTGTTTTTACGTAATTATGGTGGTGTCATATAAATATTGCACCAACTTCATAAACATTTTCAAAATACGTATCGGAAATCTTTTTGAAACATTAACTTAAGTTTAATTTGTTGTTTCAGAAAGCAGAATTAGCGTTGATTCGTTCAGACTACATGCTCCATCAACCTGATCAAAATACCATAAGTTTAAAGCAAATTGAAGTCAACATGATTGCTTCAAGTTTCAATGGGATTGGTACAGAAAAAGTTACTGCACTTCACGAGTATAATTTAAACAGCAATGGCTTTAAGGACTTCCATGACAGGATGCCTGAAAATCTTGCTTTGCCTAACTTGGCTGATGGAATGTTGGCAGCCTGGAATCATTACGGACAACCTAATGCAGTTATTGTGTTCATTATTAGTGACGTAGAACAAAATATATTTGATCAAAGGACATTGGAATTCAAAATTATAGAAAAGAATCCGGATGTTCGTGTGAGAAGATATACCTTAGGTGAAGTTGCTGATAAAGGAAAACTTGATTCCAATTCAAAGCTTTTTATGTGAGACATCTTCTTTGTTTTAACCCTGTTTTCAATTGATTATTATGTAGAATACAGACTGTTGATTCTCTACCTTTTTAGAGCTGGTGAAGAAATAGCTGTTGCATACTACAGAGCTGGGTACACTCCAAATGATTACCTATCACAAAAAGTATGTGTCTAAAATGTTAATTACCGTATATCATCACCTTCAAAAATTTATTATACATTTCTTATTTCTTTTGTTTGGGATATGATTTCATATTCGTCAAATTGCTAGGAGATCTGATATTATACCATTTTTCTAAAGTAAACCTCATACCTTTAATCTGATGAGTGAATATGAGAATACTTTATAATAAGGAATAGAGGGCCAAAGGAGACACTAACCTGGCTTGTGATTATCGTCATGTGTAATGCCGATCAATCTCTAGCACTTATTTGACTGTGTCAACTATTAAGCCATTTTATTTGATATCTGATTTGTAAGTTTGTATTATTGTGATCAAATGTTTTAAATTGGATTGACCAATTTTTGGCACACTTCAAATTATCCATGTATTTAAATTTATGCTGGATAATTTCAGGAATGGGATGCAAGAAGAATGTTGGATTGCAGTGACACTATCAATTGTCCTAGTGCTGGTCATCAACTAGTTGGTGCTAAGAAGATGCAAGAAGTTCTCACACAGCCTGGTGTATTAGAAAAATTTATCAAAGGCGCTGATTCATTGAAACGACTGAGAGATACATTCGTAGGATTTTATGGATTGGAGATGGTACGCTGCTTTCGTTAAATCAATCTTGAGTTGCTCTCTGAACACGTATTGCATTCAGTAATGAACAACTTTCTTAGTAATTAAAGATTAACATGCATCTATCAGAATCATTCCTATAGTTACTTCCATCCAATTGATTATCACTTTTTTAATGTTTGCTATTCATACCACAGGGTGCTGAAGGAGATGAAGCAGTTGCAAAAGTTTTGAAGAATCCTGATAACTATGTTCTTAAACCACAGCTCGAAGGTGGAGGTGAGTGCACAGTAATATCACAACTGTAAAATCGATTACCATAAATGAAACATTTCGAGGATCCTTTCTCAGTTCCAGGTTTTCCCTATTTCTTTGGTGCAATTAGCAACCCCTAATTGCTAACGGTTCAATGTTAATTAGACATTCAAAAATTAGCGTGTGTAAAACACATTTACATATGAGTGAAAGTATGTAACATAATTAAATTCTTATTTCCTCCATCCTGCAGGAAATAATTTATATAATCAGGACCTTGTTGATAAATTAAATGAAGTTGGAAGTGATAAAAGAAGATGTAGTTACATTATCATGGAAAAAGTTAGACCTATGCCGGTTTCAACAATTATTATCAGAGCTGGGTCTGGTCCACAACAATTTAAACCCGTTGAAGGTGTCAGTGAACTTGGCATATATGGAGTCTTTTTGGCGTGAGTATGACTTCATTTATGAAACTCTGGATATGGAATATTTAAATCATTGCATGCTCAGTCGTACAAGAATTCGATTAGACTTATCGTGCTCAGAGCTTTTGATACATGGGCTGTAAACTGGCAATCTGGCATATGAATATGTATTCAAAATATCTGTATAACTCTAAAAGTATATATTTTTCTTGTTTTGCTCAATTTTGTTACTCGGCTGTTACTGGTATTGCTTCAAACAAATCTGAGCAAAACTAACTTTTGCACTCAGTTTGAGATTTTTGCACATTTTTTTGTTTCAACATTCTCATTCTTAGGTCTGGTGACAAGATAATCAAGAATACATGTGCAGGTCATCTACTTCGTACCAAAGCAAGTCATCATGACGATGGCGGAGTGGCAGCAGGTGTTGCTGTGTTAGATTCGCCGTTACTTGTGTGATTGTGTCTGAGTTACTAATCTGATATTTTTTATACTGGTTGTGATATAAGGAACAAGCGGATTTAATGAAGTCAATTAAACAAATATGAGTTGTCTTTGAAATGCTATTTATTTGATTCTTGTCACCCATAGAGTAAGAGACCAACATTTTAACCACTGGTAACATTGCCCACTGTATGCACCTGACTATCCAACCTTCATACACAGTTGTCGTATTACAGCAGGTTTATTGCTCTGCATTGAAAAGTAGAATTATATAAAACTTCAATCAACTGCCATCCTGGTACTCCTAGAAATCTTCTGATAATGCTTCTGGGGTTTTCAATTTTGTGCTTCGTTATGTTTATTTTTGCTCATTTTTAATATTTTAATTCTGAATCAAAGAATAGGTTACTGGTCAAGTTTGCATAAATGTATACATTTGTTTCATTTTCAATCATGTACATTCAAGTAGTAACTTGTGTGTACGCTTGGCTACAACGTGAAGTCAGTAAGTGATATATGGTTCCTTTAAGCCACTCCTGGTGGTAAATGATATCTGCTTCGAGTGCAAACTGACATTAATAATTATTCAACTTTGGTTAACTACGAGTATGTTTAATGGAGGTTTCCTATTCACTAATTTCCTGTATGTTTTGTTGATGAATGAATAAGTGCAATAATGCAATAAGAGTAGTAAAATGTTAAATTTATTCAATAGAAATTAGTGATGATGCAGTATTTCCATCATTAATAGCAGTCTAATATTCAAGTTGCCCCTGTAGATGCATAATTGATGATTCTTATTACATGGGCAATGAAATTCCCCACTGGTGCTACATCATAGTGTTTTCATCAATTTTTTCTATATTTCACCTATTCTGGAATACTGTTTAGCGAAATCCCAATAAAATACCTAGTGCTTTGTTCTTATGTATATGTCGATCAAGTTCCAATATATTCAAGTGCTTATTGTATAAGTTAGTTGTTTATTTATTCAAGATATGACCATATTTTTACACAGATATATCTAATTGAATTTTTTTATTCTAATTCAATCACTCTGATTTTCATGTATCGTATTGTGTTTGATGTTATATTATCAATGTTCCCAAAGAATAAGCTATATTTTTTCTATAGCGTTGCTAATGATTACTTCTCAGATACTACCATCAAGATTGTCAATTGTTCATTATAAATAGTACAATATATAATTCAGAAACTGTGTTTTTTTAGCTGTTTTATTGCTTAAAATAAGTTTAAATTCTGGAAAGCAAATAGATTTATACTTGCAAAATGTGTGATAAAAAAGAAGCAAGCAAGAGATATACTGGGAAGAATATCTTGGCTCCTATGGTTCGAATTGGTACTTTACCCTCAAGGCTGCTTGCATTGAAGTATGGTGCAGATCTAGCATATTGTGAGGTGAGAGATTGCAATGTGATGTTTTGTATTTATCTTATGTTTGCATCCTTATCATTCACAGTATACTTTACATTTCAGGAACTCATTGATTTCAGATTTGCAGAATGTCACAGAGTTGAAAATCGTAAGTTTTTTTTATTGTATTTCGCAAGTGTGTTTGTGGTTCCTTTCACAATGCGCCCACAACCCCATAATCACACAGAGGACTATTGCATGTTTCGGACAAGGGAATGGTTAACTTTTCATGACTATGTGACTGTAAAATGTCCTAATTTTTGATTTATTGTGGCAGCTATACTCGGGACTGTGGACTTTCTACAAGATAAAGACAGTCGACCAATGTTTCAAACATGCTCAGAAGAAAGAGATAAAGTTGTTTTGCAAATTGTAAGCTGATCTTAAACTTTTTTTTTCAAATATATATAATTTTTAGTACAGCGTGATGATTTTCCGATGCATATTCTTATAAGGATTGAATATTTGGCTAATCAATCCCAATTTGATTTATTATATTTTATTTTTCAGGGAACAGCTGATGCCCAAAGAGCTTTGCAAGTTGCTAAACTAGTGTAAGACGTAAGTTCATTATGCTTAGTTTTTGTTATTATGCACATTTATCTATTTTTCTTTTATTGACAGGGAGAACGATGTATCCGGTATTGATGTCAATATGGGTTGTCCCAAAGAATATTCTACCAAGGTGTGTGCACATGGTGGTGATATGTTGTTACATCATTCTTTTAGAAATTTCCCAAATGTTCAACACAAATTTATATAGAGAATGAAAGCAACTTTTCAATTTTCATGAATGTATTTCACATTTAATGTTTCTGAGATTTTAAAGTTTTATATAATTTCGGATTTTCATTTTTCTAATTGATGTTAACAATATTTTTCAGGGAGGAATGGGTGCTGCTTTGCTACGGAATCCAGAGAAAGTAAAAGAGATTTTGACAACTTTAGTAAAGGGAGTTTCAATTCCAGTTACATGCAAAATCAGGCTACTTCCAAAGGTTACTATAATTTGAAGATTGATGTTTTGTGCTAACTTATTTATAATTCCGAGTTGTGTTGTAAATTAAATTATTTATCTTTTAGCTAGAAGAGACAATTGAACTTGTTAAACTGATTGAAAGTACTGGTGTTGTTGCGATTGGTGTTCACGGCCGTCTTAAAGAGGAAAGACCACGGCATCCAGTTCATTCGAATATGATAAAAAAGATTGCAGAAACAGTTTCAATACCAGTTATAGCCAAGTATGTATCATCAATTGGTGAGACAATGTGATATGCATTTGGTTTTACCCATTAATTTATATTTATATACAGCTTACTGCTTCGCCAAAAGATCATATTAAATGATTATGACAACATCTTCATTACACACATCCTGTTGTGTAACTTAGGAAGTAATTTCCTCCGTTATATACTTAGCTTGTACTTTGAATTGCTTTACATAAATCTGATTTCCTTTTACCGAGTATTGGTGCGAGCGTTGAGAATATAGACTACTTAGTTTATAATTTTAATAATTTACCATGATTTTTGATTGTAATTTCCCACTGGATACTTTATTCCCCTTTGGATTCAGATTATGGGTATATGCTTTTTCATTTCCAATCCATTCTTATATATAAATCGAAAAGCAGGTGTTGTTCGTTTGCAGTTTCAAACACACCCTCCTGAGTTGAAGTTTCCACTTTCTTCTCTTAGCAATTCGGTTATGGAGCACACAAAGGGTCATGTTTGAAACTCATTAAAATCGTATTTGTCTCCTTCGCATTCAAATATACTCTCAAATACATCATAGGTTTATGTATAGAAATTTGTAAAAAAAGTGAATTAACTATTTTAATTGACATCAACTGTGTTATTCTTGCCTCAAAATGGGGTAGCTGTAAATCAGGACACTTGAACTATTTGTAGATTGTAATGATGCTGTAATGTAATTTGGGATAATACAACGCATTAGCATGTTTAAAAAGCCTAGATCACAGCTAATAGCCTGTTACTACTTTAGCAATCCTACATTTATGTCCATGCTCAATTGGATGTTCAGTTTTTCCTATTATAGATTCATATAAACAATATGTTAAATATTGAAATACCAAAATATCATGTTTATATACTGTACTTCAAAACTATTTAGAAATGTTAGCTTTCTACCTTTTTGGCCTCTTGTCACATGTAAATATGTTTTGTAGTGGTGGATCTGATGATATCATCAAGCAATATAAAGATATTGAAAGATTTAAACAACTGACTGGAGCTTCCTCTGTGATGATTGCTAGATCTGCTCAATGGAACATGTCAGTATTTAGGAAGGAAGGATTGCTTTCTACTGATGATGTTGTTAAGGATTATCTGAAATATGTGAGTCTAAAAGCTAAAAAGGTCAATGTTAACAAATAAATGCTCCTGATGGGAAATAAGATGCAATGAGGATGAAAATTATTAGCACAGTCAAGTCTCTTTGCGAGACTTATTTAAAATCTTCTACAGCGAGTTTTATTTCAAGACCTTTATGTTTTGTAACCATTTGATTAGATGTGGTTGTTCTGGAGTAATGTTGGTTTATGGGGCAACTATAGGCTTCTATATATACATATATATGACAAGTAGAAGTGCGAGCAGACTGACAAATAGCAAAAAATTGGTAGCAATTGTTGTGATTTGGTAATTTTTCAACTGATAAAAAACATATTTTTATATATTTTTGTGATTGTTTCATATCTTCTTATTTAGGCAATCAAATATAATAATCACTTCATAAACTGCAAGTTTTGTATCCAAGAAATATTGAGAGATAAACAAGAAAGTCCGATGGGAAAACAATTGCGGTCCTCTTCATCACTCAGAGAAATTTGGTAAGGGTTTTTCAATAAAGCTTGAAACGTTGGAAGTCGCTGATGGTTATTATGACAATCCTTGCTCTTTATATTGGATTTAAATTTCTAACATTTAACAATGTCATGATTTTTCCATATCCAACCAATTTATGGGGCCAAAGATTAATGTTTTTACTTTAAAAGTTACACTTAAAATACATGCAGTTGTATATGGGGTATGGAAGAGGAATATGATGCAGCAGAAAAAAGAAGAAATGAATTGCGGGTTAAACTTGGACTTGTTGATGACAAGTCATTAGAGCCTGATGCAAAACGAATAAAGAGATCTGATATTGTGGAGATGAATTTTCAAATTAAAAGGTGAGGGAGTTGAACTTCTTTAGTTTGAATTTCTTGTTTCTGTTTATTTCACTGACAATGAAGCTTTGACTAGGCTTTTTACAGACAATCCATTCGCTTTGAGGCGGGCCGAGATGCTGGACTTATTTTATGATAAAATGCAAATGCATGTTATTTTGGTAAATCTTACCCGATAACTTACATTCTACGTTTCGTGGACTAACCAGGACCCAATCTGCAATGATTCATAATTCAGCAGTAGTACTCTTTACCTTATGCATTTGTTTTTAGATGTGAATATGACTTGAAAAAGAACAAAACACCCAAAACAATTTTGTATGAATACACACTCAAAGAAGAGTTGAAGCCTCCTTTTTATACTACGGTCAGTGAACATACTTCTAGAGAAATTTTCCTTTATTAAACTATGTGAGTAAGGTCATGCATGTGTTTTAACATTCATTTTGTTGAATCACTATACTAGTAAATACAAAAAATGGATAGTCTTCAACTCTGAGACTCTCTATTTTACTTACTACATTTTGCAGGAATGTCGAAGTACAGATAGACACTTTCAATCAATTGTTACTGTAAATGGGAAAAAATATAAAACAACATCATGGTGAGTACCTGGATTTTCAACTGTATCCATAATTCATGTGAGCATGTATGTAGGGAACAAAACCATTTTTAAGCCATTCATTCATTTATCCGAGCTTGACTACTTTGAAGGATGATATTACAAATATATGAACTTTTGCATTGGGATTTTATTCTGAAGCAGTGATATATATATGGAATGCAGCTGGCCGAGAATCCCCGCGCAGTACTTTCGTTCTGCCGCGCTTTGCATAAGTATTAAAATGTTGTGCTTTTTTCTATTTCTTTTTTTGGAGCTCACATGGCCTTCTATTCCGCGCAACTAAGCAAGCTCTTAGAGGGAACGATGGACACAACAACAACACTTGAACCAACCAAAAAGCAAACTAATATATAGGATTTAAAACAGAAATCATATGCCCACTCATCACACAAACGCTAAGATGTCTCAATGTCATCGATTGTTATATTTTTGTAATATATTCTAATTATATCTTTACACAAAACATAACCAAATAATAAAAAAATAACACCGTCAATACTGACATGTCTCAATTTTCTAGGTTATTATAACATAACATTTTAACACATACTAATTCTTCGAATGACTTTGAACTTTAGAAATATATTTAAGTTTTGAATTTTTTTTTTCAATATCACCGGTAACATGATTTTGGCAATGAAATAAGCATAGGAAAATGTGAAGGAAAACGGATTTCAGTTAATAATTTTTAACACTTCCTCAATTCAGAAAATATTCAAAACAAAAATCTCTTTATTTTGCTTTCCGAAAATATTCTCAATATCCTACTATTTTTACCACTTTTTTACGCCCCCAAAAATATAAAAATTGAAAAGATTTTCAGAATTGAATTTAAAATGGTTGATTACCGGTATTCAGTTTTGGTCATTTATGAATGCTGTTATGATTACTTATTTCGCAATTTGCAGAATACTTGTTTAATCAAGCTAAATTTAGTTTTTGCAATAAAGGTTTATTTGTTTAGCGGGATATTTATTTATAGCTTGAATAAATTGATCATCAATATTTCGCTTAATTTTACTGATTTGACATGATAATTGATGTAATTCTTGATATAGATGATGCCCATCTCACACAATGTATACAAATATGACAGAAAATTCTTACACAAATTTGACATTGGCAGGAATAGTCAAATTCAGAGATAAATTAATCAAACCTATCTTATGTAATCATTAAAAATATCTTTTTGTAAACAATTGTCAAGTGGTGGGGTGGTACCAAATTGTTTATATTTTTGTTTGTTTGTTTTTTTATTATTAGATCAATATCTAGTTTCGGTTGCCCATATTTATTTATATGTTTTGACATTTTTTTTTGAAATTATCTTGCAAGAGGTGATAGAGATCATTTATATTTCCAGGTTTATAATACATCTAAATATTTGTATTTATTTGCAAATAGCTGTAAACTTCAGGCTGTATACATATGAACACATTTCAGTAGCACATGAATGTTACTTCCAGTAGTTCAATGAATGATGCAAATTTAAAAAAAAACTTTGATTTCATGTCAATATCTCTTAAGCACACTTTGCTCTAATATTGCAATTCATTGTCTGCGTTTTTCCAGAACAGCATTAATTGGATTAGCATGTCTCATATATTCATACGTTTTTACAATATTGCTTACTTCTGAAATCCGTATGCAACCTGTCCAAAATGCGTTGAAGATGTTGAAATATATTTCAAAAAACCAACACTAATTCAACTATTACATTTTTAAACAGCCAAAGTATGTTCCACATTAATGGTGACATTCAAAGTCTTTTTATTCTCAGAAAAATTTCAACCAACCTTGGGTACATATGTGCGAAATTCAAAAATTTGCATTTAATCTTTATGAATTTCACTGCTTCAGAACCACTTTTAATTAATTAGCCATTGTATATTTTGTCTTGCCGTTTCAGTATTGATAGGTATGCACCTCTTGCTTGTTTATTAGTTTATCTTAACTGGGTGTTTGGTTTATTATTACTGTTATGGTGCCGTGTTATCGTATGTTACCATCTGGATAACCATGTCGCTTGTGTGGTCAAAACACTTCTTCAGGTGAGTGGTTGTCGTATCGTCTTGTAACGGAATTTTTATTGAAAGTTCAATTTTGACCAAGCAAGTACGTTGGATAATTTTTTTTTGATGAATCTTACTTTTCTGTGGGCGATGCTTGATGTAATTCACTACCCAATATTTAAGATGAAAATATTACGATTTTGTTAATAATGTATTGTTCACAAATTCTAATAATAGCAATCTTATATATGATGAATTGTAAAAAATGCTCCTGTCACAGATGACATTCTGCGGCTTTTATCATTATAACATGGCGATGATGGAAACCCAGAAATATGTTAGTTTTCAGACTTCCGTTTTTTTAGTCTTTAAACTAGCTAGTTTAACAGGCTGGAATTATTTGTTTACTGCAATATGTGAATTGAGTATTCCGGTGTCGCTTTCAATCGTTGGAATAGAGAGAACACCTCACCCACGTATGATTGGTAACAACTGTTGCTCTTCTTCCCTAGATGTCTGTGATTGATGCTTGGATAGCTTTGTACATGTAGGCGTGGGTGATTGTGAATTTCTCATAAAAGTATTTTTACTACGAATCCTTAGAATTATTTTGATTATTTTTCTATTTTGAAACTCTTTACTTCCGTTTATATCGTGGTTTGTTTTTTATATAAAGATATAAGTTGATAAAAACCATTGCTGTTTTGTAATTTACACTATTTACTTGGTTTGATTTACCAATATACGCCTGTCCCATATTTTCTGACGTCTTGTGTAGGTGTTTTGTTCCGGTTTTTGTTTGGGTGAAATATTTTATTTTAGTTATTTATATTTTCACTTTCGATTTATGAACATGATTTCCTACGAATTATTCTTTCCTCCTACTGATGTTTTCCGACCTCATCTGACATTCTCCGTCATAGCTTTAATGTCATCAATTGCCCTTATGTGGTGGCGTACTATATTGTTACACTACCAAACTTTCCATGCTGTAAAAATATGGAAATGTTTAATTTTGGGCGCACACGAATTAGAGTCATTTACTAACTATAGCTTGTATCGTTCATTATGTGAAAATTTTTTATCAACGTTTTCATGAACTATCTACGATAGTTTAGTAAAACACCATAACGATCCCCAATACAGTCCAGTATAATCACCTTATTTATTTTTTAATTCCAAATCCAAATTTTATTTTTCTTTATGTGGTGGGCGTCAAGTTGAAATAACACCAATTAACCCTCGACGGACATTTTATTTCGTCAGCAGCCGCTCGCTTGTTCATTAAATGCAAGATCCTAACCATAAGTCAAATCTCGCGTGCATTGTCTTCCTTTTAATCTTCCTAATCCTGTTTCGCTTTCGCAATTTTCAACATTGTCGTCAACAAATGCTCTTACTTTTAAACTAGTATTGCCCATGTAGTGGACGCCCATTATTTTCATATCGGACGTACATGTTACTGCTTGAACAAGTACTGAACTTGGATAAAATGAATCAATTCGGATGCGTGTATCGTGCGCCCGAATTAGTCATCGCACGCGCGTGGTCTTTTTTCCTGCAAGGGCGTTGATGAATCAGTTGATGCCTTGCGACGAATGATTACGTTCGTTTCCAGTAATTTACTTGTTATTCGGTCTGTTTTTAGCACAACAAGATTTACTGTTCGCATTTTTTTACGCAAGAATTATTTGTCGATTTTTGCATTTCGATCTTTATTAATGAGATTCCAAGAAACTGTTGAATCGCGGTTCGTTGTATCTATATTTTAAACAGATATTGCAACCAAAATGTCGTACTGCGAATAATTTTATCGTATAATCGTATGCGAGGTTTGCTTTTTTTCAAACAATAATCTCACGGCGGATCGTAAATGTCTTAAAGATTTGTTTATGACCGCCCATTGTGTAACGGGACTGGAGCTCCGCGTAAGCGCCTGTGTGCTCAGATATCCCGAATGGTTCCATAAACCAATGCCGTAATTAAAATATTCATTTTCCTCAACCAAAAGACTTGTCAAGCTCTAATATCGTTGAATGTACTTTGTGTAATGAATAATCTTAACCTGTGTTGTAAAATTCAAATCCGACGAGGCTTCGTGGTTATTGATGGCGGTATATTTGGTCTCTGTGTAACCGCGAAATAATGGATTCCTGTAGCATACATATAATTTTCCCAAAATATTCGTACCCTTTAATATCGCCTATAACTCGATTAAATAGAATGCATCTTGGTGAAAATAGCAGTTTCGTACTATCCAAATAAACTGTCGACAGATAGATAACCTCATTATTCTCGCTGCTTCAAATCAAAATGACCTCGATGGGCCAGTTAAACAGATATTTCTGTCACGTCATGCATACCAAAACACAGAAGAAAAAAATTACAAGGATCACAAATCTAAACTAAATAACAAAACGTGACCGTGCGAGGTTTCGCGTGTTAGATTTCGAACATTTTTATTAATATATTAAATTTCGATCATTATCCAAGAACTTACCTAAGGTTCTAAGTGTATATAGCTAGGGAGTAAATTTTAGTGTATAATTCCAATCGCAAGTTTATTTTGGTTCATTTCCGCAACGATATTATCACTTCTTGGCGGCGCATGCCGTTAGTCCCGGACTATTATCATCGTGTATATTTGTTTATAAATGAAAAGCATTTCGAGTTGATTCTCCAAGGCTTACTTAACATGTTTTGAGCTACTAGCTCTGTGTATATATTTTTTATCATAATTTGATTTCACGCACTTTCTGTGGAACGTTATCAATTCAATATGGGAATACTGGCGTATAAGTTCAGTGTTCATTTATAAAGTATCAAGTAGTGTATCTCATGAATTTGTGCGATGTATCTTTCCGTGGCTTGTTTGCTATTGTTTCTATTAACATACCACTGAGGGTTCATCCAACTCCATCAAAACTCATGTAACATGTCAGGATTAAGACGATAGCAGTCTTGTGAAAATATTAATATCTTATATTAATATCGTGATATGGCCGGATACATTAGAAAGGTCAATGCTGTTACAAATTTTTGTGGTCTTATCACCTTGTCCTATTATATGATTTTTTTCATTGTTATTTCTTTCTTTTTAACATTTTTGAGAAATTAAAAAAAATTCGAGCTTAAAGCGAGTTGGCAACGCCCAAAACCGCCCTTGAAAAATATATTTAAAAAAGTGTTTATTCAATATTGATTTTCCCGGTTTTCGTTTTAAATCAAATTTTATAATTCCACCTTCCATTATATACAAATATAATATTCTATAGGGAAAGAAACAAAAAACTTGCGGAACAGAGTGCTGCCATTGTTTGTCTAAGAACGCTTGGAATCGACGATGGAAGGATGGCGCCAATAGACAGAAAAGTTCCGTCTCAGAGTACAACTCGTCCGAAGTTTGTGAAGTTATCATCAACTACGTAATGGAGAAATCTTGATTCCGAACATCTATGTTGAATATTCACCTTGCCATCTCTCGAATACAAAAGGAAAAAAGAAATATTTGGCGCGTCTGTTTTCTTCCAGACAAATGCGCTGCCCTAATGATATTTTTTTGTTTCCCCTGATATTTCTGATTATTGTATGTGCAATTTCACCTGCTGCGTTTCGAGTTGCTTCAATTATCATTTGAAGTTTGAATATTTTCGTCTCTGCAACCTCATTTAGTATGAATTAATGCAGACAAATGAAACTAATAGTAGACACGCATCTTCTGAATAAAACATTTTTGTAATTAAAGTTGTATGGTATTTCGGGACAAAGATTGGATGTTTGTAATATTTTATGGGAATTGGACGGAAGTAAGTTCTTGAAGAGTTTCATCTGTGTGTTATATTTTGAAATCGTTTGCTTAGTTTTGAAGAAAGCATCCTACTTTATGTTATAAGGAGGAAATAAAGATCATTGGTACTGGGGTTATCCGGTAGCGGCGATTTCGGACCGATGACGCTAAATCCCTGCCTATGCGACGCGTAAAAAAGCTGGTCCGCATAACACCATCGTGAGTGATTGCACATCTGCGACATTGAAGCAAGTTCTGGTCGGCAAATATTTCAAAAGAGGAAATTATTTGTGCAGAGACAAAAATGTGTTGAATTCTCTTCCTGGAAGGGGTGATTGGCATTCTCGAGATGCCCTGCGTTAACGATCTATAATCTCTCGCCAGGAAAGAATGCTGCCTGAATAATTTTAACCAAGTCTTTAAAAAAGCATTCTGTAATTCGTGTCTAATTTTCTAGACGCAATTATGGCGACTCCGCAGCTGACGGCGTCGAGATGAGACTTGAGATAAGGAGATTGCTTCAGACTATTAATAAAATAATGGCTCAATAATCGCGTCAATTTTCTTCCATTCGACAGTCCGGATCAAATTACGACCAATGAAGATGGATAATTTGTGACGGAAATATTTTTTATTAGGACTCAATATGATATTTTATTGAGTATTCAGCTACTGGGCAGATCCGGGCGTAAACAATGCATCGCCTGACAGATAAAATTACCGCAGTTTGGACGCAGGTTTTTTCAAATGGCCTTTTTGCAAAATGTGAATTGCAATTCAGAACCTTTTTATCTATTGTGCTTTTCTCATATTGAAGTTCAACGAAACAATTTGACTAAAAGCTATTTATTACTTCAACATAAATGACTAAGGCTTTAGACTGATTCGAAACTTCTCTCTTCCGACAAGTCTCCATCCATCACGTTTATTTTACTGCCATTTATGTAAATCTGAAAATTTTCATTGTTATTCATATGATAAATTAAAATGGATGCAAGTTGTAGATCAGTACGTGCAGAACCTACTATCAAATCATTTTTTTAAGAACTTCAATACTTTGGAACATTGTCAGAGGCTAGGTTATCTGCTTTATTTTTTTCTGGTTCCAATTTCCAAGGTTGGATTGGTTTTGTGGAATAACCAATAAGTTTCATGTCATGGAATTAGTCTAAATCTGGCATCTGTACCAAATATTTATAAATATTTTTGTTTCAGCATAAGATAAGGAAACTATTCAGGTCAAATGAGTTCAATTTCCTCCATTTTCTGTCCAGTTTAATCTATTTATTTTTTTTGTAATGTTCTGATACCATTATAAGAAACTGTATATATGAACAGAAATAGACTTTCATACTCCAAGAGGACCACCACCACGATGCAGTATGAATACAAAGAATGCACTTATTTGAATATGTTCGAATATACAAAGATGTTTCTACATATAAGAGATGAATCATAATGATGTTTCTAAATGTATTTTCTATTACAAAAATTAAATTGTGGCTTAAATTTAATCTGACACAGCGATTGTGGCATATTGGCGCCATTTTGTTTCATGTGTTGTCAGTGGTGCGTAACCGTTACAGCTGTGTTCAAAAAAGCGCCAGTTTGTTTTAACAGAATATGTCATCTACTGTACTTGGTGTTCGCTGAAACGCTTTTTATATATCCAACAGGAACAGACTTTTGGAGAAGAGGTTTGCATAACCAACAGACTTGTAGTACGGTGGTGATTGGAGGTAATTACTTATATGTTCCGGATCCGCATAGATATACAGTATAACTTGTATATAATATACTTACAGCACACACATGTCACTAGGGTAAAGTACATAAGTTACGTTATGAGTAACAGTTTGTAAGTAAAACTATGCCACTAGTAACACTAGCATGAAATAACCTAAAATATATTTTAACTCAAAAGAAAAAATGAAATTTAGCTTACCGAAAATGACTAATTTCACGATTTAGTTCATCTAAACTGCAAGTTTATGAGATAACTTCGTTGTAAGAGCGTTGAATTAACAAAATCGTGGGTCATCAATGTGTCACATTAATTCTGGCTTAAACTGAAATTTTGGATACTTCCGTAGTATGTGTACCAGGTTAGGGTTAGGCCATAATTTTAGTCCGATTTTCCCTATTTTAGTTCTATTACGAGTTCGGGGACTGTCTGTGTTAGCCAAATGAATATCTCGCCTGTCCATAGGTTTCAGTCCCTTTACACAACTTGATGTAAAATAGGCTAACAAAATTAGTTACCCGCACATACTTCTGGAGCGCCAAATTTTGTATGTTCAACACAGTCTAAATTCTAACTCGATTCTCTGTTGAATATCCCCACCCGCATATCATTTACATACATTTAAGTTTGTTTATCGTTTGCTACACGATAAATTTATATGAAAATAAACAGAGGTAACAGGATCGCGTCTTCCAGACGTTTTCACACATATTTTCTCAGTAATTACATAGACTACATTATTTTATTATAATTTGCTTAATTTGGCATTGTTGGCGATAGAAGTTTGAAATTGGGCTACACATAGTTTACATCGGTGATCTAAAGTATATACCCTTTGTTTTGCGACCGACAAAAAGAAATGAAGTTTATTTAATACCTGCTAGCATCTGAACATTCCTCACTGATAAAAGTTGTCAATTGCACACATTTTAAAAAAACAAGTATAATTTTTCATTGTTTTGTAATCAACGTCGACACTCACGTCATCCTGTCAAGCAGTGAAATTTATTTTTCACTCTCGTAAAAGTGAATTCCCAATTGTTTTATGGTTGTTGAAAATGGCACCGCGACGGTGACGAATTTTTCCAGGATGACCATTTTTCAGTCGGTAATGAATAATTTAAAAACTCATTCCATCCGGATTAATTTTAATTCATTAGGCTTCGGTTTTATCCCCGGTAAAACGGTTTCGGTGTTTTAACAGAAAGGAAAAATGAATCGCCTAATGTAGGAGATTATAAAGTAACTTTCATTTCAAGTCATTCAAAATTGGTCTAATAAAAATCCCTCAAACTAATTTCTTGAAAATGATAAAATTGCAATAAAGATCGGCTTATGAGCTGTGGAACTGTTTCCATAAAGGTTAAGGCGATTTTACGACTTAGTCTGTTTGGCGCAAAACACCTAAAAGGTCGTTTTTGATTATAGATAGTCGCAAAACGTGATCGTATGCGGCGGTGAAGCTGACAAGTCAACGCATTTTTTAGCATTGTTTTCTGTTATGCGACAAAAATACAATCCCACATGATGACGCGGATCATACATATAGACTGTTTTTCAAGATTAGCTCAATTAAGCGGTTGATACTAAACACAAAGCCAAATACAACCAAAAGCAGAGTCTCAGACGAGAATAATCGACAAGGAAAAGTGTTGACAAAGACCACATACAATTTTGTAGTTTTCAATTGGATCTAATAACTAGTTAGCAACAAATATTTTTTCCGAATTTCATTGTACTTTCTACCATACTAATATTCGGAATATTAATAACACCAACTTTCATTTTATTCAGTTCTTGTGAAAATATTTTCTCCTATATACGATATACAAATAAAGCAGAAATGATAGAAAACTTGCCTTTCGTTTCAATGTTGTTTTAGTGTCTGAGATTCATATATTTCCTTTCCATAGAGATTAATAAAGCCCGCTAAAAACAATCAACAATCGATTGCATAAGTATTTGCGAATAAAATATTGCAGATTGTTGATATATATTAGCATGTATAGGCTACTTATAAAAGTGAATCCCCGCTTTTTCATTTGGTAATAGAGAGAGAGATGGAGTTAATTTTCCTCAAAATATGTGGAGCCAACTGGTTCAGAGTTTTGTATTCAGTTTTTTTCCAATTGATTAAAATGATAGATCAGAAGCAAAATGTATCACTTTTATTGCGTTAATTTGATTTTTTCCATCGGTTTAACTACGCGAGAGGTCCGGAAACCTTGCGTTGATAAAATCAAATTAATGTTCCGGTGATTAAGCGTGAAATTATTTTTCTCTGGGCTGTCTTTTTAAGTACTTTTGACTTGTGATAGCGTGTCTGATTAGAGGTAAAACCTAAAATAAAAATGATAGTCTAAACAAGAGCAACTTTTTATTAGATTTTGTTTAATTTAAAAAAATGATATTCTTCAGTTCGGATGCTAATCAAGTTATAATTTATTGCAATGAAACTCACCTGATTTGTTTGATATTTCATCCCATCTTTATCATAAATGTAATTTTAATTATTCAACAAAATTGATATTACTAGTCTGTCTGTAGCATGTATAATATTTCAAATGGTTTCACTTGTTAAAATTCGGTGGTATTTTGATAACAAGGGAGTTACTATATTGCTTGCCGATACTCAACTGAGGGTCAAATTCTTAACATGTCTTGAACATTGTGACAACATTGATTGTTCTCTTTGGCTAATTCCGTTCTTTCATTTTTTTCGCTTCCTTTTATTAGCAGGTTGCTGCATACTATCTACATATTTTTCATTACGTTTTAAATATTAGCCACGTTGCGTTAGGGAAATATAAGAAAATTACTCGATATTATATTTTGCAACAACATAGGCGAATATACTCTTTTGTTGAAAATGAAAGTGTAAACAATAAGCGAATGTTAGAGTTTGGATGATGTTACTTTACTTTCTGTTTTGGAGTTTTAATAAGTTTTTAGTAATTCTTGTGATCGTTTTCTCCAACTGACATATAAGTTCTGAAAATATTTCTCACCAGAAAAATTTCTGGAAAAGTTGTTCATTTTACCTCTTGATCTGCTATGAGTTTAATAAAACAACCTTTGTCATATGTGCAAGTTATCCAGTGAACCTATTAATTTTAATCAGATATATACGAAAAGTATTAAATACCGAAACTCGTAGGTTATCACAAGTCAATCTCGGTTGACTGCGATTGAGATTGACGCTAACGCGTTGCTATGTTTTCAAAACATGACTTGAACCGAAGAGTACAATGAAGTTATTAATAAATAAATGGCGAAATTAAAGCAGAATAAATTCTAATCAAATTAACAATATCTTGTAGTATACACTCGGTATTCTTTCAACTGTTTGCAAGATATAGTAAAGTGAAAATGTAGCGGTAACAAAATTGGATTCACAAATACATTCGTCATTTCAGATTTCAATTTATAATTTTTGTATATATATTTGATGCAATGCCTGGAATTGATGACAAGAATTTGAAAATGTATGTGGTAATTTTTTTCACAGTGTCGTCTCTTACGGCGTTCATCATGTAAATGTTTTTCAAAGATAGATTGCAATATATAGCACAATTGTTAAGTTTACTTATTTATTTAGGGAATGCCTACATATAATTTATCCTGGCGCAGAACAAACCACTGATCATTAATCTAATAACTGCTATAAACTTTGCTATATACATATTTATAATGAATGTCAAAAAGTGTCACATACTTTGTCCGATATGTCACAGAAGTTTAGAATACATACGGATCATTTTTAAGTTTTAGTTGATATGTTTATTTTACAATAATAGGCTGAATTTTAAAAGACATATTTAACTATTGTTTGTGCAGCTTATATGATCTGCACAAATATGCCGGAACCAGATTTGTTAAGAGATGTCGCGAGCAAGATCTACCAAACAAATTAATCCGCGTGCTAATTCGATACCAAATTTAGAAACTTGAGGAAGATTGTAACAAAAATAGTCAAATTAGGACGATGAAATTCTGAATCAAATATAAGCTTTGAATAAATCAAAAAGTAGGTTATGCTTTTCAGAATAAATCGTAAATAGCCTGCGGAATTTATTATACATTTGAAAAAGAAGTGTGTGCACTGTAACAACTTGACAAAACTTCATGGTGACTAACTTGAGCGACTCATATAAAGTTCTACACAAGCAACTAGAAAGAGATAAAATCGATTTAATTGTTAAAGCATCAAAATATTATGTAGATAGAAAAATATAAAATGAATTTTGAAAGGCCTAGTTTTGTTTTACTTCATTTTCGTGGCTGTTTGACTATTTATTAGACAAAGAGATATATATATCAAGTTATAATTAATCTTATTTAAAACAAGTATAAATATTTGACAAATTTTATACTTATTTGCAAAGCATCAATGTGGGCTCTTCAGTAAATACTCTATATTTTTACTAACTTAACAACATTATCCAGTTAGAAATTCGTAAGAAAATATATATGCCCAATAATAAGTAAATTGAATTGGGTCTATCGATCATTTCCAAAATTGTTATTGTTTTTTGGATATAAAATTGCTTTCAATTACTGAACTAATAGCTTTCAATTTCTTAGTATTGATAGGTGAAAATACCGCCCTTAAGACATCTTTTTTTCAATATCTTTCTGGTGAGTCGGCTTCAACAAAACCTTATTTTGAAAAATTGCACTACCTTGTGGTGATTTGATTTTCGTGACCTTCCCGCGTTTGTGCATTTCTCTTTGCAATATGAAATTTGCAAACTTATTTTATATTTCTATAAAAATAAATAAATACGAATCTCTGAAATTTCTCCTTTATACGTTGTTTCTCACTCATTTTAACCAATGTAATGAAGACACCTTTGTGCTCAGTAGGAAATTTATTATTCTCGATTTAACACTCAAAGGAAACAAATATAAATCAAAAGGCAGTACGGTAGGTAAACGATATTTTTAAAACTGATATCGACAGAGTGAGGCACCACAATAAGCGGTGAGAAACTTTGAAACTTAAAATAAATTCAGGCACCATGAAAGTTTTGTAATGGTATTGTTATCGGAACGAAATGGCGCTTTATTCATGATGGGTATTTTATTCATTGAAAATCTTTTTACTATTTTCAACAATGCAAAATGAAAACATAAATTCTATCTTCAATTTGTTAATATAAAATCTACAAGATTCCGAGGAATACCGTTATTACACAAGTAGTTTTAAATATTACTCATTTTGTAACAGTCATTTTACAAACTATCTTGGATATATATGGGTATTGTGTTTTATGCCAAAAATAGGCTGATATTGCAGTCGACTACAATCATTATCAGAACAGTTAAAACAAATCAAATTGAATATTTTGTAGTAGATATGTTTAGCTTCAAATGAATTTTTAAGATTTGGTTTGGAATGCTTCAAGATACAATAAAAGCAATGATGTTGACTCTGGGTAGTTGTAGGCAATTCTTCAATCGACTCACCACAGACAATTAAAGAAGAGCAATTGCACTAAAATAATTGGTAAATAGAAAATATAAACATAAGAAAATAAGGAAAAGAATAATCTTAAAAAGCCAAATTATATCTTCGGCTTGGTTATGTCAAGCGTTATAATTGTTAGTTATTCTTGTTAAGGTATAACTCTATCTGCACAGCAGCATTCTAGATGGCGCTAAACATCATCTCGAGAAACAGACCACTTCCATTTATTTGAAAAGACTTTGCAAAAATTACAATTCTTATGATTTAGCTGTGAATACCTTGTTGATAGAAATCAAGAATACCGCGTTTAATTTTACGCAGATGATAGCGCCATGCGTCAGTGTTTTGGTCAATGTAATAATAGCTTGCTTATGTTAAACGGAGAAAATTCAGCTCTTGGTGAACATTTGTGAATCGCCGCCGATTCCCATGTAAATCTTTGCGCGAAGTTATAAACAAAATGTCTAAATGAAGCGCAAAAGCTCGGTCATTCTGGCATGTATTTTTAAAAGCACAAATTATTCTCTATGCCATCTCGGCTTCAACCATGTCTCTGAGAGGATTCACTTGATTTGAACAGACCATCACCAAGCTTTATCCTGAGCTTGTCCTGATAACGTTGCTTTCTGTAGAATTGAAACAACGGCTTTTTTGCAGCGGCTTTGAACCTTTTTACATTGCGCACGTCTTGGTGTCATAGTAACCAGTGGCATAGCCGGCGGCTGACAGTGGCGGTGTGATGGCGGGATATGGAGGTTTCCTGTCTGACATAGCGTACTGGTCAAATTCAGTCTTAAATTTCATGCCTTGTGCCGCTGAAATACAAATAAAAAGATAATATTAATATTTCGTTAGACATATTAATTTTTTTCTAATAAACATCAAAGTAATAATCAAAAGTTGTTACAGAAGAAAACTCGCAAATAAATCTTTATAATTTTGTACCTGTCTATTAACAAATTCAACCGGATATTTATATGTAAACAGTTTGTCGTCATATTTTGTCATTTGGTCTAATTTATGTTATATTGTCACTAAAAATAATAGCATTCGAAAGTGCAATGTTATTTTAATGCCACAATGAGTAGATTTGTCAACTTAGCTCACGCGTTGACACTTGAGGTAAATTTATAGGCATTCCCCAGTAACAATTGTTGAGCTAAATGTTATGAAATAAGGTATTTTTCATTGGTAGTTGCAATATGCCGTGATCGAATAAAACTGCTTGTTTTAGGTATTATCAGTACTTGGCCAAATAAAAATTATATTCGCAACAAGTGATTGCTAAACTCTAGTCATTTGAACCGAATTGCTTTAATATGACGCCTGTTTCTCCTTATGAATACAACTGCATTGTGGACGGACTAACCATTAAATGATGGGAAGAATTGCGAAAATCTTGTTGCCATAATATAGTGCGACATTGGGAGACTGGTACCGTACAACTGGATATGTTGAGATGTAACGGCTTTGTTGAGATCCGACAAATAATCGGCTTATATTGGCTGCGTTAAGGAAACTTTGTTTTGTACATGCGTTATTCGTAGCACTTTAGTTTTATTTGAAATTACGTTGGTGACTTGAAGGACAGCGGTTAAAGAGTACGTGTTGCTTTTATACGACAATGAAAATGTTATGACGTATATGGGTTGTTGTAATTTCAGTGAAAATAGAAAGTAAAGCAGATTTGCGACTCATCTATGTCATTCGCAGTCTTCAAAATCCCTCAAACAAAATGGATGAAGTTTCTTTGTCAAATTCGGCGAAAACAAAAATTATATTGTACTTTTAATCACGAAATTTATTCCTGTGTATTTTGCCCACAATCGTTGTCATAACAACCATAACAAAAACACCTAATGCTTTGTTGTCACTCAAATTAATTGTACAGTAGATTGGGTTCTCGATCTTGTGTAAAAATCTCATATCGAAAACAATGCAAGATTAGAATTCTTCTTTGGCTAATGTCGTTTTTTAATATACAAACCAAACACCAGGAGTGAACAGAGCGGGATAAATTTTTAGGAACCAATGAATTGATCAGATTTCAACACACTTTCTCAAGCAATCAATTTTTACCACTAGAATCAAGTACCACACACGAGCATTTTTGACCTGCTATTTCAATAACAGGGTTTAGTTTTAATCTCAGTGAACAGTAACTGGTAAAATTTCCCATATAATAAGTCAAAGGCTTTATTTCAGGGGTGGCCAGTTTTAAGCCAAATTTTGAGCTACCAGTTAAGCCTTTAACTGTGGGCTTAATCAAATCTTTTGGGGCACTAAGATCAAATCGTCTACAACACCCTAAAAACGTCTATTCTAGATGATATTTCACCAAAAGCTTATATACGGATATGACGCTCCCCAAAAAGTCCTACATTACGCAGGATTAAAGAATTATATTGTTACGACGACGTAGTATGACTTCATTCAGACTGACCACTCTTTCAGTATCGCTTTCAAAAAACTTGGTAAATATACTAGCATTTGCCTACAACAAAGAACAAACTTAATTGGCGAAAATTACATTGCTAGTGTATATTTACTGAACTTAAAGATTACGTTTTAGAAAATATTTAAATATTTTGTGTCTATATGTTACAATATGTTTAATTGACCTGGAAAATTTCTGCGCTTTTGAACCGGCGCTTTTGAAGTGTCGACAAAGTATTTTGCCTGGCTATTTTTATCATTAATTTGGGGAACATTCCAATTGATGAAAATATGAGCGGACATATTTCGGACAGAACATAATCCTTATTTTAAGTTCGTTATACGTTGTGAAAATATGAGTCAAATTAGCTTATCACTTTTTGACGAAAACAAAACAAACATGTTCACTAAATTCAAGAATGAAATAAGGTTATTCTAGATATACAATAAATTTCATGTTAAGAAAATTATACAAAACTGAATTGTAAAATATTTGCGACATGTTTAGGTCTCACTGATAATTATCATAAAATATACCGATTGTTTAAATAAAAAGTTGTTCAATGAGTAAATATCTAAATGTTTTTATTTTATTTGAGTTTGCTCAATATATATGTATATATATTTTATATCCTCAATTTTTCTTCTCATACCATTTTCAATGATCTTTAACTCAGTAATTTCGGCGCCGTATATAAGCTACGTAAGCACTTTACCCCCGCACCACAAGGATTCGGGGGCTACAAAAACATTTCATGGGTATTTGAGCAATAAACCCTCATGGATCAGGATTGAAATCACTAACAAGAATAGGAGCGTAGCATTGGGGTTTCGTCATTGGTGGGCTCCACACAGTCGTTCGTTATTTTCCTCACAATATGCTAATGAAAAGCACCTGTTTGATATGATTGATTCAAATATATAAATATTTCATATTACTAATTTATTTAAGTGATACTATATACGTTTACTGGTCTCAGACCGGAAAGGCGACAGAAGCTACAATTAAATTAGATACTGAAGATATTGATTAATTTGGTAATTATACTTATCAACAAATATAAGTTCAAAAACATCACAAAATATCGTGCATCAATATTTTGTAACAAATGGAATAACAAGTGTAATAATTTCAGACCATATGTGTGAGATAATTTTGATAATTCACTAAAAGTGATGATAATTATTTAATATCCATGATTTGAAAATAATTGTTGCCTAAGTGAAATACATTTCAGGGTAATACTTCATTTTCCAAAGTACGCCTTAGAGTAGTCAATTTGTCAATGAACACAATATATGTGGAATGATACTGTATAAAAAATGATACCCAGTTTTCTAACATTATACAACCTTTGACATATTAATGATCGGCCAAAATCAAAGACAAAAATGAAGAGGTATACTACACAACAAATACAAAATTAATCAGAAAATTAGTACTTCTCAATTCAGATACAAGTAGGTCGCGTGTATTTTAAACGTCTTAGCGACCAAGTTCAAAGTATACTCTGTTTCTAGTTATTTTAAAACACCGCTCGAATCAAAGGTTGTGCGATATAAAGCAGGATGATCCTTTTCAATCGGATCACGATAAAAATTGGGGAGTGAGGGAGACGTTCATAATTTCGGTACAATTGAACTACGCGCCTAAGCTCGTTTCTCCACCTGCGAGTCAGGACTACAACGAAAGTAAAGAGATTAGTAGGAATATACTCACGATAACCAGTAATTATCAAATTTACTAAACGATTGTTTATTCTGATTCAAGAGGTGTTGTCATTTGTGTGTATAATGCTGGAAAGATTTGGGTAATTTTGGGATGCCACGTACAAATAGGAAAATCTTTTGTTGAGAAGTTTGAAACTCAAGTGAAATTATGTACATCGAGTATCACAGCTATTTTACAACGATCTTCTCCATAATAGTATGATGTGCGATATACATGTTTTTGCATTCTAGGTCGCGCAACGAATTTTGAAACAATCTTTCGACAGCTTCCCGGAAATCTTATCGAAGTGGATTCTCTGTTAAACATCAACTTTAGTCGAGTTTTCGACACTTTCGCGTGCGCGAGCGCAGAGGAATCTGTTGCTATGGAATTTGTGTTCAAAATTAAGCATTTAAACATCACAATATGTCGTGTATATTTACTGTTGTTGTCAGCTAGGTACAAAATACTCAAATTTGCCCAAGGATTTTGTACCTATCTAACGATAAACTCAATTATTGACAAGTCTTCTAGATTACTGTAGCGGTTTCTGTTGTCAGCACCTCACCAAATTCAAGTATTGTCATGTATTTTATAGATTATCATTTAAATGAATCTATGTAGATCGAAAATTCCGGATAGATAAGGTCAAAGCGATGACAACAAAACGCCATGTACAGGGGTAGATAATGGAAATATATAAAAATTGTAAAATAGAATCTGAATTAGAAAAAAGTTAATTTGTGTACTGTCGGGTAAGAATTTTCTTTGACTAGATTATGAATATATACAATTTTTTGTATCTATCAACTTCTATCAATTTATGTGTTGCATGGTCTTGTCATTTTAAAACTAGTCCATACTCAAATTATCGACAAAATAGTGTCATTTTTGAATGAAACTTTTAAAAATATTGTAATATCTGGGAAGAAGATAATAAGATCTATTTTGGTTTGTTTTTCTCGTCAGCAGCGACATTCCACACAAAAATAGCAAGATTAGAATACGAGTTTACCACAACCCGTATTTTTATGGTGACTTAACCAGGGCACACGAAAATTAAATAATTATTTTTCACCAAGCAAGTTGAACAAAGAGCTTTATAAACGCACTTTATGGGTGAAGCTTGACCAAAAATGTGTTTAGAAGCGGCCTAAACTAAACAGGAGGCAAAATGGGGCGTATATGCAAGAACATATGGACATATGTGTATGTCCACGCATAGTGTCCAGTTACCGCGGCACGCTTGTTTATTCAGCACCGGCCTACTGCTAGCAACCGACAGTTTTGTTTGTAAAATGATGCCAATACGTTTGGGATACTTTCTTTAATGCTGTTTACTTGAGTGTCCAATGCCCATATGTTGCTGAAATGATATAAACAGCAAGCGTGGCAAAAAAATTCTCTTTCGCGGTGTGCAAACGTTTGCACATTCCTATCTATCTAATTCGGGCAAAACATGAGGTGTTGTCTCCTGATTACGGGAAATCGTGTAATTTTCGAACTAACTGTGCAATTACAGACTGATTTTATCCGAAAATATACTCAAATTTAACGAGCGCGGTTACGATTATTGCAGATTTTCATTAACCGGCGAAGAAAAATAAGATAGCTTAAAATAGCGCAAAATAACAAAATACCTAGCGATTCGTTATATATATAGAAAATTCAAACACATCAATAAACAATTGGAGAAAGAGAGGATATGCAATTTTTCTACTACGCTAAAACGTCGTGGCTTCCATGACGACACTGATTATGCTTTTCTCCATTTAGAAATGGGGACATGGAAAAACTGTTCACAATCACTATCAATTTCGATGAAAGGCATTCGATTGTGGCACGGTTGCCTACTCGTATTCAGGTGGTCAATTTGGAAAACAGTTTTTTTGCTGATGCGTTGACTTGCCAAAATAAAATGGCGGATGTGGACGCAAAACGTCTGATATCGCTTGGCGTTGCGTTAAATATATCGTACTTTCCAGATATAGCTATTGTTTATTCTGGCTTTTGAAATGCAATAATGAGACGGTTGTGACAATTGGGTTACATGGAGAAAAGACTATAAAAATAACCTCGGTTGACGGTCAAAGATAATGCGACAAGGTAAAAATCTCGCTAAAACAGCAAATAACTGAGTTCTATAATTAGATAGGTATCGAAAACGTCCACAAATACGGGCTAAATTGCCCCGGGAAACACTGCCTTATTCATTTTGATCATTGATTTTTGCCATAGTGCCCACAAAACAAAATGAATAAGCGACCTCACATGCTAAGTATTTAGGATCTTGATAAGACTCTCCATCAACTAATTCATATTTTATTTGTCGCCGCGGGGCTTAATAAAAATTCTATCAGTTGTAGAATAAAAATGGTGATGTATTACTGGCTAAAATGCTTCAATTAGAGACGCAACCTCATCGGTTCATTTTTACCACATACGTTATCAAACAGCAAACAATAGTCTCAACCGTGAATTTCACATAGTTCGAGTAAGAACTAACTCTCACTTATTTAAAGTGTATAAAAGTCAAATAAAGTTGAAATATTTACTCTGCTTTTATAAAAAGTTTATTTACGATAGCCTTTGAGTTCTTACAATTAGAACTTCTATAAATTATTTCCTACTAAGTTAAGTCGAAAACAATCCTTCGAAAGTTCATACGTCATAAACGACGTTGTTTTCGTGGTGATTGAGGGGTCACAGGTTGAAGCCAAACTCATTTATCGACATCTTATGATTTATTGCCGTATTTTCTAAGGATTCTCTGCGCGTTTTATTCCAATAATTAAGATTTTGAAAACAATTCAATCAAATTGTCAAAGCCAAGTGAAATGAAGCAAATTTAATCTATGTAAAAATTCATCTTAAAAAAAATTGAAAAAATATTATTCTCATAGAAGGGTATCATGTTTTTATAGCGAATCGTGGACATAATTTTCTAAATTTCTTCTTATTTTCAGTTAAAAATGTAGCATAAACTGGTACATATTCTCATCAGGCATCATTACTATAAATTCAGCTATTTTTTTAAATGTTGAAGACAGCTTGTGTAGCAGGTGGCTTTCGCGTCACCTTGTCTGACGGTGATATTTGACATAAAGGCATTGCACTCAATTCCAATGAGGTTTGATACGATCTATCATTGGCGTTTATTGGGCATTTCTCTTCAATTATTTATCAAGAATAATATTGCCATAGAATTATAATAAGGGACTATCAAATAATGCCATATTGGAGGTTATTTTTAAAAGGCTGTCTGAAATGGCAAAGTTGATTTTTATGTCAAAAAATTACGATGAATCTATTTCACCATTTCATTAGTTGCGTCCTGAGACATTTTAGATATAAAAATCCTTGGTTTGATTCCACTTCATTATATGCAATCAGTTTTTAATTTTTATTGTGCTTATCCAATGTGCTTGTTGAATCGCAACTGAGACAGTAATGGAAAACAACACTGTTCTAACAATTCGCTATAATTACCTATTTATAAAAATACCTGAGGGTATCAAAACAAATTAGGAAGAAAATGTGTGAATTCTCTAATTTGTGGTAATTTTCAGGGTTAATGTTGCAAGGTAGCAACCCAAATAACTAAATGATTATTAAATTAGTTTTCTTCACACACACGTATGCGTCTTTTGCGGACGTAATTTACGAAATTCAATCCAATTTTCCACTCGCATATTGCTCATTATTAAAGTTGATATGCACGTTATTTGAAATTAACAAGTTTCAAATTTGATTCGTAATAATATTCATTTGTGACAACTCCCGATCACGCGCCAATTATCTTGCATTGTTATAATTAATTTCGACAAAATTAGCGATTTTATGGCCGTATTCTCATATAATTACCGCGTATGGTAAAGGGCAACTCTAATGCGACAGGCGACATTATTAAAATGCAGAACCGAAAATGCTGGCAACACCTCTATATCAAATTACATTGGGACAATTATTGTACGTATGAAATAAACTCGGCTAATAGTCACGAAAAATAAATATTAAGGTATTTCCAAAATTCCCAAAGTTTAGGCAAATTTGTTCCATTATGATTCGAGGTATTTCTTTGTAATTACGTCACGCCCGTGACAAAATTTAAAGTGAAAAAACTCATATGTCCGATTATTACTCATATCACGACAAATTTTTTGTGGCGAAAGATTAACAATTATTTAGACAAATTATATAATAACAGGTTAAGGTGACAAACTGAGAATTTAAAAAAATATTGAAACTCGACGAATTTTAAATTGCTTCATTTTTTAAAATAATGAGCCAACGGTTAGTGGGCTATCACGAGAAGAGTAGTATTTTAATAGGATCACCCAGTGAGACACTTATTGATACAAATAATTTTGACTGTTATGTTATCAAATCGTCATATTTAAGTGAAGATTTAGAAGTAACCTATTGATAATATGACAGTTGAATCCGTTGTTAAATTCAACCGCAGTGAATCATGTCCGGTTAAAAAGCTAACAATCTGATACAAATTATGATGAAATGGAACGACAACATCTTTCGGGACAAAAGTGATAAAATTTGACGATAATTGAACAATACCAATTAAACTTCATCAAAAATATTATTATTAGTTATGATGCTATTAGGAATTCGGTGTTATCTGAATCATTTCTTTAATCGACGAAATATATTTTGAAATAATCTTGATATCTTCTATTACCATACCGTCTTCAACTAACAGCATTTTACTCATTATAATATCATACATAGTGATCTTTTTATTGATTAAATCATTATTGGGTTTTTAAGTAAGTCAAACTGGCAAATACGAACATAAGTGCATGAGCATAACAAAAATAAACTAAATTTAAATCCAGATGTTCGCGACTAAAAACAAAGAAACAGAAGACAATATTCCGAAGATGAAATACCCACGCAGGCTTTCTTAATAGCAGATTAGGCTTCAAGTCAAGTATAAGTGACTACTAATATTTCCTGCGCATTTTAAAAACACTTGAAAATTTATGATAATAAAGAGACAATAACGGATTAGGAGATTGGGGGTAGGATAGCTATGGATGCGACATTTGAATCAAGTTTGAATAAACAACCAGTTGGGAGCTAATAGGAAAATATGGAGTATATCATGCTTATTTCATCATTATTTTTACGCTGTTTATTTTTATTCTAATGCAAGTAAGGTTTTTGAATGTTTTCCAGTTTATATTTTGTATGCGATAAAAATACTTTAGTTTATCTTTTCCTGTCAAATGAAATTTCTATGCAAAAGTAATACTATAATAACATACCTTCATATGAAAGATGATTTTCTCGAGCAGAGGCATACAACGAATGATAGTCCATTCTTGATGCTGCAGATGGAACGCCGTTCATGAGGTGGGGAGATTGATGATCGGTTGGAGATCCTGCCGATGGCGGTCCATGTCGCATGTATCCTCCGGCAGCGTGACTTCCTGCGCCCGGCCAGTTAAACATAGAAGCTGAATAATGGTGGTTGTGTGCCGCGGCCATGCTGGCGGCTGCCGATGGTGAAATTTGCGAAGCACCAGTGTTGGGACAGGTTGTGTAATGGGCATTCAAGGCTCCATTTGGGGAATGTGGAGTTGGTGGTAACTTCGGTGTGACTGAATGATTGGGGGATGTAGGGCTCGACATACCGTTTGAAGCGGCAGCCGCAGCAGCAGCGGCGGCCCCATTCAAAAAGTTCATTCCTTGTGGATCGAAGCCCATCAAATTAGCCTGGTGGCGAGGCGGAGGCATTGCTGAATGCTGAAGCGACGCTGCAGCACCAAACATTTCATGTGGAGGATAACCTTGTGGTCCCATAAGTCCAGGTGCACCGCCGAAAATACCATATGGCTTCAATGCCTGACATTTGCGCCGAAATCCACGGGGTCTGCGTCTGAAAGATCCTTCTTCAAACATAAATTCACTAGCTGGATCAATAGTCCAGAAATGTCCTTTACCTGGTCGCCCCAGACCCTTTGGTAATTTGATAAAACATTCGTTCAGAGACAAATTATGTCTAACGGAATTTTTCCAACCTTGATACGAACCTCGGAAAAATTCAAATCGACTTTGTAGAAAATGATAAATTTCGCTCAGAGTAAGTTTTTTCGTTGTTGAGCTTTGTATCGCCATTACGATGAGAGCAATATAGGAATATGGTGGTTTCTCTGGTCTTCTATGAGCAGGATTTGCATTGGCTGTACCACCTTTCTTTGTTGCTACAGTAGCGCCACCGTCACTTCCATCTTCCTCAGTCGATGTTGATGTTTCAGATCCGTTCATGGATGCGTTAACAATTCCGTCGGTGTTTTGATCTTGCTCTGAGTTTAGTTTAGTACTGTTGTTATTGTTAATATTGCTGTCATCTGTTGTGTCCGATAAAGTATGTAGATTCCTTTCTGAAGTAGGGGATGGATGCTGATGTGCCATGGGAGGCTCTAAACTATTTTCATCATGATTATGGGAGCGCATTTGAGGCGATGAGCTCGGAGCTTCTCTGCTATTCGGTCTTGATGACATATCCAATCCAGGAGCCAAAGATGCAAGTTGTTGAGATGCAGAAACAGGATGTAGGGAACGAGAACGTTGTAAATGTTGATGCTGTGCGTGTTGGTGATATTGCATGGCGTGGTGAGAATGCATCGGATCATGGGAGTGACTTAGTTGCAAAGGCTGATGATGAGCGGCACCGGCATTTTGAGATCCTGGTGAAATTTGTTGATGCGGTAGCAAATGCCCTCCCTGAAGATAACCATCTGGACTTGGTTGTAACATTCCGGGATGAGGAGGAATTGATAGCGAAAGACGATGTTGCGATGTCGAATGAGGAGAGTGGTGTTGCATCGGCCTCGCGAGTGACATTGGATGTGGACTGGTCAACAAATGTCCATCGCTTGAATTTGGACTCATGACGCTGACCGACGAATTTCGACAACTACTCGCCTCCATTCTAAGACGTTGTATTTATTCAACAAAGGCGTAAACTTCTCACGCAGAATCGAAAATATAATTGTGATAATATTTATAAATAGTATGTTGTCAGTGTATCGAACGGTTTGTAATTTTGTCTGTTACCCTTTGATTTGCATTTCAGAATATAAACAGATTCCAAAAAGATTACAATTATTCCTGTTAAAAATATAATTTAATATAAGTTTCCCATAAAACGAGTAATCCGCATCAACAATTTACACATGGTAAGTAAAAACTGAAATATTACTTAATAAATAGAAACAAAACGTAATCAGAGGTTAAAATGAATTAGGGATACGATAGGAAGCCGACCTAATAAACAGTTATAAATATTGAATGAACAAGATTTAGTTGAAAAACTAAAATTTCCTATTTGTCATATGTGTTTCTCCTCTTTTTACAATTCTACAAAGTCTCGAATCATCTCTTTTTCTGTAACCTGGCGATAATATATGCGAACGCACTCTTATCTTACATCAAATAATGTAAACTTGTAAAACGTGCTCGACTTACAACCGTAAATATTCAGTTCAAATGAACCGAACTAGTTTTTCAAACTAAATTGCAATTATGTGTTCTAGCTCATCTTTAGGATTTCTATTTCTTAATAAATTGAAAACTCATTCACTTTGTTACAGCATAATGTTTCATAGCAAATTCATCAAGTCGGAAGAGAAAAATAAGCTGCTATTCTAACGACAACCCAGAGCGAGTACTCGAAAGTTCTTAGCCGTAGACACAGGCGTACAACGCTTCTCGATCGAGAAAAAATGAAAGCGCTCGACTTCGCTACACAAAAAAGTTTTAGCAGGATCATTCGTTGCTCTCTAAATTATAGCTATTAACAATCGAACGCGCTTATTATATGCATGAGCGTCAAAATGCAAAATATCGAAGAAAGCTTTTTGCATCGAACCGGGATTCGCTATTCATTAAGGTTTTTTTAATTTATCAAAGTGGGAAGAAAACAAGAAATGAAGACACACCTCAAACCAGTTAACATCAACAAAATTTGCTAAATGAAGCAGTTACGTTACTTGTTTCTATATATAAATAAACAATGTATCCTATCCGTTGTTATCGCGAAATATAATTTCAATATTAAATAAAATTTAGTTGCTATTTAAATGTAAACATTTCCACTAACGGTATATCGCATAAACAAATTCGCGGTAATGAAAATTAAGCTAAACACGTTGTTTCATTCACCATGATAGCACTACAAAAATAAATATAAAACTTTATGATGCCTTCAATCGCTGCGTTAAGCAAGTTCATAAACGGGTGATATAATTACTACGAAATTGTACGCTGTATGCAAAATCAGAGATTCGCGTTCGCCTGTAGAACAATTTGCTTGATTTTATTTCTTTCAACATTTCAGTAAACGGAATCTCACTATAGTCTGTTTTTCACTTATTCATTTGTTCTCGAAGTGAAAAACGCTACTTTATCCGTGGTTACATTTCAAATATGCCAAAACTAAAAGATACTGATAAAGATTTTTTATATCTTTCCAATACAAAATACGAAGATTTAGTTATACATTATTGAAAACCTGAGCTCTTATCGATGTTTACGGCAACTTCCCTCAAGTTTGCAATACATGCATAGCTAACCACAACGAGGTTTAAGATAAAACAAATAGTATTCCTCAAGAGCTTCTGGGTTAGAATAATATTACGCCATTTTGTATTCAGATATTTTGCTGTTTCAAATTGTATTCCGGAATTGCACTACTATGTACTACACTACTACACTTTTAAACTTTTGATACTTATATATAAAGTTATAGAACTTCAAACCGTTTATTCGGAAAATATGTGATAAATTTTTTAGACATTTTATCAAAGTGTGATGGAAAATATTTCAATTAGAATACTGCAACTTAAACTGAACTGGTGTTTACGATTCCGACCGTAGGTTGAACTTGATAATTTACTACAATCTTGCGTTGAGGAATGACTTGAACTGCGCGTTTATTACCGAGTCTCGTAAATATCAAATTGAATTAATGTTTGAGGGTAAAAAATGCGGATATTCGCAAGAGTGAAATATCTTAGAGGTGTCTTTCATAATAACTATGCTGTGACCCATGAGTATATATATATGTACCCATGATTTATCCAAAATTGTTAATTACAAAAAGACAACGAATAGTGTTACATAATTTGTGATTAAATTTTATTCAACTTTGAAAATCCATATAATAATGTCAGCGAACTCCCAAGAGTAATGGAATGATGTTAACTGGTAATTCGACACATAACAAATTAATTTCAAGTTTAACCCAAAATATCAATCTGCCCTACCAGCCATGTTTGGGCATGAAGTCGACATATTCAAAATTGTGTTTTTAGTGTAAACAAATAGAAATATGTCTACTGGGTCCAAAGCGACATAGATTTTGATCTCCGATTTCTTCGACGGAAGAAAGGCATTTGACTTTACTAGGGAATGGTTTATTATTTATCATTCGCACAAACAATCAAAGTAGCGTTAAACAAATTACATCATATTGTAAGAATAAGGTGTATTAAATGAAGTCAAATTATTTGAATACTGGTTTCTGTGCATTGAAAACTACAACTTATCAATGATGATAAGAATTATAATACAAAAGAAACCATTTTCAAATTGCGACACTTTTATTCCAAGAAGACGTGCGCAGACAGCTGCCGGTATGAAAAGTCGCCATTTTGTCTAAATCTTCCGGGAGGAAATTATCGACTCAGTCAATTATGTTGGACTCAATAATCCTGTCTCACTCAAAACATGATATGCCATAACTAGTTCATTCCATGTACAATTAAATAAAAATATTTTTACGTGTTTGTCGGTGATTTTAGTAAACAAATTTTCCGTGTGGGCTATATGGTATAGGTTGATACGCAAAACAATTGTAATTGAGAAGTTTATAAACTGTCTAGTATGTTGAGTTAGACGATTGTATTCCCTAATCGCCAGTTCCATATTGATAAGATCGAATCGTTGGTTAGGAAACAATAACTTTTTTGCGATTAAATTTAATTGGTACCTCAACGACGCCTAAACACCCAGCGGTTTGGATTATGCCAGGTTTTTATCAGCGGCGATAATTAATACTAATTGGGATGTTTGTTCCAATTTACGAAAATATTTTTCCTAACGATTTCCGACGTCGGAACCTAATTTTTCGAGGTGCTAATGACAGTTAAAAAGGAAACTACAGTATCATCCTATCCGACTTATTGAGGATTGATTTTACCGAAATAACTTTCGAGATTTCCGATTTGATTTCGATAAAAGATATAAATGAGAGAAAAAATATCAAAAAGTAAGGAAACAAAACTTTGATTCGGAAAGCAAGTTTTTATTTTGAATATAAAATTTTCCAAATAAAATAATGTAGTATTCAAATTTGTGTCATAATAAATTTACAATGTCCTTCGAATTTAGATGGAATTTTTGGACAAGAACCAAAACCAAAAACATTGTAACAAGCAACGGATAATTTGGCTGCTAGGAAAAAAGTTTAAAACCTTTTCTGGAATAGAATATTTTTTCATGGTTTTCAATCAACTTACTTGGATAATTTATTATACTAAATTATCGTGTAACAGTGCGAGCAACGTTTAGGATTTTTTTCCATAATCAAGTAAAAGCTATAGAAAATTTGCAAAAATCGTCTGGGTTTGCTTTCTATCATAGGTATTTGCTGATGTTTAAGCATTCGAATGTGGTTCATTCATACGAATTTTTTACTCTGTGTTTCGATATACTCCGTGTTCGTAATACACATTTAAAATTTCTCATTCATCTTTTACAACACTTGTCCCCATTGCGCGTTGAATGGATGAGACCCGCGCATGTTTATCTGATGGTACGTTACGCGGGACTTATTAATATTTTAAACGAAAAACTCAATTGATGAGGACTTTTTCTCCGGATACACTTGAAAACAAATTTTCATATTTTCAAATAGGCTGTAAAATAACATACAAGCGTTTGTATGTTTGATCAAACTGTCTCTATGGTTGTAACTTATTGAATAAAATATTTTTAAATCAGTGATTGGTAGAAAATTATAAATTCTATATTTATACGATTTATGTTATATATCTCAAAATTTCTATAAACGTTTCATTATCTTATTCAAATTATAAATGCATATAATATTGTTGTTCAGAGAATAAAATTAACTTTTTGAATATTTAATTTTGATAACTTATAAGTAAGTTTAAATGAAATATTCAAATACAAAAGTTATTGTTTACCAATCGTGATATTTTTGTCATTGAACAACATTTTTTAAATAATCGCTGATCTGTTGCAGATGTGAGTTGTTTTTACATCGCGGTGCATACCAGTCCAGAATCAATGTCCGACTGGAATAAATATTTCAAAAATTCGTCCACATATTATTTTAGTTGGGCGATTTTTTTCTTGGTATGTATATATGACAGTGTACATGACCATAGATAGAACGGGCAATACATTCGATCTGTATTTATTGATTATATTCGGTCGGGATATTTCGCATCCCGCGCTTCAGCTACAAGATATAATTACTGTGAAATTTAGGACGTTGACGTGCTTTTTAACAGCAAAGGCGTGACGTGTACCGATTGGGACGACTCGACGTCGGTAATGCGACCTGGTGAAGATAATCCCTATTGTTTATCATTATTCGAAATATATCGAGCGCCGGCGGCTTGTCGGGGTGGCCGGCCTGTCACTCTGCAATGATAAATTATCTGAATCCGTGACAAGGCTAATTGCTACATGCTTAAAGGTTTTCTATATAAAAAAAATTGATTCAGGCAAAGGAAGTACCAGAAAACAATAATAGGTAAAGTCCAATTTTGGTGAAAAGACATAAAACAAGATATGAACTATATCGCCATCTTGCGGCTCAGTGATTTATATATACCGGATTTTGTCTCGGCGATAATTTAAAATGCTGAATCTTTTGAAAAATATATACCTAACTTATACCATCTATTAAAATGAAAACTAGGTTGCAGTGTACATTTTTCTTGTTGCGTATGACAATGAAGGTGAAAATTGTGTGATAATTACTGGCTGATTGGATTTAGAAAAAAGAAAACCCGGATAATTGTTTTACTCTCGTCGGAGAAATTTGTTTGGATAAAGTCAATTTCTATTCACAGTTTGGAAAGTTTCAGTCGAGGTAATCTCCGCTCATTCATTGTCTTGTGACGTCCGTATCATTGTCCTATTTAGCGCTGACGATTCAAATATAAATAAACAATATTATTTGGCGCTTATTTCTGGATCGGAAATATTTACGACTATTGATGATTGTGGTGCTTCCGATTTTGTGCGTTTTATGACTTGTACCTACATTTTATCTGAATTATTATTTTTGCAAAACAAAGTTACTTAATTTTCAAGGAAATGACAGGATGGCAATATTTTATCGTTATTTTTAGATTTCCCTGAATTGAAATAAAAACCGTAAACCAACAAGTTTGAAGCAATAATAATTTAATTATCCTGCATTGCTAAATTTTTTTCCTCACCGCGTGATTGTTACACATTAGCGGAATTCAAAAACCATGTCCTGATTTGACGCGTGGCAACGTTATATAAATATATAAACATTCTATACAGGAAAAATTCTTGAGAATTTATGATTTCGATAATTTCTTGTCTGCCAATCTATTTTTAATTTACACCATATCGGAAAAGTCTGGAATATTAGTGGGCATAATATCAATTTTTTCAACATTAGGCCTTTGGTGAGTTCACGACCTTAAAATTATTAAGATCGTCATACATATAAAATAATATATCACGTCTATTTAGGCGTCAAATAGATTATAGATGTTTGTATACAACATGCAAACCATAGGCGGGTTCACGAAAAAGACGAAATAAACAAATGCATTTCATATGAGAAAAATACCTATGAGGTCTCTAAACAACCCGATATCTCCGAACCCTACTTCTGTACAGTCATTGCAGTATTGTACACTGAATTTTCAGCAGAATTCTTAACTTTCAGTGTGTCAGTGTCTGTTAGTGCGGAGTTTGATACTGAGTTAGATATGACCAACTCAACAGACTTTTTTGATATGTCAAAAGACTATGTAATACTTTAATAAGTTCAGCATCTATAGTCTCAAAAAAAGCCTTGATAACACGATAACTTCAGTAGGTTGTATTTTCTCTTTAAGTTTGTACCTAATCTATCTAAAATATAAGATATATATCAGCGAAAATAATTTGTTTATTTATACCAAAATATAGAGAAATGTGTAATCGAAAGTCAAACATTATTGTACCCAGAACAAAACCAGCAAGTTATAGCAAGATGGCCTACAAGTTGGAAATATAGCAAATATTCGGCTATTATACCAAGTCATCCAATACCCAATTAAATGCAAATTTTTCGCGTTACTGATATTTTGTTTGTCACATTGTTACCGTGTCATAATCAGTGTGATGAAAATATGATAATCTCACAGATTACTTTGTCGAATTCGAAGCTTTGTCTAATATTGTTTATTTATTTAATTGTTTATCCTACTGTACAAACTTCAATAATGATTTGAATTGATTAAATACCTAAACGTTCTCTAACATGCTCCCAACCCATTAAGATGATGTGGGAATTTAAGTATTTGTTTATTTGCTTATATTATGAGTTTTTAAGTATTAAAATTAACTTTTTGGCAATATTTATTCCGAACGAGACCACCACCCATGTAACTATTTTGACTCAAGAAATATCTTATCTAAAATCGAATCTATGATACCTAAAAATGGCTGACTTTTTAATCGTTTCCATTCAGCAATTTTGGCATTGTAGCTTCATAAAAAAATGACTCATTCATTCTAATTTATGGATTGAAATTCGGTGCCGAGAATATCCTAGACTTTAAATTCACTTAAAAACTTGTTATCTCTAAAAAATGTTATCCTCTAGATTTAAATTAAGATCCATGGAACCCTGTTGTTCGCTTTTATGAATCTAGCTTTTGAAAATATTGTAGAAAATATATTTTATCATCATATTACATTAACTAAAGAAATTTTACCATTTTATATCTCTTATTTTTTTTTCATTTTTAACGTGGCTTGGAAGTTATCTATCAAAATACGTCTATGCTTTAAAGCTTTTTACCTCTGGACATTTTAGTAGCAAATATGGAGCATCTTGATTTGGAGTAAAGAAGTATGGGATCGTGGAATGCCGACCTCATTTGCAAATAAATATTTATGCAAAAATGAAAAATTAATTTTTCAAATAAAATAAACCAAAATATTCCAAAGTGAACAAAGCTTATTTTCGATCAACTCTTTCTAAAATAAGGTATTTCTCAAATTATCAGCTATTTCTGTTGTCGAATTTTGCATATCAATTTGTATACTTAATGCATGAAAATCTTTAAAACCTTTATAGCATGAAAGGTATGAAATTTTTAATAGTGCTTACCTCAAAACTTTCTGCATCTGAAGCTTTTTCCATCGCTATGCGCAGCATGGAAGTTCAATTACCACGCTGATTTTTGTTCTGATAAAAATTGTAATCTGTCATCCTGAATTAGTTTTTGATTAAAAAAACAATTCTTGTTTGCTGACAAAGCCGTCCAGGAAACCTCAAGCGCACTTTCGTATGCTGTGGAAATTAAAAACTGCGGTTGGTAATTTTTGTGATAAATGACGAAAGTAATTATTATTCAGAAAGCATACACAAATTTTATACCTCGAAATGCAAAGTTGACTGACGACAACTTTTTACGAATGTCTTTAATTAGGCAGCCGATAGGAATATTGTGTTCAGAGAGAGACGTGTATTTTTATTCAGACAAAATATGTGTTCCAATGCTATTGCCAAGTCTGATATTACATTGATCTAATGTTAAGGCAATTAAGAAACATCTCGGCGCAAGGAAAATTAGGTAAACTTCGTTGAAACAGAGCGATTGTTGCCCTTCAAAAAAATAACACCCCTAAATGCTAAGATGCTATTCGTGCTAACTAAAAAAGTTTGCTGATATGGCTACGGAAACATTGGGATTCCTTGGGACGGATTCATTACGCAAAGAAAGTTTATACATTTGTTTGTGTATAGTGCTGCCTATAATTAATTCTAACTTGTTTATTTATATATGTGTAACATGGAGATTTATTTGAACATGCAAACAAAATTAACTAACTGTGGTTTGTTTGAGCAGGCCAGAAACAAAGTTACATGTAAACAACAAGCTAAACCTACACTCATTTTGTTCCTGTTGTGATGTAACCAAAATAATCAACGGTTAAGAACTCACATATTATTTACAATAGTGTCACAGAGTGTTTATTTTTCAAATTGAAATTTCTTTGTCAAATGACAGGCAAAACATCACAAATCGGGTTTATTTTGTCTCCACTTTTGTTCCAAACAAATAAACAAAAATGATGAACTTGGAAAAACCTAACCAGGTAATATCACACTTTTAACACAGCCTTTTATTTATTTTGAATAGACGACATATTGATAAACAAAGTGCGACAAAATGTAAACTATTATGCAACATCGTTGGAAACGAGAATGGATGAAAGGTCGCATTGAAGTGCTTCAATTCATCTTGAAAGCATCATCGAGTCTAAGAGAAATACAGGCAAAAACACAGGCTATTATTCATGAGTCATGACCACGAATTCCATACGTAAATAACTTCAATTCTAATGTGGCCTTAATCTCAAATATTTCCTGGAATATATGCTAAAATTATTTATGAGTAACATGAAATGACAATTTCAAAAAATAAGTGATTCGATTTATTATGTCTTTGCGTATGATTATTATATTACGCATAAAGCGTACACACAGCATTTATAACAGTAAAACAAGATTTATCAGCATATTTACAGTCAGCTTTGCTGTTTTTTGTATATATTATTCTAAGGCCAGTATGGCATCCCGATTTGACAGCGGAACAATTAAATTTTCTCTTCATCGATTCCGCTACCCTGTCACAGCTATCTTCATCCATCAGTCTGTATTAGCCCGGGGCAACTCGTCGTCCTGCGAATATCACGGCTCATTTATGGCGGAGTGCCGAGAATACAACGGTCGCGCCCTTTGCGCCACGTGCATTAAGATAACTCTATTTTCATATAACCGATATTTTTTTCAGTTTCTATACTTTCTATGGCATTTTTCTTTCGTACATTTTGGCAATGGAACGAGAAAAACGAGCACAATAGTACCTAACCTCACCTTCGGATAAAAAATAAACCGTTATAGCATTGTATTACAGATAGACTAGTTTTTCAAATAAGATAACTAAATATATTATAAATTTACCGTTTAATAGCTTCCAAAATGTATTGTGTTTATTCAAGTTTGCTAATTGAATATTTTTTCAAGATAAGATAAAACACTCCAAACGGATTTCCTCACAATAATGCTGTGAACATGCTGGGCATTAACTTGAAAAAGTTTTGTTGTTCGAAATTCTACAAACAATAGGACTTCACATGTTTATTTTGAAGCAGAAATTCATAAACTGTTAAAATTAATAGTATTTCATTGTCGTTGTTGATGTACCAAAACAACATGCAGTGCTAGACATACGTAATTTCTCAACAAAATTGCAAGTTGTGTCGTTATCAGTAAATGACGTTTTTACGTTATTAAAAACTGTTCTGTTGTTTCCAGTCTTTGCTCAGTTATAAATCAGAACATGTTACAGAGAATTGAAAAGCTAATGATATTGCCCGCCGGATGTTATGGTGGCAATAAAAATTATTTTCCATTTCCGTTCTATTTGACGGATCACGTCATATTTAATAATAAATCAATTAACCTACGATTGATAATTCCATGCTTCAGAAATGAATGTGTGGTTGTTATAAAAACATCGATCAGTTGTATTAGTGCAATTTTGTCCTTCTGCAACCTCTAGGACTTTTCCAATCCACAGCATGACAGAACATTTCAATAATAGTTTAGCATAGAGCATGATCAACATGAACATGTAACGGCACTTTCCCAGTGTGAAAATCACCACTAGCTTCTCTAATTAAATCTCAAAATATTTTTTTTCCAAGTTCACTCTACATCAAGTATGGAGAAACACTTGATCAAACTTTTTATTCGACTGAGCAATTGAGATCGATTGCAGTTCGTGCAATCATTGTGACAAAGTGGTGAACGGAAACTATATTATTATTATTATATATAAAAATGGCGCAAGTGTTGATATACAAATTTTTATACTCCAAGACGTTTGGCGAGAATACAGACACTAGCTGATTGTGTTCGATTAAATTAAACATTCACGATCTACGTTGGTAAACCATTGAATTATCACGCAGGGATGCTTCAAAGTTTTCTCTTTCACGGTTCAGCCTTGTTTATTGGACACGGAGTGGTCATTGAAATTTGCGCACCTCGTGGCGGTTCTGCGAATGCATATCAACGAGTCTCCTGCTCAGCGAACGTCGGCGGATCTCGTGCTTAGTGAATGTGGGAAGTTTAGACTGCGGTGCCTGATCTGGTAATACGGAAGTGACTCAAATCAGTTGGTATTTTAATTCACGGCGAAACCGAATCATGAAGAATGGATCATCGTCACAGAACCTAGCAAAGCTATGACAGTCCCTGTACCGTTGCCTGTGATGGTTCTTCCGTGTATAGTCGAGTTGTCCCGATACGGCTACTGGTACGTTATCGCATATGATTTTTGGGAAATTGACGCTAAAATAGTTAGATTTGCCCTCCGTGTCGACATACTTGAGCACAGCTCTCTTGTTTACTCTATATTTTTTTTATATTTATTTACTTATAATTTAACTGCAATAACTGCCGTTGAAACAAATATTGTTTTTTCAAGAATGATGAATTTGTAGCGCCCTATAGTGGATAGATATATCTGTAGTATGGTTAAAATACGATGGCCAATGGACGTGGCGAGCATGCGTAGTTTGCAGGCGAAATATGGTTTGTGAACTATGGGAAATCACACTTGACTGAGAAGTTTGTTGGGTGAACAAGGAACAATTTGTAATCAACTGTGAGATGTTCCTCTCAGCTCTTGTTGACGGTTTCCGGAACGAGTCATTGTGGTACGGGTGCATATCAGTCAACTTTCCAAATTTCTGACAAATCACGGGCACTCTTAACAAAACACTTAAAGATTAATGTTCCAATTCTACTTAAGTGTTTGACCCTAGATATCTAGAGATGTCTCCAGTTTAATAACGTGAAAATGAAGATACCGAAATACTAGCCACATAAAAAGTTTTTGTATGTAACGGATTGAAGAAAAACAATACAATAAAATGGTTTCTCTCTAAAAAACAAAATCACCCCATAACTTTTCTTACATAAAAATATCAAAAACTAAGTAGAGGCCTAAAAGAGTAAAAAGAGAAAAAATTCTTGATGACTCAATCGCGCAGTTTTAGATGACATGTGATATTTACGCTGTCTACATTCTACGACTACTAAATGAAACTGTCAATCAAATCGTAATTGATTGTTGACAAACAAATAAATCAGTATTTGATTGAGAAAATTTGTTGATGTCACACTAGCAGATAACCCTCCACCGCAGCCAAACGACGATGGTTGCATTGGTTTATTGCGGTTATGATAGTTTCAGAAACTCTCTGATCTACTATTGGCCATGGTCCTGGAAATCACGTTCTTAATCTGTAAGATGTCACCTACTATACTGGTGGGTAATTTTAAAAATTTGCCAAACCAATATAAGTGTTAAACTGGTTATTTGTTTAGCAATTTGAGATTTAGGTGTATTTCAAAATATTTTCAAATGTCTGATTGGAAAACAGTTACATGCCACGATGAATTTGAAGACATTGAACCTTTGCTGGAAACGCCTGCCAATGTCGAATATTTAGGCAATGTAGAAGCGGATGACGCGGGAGTCACAAATAAGACTCCAGATCCAAAAAGTAATCCGTGGATAACCGAAGAAATGTAAGCAATGGTTATATTTCCTTGACTAAACTTTCGTTGATTCCCGAATTGGGGCGATGTCAAATTGTAATTGATGCAGAGTATCGTCAATTCAGACAGTTATAATATATATATATACCTAGTCGTCATTATTCAACTTGATACATTAGTTAATTAAAAGTTATCTACATGGCGAGTCTGACCATTTATCTCGATGTATATGTTTTTATGCTCTATCAGAAATTTATTAAATGATGAAGACAAAGTGAAACTCAGAAGAACACTGGGAATACCTGGAGCTGTAAGCATTGTGCTTGGGATTATCGTCGGATCCGGGATTTTTATATCTCCAGCGGGTAGGACGATATTATTTGCTATAATATAAATACAATACCAGAGTATAATTGTTCAAATCTATGGATGAGGTAAATAGTAATCTGTTTCGTGCCATTTGAGGATATTCTAGTGAATTCAATCTTAGTTATTCGCTGAAATACATTCCGATCAATACTGGACGCCAGAAAAAACGCGGTGGAAAATTTACGAGTTTTTGTATATATATGTAAAGGTGTCGTTCAAAACAGTGGATCGGTTGGCGAAGCTTTAATTATCTGGACAATGTGTGGATTATTTTCGACCATAGGGGCGCTCTGTTTTGCTGAGCTCGGAATACTTATACCCAAATCAGGAGGGGATTACACATATTTGCTGGAAATTTTTGGGCCTTTATGGGCTTTCATGAGGTGAGGAACGTTTTTTTACAATGCATCGTATGCAACTATAGGTTCGCGAAGGGTTCTTTGTTAAATCATAGCATAACATTCCAATTGAACACAATTTAAAGATAAAACCTTCTAAATCTTGTCACACGTAAAGTCGTATGAATATGGAAAAACAGATTTTTTGACGAAAAATCAGAAACTTTATTCATTCTTTTTAATCTATTTCTTTAAACCATTCTGATACACACAATAACACTAATAAAGTAAATTGCAGATTTCTATAGATTTGATGAAATATATTTATGCAATCTCAATAAAATATTATTGAGATCTTAAAGATATATTGCATTCTTGTAAGATATCGTTTTGCTCAGCTGACAAAGAAGTTATATTGGGACAGTAATTTTTAAATCTGTGATTAGTGTCTAGACTACAATTCCTCTTTTGGGTTTATGTTTTCCACTTCTACCGTTAGAGCGGTTTCGTCTTCTTCGTTCATTTCACTTTCTGCCGTTTTCTCTATGTTATCAAGTTCAATATAAGAATCCTCTCTTATTCCGAGTTGCCTGCTATAGAAGTTGCTTTCTAAATGATATTCATCACTACTGGACGGTGTGACTACGACTCCTCTTTCCATAGCCCATCGAAGAAGTAACGAACCACGTGGAATGTCTCGCCCAAGAGCTAACTGCGTCACAACTGGGTTTTCTATAATTCTGTTCACCGATGTCTAAAAACAATTTAATATTTTGTTTGAAATAGGAACAATAACTTAATGCAAAACTTGAATCACAGAGTTAGGTTTTGTAGATTTCAAACAATTGCGTCGGCTTATATAGCTCGTCAAATGAGGAATTTGCGTTCGGTGACAAAATCAAAATATGCAAACTAAATTAACTATGACGATTTTAATGTGTCTCACAAAAGTGTGATGCAGATTAAACTTACCAGAGCCAGACTTTAGCGGATAATTACATATCCACTTGAATAGCCAATTCATTTCTCCTTAAAGTGGTGTTAAATATTTAAACTTACATCTTCTAAGATCATTCTTCTGAATCCCATAATACCGTATCCCATATAGGTTATATTGTTCTTTCTACATTCCTGCCTCACTTTATTATCTTGGCGAAACAGGTCAAACCAATTCTGTACAACCGATAAGGATTTTCCAGTCACAGCGAGTATTGAAGAAAGTTCGTTGTGATCTTTTACATTGCGTATTCCTAAGCTGCGAATTACGCCAGATTTCTGAAATTTTTTCAAGTGATGCCAAACCTTCCAGAGACTTTCTGGCAAAGGGATATTGTCTTCATGATCGCGAAACGGAAGTTCAATCATCAGTAAGTCCATATAAGATGACTTCAGATTGTTCAACGAATCTTGAATCAATTCATAGATTTCTTCGCTAGTTGTACCCAGAAGAATACTTTTTGAAAGAAAAATGTCTTCTCTTGAGAGTTTGCTCTCTTCAATTGCCTTGCCAATTTCTCGTACTACTGAATCATCTTGATCATGGGCTGCAAAGTAATCTTTCGAAGCATCAATCATTCTATAGCCAATGCGTAACGCGCGCCCAATAGTGTCGTAAGTTTTTGGTCCAAGTTTATATGTCCCAAGACCTATCGGAGGAATGGTATATCCAGTATTCAACTTTGTGCTATTTGCTTGTGCTGAAATCGACGTAATTCTACTCCAACCACGTTTAACTTGAGCGCTTTGCAGCGTTACAGGGTTGCAGTTTATAGTCGTTTCATTTTCCCCTTGCTTGAATTGATCCCAAGTTATGACAATAGCTAGAAATTTTCCCTTTGTGTAAGATTTCTGTATTTTAAAGTTTTTCGGTATGTAGAGCAATTCACCATGCCTGAACATCACGCGTTCATCTTCAATAAAAACCTCCCATTCCCCAGAAATGATCATAACATATGTACTTCTACTAAAATGTCCGAAATTTGTCATTTGACCATCAGCATAAAACAATGAATATTTTAAAGTGTCTTTAAACCTCAGGTACAAATCTTTGCAAGATAGAATCGTGACAGGAATGAGTACAGATTCCACCAAAACATCCTGATTACCTGTTATTTCGTGTTCAAAACTGATTTGATTCTTTGACGACTTCAAGTTAGCTAGAGATATGTGCGAAACGACGTCTCCAAATTCTGCATTATGATTTCCCACTTCAATTTTAGTTAAATTTGGATGATCTTGCCACCAGTAGTTATATAAATCCCACTCTCGATGGTTATCAGTTATACGGAGAATCTTCCCTTTTTCAAAAAAGAGTCGAACGAATTCATCCCCACTCATTTGATATTTTTTCGTGACAACCCATTGTGATGTGTTAATAAGTTCTTTTTGTTCTGCGTTTTTACTTTCGGATACGAACAGAATGACGAGAAAGACACATTTCACGAGTTTTATTAGATTTTCCATCCAGCTTAGCTGAAATAGACAAATATTCAAAATTAGTTATATATATCCCGATTACCATTTATACCAACAATAATTATTATTTAGTCCTGCATTAATAGTGACACATGAATCATTTACCGAATCAATTGCCATGACTCGATTGAAGGGTCATTTGACCTGAACAATTCAAAATCAACATTTCAAAATCCCCATTTGGGAAGAACATTTTCACACATGCCCGACACCCTAGATGTCTTATTGCCAGGATTGCAAAAATTAACTACTCCGTATTCTTGGAATTATTCAACATTTATGAAACACGGAAACTTCTGCCGCTTAATGAGCGTATTAAAATTCCGATAAAGCAGACAAAATAGTATAAGAAACAACAAATAAGCTAGATATAGGTCCCTCGATTTAGTTATCGCATCCGATACAGCGGTGAAACTAACAGCAAACGAATAGTATTATTCAAATATTCCTCTGCGCCTCCAACTTCTATATTCATTATTATCTCACATACACCTGCCTTTTATGCGGCATAATTTTTGCCTCAATTTACCAGCTTGCACAGTTCAAGATTCACAATTCCAACTCCGATCGAATGAATCCTATATGGCTAAACCGTTCTGGCACAAGCGCTTCCTCCAACGGAAGCAATATAAAATTGATCAAAGTCGTGCCCTTAATCACATCTTAAGCCTGTCTGCAAATAGATACACATGTTCCAAATCTTCACAATCTGTTCACAATGCGACAGATTTGATATTACGTAGCTTCAACGTAACGCAATGTTAAGATTTGAAATTGCACGATTATTTCACATATTTCGGTCATTTTAAAATTTGAACATTTTGTACCCTGATGTAATTGAATACAGATGATTAAATAAATATTCCATGTTGTTAAAAGTTTGGCAACTGCCCAACCGTTGTGATAATTTCACGTATTGCCATGTGCTACTAGCCATTCTCTAGTCTAGACCTAGAGTCTAGAATCTAGATTCTAGAATATCAAGAATTTTGATAAATACCTTTCACCATTTAACAATGTTTACTCTTTTGCAGACTTTGGATTGAGATGATCGTTGTTCGTCCTGCCGGTCATGCCATAATTGCTCTTACCATGGCATATTATGCATTGTATCCATTTTATACAGACGGCTCAGACCCCCCATCGTTGGCAATAAAACTTCTTGGAATGTCATCAATTGGTCGGTATATTTTACTTTGTTTTAGTCCTTGAAACGTTATTTAAAAATGAATGCATAGTTTACAGTTTACACTGCTGTACTTCTGTACTTGGATAATGTATATTATAGTTTGTTCTCATCAGTTGCTGACAACTTTGCTTGAGAATATTAGCGTAGCAGAGGCGCCATCGTAGTGTAAACCGGAATTCTTGCAACTATTACCTTAGAGTGGCTTTCTGTACCTGAATGACCATTTGTGAGGAGAGGAAATGTGCAACATTCGATATCGTAGTTTTTCTGCAAGTAAACTTGCATTTGCAGGTTTTCTGACCTGGATCAACTGTTCTAGCGTAAAATGGGCGACCAGAATTCAAACTGTTTTTACTATTGGCAAAGTTGCTGCACTCATGCTGATAGTGATCCTCGGAGCTGTTGAGATAGCAAAAGGTAAGAAGTAAAGCCTTAAATTCATTGATCAAATGAAGGGATGACCGTCCAGTTGTTTAAGAAAATAAACGTAAGAATCTTGTTAATTAAGCGGCCACATGTTATCAATGTTATAAAATATTGTTCATGAAGCAGACGTGATGAAACACTGCAACAGCAATTAATGAAGAAAAGTATTATTTTATAGCTTATTTTAAGTGTATTTTCGTAAATAGGCGTCTAACGGTTGAGATTAAAATAAAACACGTTTTTTTCACAACTAACCGAATAGTTTACGTTGTAAATTTCAAACCAATAGTAGTAGTATACTGTCTTTATACTGTAAATATAAAAAATGAAACTGAAAATTACAGAATGTTGGGTTTGTTTGCAAACAACATCGCCGGTATCAGTTGTTTTCTATTTTAGTGCATGGTCGACGATGAGTATCCAGGGTACGATCGAATGATCGGGATGCTTCAGTTGGGTTTTCGATAGATCTTTAAGCTCAAAAGGCTGCCTACTCATGATTTTTTATAAGTTGTTACGTCACGATATATATCTATTCCAGGTCACGTTGAGAACTTTCGCAGAGATGCTGTATTCAAAGATAGCGTACTAGATCCTGGAAAAATTATCATGGCGGTGTATGCCGGTTTATGGGCGTTTTCAGGCTGGTAAGACCTATAGTTATTGGGTTTGTATGTCCTTTATATTTCGTTTTCTATTATTTGATTTTTTTTAATTCAGGAACGAACTGAATAATGTGGTTGATGAAGTGAAAAATCCTTCCAGGTGATGTTGATTTTTGTAATTATCGAACTGCAGAAATCATGGATTTATGTAAAATAGTTGTATATAGATTATGTTCATCGCTTCAGATTATATTTGACGTCACAAATCAGATATTTTAGGGTTCGCTATTGTTTATCTATTCCATGTAATTCCAAATCAAAATATCACGAATTCTTTCAAACCAAGCATCGTACAACTGGAAATTGCTTGGCAAATAAACATAGTTCCTATATAAATATTGTTGACTAAAAAGAGCCACGTTTTCATTATGTTGCAATATCTTATACAACCGGCTGCTTTTAGATGATTAATTATATCTTTTCATGTTTAGAAACCTTCCAATATCTATAATATTATCCGTAACTTCTGCAACTGTTTTATACGTCGCGGTAAATGTATCTTATTTTACTTTACTTTCACCAAGTAAGATGGAGAGCGAAGAGGCAACGGCTGTTGTGAGTCTCTTTTAGATTTTATTTTTTTCATCTTAGCAATCTCCATACGCTTTCCGATTGTTGGTATTCTATAAAGAGTTGTTAGAATAGGAATCCTGATATTTGGTTGTTTTTCAAACACTATGATAGATAGCTCACCTCCAGTCATTGTCCTGGTCCTGCATAACAGGAGCGAAAACGATGATAAACGATGCTGTATTGAGTTATATCAGTTTTTTCGTCTCTGTGTCGTAGCTTGTTTCGAGTTTATCTCTTCAGTCTAGAATTGAACTTGGTTATAGCATCATTTTTGAACACTTCAGCCATCTTGACTGACCCATTAAACTATCAAAGTCCCGCTATATTTTTTGGATTTCTACAGCTGTTTGGCGATCTTGTTCTGGGAAAATACAGTTTCATAATTCCGATTTGTGTGGCACTGTGCTGCTTCGGTGGTATCAACGGATCGTTATTTACAGCATCCAGGTATATATTTTTCAATATATACTTGAAAAAACATGCGCTTCAATGAAGCATCCGCATTTAACATGTTAAAAGACATTGAAAGTTTCGACATTTTTTTGGCGAATCAGATTCAAGTATTAGTCCTTTTATCACGATGTACTCTGGCTCTCAGTTGTGTTATATACTGATACTCATAAATAATTTTTTGCTTTCAAAATTTCAAGCTCGTAATTTTATATTTTTTCTTTGGATTAAAGCATGAGAGAAAATTTAAATTTCCACAATATTTGCAATGCTTTTCAGATTTTTCTTTGTTGGAGCATGTAACGGACATCTACCTGCAATTTTAGCAATGATAAACGTACGAAGTACTGCACCAATATCAAGCATCGTGCTAACGGTATGCAGGTTCTTAATTTAGAACTTTTTAATTTTAATATAAGATAATATTCCTCTATCCTAATCTTTTTTTTTTTTGTATTCAAATTTCAATCGCTTGCGCCAAAATTTTGACTAATATGTAAAAATATTTTTGTTTTAAGAGTATATTAACAGTATTGTACATGGTGACTGATGATGTATTCGCTTTGATCAACTACACTAATTTTGTCTATTTCTTTGCGATGGGATTCGCTATATTGGGATTAATCGTCTTACGGATAAAGAATCCAAGATCGAACCATTCGTTCAAGGTAAAATGTTGAAATGTATTTTCAAATATTTTGAAAGCTTTTCGAGGGCTATTTTAAGCATAGTTTATTATACCTTTTCTACTACAAAATATGTCTTTTTAGCTACCACTGATCATTCCCATTACGGCTGTTCTTGTGTGCTTGATAACTGGAATAATGTCATTCTTCCAAGCACCTGAAGAAAGTGGGATAGGACTTGGAGTTGTACTGTCTGCTGTACCTATATATTATATATTTGTGGTTCTGCCGAAGCATTCCGTTCTAAAAAGAATAATCGGTAAGTGTATATTGAATGTATATTTCAAATGGGATGGAATGAACTATATACATGTATATGTCAAATTAACAATATCTAGTGTAAGTTTGAATATCTTCACGATCAGATATTTCTAAGTTTGAATCAATCGAAAGCGCAGATAATTTTCGATGTATTGATCTATTTGTATTATCTATACAGTATTTTGAAAATGTAAAATCGTTACTTGGAGCTTTGAGATACATAGACATGCATCATTAATAGCTTGAACGGTCGTGGGATTATTTATAGTGAATATTTAGAGGCCTGTCTCACCATCAAATACGGCGTCATTGTTACCAACACAATAGTTAAACTTTCTATCCTTAACTTACAGACAGGCAGACAATTGTGTTACAGTGTCTCACGGAATCGATAGCTGAAGAAAAATGAAAGCTTCCAAATGACCTGTTGTCTATTTTTGTCTGATGCAGAATTAATGAATCAAATTGCCCAAACGAAGTCGATTTGATTCATTGATAGTTCTCCTACAATCCATATATTATTAGATAGGATGTACTTATTGAATTACGATGGGAGATAAATTTTAATTTTGTTCTCTTATAAGAGGCTACTATTAAACCACTTGTCTAAACAGATTACAGTAAAATATTTGTAACGTTAGCGCAAGTTGTTAAGCAGTCGATGACATGGCAGTAAAGTTTTAAAATACATATTGTTCCAATGATACCTCTCATTCTTCTGTTGGGTAATTCTGCGTGGTCATTCACTAAACTAAATTTAATGGAGGCGTATTGTTAGTATTTGTTGTAACGCAATGTGTTTGCTTATGACTGCAATAAATCATGTGAGACTTGTGTGGCTTGTTGTTCACATTGAATACTGCCATACTATGAATTGTATAACAATTAAATTTGTTGGCAGTTTGCAGTGTTGTTGAAAGAATTGTATATTATAGACATTAAATGGTCGCTTGTTAATTATTATTCCGTCGGTATTTCTGTTCACGGTCAGTCAAGTCATTGCGATCTCTGATTGAGAAAACTTATTTAAAGAAAGATAATTTATGAAGAAGTAATTGGTTTTCTCATTGGGAAATCGTCATTAGCTAACGTATTCGTGACTATTCTTTGCGAAATTTGTTATTAAAAAAGGGGGAGGAAATAATTTATCTTCTCATAGGAACAGCAACTAATTGTTTGTCACGGTGATGCCTCACTAGAAGCGAAAAATCGCTCGAAATGAAGTATCAACTTGAGACCTAAATATAAACGAAAGAATATACCGTTGTTATGATAGATAAGTAATACTTAAAACAATACTTGAAGGCGTCTTTTGTTGAAGATGTATTCGACCGTATTTGCAACACATTTCGAAGCTACATAATATCATCATCCACGCTACATGTATAAGTCTTATTCACGAGTTTGAATATAGGAACATTAGAAAAATATATCTTAAAATTCATTCATATATATATTAGACATGGCTATAGATGTTTTTCTGTTTTCAGGAAAATTTGCGATTCACTTTGAATAAATTCTCTGCAATTTTCAATGCCCCGAGTAGTATATATGTGACGCCAGACAGTTAGCGATCGAAAGAAAAAGTGATTCTATATTAGTTCACAAAAATATTGCAAAGGGCTTTGTTTGATGGATGGCTGCTGATTGTAAAAAAAGTTTTCACATTTATAACATTCAATTCAATGAAGTGGTGCCAGCACGAGGCAATCGACACACACTGTTGGTAATCACTTTCAAACTACATGCATTTTGTAGTAAGTATTCATCATTTTGAGTTAAAATATTAACAAACCTGTATCTAGCTATATCCTAAACTTACGGATCAATATTTGCATTCTTATAACGTGTTTGTCAGATTACTTCAAGGTATCGGTAAATCCAATATATATATTACCACCTGTAAAAACGTATGACGCATTAATTGTGGTGAATATCAAATATTTGTGCAAACGAAATGCATTGATTTGTCAACAAAACTACACGATGCGCTTGTAGTGATATATATGTGGGTTTGCTGTTCTTTGTGATTTCTGAATTTGTTGACTCGTGCGAGATTCAAATCAATAAACTTTGCGGGAGGTTAATATCATAACTGGCATATATAAGTTATTCAGGTTGTTATGTAATTCCAACAGCAAACTTGTCTTTTACAGAATATGGATTGGTATTTTTCCTTTAAATGAGAGTTATTTTTGAAAAGTTATACAAAGTCGCATTTATGTCGTTATAATTCATTCTAGCGCTTAAGTCATACAAAGTGGTTCTTTTTTGAATAAGGCATCTTTTTCGTTTGAAAAGTTCATCATTAACGATTGTCAATTTTTTGTTAAAGCCAAGGTCACACGGCCGCAAAATTTTGTTCTCTTGAGATTACCGCTGTCATTTTTTTTATTGTTAATTTTTTTCATGTAAACAGTCAAATATTTGCTTGATAACGACTATTTACGTTACTATTAGTACAGTATTACGACTATTATGCCTTGCGCCCATAGTTGATGCAGATCAACTACTGACTGCAGTAGGTGAGTATTATTAAAAATGACAATGTCTTAAAAGAACCCAGTGCCCAAAACTGTATTCAATAAACAAATGGTTTGCAGTATTATTATTTATTTATCATAATTATCGTGAGAAGGTCTTTGTTAAAGATTATTTAAAAGCATTTTCTGTGAACGATGGAAGGTCCAGCCTCGTCATATTCTTGCTTTGATATCCACATTTGTTGGAAAGTTGAGAGAGAAGCCAAGATTGATCCTCCGATCCAGACTGAATATTTTCTTTCTGGTGGAGCGATGATTTTGATTTTCATAGTGCTTGGTGCAAGGGCAGTGATTTCTTTCTGCATACGATCAGCAATACCAGGATACATTGTGGTTCCACCAGAGAGAACGTTGTTAGCGTACAAGTCCTTGCGAATGTCAATGTCACACTTCATAATGGAGTTGTAGGTTGTTTCGTGAATGCCGGCGGATTCCATTCCTGTGGTAATAAATATTTTGATTTAAATGAATCAACGAATATAGTAGATTCAAATTGAAAACGAATGAACTTAAACTAGACAGCTTTAAAATGGTTGCGAATTGTACGTCAGGCGCCGCGCCGATCGTAAAATGCTTTGTAACAATAAATTCAATTTAAATCAATTGCTTTCATGAGCCAAAGAATTAATCAAATCTGTGGATGACTTATGTTGACTTTAATCGTATCAAATACTTCGTTCAGTAGTTTGTAAATATTTGGGTATTTCAGACAAGTGTTTTTACGGACAATATTTCCTCACCGATGAATGAAGGCTGGAAGAGGGTTTCTGGACAACGGAATCTTTCATTTCCAATTGTGATCACTTGTCCGTCAGGAAGTTCATAGCTTTTTTCTAGTGATGTTGATGAAGCAGCTGTTGCCATTTCTTGTTCAAAGTCAAGAGCAACATAGCACAGTTTTTCTTTAATATCACGAACTATTTCTCGTTCTGCAGTTGTGACAAAAGAATATCCTCTCTCAGTGAGAATTTTCATCAAATAGTCAGTGAGATCACGACCAGCCAAATCCAATCTAGCAATTGCGTGAGGAAGAGCATAACCCTCGTATATTGGTACGTTATGAGATACACCGTCGCCTGCATCCATGACAATTCCTGGAAGAAAAGAAGAAAAAAAAACAATTAGAAAAAGGATCATCTACAATTAGACAAATTGAAACAGAAGAATTGTCTTTTCTCTGTTTATACTGATATATATATACCGATATACAAATAGACATGTGATATTTGGAAAGAGAAAGACTTACCGGTGGTTCTGCCTGATGCGTAAAGTGAGAGCACAGCTTGGATGGCAACGTACATTGCTGGGACATTGAAAGTTTCAAACATAATTTGAGTCATCTTTTCACGATTAGCTTTAGGATTGAGTGGAGCTTCAGTGAGTAAAGTTGGGTGTTCTTCGGGAGCGACTCGGAGTTCATTATACATGGTGTGATGCCAGATCTTTTCCATGTCATCCCAGTTGGTAATGATTCCGTGTTCGATGGGATATTTGAGAGTCAAAATTCCTCTTTTGCTTTGAGCCTCGTCTCCAACATAGCTGTCTTTCTGTCCCATTCCTACCATTACACCTTGATGTCTTGGTCTCCCCACAATGGAAGGAAACACGGCTCTTGGTGCGTCATCTCCAGCAAAACCTGATTTGACCAATCCGGATCCGTTGTCGCAGACAATTGCAGTTTGATCTTCTTCCCCGTCAGACATTTTGTTGGTTTGATTTGTTTATAGATATATAACTTGAGAACGTTGAAATAGAAGTGATTGTTGACTCTTAGACTTTGTCATGTTTTATATTGAAAACTCAATAGTGAGAAAGTGACGTCACAGTTAAGGTGTGAATCCAGTTGTCACCACTTTCCGAATACACGCACTGGTCGCCTTATACGGCGCGATATTGCTATTTATCGCCTGATGATATTCTTCGCCCATTTAGGTCTGCAGCCGTTATGTCAACCAATGTGACATTTTGCAAATCGTTGTGAGAGAAATACGAGAAACGTTATTATTATTGAGTCTAACCTTAAAGTCGCCAATAATCAGATAATGATATCGTGAATTACGGGAAAAGGCTCCACAACATTGTTTGTATAGAGTCGTATTGATCATAGATTCTTACCCCGATAAGCAACAATTTTAAACTTTTTCAAATTATATATATCAACGAAAATCAGTCTTAAATGCATCCTAACAAATTGAGAACCAGATTCAAAACGTCTTGGAGAATTGGAACCACCGTTGTTTGACTATTGATAATTGTTATAAATTGAAAGGTTACCCCTTTCTTTCTCTTTTCCATTTATATATTTACAAGCACCTACCTCTGACTTTGGAATATTGATGTGATGTCATAAAATGATGCTAATTTATTTATGGTTGGAATTTATGGAATTAGTAGGATGGGTATTTGTTTTCCGATGCATCGACTTGTTCAAAAAGCGTTATATGGCCATTTGTTATAATGGAAGGTAACGGCTTGCTCGGTAAACATGTTCATTCTACGTCACCTCAATCTGTCGAATGCTTTCAATTGCTGATCTGTCCCGCCAAACCAAATCGTGGAATTTTAACGACCTGTTGTGTGCCTGTTCTTGGTCTGTTTCTTGTGTAAATTTGACGCAAGCAAACAAAAGTTTTGAACAATAAATTCAATGGTTCAAAAGGAAACGATGCAATAATATCTGCAAGTTTTGTTAAATTAACATTTTTCGGTAAAGTTTTGTTGCTGCGACTATTAGTATTAAAGGCGCCATAATGATTTCAATCCCATTTTTCGATTTTTAAAAATAATGTACCATTTAATAAAAATACAGAAAGGTAAGATGACCAGGATTCAAATTAGGTAGGTTAATGCTTATAGGGTAAATGTTGCGGATATTGTTGTATTTATGCTGTTGTTTGTCATCCCTATAATTTTGTTTTTACAGTTTTTTTTACCAAATTCTGCTACTCTTATTTTATGTAGTAATTGCGTTTACCGAATATACAATAAGGAAATATGGAGTACGGAACCGAAATACGTAAGAGACGATTTTCTAGTCTGGACAAGGATATTTCAGTAGTGAAGCAGGAAAAAATTGTGCTCAAAAAGGAGGTTGAGTCTAATTTTATTTCAATATATTTTGCTAGTGTAACCGAATTCATTTTATTGTTTTCTGTTTTTGATCGTTGTGTTTTTACTTCTGTTTTCAGCTAGGAGTAATTGGTGGAATCTCTCTTGTTGTTGGTACAATGATTGGTTCAGGAATATTTCTTTCGCCAAAATCAATTCTTGCCAACGCGGAATCTGTTGGCGCAAGTCTTTGTTGTTGGGCAGGTTGTGGAGTTCTTGCTACCCTGAGTAGGTGCATTTTATATTTAAATGTTACCATCATTAATATTGACTTTGGAATGTTTTGTAGGTTTTTTAGCATTTAAACCAGAAATTCGAGGGTTACCGAAATTACCCCAAATCAATTTTTATAGTAAAAGTTAAACGATAAGTTAAAAGGTTTCAAATAAGTTTAAAGGAAAGGCATGTAGGAATGACGGTTCAAATTCGAAGGTATTTATGTAACGTTTCATCTGACTTTGGTCATTGAAATAAATTTGTGCTATAGTGTGCAGAAGGACTCTTGAATTGCATAGTATAGTCTTATTTATTTCGGTTACAGCATCCTTGCATTGTACGCATATGGATCTACTACCATAAAGACACAGAGAAAGGATAGGGAGTTAGTCTCGCACAGCACAACTCATAATTAAATTCGAGTATTGTCATTTTAAACAACTAGCCCATGTACTTTACAACTATAGTACATATGTTTTCAAAAAATGTTGTTTGTACATAGCTTACTATGTTCCGAATGTTTTATTGGGAAAAGGTATTAAAAATGTGTGTGTTCAGGCGCCATTAGCTACATTGAACTCGGGCTAATGATCAAGAAATCAGGAGGTGAATACAATTATCTGAAAGAAGCATATGGAGAAGCCATTGGATTTGTATTCGCCTGGACTTCAATTATCATCTCAAAGCCGTCTTCATTTGCTATTATATCAATCGGATTTGCTCAATACGTTACCGCACCGTTTTATCCCGGATGTGTGCCACCGGATAGTGCAACAAAATTTGCGGCAGCAATATGTATCCGTAAGTTTTTTATAACATTAATTCTACCAATCTCTTAGAGAGAAATATCTGGATTTTTGCGTTTTGGGTGAGAATATTTTATCGATGATCATATGAGCAAAGGCACATGGTCACATGAATTTCCTGTCAGATCTACTCTTATGTTTTCAGTTACCATCACAACAGTCAATTGCTTCAGCGTGAAAGCGTCAAATTTCATTCAAATTTTTTTCACGGCTGCAAAGCTATTGATTATAGCTGCCATTATTATCGGAGGATTTGTTCAAATTGCAAACGGAAACACTCAATATTTAACAAATGCGTTTGAAGGAACCACAACTTCTGCTTCGGCTATTGCATTGGCATTTTATTCTGGACTTTGGTCTTATGATGGATGGTAAATATTTGATTTATAGGAAGTAAAATATTACAATTCTCTTCAAATTAAAATTATGAATCGATGGAATTTTGGCCGATCACAAAGTCATATATATATAGTTGATTACGCCGGATACAAAATTAAAAAAAGAGTTGATATGCTATATATTCCAACGTTATGCTGTAATTAACAATTTTCAAATATCGGCAATGCGCCACAAATGAGATGTCTTTTAAACTTTGAGTAGCAGACTGAGTATACATCCGAGAATGTATTCCCTGTGTTAAATCACTTTGGAATAACCACTTTGGAAAATTTAAGCGTCAAGACTTTGTTCGCCTTTCGGGGAAGGTTGAGGTTTAATTTCAAATTAATAATTATTGGGTCATTGTAGTATTTTACCATTATGACGCAAATTCGACAGATAATAACGAAAAGGTGGTTGTGCTTTACTGATTCCTGTTTATTCTCGTTGTAATCTAAATGCAAGCAATGTGCATTTCATTAAATATGAGCAGTAGTAATTCCCTAATAACATAATGTCAATTTTATAACCAGGAATCAATTGAATTTTGTTACAGAAGAAATCAGAAATCCAGAAAGGTAAATGCTAACTTCCTGAGTCAACATACATACATGTGCAACCCATGATATCAATTCTACACGGGTTCAATTATCGTAGTTAAACATGATTTCGGGAATAATAGAAAATAGGGAAAACTATAACTATGAAAAGTTTGGGTGCCCCTGAAGTATGCGCACCGAGATGTCGCATAACCTGAATTTTAACCTGGTACACAACCTAAGTTCAGGTTGTGCGCCATCTTGGTGCGCATACTTCAGGAGGTCCGAAGTTTGCATGTTATACGTCTGAAAAAGAAAAATTTATAAAATTGTAAACGATATGAGCCTATACCATTACACATCTTTTCTTTCCATCATCTATAAATGACAAACAAAACTCCGAAGTATGTCATATGCTACATATTATATAGTTCAATGTTTTCTTATTGGTGTAAATTTCATATAAGTGGTAACGCTATGTATCTCGCGCAGCAAATATTAGCATTGTTTAAGTATTGTCATACATTCTCGTAAAATGACTACGCACCCGAATATGGCGGCTATACCACAGCACACCTTAATTTAATTTTCTATTGCAGCTGAGCTGGATTCTTCTCATAATCGCATTTATAAAACCTGTATTTTAGTACAGCATTCATTTTGCTGAAAACTACTTAGTTCACCAGTCTACTGATCTATTATCATTCTTCTTTCAGAAATTTTCCACTCACTGTTTACATAGGAATCCCGATGGTGACAATCCTCTACATTCTCGTCAACATAGCTTATTTTACGACGATGTCTCCTGCGGAATTGCTTGCTTCAAATGCAGTAGCTGTGGTATGTAGTGTTGAATATACCGTGTGTGTCTTAGAATTGTAGAATCCTTTTGGGACTTTGATGAATACAAACTCTTGAAAGATACTTTTACTTACTGGGCACCGGGGGCATATATATATATATATCAAAGTTACGTACATGCCTTAAAAATTACAAAGTTGATTCGCTGAAAGCGTTAATTCAAAGTGCTTCAAGTTTTGAGCAAACCAATAGTCATTAGCGATTACTTGCAGCCATCAGTCTATGCTCTTACAGTCAGGTCATCATCGGCCTGTCATATCTACTTTTAGTACATTAATCTATTTTTAGATAACATTATCGGACGTTTTGAATGAAAAATACATTCGGATTAAACATTCATTTTTGGGGTCGAAACAAGCTATTTATCCACATGAACTAACATTCTAACTGGTTATCGATGTTATCTAGTGAAACCCACGATATAGGCATAGAATGGCACGTACAAGTGAAGTTTTTGTACCCACAACATAGAATATGAGAGAGTATTGAAAATTTGAATTATATCGAACTTAAGAGCTATTAAGTATTATGTGTTAATATGCTCATATCAGACCTTTGGAGACCGAGTGTTCGGATCTTTTGCTTGGACTGTACCATTAGCTGTTGCTTGTTCAACTTTCGGAGCAGCGAATGGAAGCGCATTCACTGGCGCAAGGTAAATTATGTTTAGATTCAACTTGTTTCAGACTAGATGAAATAAATTGGATACTGAAAAAAATACTATATATTCGCAGACTCACTTACGCCGCAGCAAGGAATGGGCACATGGCAAAGATTCTATCATACATTAGTGTTGAAAGAATAACACCTTCTCCAGCAGCTATGTTCAATGTGAGCTCCTCCTCTTTATTCTTTATCTGTCTCTATAATATTTTATTACTGTCACGCTAATCAGGGACAGGTTTGCCTATAACTGAATAATTATCTTAATTCTTAATTTTGTTTACACTTATAATTCAGGCGTTTATTGCTCTCCTCATGATAATCCCCAACAGTTCTACATTTGAAAGTCTGATCGACTATTTCACCTTCTCTGCCTGGATATTCTACGGAGCTACATTTGCTTCTGTGATTGTCCTACGTTATCGTTTGCCTGATCTTCACCGACCATACAGAGTAAGTAATGTGAAGTTGGAAAATCCCTTTCTTGCAGTTTGAACGTATGAAATGTCTTCAAAATACAGATTAACGTCGTGATGAATTAATTTATAATTTTAAATCTATGCTCCCTGTTGCACAGGGAGAACCCAATAAAGGATTTTTTTTCTATTTCTAGGTATTTATTGCGATCCCAGCAGTTTGCACCCTTTGTTCTCTCTACTTGATCGTTGCCCCGATCATCGACAATCCGGCATTGGAGTATTTATACGCAACTATTTTTATTCTGTTGGGATTTGTTATCTATGTTCCTGTTATCTACTACAAAAAACATCTTCCTTTTATGAGTAAGTTTAAATTTGTCAAACATGATACACACAATTATAATATAAAGATAAGGTTAGACAGCATTATAATTTGAATAATAAAAGTACAAACGAAAGATGGAATAGAAGATTACACAAACAAATAAATGACCAAGGTTTTCAATAATTGAGACATGATTTTCCGTGTCACTTAAATTGATCACATATTTCAAGGTAATATCTTTAAATCTCATATATAGTATTTTATTACTTGTAGAATCTTTAACCATCTTTCTTCAACAATTATTGGAAGTTGTTCCACCGTCTCTTGATGAAATTGGACTCAAAGATGAGGACGGAGATGATCATGCAGACTTTCATAATTATCAAGAACAAAAATTTTAGTTTTCGTACTAATTTACATCCAATTTTAAATTTTTATAATCTGTGTAAGTGAATAATCGAGTGAATAGCAATAATGTATCGTTCAATTGAAACCTCGTTCCAACAAGCATGAGTAAAGTTCAAAGAATCTAACATTGTTTCGTTGCGATGTGAAGTATTAATTTTTATCAAACTCGATACTTATCGGTACCAGGGATTGCATGTGAAACTATTTATGGAAGTTCGCAGACTGGTGCAAAGTTACCACTCGTCATTGCTGAGCGTTAACAAAATATACATTAACGCATGAGTCCAGTTTTTCAACATGTTGACAGATTATTTTCTGAAATACTTGATGCGATATTTGGAATAGTAAACCTTTTAATGGAACAAAGTGAATCTGATAAAAACGTAACAATTCTGTACTATCATATTTATAGCTTCGGTTGCAAACTTGCTTCAAGACTTCTAGCGTTCAACTGATGTTTTTCTGTGGTTGCCGATACATTTTATGACCCGTCAATTAATTTATATTATCGCAACCTTGTCATAATGTTTTATATTTGATTGATTTTAGTTCTAATTCACTAAGTATCTACATACTGTTTCACTGTCGAATAGAATAGATGAGCATGGGCCATAGATAAGTTTCGATTTATTTTCTAGTTCCAGTTTTCATACTAAATTAATCAATATTATTAGTTTTTATGTAATTGTTGTAAATATTACATTCTTATGGTGAGTCAATAAAAAGTTTATAACTAAAATTTATCCAAGATTTTTTTGTTGTATCGGCGGAGTTTATTTGAACTCAACATCTTCTAAACCGGTGAAATGCCAGCTGTATTTTTGCAGAGGTCGATTGGACCGGCATTACATGACCGACAGTTCTTTTGACAAAATATGTTTCGCTTGTGGTTGATTTTAACAATATTGTCACGCACATCTCCGTATAGAAATGGATACCAACAAAGAAACGCCAAAAAGACGAATATTCTGACGAAGTGGCACTTGCTAGCGCAACATACCCAAAATAGAATTATTTTAGTGAAAATATCCAAAACTATAGGTCTCATAGAAAAGTGGAAAACAAAATGAAATAACGAATTTTTCCATCTTTAAGAACTGAAAATTTTAAATCAAATGATCTATAGCAGGGCTGGGCAATTATTTTTGCTCGAGGGCCACATTGCAAATCAAAATGCAGTGGCGGGCCGGACTAATTTGAGTCAACCCACATTGCGTTTTTTATTGTATTTTATTACACAATTGAATGAAACAAAATCTAATACAATTGTTATTTTTAATGAGACGTGTGTATGCTCTGCTGCGCCCTAACAAGTCCTTGAATGTCGGGTTCAATGGCAGACGTAGATATTCTCAGCAAATCAGAAAGATGTTCATCGGTGAGAGACGACCGAAATTTCGATTTGGTAAAATTCATTACTGAGAAGGTTTGCTCGCAAATATAAGTGGATCCGAAAAGAACTAGCATCTTTTGAGCATGTCTCCTTATGTTGGGAAAACTTTTTTTATTTAGAGAGGAATAAAAATCCAGAATTTCAGATGATTTAAATTTTTCCTGAAGTAAAGTGTCACACTGCAAATCAATAAGCTCGAGTTGTGCATCAGATGGTATGTTTTCCACGTTACTGGTGAAAGGAGAAGAGACCATACTCATTTTTTTTTCAATTAATCGGAAATCTTCAAATCGTCTTAAAAATTCAGCATGCAGTGCATCTAGCATTGTAGAGTACTTTTGAAAATCATTTGCAGATGTGGTAGCTGTGTTGAGTGTGGGAAAATGAGCGAGATTATTGTTCTGTAATTGGCGTGAAAGAAACTGCAATTTCGTTATGAACGATTTTACCAAGCTGTGCATATTATGCACAAACAGTTTTTTACTTTGGAGTTTGCAATTCAACTCATTCAATAGAGCAGTGACATCAACAACAAAAGCAAAATCAGATAACCATTTCTTATCTGAAAGCTGCGGAATATCCTTGTTCTTTGTTTGACAGAATTCTCGAATCTCCTGCTGCAAGTCCCAAACTCGCTTCAGTATTTTGCCTAAACTGAGCCATCTCACAGTTGTATGATATCCTATGTCAGTGTGCTCATTTTCTTGCTCTTCCAACAGGAAAATAAACTGTCTGTGATTTAGTGCTCGAGACCTGATGAAGTTAACTAGTTTTGTAACAACATCAGTGACATGGCTTATTTTTAGCACTGACTTGCACAATACCTGTTGATGTATGATACAATGTAAAAACACTAACTGCTGCTTTGGGTCAATTTCATTAACTCTGTCTTTCATGCGCTTCAACAATCCCACATTTTTTCCTGTAAGATTTGGGCACCCATCTGTCGTCACTCCCGCCAATTTTTCCCATTTAAGTCCCAACTTATCCATGGATGCATCTACCTCGCTAAAAATATCTGCACCTGTTGTTGTTCCTTTCATTGGTCTTATAGCAGCTATTTCTTCAGTAATTTTGAAATCACAAGTAATTCCACGAACGAAAATAAGCAACTGAGCAGTGTCGCGTACATCACAACTCTCGTCTAACGCTAAAGTGAAGAAGTCAAATTGTTTGACATAATGTAGCAACTGATCTCTTAAATCTCCTGCGATACACTCAACCCTTCTGGTGACAGTTCTTCTCGATAGCGGAACTTGTTTAAAAGCATCTGTTTTATCAGGACAAACAATTGCTGCCGTCTCTACTAAACATTCTTTGACGAACTCCCCTTCAGAAAATGGTTTGCTGTTTTGAGCGATTTTGTGAGCTATTACGAAACTGGCCATGACAGCTGCATCATTAGATGCATGGAGTCGTGTGAAAAAACTTTGCTGTTTTTCGAGCTTTGCTACCATACTCTCCGCTGTTTGCGCCATTTCATTATTACTTAGATTTTTGTATTTTTTTGCATGTTTTGTCTCAAAATGCCTTTTTAAATTAAAAACCTTAATAACCGCGACCTTCTCCTTGCAAACCAGACAAACAGCTATCCCATCGACTTCTGTGAATAAATACTTCGCTGTCCAACTTTTGTTAAAAATTCTGCATTCTGTGTCAACTTTTCTTTTCTTGTTTTCGGCTGACATTTTGCAACTTTGTAGATCTAGCACAGGTTTAGAATTGACGCTACAGTTCAAGTTACATGAATAAAAGGATAAACAAAGAATAAAATAAAGCTGGGCGCAATTCAACAATTTATCTACATACCACTACTTCTACAATATTTGAAACGCTGAGTAGCGCAGAGCTGACTAGCCTAACTGTATCCTTCTTAATTGGGACACGAATCAAAACGGGACTCATCGAAATTACGCGCGCAAAATCCAAGCTTCGATTACTCTGCTGTTCAGTAATCACGTGCAAAAACAAGCGCTGATCGTTGCGACAAAGATGACTACAGATAGCAGTTGGTACTATGCCATGGTCTAATCTAAAATACACAAAGCTACCAAAACGCTTATTTCTATTACATTAATGAAATTTGCCCTCAAAGTATATTTTATATGTAAATAAAAAATGTAAGTGTCTTAATTTAGAAATCTGCTCGCGGGCCGGATGAAACGTTGCCGCGGGCCGGATGCGGCCCGCGGGCCGGAGCTTGCCCAGGCCTGATCTATAGCTTGCATAGAACAGCGATTTTTTCACAACAACAACACCAGCAACAACAACTTTGAAAAACTATTTATATGTACACTTCGTGTCAACAAGATGGCCGCAGCTTTTGTATTTCGATTATCCAGCAGTTGATAATATATAGTCCCATAACAATATAATCCATAATAAAATTTACATTATGTATTCAATTACTATAGGTATTATTAATTAATTAGCTTGTGTGCATAAAAAGTTTACGAATAAAGAATATTATTTTAAAATCCTAATATTCATTAAAGAGGGTGAAGTTTGTTAAAAGTAGCGTCCTTCAATTACTTTTTCAATCATGTTAATAGCAATTTCAGAAATATAATCGTAGTGCATATATGCTGGTGGAAATTATTATTAGCAACACTGGCTTGTTTTTTTTTAGCCAGGGCATACATAGGTTAACGGGAAGCCATAGTCATTTCCTACCGAAACCCGTTAGACCTCTTTTATAATCGTGCCCACTGATATGTTATTGTTATTGTCCTTGGGACGATTCCGAATGATGTGACTCATCATATCCCTTTAATTTCCTGGTTCGCAGGCATGGATACACATGCTTTCTTTATTTTCAGGTTCTGAATTTTCATCACGTAAACATAGGCGAGCCTCGCAAATGGTCATACTGGTGATGTTTCCAAATTTATATTTCAATTCTTACTATTAGTTCGATTCTCTTTAGTATTTTTCTGCTTTACAAATGTTTCCCAGCACATGACTCATTAGTAAAAGCTATCTAAAACAAATTACAAGTTTACTAACTTAACAAGAGCATTCATAGATAACAATTGCAAAGAAAAAAGACAATGTTTTTTAATACATAATTGTATTTTCCATCTTCTTCATTTTTTGTGTTGGAATATATGTTATTTATCAGAGTGAATCACCAAATGAAAATGAATCACCAAAGTAAGTTGTGGAGAAAACGCCATATTCAGATTCATGTTTGGTTCTCTACCGAACAACAAACATGAAAAGTCAAGACATAAAAGTACCGACATGTTACAAAACATGAGAGGTTCAGAAAATTTATAGTGCCTATAATTTTACTCGACCCGATTGAATCGGTTCAATTTGGAGGTTAAGTGGTGATACATTCTATTAATTACACATTCAACATTGTTTTGCCAACGGTTACCGTGGTGTTATTTGAGTTACAGATTCGGAAAAATATGTCAACACGACTTCTTAAAAATTCTTATAATTTTGTTGTAGGGGAGCAGTAAGAAGAAAAACTTAAATACAAAACAATGTAGCATGCAATGGTATAAAAGTAAGAAATTTATAATCACAAAATTCGTGTGTCACTCTTTAATCCATTTACGGTACCCCAGTGTGTCATGGCGCATAGTTTGGAATCGTATGATCTGGAGGAATATTGTAACGTGATTACTTATATAACTTATTCAACCAATGACAGTTATGAAGGTTCAATTGTTGGACACGAAATGTACATATGGATCGTTTTGTTATTATGTTGTTGCTGTTTTTATTCTTATCGTTATAGAAAAACGCTTTTCTCTTTAAATACTAATTCAAACTATTCATTAACTGAAGATTGCCGTACCTATAGTATACTGTGAGAGATTGCATACCCGTACTGATTTGTTTTTGCCTTCATGACCATATATTGGAGCACCGCTCTCTTGTTTGTTTATTAAGACGTTAAGAACTCATAGCCTTTCCACATAATGAAATAAAGTTTCATTGATTTCCAATCAATTTGAAATCAACCTGCGGACACTTTGAGTCAATGGGGGAAGAGATATTATCTAAATACGTACATAGTATCTTATATCGAGGGGAATCATCCAACAATATCTGTTGCACCAATAAATCTATATGTAGATCCTATTGTGTCAGTGGCTGCAACACCCTCCTCGGAAATATCTCTACACTTAATTACAAGATCGCACTACGGTAGCTATTCACGACAATGCGAAAACAGTTCTCAAATGGTATTTTTACAGAATGGCAAACTGAATATATTTTATCAGAATACAGGGTCAAAAACAACAGAAACAGTGAACAATAAATTTCTTGAATTCAATAACGAACACGAAAAACACATCACAATGCATATTATAATGATAAGACAGTTTTATGTATATTGTGCCTATTCAAGCACAAAAGAGGTAAAAAATAGTCTAGGGAGTACATGAGAATGGTAACTCAGGATCTCAATGTTTTTAACTATTTGACGCTAATAGCATTATGAATGCAGGGAAACAAGGCCAACCTAAATTGTTTCCTTTTGGCGATTTATCGCTTACAAGCATTCATGATTACGATATACATAATATACATTATAATGGGAATAAGGAAACGTAGATGGGGACCAAATCCTCCCTATAATATCACGCAGAAGCGAAATACTCAGTCTAATTGAAAATCGGGCATGAAATAATTACCTACAAATAAGTTAATTCCTCTTTGTTTTGTAGGAAATGGATGATCTTCTCCAAACTTGTGCAAGGAATGGGAATCATGAGTCCAAACCGACTGTTTTGCGGTCGGCCATATAACACTGTTCAAAAAATTCATGTCAGTCATATAATTGTTATCCATTTGTCGTGATTCTAAAAGCTCTTTCATATTTGGAATAGCATCGTGTACTCCTCCCCACATTCCGCCGCTCATTGGATATCTAGAATGGTTTGGATGATCTCTCATGTTGTGAAATTTTTTTCCTGACGCAATCCATTCGTCTACTGCTTCTTTACCCCTTTGAAGTAACCACGAATCAATGTCCCGTATCGCATACATTTTTACTGGTGCTGATGCCACGAGAAACCTCCACGACATTTTGCTTTTTATCGTAGTTTTAGACATATCGATAACTCTTACGTTAAACTCACAGAGCTCATTGTTTGTTTTTTCTGGAGTCGAACCATCTGTATAAATCCATATTTTCCAGCCTGGGTAGATGCTGAAAACTCTGCGTATGTTTTGACGAGTGAGCTGATTGTAACGTTTTGAATCACCATACAAGCAATAAGATATAGCAGGTCTTGCCCAAAATCGTCCTTCTTTTTCAATGATACCCATGGATTTGTCTGGTAAATATTCCTCAGTTGGATTTGTGCACCTGTCAAAATAAAATTGTATTCCATTTTTGATCCAGTCAGGGAATTCACAAATATGAAATCTATATGCGACTTCGTTTTCACCACAGTTGTCTTCAAGTTGATTCGTTTGACCAATCTGCATGCTTAAAGATTTAGCAGGATACAGCAAGCGTAATTTTCTGCCGTTTAGAATGTTATTCCAATTCAGGCTTTCAAATGAAACGTCGTAATTTTTCAGAAGTTTTAAAACTAATTCTTTGATGAGAGCAACGCCGTACCTTCCCACTGCATTCCCTACACACAAATCACCGGACATATGTTCACAATCGACTGTATAATTGTGCATTGCTGATGAATGATATAGCGATAAAAATCCGTCAGTCGCTTCATAAATGTTCCCATCAATCAAAGTTTTCCAATTTTTCAAAACCACGGTTTCAGAATCGGCTAACAACAAAATCTTGTAACTTGATTGTGAGAAATGATCAAAAATTCTGCGAACGTTTCCATCTTTTGAAGACGCTTTGATCTTTACTTTATCACCGTACCATTTTCTTAACTCGTCGTCATTTATTTGAGACGATGATGATTCTTTGAACAAATAAATGTGTTCTTCGGAAAAATTGTGATACTTTCTCCATACAGAAGCGGTGAATGCCATTATACCCGTTTTATTGCTAAGTGGAATTCCGATCATGATATCATCAACACAACCGAAAACACCTCTGTATTTTTCACAAAATAGATCCACTGATGTCCCACCGATACAGGAAAGACATTCTTTGTCCAATCTGTTGCAACATTCCTTGGTCTCTTTTATATCACCGTCACATTCATATTTTCCAGAATTAATTTTGCAGAATTCATCTACCTCAATTTCTAGCCAGCAAGCTAGACATTCCTTTCTTCTTTGTGTACAGCATTTTGGCTTAGGCGATATTTGAAGAGTTGGAGGTGAAGTCGGGCAACCAAATCGCCCGGGATTCAAAGCACAAAATTCCTTAATTGTTTCTCCTTTTTGGCAAGCCCAACATTTCTTCGTGTATTCTTGGCAACATTGTGAAATAAGCTCATTGTATCGAAAGTATGATGCGTTATATTGCAACATTGCGATCATTGATATAACAACAATACATGCTATACAAATTACTACATTATATTTACCCATACCTTATTTCATTTATTCTGAAATTAATATAGTTAATATATAATCCGAATAAATATATATGGTAAGTGGACTTAGTCGACGCTGTCGGAAATTAGTCATAGGCTACTGTAACGGTGTAGCAACGATTCGTTAATCATCATTACCCGTGCTGTTAGATTTCGCAGTAGTTAGTACTGCAATGTTGTTTAATAGGGTAAATACTTCACACCTGGGTGAATGACAATTCTACATAGATGAAACAAAATGGTGAGATTGATGAAAGGTGAACCGCCAGTAAGACGCAGTAGAATGGCTAATTGTACAAATGTCATTCTTTCCTTACATATTTCCTGAACGCCGGTATCAAACAAAAGAATTCGTTTTCATATTTACAAATATTTATATTGTAGCGTAAAAACAAAGAGGCAAACGCCAGGCTTTGATCAGCTGGATTTGATAGGGTAGCTTGAAGCACAAATCGCCATTTCCATCATTTCAACTTCATCGCTGGCTGCCGTGTTTAAAATTTTTCATTACATAAAGCTCCTGAACCTATAAATTTGCAATACAAGTTTGCCGTTTCCCAACTTTCAAGTTTCAACACTGAGTAACATCTGGTTCTACACGCCCTATCCACTATAAAACTTTCAAAAAATGCGAACCGGTTGATTACCTACAATGCAAATACCCCTGTGTGTTTATTTAGCATTTAAAGTACGGTAAATGCATATATTACACTTTACCTACATGAAACCAAACTGTCATTAGGAAGAAACCCAACAACTCAGTTTGAATGACAAAACTAATCGGCTACTGAAACACAAGCCCGTTCTATTGTTCTCTTCTAATTGTCCGTTATGTGTTTCACAATTAACAAAAGTTTATGATTTCAGAGTTGGGTATATCATCAGTAGTAGGATTCAACAATTTAGGGACTGATTATTTTTTGAATCAAGCTCACCAACAACAGGTTCTCTAATTACGGAAAACCCTGCCAAACTATAGTAGCCTTATAACAACTCTAAACGTAACATGAGACTACATAATAAGAACAATTTAAACGTCGTATTTACTACTGAATGTGATGTCACCACGTGGGCTACATTAACATTACATTAATTCAATACATACCTTTCGAAACGCAAAATATCACACTATAGACGTCGTCTAAAACGAAAAAAAAGAAGAACAGCTTTGCTGATAACCACGACATTCCGTCATTGATTCGATGGTATAAAGCATTTATAAAAAAATATGACGGTCCCGAATATCCAATTTTGTCGTTACATATCTTTTCTTGCATGTGTGCTCAATGCAAGGTCAACTAAATTTATCAGAGACTTCTCTCAGCAACAGAGAGAAGAAAGATGCAAAAAATGCCACTCACTCACTATCATTCCAAATATTTGGTGATTATCAGGCTATTGATGATTACTGGCTATTGATACGGAAGACTATCTTAAGTGAGCACAAGATTCTTGTTTTAATTGGATTTCGCATTACCAAGCACATGCAGCCATCACCCACAAATATATGCGTGCTCCTTTTTGTTCAAAATTACGACTTTGAATTCAAACTTTAAAGTTGATAAATTCAATATTTTCATTCTACACCTAGAATAATATAAATCAATTCGCAATTTTCTGCATACGACAACAACAAAAAAACTACATTAAACCATGTTTCCCATGACTAAATTTCATGTCTTTACTTAAAAGTCTCAGCATATGCTCAAACTGATCCTAATCAAACCAGGAAGCGTACGCTCGTAACACATCCGATATTTCACAATTCATTTCATGAACTTTGTTTTTTTCTATAGAATAAATAATACAGATACGACATTGCCTTGTTGCACAGATCGCAACATTAAAATACCACCAGGTAAGTATATCGAAGTCTAATTTATAAACATTGCGAACGCTCGGCTCCATTGTTTATAAATAGAAAATGGAACGCTAATCTGTCCAGTACAACCTTTATCAGTTTGTAAATCAATAAAACGGAAGACCTAGCTCTTCATATTAGGGACTGCTTGTAAGTTGTCATTCAAACAAGTGCCTCAGTAGAACAGTCAAATACTACGCGGAATTTCTGATTAGTAGAGGGAAATGGTACAGATATGACGCTCCCTTGCCATATGGCAATTCAAGTGTATGTATTTTGAATAACTATTCTGTATGTATTCGTGTATTTTATTTTTCCATATCCGAGTATTTCATTGAGGCACATTAGTATCATTTATACCATTTATCAATATGCCCGTATCGGCATCAGAAGTTTATTTTTTCACCATACTGAAAATACACATAGAACATAGAAAATGAAGTAAAAAGGTGCATTTCAGGGTGAAAGAAGTCAGAATAAACCGGTATTGGCTATCGAGCAGCGACACCTATGAAAAAACTTATACTAGGTAACGGGTCGAAAACAACATAATACCAAAAATTTGGCATATGAATACGTTTAAACAACTGGATATTTCCAGTATTTACTAGAAGTAAACGACTCCGAGCATCGGCAGAAAATTATAACCATCGCAACTGCAGCACAGAGTATACAAAAAGCAAAGAGAGATGGCGGCTACTTAAACAGCCAGAAGAGTGCGATGAGTTGATGAATAATTGAGGCAGACAAAAAACGGATGAAAGCTGGAAATTATGTAGGCAATTGAACAAACGAACATTCGACCAGAAGTTACTACAATTAGTCAATTCGTGCATAACATAAAAGACACTAGCGCTAGAGGAATTTAAATAAAATGAAAGAATTTTAAGGAAATTAGTTAGAAAATCAGAACGTTATTATCGCATAATGATAACAAAAGACGAACTATTGGTAGCAATTGAGATAATTCCGTTTTCAAGATATAGGGGTGCAGTGCTATATGCAGAAGCGCCTTTGGTGCATAGATCACATATTATAAATCAACGAAATCACAACCACAATTATGCCGAACAGAAAAATAGGCTAACTTTTGAGAAGTAGGCTATGCTTTGCAGCACAACTTAGAATAATTTAATCCTACGCTGCCAGAACCCAATTTTACATTGCGGGGAGACCGTTTTGTAGACCTGTCTCACATACTTATAATGTTTAGCTTGGATTTTGCCCTAAACCGAACACGAGCTATCAAAACTTCCGGTGTATCCTTAATTTCAGGGGAAAACAAAACCGCGCAAATGCCATAATAAGGAATGCATATATAACTGAAAAATGAGAATTATTAGAAATAACTTTAACCGCCATTATATTCGTTCTAAATTGAGGGAATAGAACATGTACATGCTGGGTATATTGAACGAGTTAAAGAAAACTTTAGAATCACCTCAATTCCGTAATTTTTGCATTCAAAAACCAAAATTGAAAGCAGAAGTGTTTTAATTGTCACTTAATTGGAAATGAAAAATTTGTCGATGCGATGCGCGTTCACCTTCTCGAGTAAAGTTTCAAAATTTCGGAAATGCAACAACCACTGTATTATCGATTGATTTTATCACAAGCATGAAATTAAACTAACGCAGTCAAGCCAGCCTATGCATATATAAATAATCTTCTGAACCAAAATCTAATTTTGATTGTTTTTTCCCCTTGTTTTTGAAGACAACATTTTTCACAAGCGGTGATACTTGATAGCTGTATTTTAGCAAAGATTGATTTGAATCCAGCCATGCATCATAACACCAACAACTTCTGAGTATTATTATGTTTTTACAAAACAGTTCTATTGATAAATGTTTATTGCAACTATCTTCTGTCTCACAGTCACGTACAAAGTTAGGAATAGGAATGATATACGATCCCAATTGCCATTTAAATAGCTAGCTTCGGGAGCATTTTGAGCTGTCACGTAGACATCAGAGTGTATTTGTGGCCTGGATTAAATATGGTAAAAATTGTGCTATAGGAACTATGTAATTTTTGTTATACAATTTTGAAAAACAAAAATATGCCGTGGTGATCGTGATTAAAAATAGGATGCAAAGGCAATCCAAAAAGAAGGGCAAGGCAGATAAGTTAGGAAAACAGAATATGCAATATAACGAAGTACTTTGTGCATCTTGATATGCTCACTCTAAATGAAAATCGGGCATAAAATAATTTCCTACAAATAAATTATTTCCTCTTTGTTTTGTAGGAAATGGATGATCCTCTCCAAACTTGTGCAAGGAATGGGAATCATGAGTCCAAACCGACTGTTTTACGGTTGGCCATATAACACTGTTCAAAAAATTCATGTCAGTCATATAATTGTTATTCATTTGTCGTGATTCTAAAAGCTCTTTCATATTTGGAATAGCATCGTGTACTCCTCCCCACATTCCGCCGTTCATTGGATATCTGGAGTGGTTTGGATGATCTCTCATGTTGTGAAACTTTTTTCCTGATGCAATCCATTCGTCTACTGCTTCTTTACCCCGTTGAAGTAACCACGAATCAATGTCCCGTATCGCATACATTTTCACTGGGGCCGACGCCACGAGAAACCTCCACGACATTTTGCTTTTTATCGTAGTTTTAGACATATCGATAACCTTTACGTTAAACTCACAGAGCTCATTGTTTGTTTTTTCTGGAGTCGAACCATCTGTATAAATCCATATTTTCCAGCCTGGGTAGATGCTGAAAACTCTGCGTATGTTTTGACGAGCGAGCTGATTGTAACGTTTTGAATCGCCATACAAGCAGTAAGATATAGCAGGTCTCGCCCAAAAGCGTCCTTCTTTATCAATGACATCCATGGATTTGTCTGGTAAATATTGCTCTGTTGGATTTGTGCACCTCTCAAAATAAAATTGTATTCCATTTTTGATCCACTCTGGGAATTCACAAATATTAAATCTATATGCGACTTCGTTTTCACCACAGTTGTCTTCAAGTTGATTCGTTTGACCAATCTGCATGCCCAAAGATTTAGCAGGATACAGCAAGCGTAATTTTCTGCCGTTTAGAATGTTATTCCAATTCAGGCTTTCGAAAAAAACGTCGTAATTTTTCAGAAGTTTTAAAACTAATTCCTTGGTGAGAGCAACGCCGTACCTTCCCACTGCATTCCCTACACACAAATCACCGGACATATGTTCACAATCGACTGTATAATTGTGCATTGCTGATGAATGATATAGCGATAAAAATCCGTCAGTCGCTTCATAAATGTTCTCATCAATCAAAGTTTTCCAATTTTTCAAAAGCACGGTTTCAGAATCGGCAAGCAACAAAATCTTGTAACTTGATTGTGAGAAATGATCAAAAATCCTGAAAACGTTTCCATCTTTTGAAGACGCTTTGATTTTTATTTTATCACCGTACCATTTCCTTAACTCGTCGTCATTTATTTGAGACGATGATGATTCTTTGAACAAATAAATGTGTTCTTCGGAAAAATTGTGATACTTTCTCCATACAGAAGCGGTGAATGCCATTATACCCGTTTTATTGCTAAGTGGAATTCCGATCATGATATCATCAACACAACCGATAACACCTCTGTATTTTTCACAAAATAGATCCACTGATGTCCCACCGATACAGGCAAGGCATTCTTTGTCCAATCTGTTGCAACATTCCTTGGTTTCTTTTATATCACCGTCACATTCATATTTTCCAGAATTAATTTTGCAGAATTCATCTACCTCAATTTCTAGCCAGCAAGCTAGACATTCCTTTCTTTTTTGTGTACAGCATTTTGGCTTAGGCGATATTTGAAGAGTTGGAGGTGAAGTCGGGCAACCGAATCGCCCGGGATTCAAAGCACAAAATTCTTTAATTGTTTCTCCTTTTTGACAAGCCCAACATTCCTTCGTGTATTCTTGGCAACATTGCGAAATTAGCTCATCGTATCGAAAGTATGATGCGTTATATTGCAACATTGCGATCATTGATATAACAACAATACATGCTATACAAATTACTTTATTATAATTACCCATACCTAACATTTATTCTAGAATTAATATAGTTGATATATAATTCGTATAAATACAAGAGAGCAAAGCTCCATCTAATATATGGACACGGAAGCTAAAATGCAATATTTTACCATCAATTCCCAGAAAATCACGAAGCCGGAACTGTGGAACAACTACCGGTGCCATGCAGATAGATTTTATTTCGATTCATTCGCAAAAAAAAATACACATACAAAAAAAAATTGAGGCGACTAATCTTGGAAGCGAACAAAATCTATAATTAAGTTTAAAACGTATTAAACGCGTTCACTCGCTGAAGAAGAATAAGAAACAAGTCACAAAGCTGAACCAATAGACATAAAAATAGACGGTCATAACTCACGCGCCACACTTAGAACACAGTTTGCGTGCAGTTTCTCAAAGACAAAATAGTGAACTGAACATCCGCTGTGCGTGCGGTGATTTAGATTTAGATCAGTGATTCCCAATCGCTGGTCCGCGGATTTGTGCCGATTCGCGAGAGATTTCGTTTACCGAAACCGAAAAACAAAGTTGCGTTGTTTTTATTACGCAATTTCTCTTTCGCCTTCCGATGTAGTAGAGAAAGCAAAGGAGTCGTGTTTTTTGATTCAACTCGACGAATCCACAGACCCAAGTAACTGTGTCATTCTCCTTTGTTGCAGTGGGCGAAAGGTTTGATTCACAGAATCAACACCTTCCTTTTCACGCAGAAGTTGGAGGGCGAGTCCTCACCCGCATTTTTAAACTCCGAGGAAAACCAAACTCTTTTTTATTGAAATGAACTTCCTATTAACAGAATTTATGACGGATGAAAATTGGTTGTGCAAGCTTGCTTACTTGGCAGATATATTCGGTCGTTTGAACGAGCTCAATACATTCCTGCCAGTCGTTTGCACTAATATCTTTGTACTAAGAAACAAGGCACATGCATTTAAAAAGAAGCTGGCTGTGTGAAATAGTTTTTAGGTCGAATCAAATACAGTCATGTTCATAACTTTAAATGAATATACGTCACGTGGCAATTTTAACAATAAAGAATTGTTAAGCCTCGTTAGTCAACACTTGAAAGAATTGTCGAACAATTTCGATCATTATTTTCCACAAAATTAGGATCATCGCATGGAAATCTTTGGATCAACAACACATCCTACCTCATATTGCCATTTTCTAGTCGCGAGAGGGTGGGGGGGGGGGGGGGGGGGGGGGGCTGGGGCATGATTCAATTACCGATAAATGAAACATCAATGTAAAATATATCTATCTTGTAACGAAAACAATAATCTTTAACCACTGAAAATTTCAAAGCAATCGGTCCAGTATTAAAAGAAAAATTCGATTTTTTCGTAGAAGAAAATACTTTACCTAAAAGTAAAATCTGCCCACGCGAGCAACTTCATATTGCTTTTCTGATTTTATTTAAATTTAAAAATTTAGAAGTGAATTATCAAAATATAATAAAAAAATAAACGAGAATAGAATAGAAATTCTAAGAAGTGTTTATACACCACACTGAAAACCAGAACACGCTTCAAACAAACGGAATAACTATCATCAACTGAAGTGAGTGGATCTTTTTATTTGCTACTACAAATATCTCATGATATATAAATTTCCATGGTAATTAATTGCAAGCTTTAAAAATAGCTGTACTGTATCATAATGGCAACAAATCGGAGACTACTGAATAAACTAATATACGTTTTAACCTTTCACACAGAGTCACAAATTCAATTGAAACGTGATAATATATAAAAATATCCTCGAATAAGGAATCGTGAGTTTCGTAATAAGTATATATAGTAAATATTTATTTTGAAGTGCACGAACTGAAGAAGACGATTGTTAAATACTCAAAGAGCAGCGGTCGACATCATTAAAAAAGGCGGCCATTTAACATGGTAAAATTCATTGAATAGCAATAAAATCGACAAAAATCGTCCAACGATATAGATTTTTCGAGTAATAAAAAATCGTGAATTTACATAGGGCTCGAATATACTTCAAAATTGAGCAATACCTTAACAATGCCATATACCTATACTTATATATTTATCTGCTGGTGAGTCATCTCTTATCATTAAAATTCATTTGTGAACGAATTGAAAAAAAGATTATTCACTTTCTGAGTTAACGTGCTTGAAACACGAACTTTCGTCAATGTGCGGGAACCATAAGTGATCAATGTATAGAGTAAATTATAGCGCTTTAACTAATACCGATGGTTTAACAAGAACAGAATAAAATCAGCAGAATTAAAACTATGCGAAACAAGAGTTTGCTGTGGCGTGATCTTTACTTATCACCATGTTCCCACGGAATGCGACAACACCCATTTGTATTTCCCACGGGGTAGTAGCCATGTCATAGCAATTTTATTACGTCAGGTCTAACCTTAGTCTTTTTCCTAGTTAGTTTTTAACTTTTTTGCTCTTCTTCTTCTCTTCATATACTTGTATATCGTCACGCTTATAACCAAATTGCGTGAGTCATATTTAGCAATTTTGAGAAAAACATAAAAAACTTCCAAATGATATTGTTATGCCATTGAGAGAAAATAATTTCCCATGGTTCAAATTTTTAGTCGTATCCGGATTTTAAATTAATTTGTATGATGTAGGCATGTGGCGTGATAATGGTGCAGAAATGTGCTTATGACTTGGGGACATACGCAATTTTGCAACTTGACTATATCATCAGTCCTGTAAACCAAACATTCGAAAAACGTATGAAATTTACATTTTCGACGAGGTCTAATCCCCAACACACCCCTAACTTTTCTAATGTTTGAAATATATATTTCATCAATATAACGCGCTCTGCACACCCATCTAAATAAAACTTTCCAGAATATTAAATAAAAAAGCAATGGATCCTTAAATCCAAACCAATCAATATGAATTGGACTCAGAAAGTGGATATCACTCAAAGTGCACACTTTTCTATGCCGAAGTGTAAATTCAAATTTATAAACACTAAGCTAGAATCTATGGTGCAAAAAATACTCCGCCTATGTTATTTAATCCTTGGGGTAAAATCTGAATTATTATTGAAAATGAACAGCCGTTTCCACTGCTAAAAGCTGGTTAGGCCATATCAGTGTCATCGGCAGCAGCAGAGCGCCTATTTAGAGCGGCCGGATTGTTGTTGAGTAATTTACTAAAACGGATATTACTTGCTCTTGTTATAAACTGTGTTTACATCAGATTTGCACGTAGCATAAAAATTAAGGAAATAGTTCGGCAATTATACGAATTCACTGAATTATTAGAAACAGTCCACGAGTAGGAAATTGATAATTTGTTGAATAAGCAGAGTGACTCAGAAATAAATAACAGTGCCAGAATAATACTGAGTTGTCAAAGTTTTACAATGCGTTTGACTTTTAAAATTGACATAGTCAGTGAATTTTTTTGTTTTTCATGTCTCTTTGCACGTGGTCCTATTTATTTGACACTAAACCTACATTTTCATAAATTTAATAATACTTATTAAATTATATTCAAACGGGATGGGCAAGGTAAATGAGACGGAACAGAAAAACCGTATTCCAACACCATAATCTCTACAATGACTGTATATTTGTACAATTTGGCATTCGTTAATCTTTTACCAACACATTATTTGTAGAGCGATATGAATGTGCCACATAGGTATTGCAGTGATCTGGTTTATTCCATACATCTACATTTATAATACTTTGTTTGAGACACTGATCCCTTTATATTCAGACGTTACCCGACTTCGCATACATAAGGAAAACCCAAACATAAATGATATATATATATATTTATAAAAGCATATCATATTCACCATACGCCATCAGAGGCGTTGGTGAGTTCTAGATTCAAGTCGCCACAATTCCAAACTTATCAAATAATGCCAACTATTTTTAAATATTTGCATCTTGGCCTGATTTCCATTTAAAATACTAAAAAAAATCACTCAAGTTCGCTCTGAACTCGCTTCAGAAGATAAATAAACTACAGTCCTCACGGAATTGCAACAAGTAGTGTCTACCTTTATTGTTATGCAACAGTTACGTAGCAATAGAGGCTGACACTACGTAACTTACACTACGCACCTTTTGAAAACTGCGTGAAGAGCAAAATTTCGTCTACTAATGCATTCCGGTAATCTTGCCTGTTCTACGCGTTTGAAAAACTACGTTTTACCACCACAAACCTTTGCCTGACCTATGGACACGTTTAAACACAACGAGCGTTGTTATGTAAATAAAGGCCATATCTTCGTTCATTCTGCCTGTATTTTACAACCATATGTCTACACCACTTTTCTACATCAGAAGCCAGATAAAAAAGTCCGGTAATAAAGTTTACATACGTTATCCCAGGGGTGGACAAATTACGGTCCGCGGGCCGGATCCGGCCTACTGGTGCCTGCTGAAATTACGACTATGGTTTTTATGGATATAATTTCCGTTGAAAATATACATTGTGCTTATTATTATTATAGTAACGTTAGCCTAGATGTTAGACTATCTTTTGTAAAATACACTGTTTTGTATTCATAGATTTTCATATTGAGTTTTGAGCGTCAGGCCTAGTAACCAATTCTGTAACTCTGGTACCCAGAAAAGGAATTGCCCACCCATGCGCTACAAAACTACTAATTCAAAAGTATTTTGGTTTATGTTAAAATTGAAATATATATATGTATAAGCACACGAGGGCATGCTGTAGTCTGAAAGTCATTATTTTATATACTGTTTATTATATATATGTAATGTAAGACGACCGACATTGCTTTTTGGCATATGCCGAAGCTTTTTAAGGAGGCCGATATGTTTCACATCGGTATTTAGATGCCGAAAGCCATACTTAAAGCATTCTGCTCTAAAACAAATTGTGGGCATAAATATATATATATGAAATCAAAAAGGCATGACAAAAAATCAGTTACGCGAGAGTATCTATCGTTGAACAAAAAAAAATGGCCAGAACCAAGCAGACCGCACGAAAGAGCACTCAGCTTTAGTGACTTTCCTGATTGAGTCTATCGCCACCCCGTGTAAGGAAAAAATGGAAACCAAGGCAGACATTCCAGCCACCCTTCAGAGATCATACTCAAATGTAGTTGTCCAAAATAGAAATGATGGACCAGACAGAAGCTGCGACATAAGCTTTAAATTTCAAAGCGTTATAACCAAAGAGGAATTAGAAACTTTTCTTCAGGAAATTACAGTGACAAGGGAAGATTTAGACGGCTATGTCATCTACCCGAACGGAGCAGTTGATATCAGCTGTATTAATAGGCTCAAAGCAATTCAAACTGACCGAAAAATCTGGGAATTAAAAAGCAAAGGCAAGAGATTGCCCGCGCATAGGCTCTATGTCTCAGATAAAATACCGGTATACTAAAATTACGTTCCAGTTAAAATGAAAAATGAAGTTATTCAAGAATATTTTGAAAGAAATCATGGGATCGTTACATCGGTGAACTACATACTTGATGATGGGATTAAAACCGGAACCAGGAGAGTAATAATAAATAAAAAGGATATGCAACAAAACCCCACCAAAAGTTATATCAGAATTCAAAACTGCACAATATATGTAAAACATCATGGAATTACACAAACATGCTTCCATTGCGGTGAGGCGGGCCATCAAAGATCAACGTGCCCGACCCGAAGACAGCAAATTGCGAAAACGCCCAAAGACACAGAGCCAAACGCAACCAACCCTGCAACGGCAACAACGCCTTATAAGGAAGCAACATCAGGCCGCCAGACACCACCCGAGAATAACCAAAACAACACTAATCAGAGCGACAGTTCACACAATCAAGAAACTAGGATAAACAAAACAAAACCAAAACAAACCGAAACTACAACGAGCAGCCAGGAAAGAAGTAGTTACGAAGATTCAATTGAAATTAATGTCACAGATGACAATATAAACGACCTAAAAAGAGAAAGGGAGTCGACAGGAAGTACCGCAGAGCTACAAGGCCGTGGTAGAAAGTACGCAAGCGTAACTGAGCCCACACACATCCTAATGTGCCCCAGGTGCGCGGAAACGATCGCCCTGGTAAGCGACCAACGAGATGCTTATTGTGTGAACTGCGACACGGATTTCCACCTCCTGCAAGCCTGATGTGCCACACAAACCCTGGTAATGCCCGAAAAAGATCAAATGGCATTCTGGGAGGAGACGGAATGCCCTCAATGTAGCAAAGAGGCAGTCCCAGTAAAGTGTTGCTACTCCCTAATTGCCAAAACGGACATAAAGTCACATAAACGGGCTTGTCCCCGCTGCAAAGAGCCATATCCAAAATCAATATATATATAAGACAAACTAGACCTCTTTAATTTACTTACCAAAATGGATAAATTGAAAACCCCCAAAATAATTTCAATTAAATCAAACGGCCTATACAGGAAACCCATTCGACAATGCAAGACCTTCATCAAAAAAAGTGCCCCCCAAAAACTCCTCCCTCCCCCCTCCCGCCCTATCCCGAATAACCCTCCCTTCTTTTCAGCTAAATTATGGAGAAAATAATTAGAATAACTACATTAAACATAAATGGAATAAGCACAAAAAAACGGGGATTATACATATACAACTTTTTGGAAAAGATCAATAGTGACATATTTCTACAGGAAACGCATACCTCGATAAAAGAAGAAATTAAATGGCAAAGCAAATGGAAAGGACTATCAATTTGGAACTCGCTTAATTCAAAATCATCAGGTACGGCAATACTATTTAATCCCAAATTGAAGGATGTAGAATTATCCGACACTTACATGGACTCAAACGGGCGCATTATCGCAACAAAAACCAAAATAAAAGGACAATTTATAAACTTAATTAATATATATGGATATGTCAAATCCGGGCATGAAAATAAAAAACGGATAGGACTTTTCGAATCCCTGCCAAATCTGATAAAAAACAATCTGATTGTAGTATTAGGAGGTGACTTCAACGTAGTAGAAAATCCAAATTTAGACAGGACACCCGTACAACAATACAACCCGAGTAAACCAGTAGCTGAAGCCCTAATTTCTGCCACAAAAAAGTTAAATTTAACCGATTCCTTTCGAAAATTATTTTCAACCAAAAGAGACTATACCCATATTTATCTTAACGGAGGCTCACGATTAGACCGAATTTATGTATCACTAGACATACCAGTAACTAAAGTAACTCAAATACCCTGCCTGATGACCGACCACCGACCACGAGGCTGTTCAAACGGAAATAAAACTTAACAAATCTGATTTAATTGGCCGCGACAGATGGAAAAATAACTCATCAATATACGATAACATGGAATTTTCGACCTGTTTCAAACAAAAATGGATTAAATGGATTACTCTTAAAGAACTGTACGCAACCACTCACTTAGAATGGTGGATCCTGATAAAATCCAAGATAAAAAACACCCTAACGGAACACGCAAAGGAAAAACGTAGAAAAGAAAAAATCAAGGAAAAATACCTAAGGCACCAATTGGAGGTAATTAGGAATCGGATTACAAAAGGTGAGAAAATTTTTCAATTATATCTGCGTAAAATCAAGAATCGAAAAATTAGTAGATAGACAAGGCCAAACTAGAGAAAAGGAATCAGAAAAACAAGAAATTGTATACCAATATTATAAAAAATTATTCTCAAAAGATGTCTCGGTCCACCAAAATAATATGCAAAATTTTCTACAGAAATTCGCGTCTTGTCCACCATGGGACGCCTGTGAAGTGAGCAACTTCATAACAGAAGATGAGCTCAAAAAGGCAGTCTTTGATATGAAGAGAAATAAGACTCCCGGAATAGATGGCATTAGCATCGAATGTTATCAAATATTTTGGAACACTATTAAGTTTGAACTCAGGACTATAATAAACGAACTATTTACAACCCCCAGAATATCCCAAATCTTATCGAAAGGAATAATTAATATAATACATAAAAAAGGGCCCAAAGAAAACATAGACAATTACTGACCAATCACCCTATATTAAACGTGGACTTCAAAATCTTGAACAAAGTACTGGCAAATAGAATCAAATTAATACTTCCAAAAATAACCCATCGACACCAATTCCTTAACCCGCCAAATAAAATAGCTGATCTCAACCTGATTCTGAGAGAAATTACAAACCAGATGAAAAGATCCAGAACGGAAGCAATCATATCAATCGATTTTAAAAAGGCCTTCGACTCAATAGATCACGAATACCTAATTGAAGTCTTGACGGCTAATTGTTTTGATAATACGTTTACATCGTATATAAAAAGGGTATATAAATCAGCAAACGCAGCAATCCTTGTTAATGGAAATTTAACACATGAATTTTCTTTAGAAAGAGGCGTCAGACAAGGAGACAATCTATCGATGGTACTATTTACAATTGCGATTGACCCTCTACTGCAGCAAATAACAAAAGACACGGAGATAGTACCAATAAAACTCAAAGCGACAGCGCAAGAATTCAAAACACCATCTTATGCTGACGATCCGACGCTCACAGTAAATACGGAATACTCTATATACAAAGCGATCCAGATTGAAAATTTTCCTCAAAAACCCTCAAAAAACTCATGGAATACAATTTGGAAAGATGAAAAAAATCCCCGAAATTATATGGAAACAATCCATAAACATACTTGGCCACCAGCATGGATATATTAACGCGAAAGACCATTGGATAAACGAAATAAAACTACTGCGGCAAACCACCTTAAAATATCAACCTCGACGCCTAACAATGGAACAAAAAAGAATAATAGTAAACAGTAAAATGCTGCCAATATTCTTATACAAAAGCACTCTCCGACATATGACAAAAACGGTAAAGTCGGAAATAAAGAAGGAAATAATGAAATTCTGCTTCGAAGGCAAAGAAAATATTGACTACGAACTCCTAGTGCGACAAAAGAACAATGGTGGTTATAATGTAATAGATATTCCAACATTCGTTGATATCATGTACATAGCACCAGTACTGAAATACTGCAAAAATCCAGAAGACCATCAATGTCACCCAATCAACAAAACGATAAATTACCAATTGGGATACCAACTGAAAAAATTCGCCGATATAAAGCTAACATTAAATAGACCACATACATGGAATCCGGAAAAACAATGTGCAATAGTAGTGCAAATTATAAAGGAAAACAGTATGACAAAACAAGAAATACAGACCTGCTCAAATAAGGAAATATATCAAAGAATAGTTAACAACAGAAACAAATGGAAAACAACATACTTCGCCAATCACAATTGGAATAATATACACAGCAATATATTAGATGAAAACGACAGAACCCTAAATTGGAAGATTGCCCACAAGATCTTACCATCCAACAATAAACCAAGGATATACTTCACCAGCAAATCAAAGAGATGTACATTTTGTAAAACTGAGATTGAAACAGAAATGCACCTATTCACGAAATGCAAAATCACGTGTAAAATATCGTCTGAAGCCCTTAATATCTGGGCAAGAGAATTTAGTCAAGGCCGGATAAAGCCGACAGAGGCAGTGTTGATACACTTAAAATTTCACGATAAGATAGAGACAAACATTTCGGCCAAAACAACTTTAATCTACCTCACAACAGCTATTAAAAGGAGCATCTGGACTGAAAGAAATAAAATAATCCAAACGAAACAACCGCCGTCAATTAAAACAATGTTAGCAAAAATAACTGCTGGAATAAATTACAAATTCAAACTGATGAATTATGCAAAAAGGTCCGAGCACAACAAAGAGCTCTTAACTCTAAGACAAATAGCCAACAATATGGTTGAAAAATATCAAAAACTTGAAATCCCTGTAGTAACTGTATTCGTCTATTCGTAACTATAAAATTTAAGTTAACCTTACGCATTTGTGGTTAATCAACAGCATTCAGATAGCAGTAGACATTGCAAAAGCCACCGCTCATGTCAAAACCCAATTGTAACTATGTCTTTCGACTTTAATTTACGTATTTCTAATCATGATTCCTTATTCCTTTTTTTAAATCACTTAAACGCCGCATAACCCTATTTCGGAAATAACCCACATAGACGAGATTTACGCTGTAATAAACTGAAATATCCCTATCTAATTGCCTTATTCCAAATGCTAGCGATTATAATACATGCACATATATAGAACCCCATGCAGTTCTGACTGAAGCACCCCACACTTTATCCATCAAGCATGTCATGCTTAATATACTTAGTGTTATCTTCCTTTGTGTGTATACATCTATATAATTGTGATATATATTGCCTTTATTAGGCATGTTATGTTTTTGATGTATCTAGTGTAAATTTCTTCTGTATGGATAGATGTAGATTGTAGACAATTGTGCTATATTACTTTTGCTTATGGTAAGTCCAACCTACCTCGCCCAATATGCTTAACCACCACAAATGATAGTTTAGGACGGTGGTCGGCAACCACCGGGCCGCGGCCCATCGCCGGTCCGCGGAAACGTTACTTCCGGTCCGCAGAGAGGTAACACAAAAACGGACAATTCTGTAATAAAACCTCTACAATCTAACCACAAACCCCACGACTAAAAAACAGCGCAACAACAGTAAACCAGACAAACACAACACAAGGGGTCGGAAAAAATGCGGCCCGCGATCTAATTTGTTGCGTCCCTTGAACGACCCGACATTTAAGAAATAAAACAAAAATTAATCCCAAATTTATTATTGTTTCTACACGGGTTTATGTGGTGACAAGTGCTGATGTACGGAGCTTCTTATGTAACAAGTAGCGTCAGTTGTATGTCGTTCGAGTTAATTTTGATTTTTAAAATTTGAAAATGTTTGGAAAACGGAGCGACGCGGGTCGAGCATTCCAAAGTGCTTAAACGGAAAAATATTTTCCTTTCTTGTGCATTTCAAAACCGGTTTGCTCAATATACTCAGTCAACATCGCAGTTGGTAAGGGTTTCAATGTTAAACTCGTTACGAAACGAGTCGTCGAAAATTCGACCCCGAGACCCGGGACTGCGCCACAGCTGATCTGTTCGACAGTGCAAAACGTGTAACGTGCACGTTCGGAAGAACATAATTGGGCTTGAGCAGCTGTATCTAAAATGCATTACACTTAGATTGGATTTCGTACTCGCTTGTCAGATCATCATTTTGACGACGAGTTACCATAAAAGCATCATCTTTCACATTGATAATAAGTACATAAAAACAATGTATTGTTAGATAATAAAAAGAAACGCCACATATACATCTCATTGGGACAGGCTTTCAACACAGCAATAGAAGGGTAGCAATGCGAATGCGCCATAACTTGAAGTTTTATTATGGTAGCGATTGTTCGAAAGCGGAAATATTGCGGCCCGCGCGCTACGGAGATGTTTATAATTGGCTCGCAAGTGCATGAAGTATGCCGACCACTGCATAACACTATTGAGCAACATGTCTGATTTCAAGAACAATTGCCATGTCAGTATGTCGCAATAATGCTGGGTCAATTGTTCTCTCTACGCCTGTATCAGAATGCCTCTCATCAGTCCGACTAAGATTTCCACAACAAAACGATACAGGCATTGTTAACTTTCCCGAAATCTTAATGTGAGGCCTGGTTTTCAATCTTGATAACTACAAAAACGGAAGTAAGAAACACGTTACGTGTGTCAATGTTGACCATATCCCGAATATGGGAACCGTTAATGGCCATCAAACAAATACAGACATCACATTAAATAGCATCACCGTCGTTTTTAGTATATTGCCAATATAAATTTCCTAATGCGTATAATTTATTGCATAGGCTTAGTTCGTTTGTATAAAGGTGGTCCGCCAAAAGGTTGGTCAAGCTTTACCGGTCCGTCACTTGAAAAAGGTTGCCGACCACTGGTTTAGGACATTATGGATAGTATATAATGGAACCTACCCTAATACTATTATGAATATCACATGATAGTGTAAAGGCCCATGTGTCTGTAGGATTGTGATACAAATGCCCAATAAGCCACCTATACGAATACAGCTACTAATGTTGTAACATAACAGTAAGTTATGAATGATTCCCGTTATATAAACTAAATATGAATCTTATACACCATAAGTGAAATAGTGTTCCTAATAACTTACTAATATCGTAATATACTATACGCTATAAATTATTCCCCTTGGTTATACTTACCTGGCACCATCCTCTCTCCCCAACACCCGTATGATAGTTCACTATATTAAGTATACTGAGTAGCTAAACATGGAGATCTCCAACAGTGTACTATATTAAGTATGCTGAGTAACTAAATATAGAGATCCCCAACAAGCATATATAGAAACCACTTATACGAAACCAGCTATGTATCCCTTAAACGTTGCACAACCCTATTACGGAAATAGCCCACGTAGACGCAACCTAAGCCGACTTTAACTGGACTATCCCCGCCGTATTGCATTTATTCCAAAACTGTGATGCATGCGCTTGTAATGCATGCACATGTATAGAAACCCATAAAGTTCTGATTGAAGCACCCCGCCAAGCATGTTATGTTTTAAGATAGATAGGGTTAACCTCTCTTGCGTGTATAGATGTATATAATTATGCTATATTACTTTTCTTAGGCATGTTACGTGTAAAAAAAATTTTTAGTGTTATTTTTTGTTGTTGTGAATGTAGATGTAAAAATTGTGCTATATTACCTTTGTTAGGCAGATCCAACTTACCTGACCCGATATGCTCAGCCACCACAAGTGGTGGTATAGGCCATTATGGATAGTATATAATGGAACCCATCCTGCTAATAGTATAAATATCAGATAATAGTATAAAAGCCTATGCTACTAATATTGTATTGTAATATAACAATAAGTTAATGACCCCCGTTAGCTATAGTAAATATGAGTTATGTACCATAAGTAAAATATGGTTCCAAATAAGTCACTGACATCGTAATATAACATAAGCTATAAATAATTCCCTCTAGTTATACAATCTATACAATCGGCCAACTAAATGATCCCACTTAAGTAAAAATACCGACCCCGCTACAACCTACCTGACCCAATCCTCTCGAACACTATATAGTAGTTGAAATACGGACCCCGCCTCCACTTACCTGGCACCATCCACTCCCCAAATGCTTGAACATTCAGCAACAAATACGTCAACTGCACTCTAACGTAGAGCACGATGGTCAATGTTATTTTTGTTCAATATTTGATTTAATTGTGCCTGTATATACATTATCAAAATAAAATAAAAATCAAAAAAAATTGTGGGCATAAATATATATATATGAAATCAAAAAGGCATGACAAAATGTCGAATACCAAACAAAATAAACTGAAACTCCTGAAGGAAACAAAGTGACCTTCTCATGAAGACTGCCCATTCAGGTCAGCAAGGCTTTTTCGGGGCAATGGTAATATATACTTTTTTTTGCAACGATTTCGTCACACTAGTTATCGGCCTTAAATGGACAGGTTGTTGGTGCATTTATTATTTATTAGACTTCGGCGTAATGGCATAAGGAATATTTTGCACAAAACGTTGTTGCTCACGCTCATGATATGTTTATCCCAAATTTTCCGCTACAATCAGCCATCAAATCGCTAAAAATCCCAGCGATTCCTAACACCCGTGACGACTGCGTGTCTTGGCAGGCGAACATATCATTATTATGTCCTTGAATTACCCAAGTGAAATACTTCCTTCCCCCAGCCCTTCGCCCAGTGAAAACCTTAATGAGGAATCGCGTGCGCCAGTGAAAGAGAAAAGGAAAGCAGTGCAGAGAAACTGCCGAAAAACCATTTGCGATTTTAAACAGCCGTGACTTCGCGCGTCTTCACTTTGACCATTCATTGGACAAGGAGTGCACAAATAGATCGTTTCTTTATTAATATGTTGTTGTTTTTCATCTTGCTAGTCATTCTTTTCTTCTCGTTGTTGTTGCGAAAAAAATCGCTTATCTCTCTAATTACTAGAACTAGACCGATTGCTTTGAAATTTTCAGTTTGTATTTTTCGCTCTAGGGCTGTTACTTTTATTTATTTCAAAAATTTCGTGGGATTCGTTTTTTTGCGTGCGGAGACGTCATCAAAATTAAAAAATTGCGCACCTTGTGGCGGTTCGGGTTGGTTGTTATCTGGCTAGTGGACAGACGTAGTGGTGAAGATTGTGGAAGACTGCATACTACAAGTACAAAGTACTACCAATAATCCGGCAGAATCGGGCCTTAACATTGTTTTGGGACATAAAGTTTTTTTTATTGTTTAGATATAATGTCGATGACCCAAATAATGATATCCAGGTGTGTGTGGAATATATAATGTTGAGCAATTTTTTCAAAGTGGATTTTAAGTATTCGTACCAAGATGACGCACATCCTGAACCTTGACCTGGTACACATACAATGTTCAGGTTGTGCGCCATCTTGGTACGAATACTTCGGGAGCACCTTTTTGTTAAAAACGATTATTTTATAACAATATGGGTTAGTTTTGAATACATAGTAACATTGAATCTCCTAACAATGTCAGAAATTCAATTTTAGTAGAATAAATGGTAGTTTATTTCACTAATATAAGCCAAGATTCATCAACAGCATCTAGCCCTTCCTTTTGCGCTCTTCAAACTTCATTTGTGTTGCCGCGGGCATTTCGTTTCCTGGTTAAACTTAGGGATTTGGGAAATATTTTATTAGTTGAAATGGATTGGCATATTCGACCTCTTCTTTCACTCCGAACAAGGCCATGTAAAATCTCTGGTATCTAACGATGTGTAACGTGTTTTCTTTTGGAAGAACCGGAACCTTTCAGGTGCAGCATTGACTTTGGCCCAATTAACATATCCTTGTGGAGATAGAAGGTATGCGTATGCAAAACCGAGATGTGCACCTGTTATGCCAACATAGTTGAGTCAAACATTTTGATCACTAGTACGTCACACACATTTTCCTGCGTGCTTCGGTTCAATCGGTTGTACGTAGTAACGCGCACATTTTTGCGCACTTGCCTCAAATTCCACTTGTTTATTGAGCTATAGGTTTTTGACTAGCTTTTGTGTATGATTTCATTCCATAGAATTTGTATGCTGTTCTAAAGAATACTAGTTTCAGCTTTTTCATTCATTCAAACCGCGTGTTGGAAGAAAGTTTTGTAATATTGCGTGTTGGTTTCCAACTGGTACATTTATATCCATCACTTGACATCCCTGAATCGGTGATGCCAGTAAATCTTTAATACAAAAAGATCAGTATCATCTGCAATAAAAACAGCACTACACACTCAAAGGACAGCTGGGGGATGGATACTCATATTATCTGCTCCATCGTGTGCCTCTTACCAGTTTACATGAGTGACAATTGATATCTAAGCTTAGCCAGAGACAAAAAGTTTCGGACTGCGGTTGGCGTGACGAAATGTTTTGAAATATATATTCTACAATAAGATTATTTGATTGCATATTACTGAACGTTACGCCTTATATGTCTTTTTCCATTGCACAGTTCCTTTACTGATATTCAATAATATGACGCTCATCTGACATAGGTTTTCAAGTGTGTAGATAGGTATAATCTTTTCCACGCTGTTCAGATGGGAATGCGCGAATATATCGAAGAATTTACTAATACTGGTTTGCAATGCGATGAAATCCCATCTTGGCGTGTCTGCCTCTCGCAATTACTGCGTATATTTATCGGAATTCTGTGGCGTGGTTATCAAATGAAGAAAACATGGGAGTATTTTTTCTACTTCTCTGCTACTCTCAAACCTCGACATTTTGTGAAAACTTTTTTCCATTCAACCTTTTTTTTAAACATCCCCAGCAACCACAATTAATTCTGTCATTAAACTTCCAAAACAAACACATAAAATCATCAACAGATGCATATCACCAAGTCCTAAGTAGATATTGCTAAATTGATCTCTATTTCACCATTTTTCATGTAATGCTTTCTGGTAATCCTGTTATCTATCGTAAATACAGCACATTTGACTATGTTGTAGTGTAACTTTTTTGGCCTCACATTTTTGATATTTGTAGTTAGATCACTTGCGGCTCTGTCAAACAAAGTTACATACAAAATTGGTTGTAAGTGCAAAACATGATCATGTTGTTGGAATAACTTGGCATTTTACCACCCGTATATCATTCATTGTCAAGAATATTAATGAAATCATAAAATTTGAAACCCGTTTTCATGAATTTTTTGTTGTAGCTGAATTCGAGGTCCAGCATGACAACATACAAGAGAAGCACGGTGGCCTCTTTTAGTTTATGACATGGTTTCCTAAAAAGGGGCTACGGCCTCCTTGCAGGCCACTGATCGGTTATCAGGAAGCACGAACAAACAAATTGAAATGCGAATATATAATACCAATGTATTTTTATAGAAGAGAAGAAGCAAAACTGTTGAGAGTCTTCGGTAGTTTGGAAAGCATTGGCATGGAACATAAGAATGAACTACATTCTTTCCCAGGAATATACTATAAAATTTAGCAATTTTCTCATTCTTATTCTCGTGATAGCATTATCTTTCACTGCATCGTCGTGATCATCCCGCTGCATAACAATCCTTGCTAATAAATAATTGACTGTTCTCCACCGGGTGTATATCCACTTGAACCACTGCCGACTGCATTAGCAGGCTTGTATTGTTAATTGCAACAAATGCGGGTATTCTGAAACAGAACTCTTTATTTTACGCGTATGTTTCAACAGTATTTCCATATATATGGGTCGCGACCCGAAGCTGGGTTCAACAAATACCTAAAAGTTATTGATTGTATTTTTTAGTAAATTTGGTGCTTCCGTAGTTTGTGCACCAAGATGGCGTACAACCTGAACATAGTATTGTAACAGGTTAGGATTCAGGTTGTGCGCCATTATAGTGCACAGATTTGACGAAAAACACTAATACAAATATCAAGCTGTAAAAAAATTGCTCAAGGCTGCAAACTCTACACCCATGTAGAAATGATGGGCATTGACCCAAGATGAATAATCACAAATAAAAAAACTTTATGTCTGAAAACAAGGTTGGGCCCAAAAAGACCCCTTATCTGACTAACTACAAGGAGTAGGCTTACCATACGTCCCGTATTAGGCGGGACAGTCCCGATCGGTCAGCCAAATATCCCGCTTTGGCATTCAGCGCCAGCTTACTACACGAACATTACCAATTATTGTGTTTTCGTTACTGTCGTTGCTGTGTAGCGTACCGGTTGGCTACTTACTGAAGGTGAAATCGTGATTTTGTTTGTTTCGTTGTTAGTGAATAATTAGTACAATTTGTTACGTGTAAGCCCTGTACGTCAAGAGGGTGATGGTCAGCCACCTGTACAGTACAAGGTTATCTTTTATCACTTGCGGTGCTGCAGGCTTGCGAATATGTACATTCTCAATGCTTGTAAACGACAGGCTATTTTATTATTCTTTCTTCCTGTCGTTGTGCATAAAAACTCTAAATTCGAATTATTTTGTATCGTTAACGTCAATTCCTTTCTATTTTTCGATCTGAAACCGATATCTAGACAGAGAATATGTGCATGAACTCTCGATTACAATATAATCAATGGAGACAGCCGGGATAGCTTTAAATGTAGACTTAAGTAGTAAAATTGTGAAATGTAAAGCCTAAAAACCACAGCTATGGTAACCCTACCAAGGAGATTTCTTTAAAATTAGGGATGTGGATATCATTTGCAGATAGATGAATTGGCTCTGACACAGGTGTGGCAATCTTGTCATTGCAACTCACAATACGTAATCTAATTCTGCTCTACTGCAGTCCAAACTTGTAAGACAAATTGGAGTACTTAAATATTTTTGTTGCGCACCGCGGAAATCTTTGTTTCTTGGATACACTTATGAACGGGCTTATCTACCGTAACAGACTGCTTCTGTGGGAAAGATTGTCTTTGAACACTACTGCTAAGCCGGTCTGATGGTATACTCAAACAAATCTAAGGTCGGGTATTTTTTAAGGAAATTTCGGTGCTCCAGAAGTAGGCGCACCAAGATGTCGCACAGCCTCAATCCTAACCGGTACATAATACTATGTTCAGGTTGTGCGCCATCTTGGTGCGCATACTTTTGGAGGTCCGAAATTTCAATATCTCGGGCATACTATTCAGCTTGCACGCTCTTACTCTCAAAGCTACTAGGTATGACCTTTGAGTGAATAAAATTAGTAAAGAAAAGTATAATATTCATTCACGTTAATTAACTTCACTATTTTTAACACTTCTAAACAAAACTAAAATAGTTAGTGATGAGTTATATCAGATCAGAACTTGCAGATTCTCCCCTACAATTCTACCAAAAACTATCATCCACAGTAGGCTATACATGGCTTTCGTACAATCCAAATAGTATTTTATACATTTGTATATCAAACGTAGGCTACCGCATTTCAAGTTATTGAAATAAAATTGTAAAGTTGGTTATTCTAGAGCTAATAATTTTTTCGTGGTGTAGTGATTATTCTGCCAAGTTCACATGCAATTTAAACGTTATATTGATTTTGAGGCTACTGTACTCTAAATGCATGAGAGATATTATTAGTTTTAGGTTGTCAGTTCTTAGCATTTTAAATTTCAGCCACTTTGCTTTCTTTTGGTTCTTCCTCGTCATCATCCTCTTTGAAATCTGGAGGAGGAACTACTTCTAACAGTTGTTGAAAGAAACTTGTGATTGGATCTGTAGTAAAATAGAATATAGCACTTCAATTTTCATCTGACATTCGTGAACACGACGTTCCAATGATCTTTCAGTTATTTACGAATTCTTATCAATTCATATATTTTGTGATATTTACAACCCAAGTCACCTTTTTTCACACGAAGTGGACCTACGGATTGTTTAATTAAAATTTTGTTGTTGGTATATTTCTTGTTGTTGTTGTTGTGGAAAAAAACGATTCCTCTTCAACTGTTTATTCAATCGCATTCATATCGAGTTAATCGAATTTTGACAAAATCTTAGTATTAGATTTATATCGGGTTCAAATAAGATTATTTGAATTAGGTCAAACGAGTTGGTCACAACAATTCAGTTTCTATAGCTATTAGTTGAGTCGCAGACCCGTAGCCCGAGGACAAACATATTGTTAAAATCGGCTAATAACGATTAGATCTCCCACCGTGCTTGATCAACCAAATTTTTATATATATATCCACGAGATTGTGGAGAATTACTATGTAATTGTGACGGTCAATTTTCAGTGGAAAAAGAGTGTTGTTGTCCCTATAAGGCTATTACTTTTATTGATTCTTAAAATTCTGTGGGCGCTAGTGGATTCGTTTTCTCACTTTCAAATTTTGTTTGATGACGTCATTAAAATTGAAAACTGCGACCGGTTGTGCGATCTGGTGGTTAGCAAAGTCCGGAGTTTTCCGACCGATCACCGGTACTGTAAAAGGTTTGATATTACTTCGTTCTGGCCTCCGTGTCCATACATTTGATAATTAATTGCTGCCTCCAGATATTGTAGCGTTATTCCGGGGCCAAATCAAATGTGTCAAATCAGAAAACTATGACAATGTGTCTTAATAAAAATTGAGACACAATATAAAGTTCCCCAACCACTTACCCATAAAAGGCAATGAAATCTTGTAATGGATGAGAGGAATGTAGACTATGAATCCAGCAATGATGAAAATACTGGCGTACAAATATTCTAACGCTGGATCTTCAATGATCGGGGCGATCACGAGGTAAATGGAACACAGGAAACATATTATTGGGATGCCAATAAAAGCCTTCAAAAAAAAACATTACACGAATTATTTTGCTGTCAGCTTATTACTGAACACTATCTTTGATGGAATGTAGTTGAATGGTAAGATAAGATCAATAATTGAACTGAAGAAACCCAACGTAGTTATTATCCACTACCAAGCAACAAACATTATGATATAGATCTTCCATTGAATTCTATAGCTCTAGTTTTTTGGGCTTTATTTAATTACTTATTTTCCTAAAAATTATCCTGAAGTTATTTGTCGATTGACCAACTAATTAGCTACCTTGAATGGTCGTTCCATCTTAGGTCTTGTGAACCGTAGCACAATGACGGAAAGAAACGTAGCGCCGTAGAATATCCATGATGCGAAAGAAAAATAATCGATCAAAGTTTCAAATGTTGAACTTTCTGGTATTATCATGATAATTGCAATGAAAGCCTGAATAATCAAGTGCATTTTGTATAAGACCATTAAAACCATATATATGTAATAATAACCAAGACAAGAGTGTGTAATGCTCAGATGTGGACTTTTTTGTAACCAGCAAAATTTGGGGTAAAACGAGGGGCCAATAATATTAAAACAAATATATATATACGAGTTTCCCGGCAGACAACACATCTTTAAATACTCAAAAATTGAAAGCGATTAGTTCTGTAGTTTAACAAAAATGGAACTTTGTTTCAACAAGATAAGTCGTCCAAGTTCATTCAACTAAAACTTGGCAGCCAGCCAGCTAATGCTGGATCATGCTGTACCAACCCTTTAAATGGACTTGTTGTAATTCATTACAAATAAAAAGTGTGATGATTTACATTGACTAAGGTTCGAATAAACAATATGAATATCCTCACGTTAAACATAGCGGCTGGAGATGGGGTGAGGCGTTCTACGCTGACGTACGACAGCAATTTTATCACGTGGCCGTTCCTACCAGCTGCATAAGTCAATCTGAAATGTTAAACAAACAAAATTAGGGTCATCGACGACGAAGAAATCGAAAAAATCTCATTATTATATACCAAAAAACTCGGCATGAACATTTTTTCGATGAATTGTGATATTATATTACGGTAAACATAATCGTTATCGCAAACCTTTACATAACACCTTCAATTGTACAGACATCGTAATTTATACTTGTGGTTTCGGCGTTTATAAAGATTTTATCACTGAGTATATATGTTGGGACTTCATTACTTTGACTTTATTTTCCAAATATATTCAGAAGGCAATCGAGATTCCAGTTGCTTTCAATTGTATAAATAATTCCCTCAGATCTTAGCAAATTATATTTAAGCTGCCTCTGTTTGGTAAAATAGTTTATCAACTAATTCGGCAATAAGTGAGTAGTACCCAAAGAATTCGAAATTTTTATCAAATTCAACATAGTAAGCAGGATATTTTTACTTGTGAACGGAAGCATTGTTTTTCGCCGATATCGAAGAATATATCGTGATGTATATATATACCTTGCTGATGTAAAAGCACTTCCGTTTGCTGCTCCAAACGTTGAACATGCGACTGCGAGAGGTACCGTCCAAGTAAATGCGCCAAAAACTCGATCTCCGAAAGTCTGAAAATAACCAAAAAAACAAGTTAGAATCAGATGTTCTGCCCCCGTGTGAGTTTGAAATATTACCGTTAATTACGTATAGTTAAAAAAAACTCGAATTCGAGTAATGCAACCCCAGGATTCAAAACTAAAAACATAACTTAAAATAAGGTTAAAAACTTACCACTGCTACGGCATTTGAGTCCAGTAATTCGACAGGAGACATAACAGTAAAATATGCAATGTTTACAAGAATGTATAAAATTGTTACAAGAGGTAGTCCGATCCAGATAATAAGAGGCAAATTCCTAAAATGAGATATTTTGAGATTGACAATCGGATTTTGAGGTTTTCAATAATGATATCATGCCTAGTTGTGAATGTAAATTTAGGCTGTTAGATTTTTTCATTACAAATTGTTAAAATATTCGAATATATATATCTAGTTATAGAATGCACTTGATCTTCATTCTACTCTTAAGTAAAATTTGATTCAGAAATAAACTCATATTTGAAAATAATTGCTTCCTAAATTAAAATTGGGAAGCTATTCAGATCCCGTGGATGATGATAAGCGAGACACCTTGTTAACTAACGTGTAGCAAAATGGAAAAACTTTATAATGGAGATCACAAAAGTACGGTAATTGATAAATTTTGAAACTTTCCATTATTTTAACTTGTCTCGAAAAATTCATGGATGGTTAACCAACTATTAAGGAATGTGTCAAAATTTGGCAGAACGTCATGCTTGTCTGACGGGCTGACTAAAAATAGATATGCATGCATTCTAATTGATTTACCTTCTTGGATTTTCTAGTTCCTCGGTGATATAATTCAGTTGATTCCTAATAAAGATAAAGATTTACATAATTTATTAATTATAATTCGAAAAAGATCCGGAAAAAATTAATAAATTGATGACCAATGAGTTTGCTTACCATCCGTCATACGCCCACAGTCCGGAATAAAAAGCCAATGCCACGGCTGAACCGGAACTTGTTGTTCCTTCAAAACTATTCGTAAGATATTGAGTTTTTCCCATCCCAATTTGAACAAAGCCTCCAATAGTTATGGCTACAATAATCAGTAATTTCGCGATGGTAAAAAATATTTGAATGAAATTCGTTGCTTTCACGCTGTAGCAATTGACCGTCGTTATGACAACTGAAAACAAATATACATGCGATTTATATACCGGTGTTGACAGTCTATTTTACCGAAGAAGATCGAATGATATTTTTCAGGTCAAAACTGAATTTTTATTTGTTTATTACCTACAATAGAAACTGCAGCGACGACACCCCAGTTATTGATAACTATATAAACTTTTCGACTGTCGATACTTTTTTTCAACATGTTAGTATTCTGAATATAGTCAATGACTTTGTCGTAGGATTGGCGATTCTAAGTCATATTATTCCATTACTTACAAATAATATATATAGAAATTGCAAAAAAAACGGCAAAAAGCATTAATTTAGAAGATTAAATTTTCATTTCGTCTCTTCTCTACTTTGTGTTGACGTTTTAATACACCTCCTCGTTAAAATATCAGTTCTAATTATGATTAACTTTTTTTACGTATTCTATATAAATTAATTCAATGTCAACGGTATATTTTAAATGAAAACGGCTCAGGTGGCAATAAGAAAACTATTAAGACGTTGAATACCACGTAGGGCAGATGCCGGACAATATTAGGTATATTTTATAATATTCTATTTTCTGATAACCATATATATGCACTAAAGTAGCGTTTTTCAAACTTTTTTGCCCCGAAACACCTAAGCTTTTTATCTCGTCTCACGGAACACCGAAAAATTAGAAGGTGGAATTGGTGGGTTGTTTTAAACAAAAATAAGCCTATGGTAAAATTGAAAAGTTTGCTGTAAACTTTGCTATTAAAAAATGTGGCCGACGATTAACGATATTAAACGGTTAACGAGAACGTCAAGCTTTTCAGACTGTTTGGATAGCAAGGCCTGTGTGTCGCAGTTGGTAGAAAAAATTTACGACCCAGAGTCGCCGAAGTACGGGCGAGATCGCCATGGCGACCGATTTAATAGCAATTTTAATCCCTGTTCTGCGGAACACTTCAAAGAAGCTCGCGGAAAGCAGTGTTCCGCGGAACACAGTTTGAGAAACGCTGCTCCTAAGTATGGGCTATAATGACATCCAGGTTAATATTGCTTTCATACACTTTCACATTTTGAAAATTAAGAGTAAATGTAGAAACATAGAATCCTAATTTAAGTTTGGTAATCTTAATATACTCACGAATAGCGAAACAAGCAGCACATTTCTGCGCTACGACTGGAGGATCGCATCCGGGATAAAACGGAGCTGTCACGTATTCTGCGAATCCAACCGATATTATTGAAAACGAAGAAGGTTTCAAAATAAGCACAGAAGTCCAGGTAAAAACAAAAGCGATCAAATCACCAAAAGCAGCTCGAAGATATGGGTATTCCCCTCCAGATTTTCGTATCATCAAACCAAGTTCGATGTAGCTGATTGCACCTGGATATTAATATATAGCACTTGTTACAAAATCCACAACACTGGCAGCGGATTTTTCAGTAAAAAACGTACAGTAAAAATCAGTTTGAGTTGGGAGTATGCTAAATAAAATCTGGATTGTATGTTTATTTCGAGCGAGACATCCCTTACCAAATGTGGCCAGAACTCCACATCCCGCCCAAACGCACAAACTTGCTCCAACTGATTCAACATTTCGTAAGATTGATTTCGGAGACAGAAATATTCCTGATCCAATCATTGTTCCAACGACAAGAGCGATTCCGCCGAATAAACCGATCTAAATAATATACTTCTAACATTGTATACAGTTTCTAGGAATATATCTTGGATGCTTCTAATATTATAGATTTAGCTATGCAAAACTCAATGATTTTCACTGATTAAACTTTTCACCGGTCAAACTTAACGATTTTCTTTATATTCGAAAGCCACAAACTATCTTCATTCAATTCATTTTGAATGAAGATTCGTAGTGTCAATATGCAGTATTTAAAACGGTAGAAACTCGGGATGGATGTATCACAAGCTCAAATTATTTTCACTAAGAATAAAAATTATGAACCTTGTAAAATTAGTCACAATTGCTTTTTTAAAAGAAAATTACTTAGAATACGTGAAAATATATTGATACACAAATTCCCTATAAACAAAATTTCTCCATCACAAAACGTTATTTTTATTGCTTATAACAAAATCAAATAAATATTTCATATTTTGGATTATTTTTATTCTCTGACCTCTTTTTTAAGTTCAACTTTCCCATCAGACTCGGTGAAAGATGCGTCATCATTCTCACTGCTACGGCTCCCTGGTTTACGCCTTCTTAGATTCGTTGAGTCACTCATTGTAAATTGAAGCAAATGATTTTCTGTCCTATCGGCCAATTTTGGTGAAACTGTGATTGCTGTGATTTTTTTCCTGCACAGCTCGTGCAAATAGCCTACAGAATTTGCGTTTATTATTTATGTTTCTGAAAAAAAAAAGACATAAACACATCAGCCCGAAGGGGCGGCAGCCATGCGGTAAATCCATGTGATACTTTGTTCACAAAACGGATCTTTTTATCACATCAGGTTAATACCGTAGCAATTGTTCGGGTCCGATTTTCACGAGCTTGGAAAATATTGAAATAGTTTTGTTTGCATTTCAATACTTCTTTCTGTTCCATTTTTTTCTATTAATTGTTTGAAATATAAAATTCAATTTTGCTGTTGTTCAGTACTTTCTGTTTCGTGGCGAACATTTGCTTATAACTGACACTATACGCTACGCTAACTTGCTTACATTATTTTGCAGACGCTACCCACATTGACAAGTTCATTTCTCAACTAACTGACTGTTACGAATTTCGGCGACGTGGTAAACCTTCGGCAAGTATCCAATTTCTCTTTGTTTTCTAAAAAATGAAAAGGCAACTAGCGAATTGAAAACATTGGATTTTCCATTGCAAACACTGACTATTCACGCGTGTAACAGACCAACAGTTATAACACAGCAATGTAATTTACAAAAAAATTCAAACGATAAAATACATATCTTTTACAGTGGGCTGTAATCACGTATGTTAACATTGAACAAAAAGATTTTTTTTTAATTGGCAATGGGTACATTTAAATTGAAACATTATGATCAGGTTCTGACGTCATGCTGCATACAAACTTAATACTACTTCGTAATATTGAATCGTTATATTGGATATATATATATATATAATCTTGCTAAATTTTGAGCAAATTTCATGTTTCAGCTATCAAACTATTATAATAATTCAAATTAGATCCTTACTTTCCTCGGAGATAAAAATGAGATAAATGTATAAATATTATCTATATATTTGTATGCATTAAAATATTTAGTTTATTCGTCTGTTTCAACGCTTTTCAATAACAATGACGTAAGCCAACGTAATCGCTAATGTTGAAATGAATTTAAAACGGCATACTGATATATATATTAATTGAACTCGTGCATCAATCAGAAATTTGACAAATTATAGACATAGCGGGTTAAGATAAATGCACTGAAACTTTGTGGATTTTTACTTCATCGTACTCGTCCCCGTGTTCAAACCTTCGCTGTGCGTTATATTTTCTCTTAGGACTTATTAGGCCCAATTGTACTCCGATATTACTTCATGCATTTTCGCAATTAAGCTGTGAAAATATATATGCTCTCGCTATGAGGTTAAAATAGCGATACAATTTGCACGATAGCCTTACTAAACTAGCAATGTAATTTACAAAAGAATTCAAACGATAAAATACATATTTTTACAGTGGGCTGTAATCACGTATGGTAACATTGAACAAAAAGATATTTTTTCGATTGGCAATGGGTACATTCAAATTGAAACATTATGATCGAGTTTTGACGTCATGCTGCATACAAACTTAATACTACTTCGTAATATTGAATTGTTATACTGGATATATATAAAATCTTGCTAAATTTTGAGCAAATTTAATACACAGGTATCATGTTTGAGCTATCAAAATATTATATGAATTCAAATTAGATCCTTACTTTTCTCTTGTCTGAGCTGCGATTTCCTTCAGAATGGATTTAATCTAAATTGCGTTTCATATTTCGAACATAAAACTGCGTAATGGGAATTTCCATAGACGGTGGCTAAATGCCTCGCGGGGTACCGACAACAATAGACTTGATCATCGATCACTCAGTTACGCTCTGACAAACTCTGCGAGTAAATAGAAACTCACTATGTCCAAATCTGAAGATGTCTTTGAAAGACCCCATGTATATACTTGATACCACTTTAGAGATGAATGAGTTGACAGTACATTTTGCAGAATCAAATCAAACACGAAGTGTTTGGCAAATGACAGAGAAAATCAGATGACTTCTGAGCTTCTGATTTTTCATTCTTCCAAAAAAGACAAATGATTAATAAATGCCATGATTGCTGTCCCTGATTAAACAAATAAACAATGTGATAAAAATGGAGTGTGAAGTTATAGATGCATTATGCCAAAATCATAAGCTCACGTCCCATATGCGACGAAGCTGTAGTTTTGTTTACTTTGTCAATAATCTAATAAAAGTGAATTTGAAAATAATGAGAGCAGCCACATGGCGTGATATATTATTCACGTATCTCATTGATCTCCGACTGTCGGCGATTTCACTTTTTACCCAGAGAACAAAAGCAGCATACAAATCGCATACCAGTCCAAATAGATATTTCAGAAAAAGATTTCTTTCTATGCATTCAACTGGTTTAAAAATTTCAGTGAAAGGTTGATATTATAAGATTACTGTTGTTTACTGCAGTACGAGATTATTCTATAAAAGGCGTCTGAGGTTAGCGCTTGAAGTCAACGCTGTGAATTAAACGACGAGCAAAAGTGGATATTACAAAATAAAAAAACAAACAAACAGAAGATCAAATTTCGTGCTAATAACACGAATATCACAGACAAAGAGGCCTATTTATAAAATAATCCGGGTACTCATGAAGTATGCGCACCAAGATGTCGCACAACCAGTACCCTAACCTGGTACACAACCTGAGTTCAGGCTGTGCGCCCTCTTGGTGCGCATAGTTCATGAGGTCCATAAGCCGTGTACGATAACACTATTTTCTGGGCCTCTGGAATAAAAAATTAAAAGATTATGTAAATACAGTTCACCAAAAAATAACTAAAATTAAAAAAGTGATGAGGGTTTTCTTATCTATGATCCAAACTAAACAAAGATCGTACGAAATTTGATATTGAATATACTGTTTATACATGGCTTTGATTTATCCGCCTGTAACATGCAAAATTCATTCTTATATATTCGATTTTTTATGGTTTCAGGTGTGGCAAAAAGCATATGCACTCAATTGTTAAAATATCCGTTTTGGACAACTTAACTTAAATTTTGCTGCATTTTAAAATCATTCTATCCATTTATAAATGTAAATAAATAAACTAATATTTTTGATTTTGTTATTATACAAATCTCTCAAATTACAATTCCATTTTATTCTGTTTAAATTTAGTGATGAGATTCGATGGGTTGGTAGCACTGGTGCGTGCGAACCCGTTCTGGAAAGGTCGTGATAACTAGTGAATCCGATCTTGTTTTTAGGGCTATAAGCTGGTTGGTTGAGTGGTTTCCGAAATGAGCGAAACTGTTGTTTGTGAATTCCTTGCAAAAGAAATCCTGTTTTTAAAATTCTGAATCATATCACTAGATTCAGCCCATTGCCGTCTGTGGTTTCTGATAGTCCGAATATAAAATATTACTGGAAATAAACAGTATAAAAAGAAAACCAAGGCCAATGTAACCTCGTATAAATGTGTTGCCCTCGGATATAAAAATGAGATATATGTACAAATATTATTTCTATATTTGTACGCATCAAAATATTTAGTTTATTCGTCTGTTTCAACGCTTTTCAATAACAATGACGTGAGCCAACGTAATCACTAATCGCTAATGTTGAAATGAATTTGAAACGGCATTGAATACTGATATATATATATATATATTAATTGAACTCGTGCATGAATCAGCAATATGACAAATTATAGACATAGAGCGTTAAATAGTCTCTAAACAGACTGATGAATGCACTGAAACTTTGTGGATTTTTTACTTCATCGTACTCGTACCCCGTGTTCAAACCTCCGCTGTGCGTTTTATTTTATCTCAGGACGTCAATTACGCCCGATTGTACTCCGATATTACTTCATGCGTTCGCAATTAAGCTGTGAAAATATGCATGCTCTCGCATGTTTCAAGTGGGGATCCCTAATGATAGAGAAAAGACCTACCGGTACTTCACTGATGGAGGTAGGCTGATTTTCCATGTAGATGGGGTTTCCGTCAGCCCCACTTCGCCAAGTGTGCAAGGAAAATTCTGTTCTATAAGGTCATCGGAAAGGGCCAGATAGCATGGGAAGGTAGCTGGGAACCACTCGAAACTAGCTACATAATTTGCGATCGAACGTGCTTTTCCAAACTTTGCAAATAATATCAGAAGCCGCATTAATAGAAACGTCTGTGATGTGAATTGTTTATGCGCCAATGTTAATAGGAACAAGAGAGCGATGCTCAAATGTACGAACACGAAGTCCAAAACAAAGTACTTTTCGTACCGTACCTACCGGTATCTTTTTTTATGGTTCCACAATGTGGATTATTCAATAATTGAAAGAAATATAAAATATTAAATGAACAACGATGAATGAGAATAATTTCCGGAATAAATAAAAGTAATAGCCTACTAGCGAAAAATACAATCTTTGACCATTGGAAATTTCAAGGCAATTGGTCCATTGGTGAATGAGAAAAGCGATTCTTTCATAACAACATTAAAAAAATATCAACAAGAACAAAACGAGAATATCGGTCAGAGACCGAAGACTTATCGATCGAAAGTTAGGGGATCCCCCAAAACAGAAACTGCGGTTTCGACTCATCCGCTCTTACTCCACAGCGACACTGTGTGTCCCATCACTAATTAATTAATAACTCGATATGATGAATGCACATGCAGAATTTGGAGGAGATTCAACATCACTTTCGTGAGATATCGCGTAACATAGGCCTACGAAAGTGTCTAACAGACAAATACCTATCAACATACTTACCGATCTTAAGATCGATAAGTAATAAACGCAAAACGACCATTGAACTGGAGTACATGAAACGATCTTCTCTCTCGTTTTGCGTTGTCTCGCCGATCATTTGATCGCCGCCATCTTGGCATTTATTCTTCCAGAGTTTCTTCGTGTTGCATATGGTTTTGGCCCGTATTTCGTCTATTGCGCCGCATATGGATGTATATGCGACACTGTGTGGGTATTAAAATACAATTATATTCGAGTTGGAAATTTAGAGCCCGATGTGGATCTCGTTCTTGAAAAAATTTGATTGTTCAGGCGATTACACAATAGATATAGGTGGAAACAATTATTTTTGCGTGATATCATAAAAATGCAATATTCTCCACAGGGAAACTTTCACCCAAGTCTTGGGTAAAGTGCGAAGCGCAGCTCCCGTAGTCTGTGTACCAGGTTGGGGACTTGGGGTTATACCTTTATTCCGATTTTCCTTATTTTCGTTCTATTACGATATCGGGTACTGTGTGTGTTAGCCAAGTGAATATGACTTCGGTCCTTTTACACACCTTAATGTAAAGTGGGCGAACTATATTAGTTACCTCCATATTGATACACACACTTCTAGAGCGCCCTTCAGTTTTATTTATATTTATTCATAGCTCGGGTACTACGGAACCAGGCCACGCAATGATATTGAGATCGCCACGCAAAATACTTGAGGCGATAAAACATGGCCAAATACGTGTGAACGGGGAAGCGATTCCGAAAAGCCATCTTGGCTAATGTTCTGTTGTCGTTTTTGTTCGCTTTAGACTGATACGTTGATTATTAACCACAAATTGAGCAAATTTATAAAACTGCCAAAATTAGCACCGTATGTTGGTCTGGGATATATTAGCGTTTGATATATAATGAGAAACGAGTCATGATCAGGAGAATATGTGACGCAAATATTTGATTTCTGTCAAGGTCAAATCCCATAAGAAATGCATTACGCGACTACGAAAAGTTGGAAGCATATCGTCAAAACGAGAGAGCGTTCAAATGATCCCGCGGAAACGAGAGAGAAGCGCACTCTATTTATATATCTCTGTGAAAACTACCCATATGTTCATTTCGTGTCCAAAATATGGGTGAACTTTTCAAATTTTCAGCTTATGTATGTAGTATTTACAAATTTATAAACCGGTGGCGCGGCGGTGTGGCTCAACGGGCTAAGCGTTAGGAATACGCTCGCCACCGCACCTCTAATTACTCTGCGTGGGTTCGCAGGTTCGAATCCCATGCAGGGATGGTTATGTGCGAGAGGATTGCTGGACTCCTCGCCGTCGTTGGGTGGTTCACGTAACCGCTGGTCGGTTACGGCTTCCTCCACCACCAAGTCCATGCTTCCGAAAACAAACAATACAGTAAAAACTAATCCCATACCCGACTTGGAATGGTAACCGGACGAGAGGCCGTGGTTCGCCATATGGATAAGCCGTCTTATCGGCTTTCCTCTCCCCCGGGATAAATATGTAAATCCTATCCTAAATCCTAAACCCCTGAAATTCTTGAGTAAAAATTCCGAATTTTATCAGATATTCAGACTTTCATTAAATTTAATTAATATTTAAATTAATTTCATTAACATCAGAATTCCGTCTTACGGCTCCGAAGAGGTAAAAATAAGACTCCTGATCCGACCCTGAATGTACTGTCTGTGCCTAACATTGTTTTTTCCATTTATTTATTGTTGCGGGTGAAGTCTATTGTCGGTTGAAAACTATATCCTATCATATTACTATTTTGCACTTCGATGCACAAAATTTGGTTAGAATGCAGTAATTTTTCAAAATGCTAATCCAAATGTTAGGATAGGATAGGGGATACATAGCATTCTAATCATGAAAATTGAGAAGTTCCATATACTTATAAGTAAGTTTATTTCGACTCCATAATCAGCAGTTGACGATAAATGGATAAAAACAAAAAAAAGAAAGAAAATAACTGATTATAGAATCGGCAGAGCAAACAAAACCTCAAGAAAGGTTTGAAGAATAGCAGCAGTAGGCCTATAGGCTATAGTGAGAAGAAATATAGGCTAGGTAGAAAAGTTTAGGCAACATCCGATTTTCACAAGAGAACTTGCTATAATAGCTTGCAGATTTTTAAAACTGTGATCCATAGTATTGAAACTAATATATATTAAAAAATTTTCTTAATAATTAATGGTAAAAAATAAATAACAATACAATCAATGGTGAATGGACTATAATAAAACAACTCTGCTCGTATTGTATTAGTTTGTTATTTTCGTATGATAATTCATCGTTGTTCATTTATTATTTTATATTTTTTTTAATAATTGAATAATCCACATTGTAGAACCAAAAAAAATTACCTTACCGCCAGTCTTACGTGTAAAGCCAGTCAGGAGGCGGGGAAAGAAATTGGTTCTTTAAATATCGTAACTTATCAAATTAGCATTAAGACCTTCATACAAATTCTTTAAACTTGTAGAATTCCAGGCTCTAGGCAACATCGTTTTAGATCTCTTAGTGTTGGCTCTCTGGAAAAGTGTATTTTTTGTCATTTGTTTGGTGAAATCCGAAAATACAATAGAAAGATGGATCCCGAAAGTTCTGAAGAAGATTATTTTGCAAAGCTTGAACTCGTGAAAGAAATTAGGTAACTTTGTGAAATAGGCTCAACCTAGGACAGTAGGAAGCAGGCTAACGTTAGAAATTAGAGTACCGCTATGCCACGGTACTTTAGTGCCTTTTTCAAACTGTGTGGCATATTTTTTTTAGGAAAAATTTTCTCAAAAACATGGTCATGCACACTGAGTCTGAGATAAAGCCGACTGATCTCTGAGTGCTTCGGTGAAATTATGGTCACCACTTACAGATTTAAAGAGCCGAGAGCTACAGGGACAATCTATAAAATCAAAGCCATACCATGGTATTACATGTTGGTAAATGCCAATTTTCACAAGGCTTGAGACATTTCAGGATATGTAATATTCGACTCTCATTTTTCTCTATTTATAAGAGCTCATAAAGTTATACTTTTCACTATATTTGAGTTGTTCAATGTGCAAATTTTTCGATTTCGAATATCATTTAGAGATAATGTGAAAGATCGATTCTGTTTCCGTTTATAGGCAAAAAACTGTTGTTGCGGAGAAAATGAAATTGAACATGAAAGAACTCATGAATGATCTACATAGTGAGGAAAAGTGCTTGGCTGATTATCAGACTGAAATCGAGTTATTAATTCAAGAAAAAATGGCTCATGTTGAGGAACTAAGGCTGATTCACACAGATATTAATACAGTAGGTTTATTTAATTTATTCTAATCATGTATGAGAGTAGTTCTGTGAAATATCGACATCATTCATCCCATTCTAAGATGTTCTAATTTTTTAAGTGTAACAAAAAAGTTTTTTTATGATTTTTATTCAATCATAATATATTGGTACTAATTGCAAGCTTATGTAAAATGTACTGTGAATTACCATGCGTTTACGCAAGGTATAGGATATTGAAATGCGCCAAATTACAATCATACTTTTACATTTAGTCAGCCAATATATCTCTCATATAATAATAAAATATCAGCAAGTTAAGGGCTTATAGTTTATTATTAGAACACTAGAAATGTACTAAAATTCACACTTTTTTTCATATTTCAACCCAAAGATATAGCGTGGTGAAGGAAAATGTGTTGTTGTTATATTTTTTTAAATTCTCAGTATTTTTTTAGATGGAAAATCTAGCAAAGCAAGCAAAAACTGCCCGGCAACGGTTAGTAGATGAAATTAAAAAAGCACATGAAGAATTTTTACCTCTCAAGAAAGAACTAGATGAAATGAGATCAGCTGTTGGTGTACAACCTTTGCAAGAACCAGAGAGTTTAAATTATGTTCTAAAATCTGGGTGGGTACATCAGTTTTAATTCAGCTGAAAAACTTTGCGAACTGCAATAATTCAATTTTGTGCTGTGATAAGGGTGTTTTTCTTATTATGTTGATGGTTTGAAATTCAATGTGTAATAATGTTTTCTAATTAGTGAATCTTCAGAGTCTGAAGTAACATCATCAAGTGTTCAACCAGTTCCAGAACCACCTGCTCTACAGCTGAATCTGCCCTCAGGCCCAATAAATTGTGGAAAAATCACACTTACTAAACCAACAATCCGGCAGCAGCAACCCGCTCCAATGAAGGTTTGTATTCATAAGATTTTTAGTTATATACTCAGAGCTATCTTTAAAGGGCAAATAGTGTGTGGAGCATACATGAAAATGGTTCAATTGACATTTTTATAGTTGGAATTTGTTTGAGCACTGTCTTTGAGTGGTAGATGTAACATAGAATAGATATCATTTTTATTGTAGGCACCATGACTGCACCAGTAATATGAGCCTTCAAATTATCTAATCTTCTATTCTGTGATCAGAATTTTTCGTATTATCAACCAATATGCTGCAAAGTTGCATGCATAGTCAAATCATTTATTTCATTTTTCTTCCAGTCTTGTCAATCTTGTCATCAACTTATTCATCGAAATGCACCAATTTGCCCATTGTGCAAAGCAAAGAGTAGATCAAGAAATCCAAAGAAAGCTAGAAGAAAAAATGAAATTTGATTGTAACTCTATTTCATGCTTTTTCCGTTGAATGTTTTATATAATTGCTGCTTCTTATGTGATCAATTCTAGTCATATTCCGTTTGGTCATTAATTCTTTGATAAATCTTGTGATGTAGCATTGATATGACCAACCATTAATATTTTCTGTATTTTTCTGGAATCTGTGCAATCCTAATTGACATCCCACCATCATGTATCTTTATGTTCACTGTAAGTGTTTTGTTTTGTACCCATTATCAAATACACTTTGCACATCTAATTTTTTTTCTCATGAGCATGTAATCATTGTCAAGGAAAATAGTTTCTAATGAGAATCCGCTCACTCGGTAGTGAATGAAACTAGCCCACAAGTGATATTTGAAGACGTACAGCCGACAAAAATTATTCAATATTCGTATGGTTCCACTGAGGTCTACATGATAAATGAAGAGTGTGATATCGACGTGTCACAATTTTTCCGGCATACGAGGCAATAAACTGTTACCCATATGCGGAATTGGCTGACAACCGAATCTCAGAGGCCATAGGATAAATCGACGGGACAAATATGAAAATAGCTAACGGTAAAAACTCTAGAAATTGGGGTTAACCTACATAGAACTCTTTTGCTGTAGTTGTATTGATTGATTTGCCGCTTACTGATGTTCAGGGCCTATACAACCAAGTCACGCCGACGAGAAAAACAGGCGATCAACAAACAAAAAAATTCTGAGATTATCAATCTCGATCGCTATCTAGGCGTAGCGATTTTTACTAAATGGAAGATAACATTTGCACGACAGTTTTTCTTACAAAACGGCCCCTAAATTGTTCAATAAAAAAATTTCATTCGAAGAACTATTAATTTCGCGAATTTTTCTGCGACAAAAGTGATAGGCTGTATTTCGGTCGCGTAAAGTAGGGGTTTGTATTCACAATTTAATTATAAAAAGTGATATTCGAGATTACTCAAACCTTCGATTTTAATTTTTTTTTGCATTCTTATTTCACAAAGTGTATTTTATGAATGATGGACAAATAAACTAAAGATCCATATATTTAACAAGCTGATACTTGGTCAGGGGAGTGCCTTTTTGATGCCCAGGGCGAGTTTTTGATAATGTTGCCCTAACTAGCTCCAAAAACAATTCGAGGGATAGACAAAATGGTTATATATATATACATGAAAATAAATAAATTAAGGTCATGTAAGGGTGAAATATTTGTATTATTAGGCAGTGCCGGCGCGTGGTCATTTTGACAACCGGGGCAAGCTACTGCGGGGCCAAGTCACCCCCATATACGGGGACAGGATGAGCGCTGTAAGTTCTCCCATCATTTTATGAGTATAAAAACCATTCCATCGGTAACAACCAATCGGCAAAAGCGACAATTTTTAACGATAAGAAAGTGTCTTTAGAACCGGTCCAAGTCAAGGGATTAATAAATATAGACATAGTTTATTTTGAAACCTCTTTCAAAAGGAAAGGCAATATTTACCCAGATAAATACAATGACATATTAACAGAAACTTCGGGAAAGCAGACAAAACCTAAAATAAGGTTTAAAACGTTACTATGAAGAAAGGAAAGGTAATGCAAAGATAAGGACATGCGTCGCTCACTCATAGATATATATGCTGCTAGACTTCTACTGCTTGAACATATATGCAACACGCCGCGGTTTCTTGGAAGCAAAATGCTCAATAACGCGCTGATTAAAGTCATGCATCCCAGAAATAACGTCTCTGTGAATGGATAAAACAGCCAAGGAATTTAATCTATCTTGCTTCATTGTGTTTCTGAGATACGTTTTAATACGCTTGAGCGTGCTGAATGTTCGCTCTGCGTCGGCGGAAGAAATAGGCGTCGTCAAAATGATGTCCAGAAATTTTGCAGACGCCGCAAAGGTAGTTACTAGAGTGTTATCTATGAGGAACCCATAGAGCGCGCAAGTTGATGTGATGTTCAATAAAGTTTGATTGGTGTATATACATCGCAATTCATTTTCCAATTTACCCACGTTTATCATGGGGTAAAATTTGGAGACAGTAGCCAACAAATGGATGGGAAATTGACTTGCAAATTTTGAAAAAATTTTGGGGTTCATCAAAGAGAACGCGGCAAGGTGTTCAGTGCGCAGACGATCGCCTATTTGATTCACCAGAATGTCACAGCATTCCTTTGCAGACAAAATAAAACGCTGCGTTGTTTGCCCGCGGCGTAAAGAAGCACTCCATGTGTCGTCGTATTTTATTGTTTCCCGGATACGAGATACAGCATCGCAGAAGTCTGAAATACACGACTGCACAGACGCTCCATCCATTAGCATTGACTGCAATGCGCCGTATAATACATCCACGTGATAGAATATTTGTTATATATTATGTTAAGCTTACTATCATAGCTTGTTTACTACTCTATCTGCTTGTGTGCTATATTGTTACGTCACAATGCTGTCTAGTGCCGTAAGTTGTTTTTCCTCTGTTTAGAGGTCTTTTGTTCTGAACTAATTTGACGGACGGATGTCCAAATAAATCGCGTGCAGTTTTGTAATGAGTCTGTATTCATTACTTGTTATAAAGATATAACAATTGTGGAGAAAAAAGCGAAAAAAAAATGAAAACTCACCATCTTCTAGCAGACGCTTTAGACCTGCCGCCTCCCTCACAGAGCGTTCGTCCCAAACCGGAGAGCTCTGAATGCCATTGAAACACTCAATGAGCTCAGACCTAATTTCGGACACGCCCTGCACCACGCGTGATTGGAAGTTCCAACGTGTTGGTGCCCAAGCTGGTAGACGGCGGCTACATATCTGGCGAAGGAGGTCAGAGCGCTTCGGCGAAACGGAAAAAAATGAAGAAAACCCCGAAACATTTGCAAAAAATATACGGACGAGAGGGGTATCAAGACACATATTTTTAATAACGAGGTTAAATTGGTGTGCATAACAATGTAAAAAATGCGCATGAGGAAAATCTTCTTTTATATAAACTTGAACACCATGTTCCGACCCACTAATGACTGCCGCGCCGTCATAAGTTTGAGCTATCAATTTTGACTTCGCGTTGTAAGGCTGTAACACTTCTTTCAGTACAGCCGATATCCCGCAAGCCGTGCGATCAACGATTGGTACAAAGCTGTGAAATCTCTCGGTAGGTTTACCATCTTTCACAAACCGAAAAATCACAGCCAGTTGGGAAACGCACGTGATGCCAGTTGTCTCATCAGACTGAATCGAAAGGAACTGGCAATTCTCAATTTCCAGAGCCAAATGTTGTAAATAAATTTTATACATTGAGTCGAGCAAATCATTTTGGATATCCTTAGATGTCCCTTTCGAAACAGTTGCGGCATCAAGATGATCTCTCAATACTGTATCTAGGGATGCGGTGTATTCCACCATATCCAAAAATACCCCTCTATTAGAAGAGCCAGCCCATTCATCGTGCCCACGGAGGGACAGCTCGTGACAACCAATGAACTTCAAAACATCTATCAATCGACCGAGAACATGGCGGTTTTTCTCGACGTTTTGGTTGTGCCGACGAATAGAAACCGCGCGTCCTTCATCCAACTGTGCTGCAATATTAACATTTCCGAATGTTCGGTATTTTACTGCATTGTCCAGATGCTCCATAGAAGATTGATGATCCCTGGCACGCTCGGAAAGATGTTTAAGATCTCTAAAACCAAATTTACACCAACGTGAGTCACGGGCGGTAGCAAAAAGTAGGTAATAAAAACAAAAAAGTACATTTTTGTCCTCGCTGTAACACAACCATTCGTGTTTTTTATACCAAGTTTCTGCGCAGAATGTACGCCGACGCTTTCCTCCGTCATGGGATTGTTCCAGTGAACAATTTTTTGGTAGATAAGGCCCAAGACGTTGTACCTCTAATTTTTGTTCCAGCGGCAGCTGCGAAAACGGAGTGCGAAGTAGTGCATCAACCTTATTCATTATGAGGTCTAAGGCTAAGAAATGCGAAGCCGGAAAGAAGTGAGGAGCTCAAAAGGAATGTGGAAAATCGAAAGCAAATGGACTAAAGGTCTCTAACTGATTCAAATAGCGAAACAAGCGACAAAAACGAAGGCGAGGAAACTTCAAGCAACCAACGAACGAGAAGGAATGCGTGAATATGTCAACACGTTGTTGTAAGGAACGTCGGCATTGTGTCGTCAAAATTTCGGGGCTAGCCCCGATCGGCCCCGATGATTTAGTAAAAGAAACAGAAAACAAACGCGGCGAGTGGAAGATAAAAGAGAGAATACGATATACAATGAGCAACCGGGCCAAAATCGGCGTCGCCCCGTCGACGTTCGGCGAAGGCTTTGCGAGCGAAAAATGAACCATGTCGGGAGAATATGGCTAGTGTAGACAGTCTGTGCAACCGATATTGAGGTATTTTTCGAATATTTTTTATTATACCGAAAAAACAACCGGGGCATCGCCCCGGTTGGCCCTATTGACGCGCCGCCACTGTTATTATGTAAATAAAGCATCAAACTGAGCAACAAACTCATATATGTGATAACGGGAACTCCACAGTTCGGATCAGCTGCCCCCTACAACGTGGCTTTTCCCAAGACTCGCCCCTACTTGGTTGAGCCAACTAGTACTGTCAGACTCCACAGCCATTACTGCCTAGATCGGGGTAGTCCAAGGTTGTCGGCTCCGCGGGCCACAAATTTATTTTTTCCTTGTTCGCGAGCCACCATAGTGCCAAGAATAGGTGAACAGTGCAATACAGAACAAACACTTTTATTGTGCAAAGTCAAACACATAGTTATCAGACATAGCCATCCTAGGCTAATAGAATCCGCATTCGATTTTTAATTTTCTATGATGCCTATATTGTTAGCATATATTTCCGACCAAAAAGATAGAAAGCCAGATAATAATTTAGACCGCCGAGCACATCATTCAACTTCGCTATTTGCCTCAGCTATAGCCATAACACTAGTCAATTCAGTGACATTAGTGTCAAATATATGTATCAATAATGTGTAACAATATGTTTTTTTAATTAATTGCGATTTGAAATGCGATGTACGAATGTGACGCGGGCCACAGATAATGACGCGGCGGGCCACATGTGGCCCGCGGGCCTGGGTTTGGACCACCCTGGCCTAGATATTGTGATTTTGGAATAGCAAGAAAACAGATGAAAGATTTCATTACTCCTCAGAAGAATAATTATCATATTTTGAGGGTATTAATACAGAAACCTAATTTAAATACTAAAACTTTTTAAAGGACCTTTCCCCGACCTTTGACCCCCGAAAAATACTTCCTATACCTTGCCATTGCAAAATTTTCGGGACCTATTTTAAGAGTGGTTTCGCGAGTTGGCGTCTGTAAAATGTGGTATGTGTTTCGAACCATCATTATGATCCATCGCATACAACAACCTGTTTTTTAAAAGTTCCGGTAAAGAATTTTAGCCCAGTCTATCACAGCTATTTCTAGACTAATTTTTTATTACTGCATTTAAATTAAAACTCCTAGGAAGACAGAGTGATCATTGAATTATCTGATTTGTATTTGAATTTCCGAAACACAGCTGAAAACTAATGAATAGCGTTCAAAAACGCGAAAACGAGGTGATATTTACGACCACGCCTGAAAATCAGTCTGAGTGAGAAAAGTGTCTGAGCGGATGCGAAAAAGGAGCATTGTTACGTCAATTTTGTCATCTTGCTGATTGGCCAATGTCACGAAGTAAACAAGGAAGTCGATGCTCGGGAAAGGCCCATAAGATAAATTATATGTATTAAATAGATAGATTAATTATATGTATTAAGCTGTGCAGGATTGTCCATTAAGCAAAAAAGCATGTGCTGAGAAATTGGGCACCACAGAAATTTTCATACGCGAATCGCAATAGAATCCCAATGAATGCATTTATATTAGACCATAGCCTTTTACATTGCTTAGCTGATATTTCATCAGAATCCGGAGAAATATGACGAGTGACCTCGACGTAGTATTAGAATGAAGAGAAAGATACACTGTTACATAGAGAATTGCATTCACTTGATTTTTGTATTGACCTCAACATTGCGTCCGTTTAACTTGTGTAGTAATTACTTATCATCGATTTTAAGTAAAAATGGCGCTAATAATCAGCGAAGAGTGTGGCGAAAAAGACGAGTGGGAGTGAAATAACGGAGCGATATAGTAAGGAAATCCAGCGACAGGGTTAAGAAAGGGGTCAGAGCAGCATGGATGGAGTGAGTGAGCGAACATGAACGGGGTGGGCAAAACTAGATCAGACGACAAGCATCATGGATGGAGTGAGCGAAATTAGATCGGGCCCAGGAAAGATCAGCGACCATTCTAGCCAAGAGAAAAGTAGTGGGATGTGAAGGAAAATAGAAAAAAAAATCACCGAGGCTGGCTGCTTTTCCATAAAAATCACGCAAAATAATCGTAATTCTTTCTGCCCTGCAATTGATTTTTCATTCACAAGGGCACCAAAATATGACGTGATCTGGCAAGCTGTAAATTTGACACTTGACAACCATTATTAATAAATTCCTTTTGGTATTTTTGGAAGACTGAAAAAGTCGCTAATAAACGTGCGCGATTACATTTTGTTAAAATCGCCGATTATTTTCGTCAACGTGACTTGTTTTATGCAGTAAACTTCCTTCCGTCGGTGGTTATTCTTCCTAAATCACAGATTTTCTTCGGCATATGTATTCCTCGAGACGACGATAATTATTTTTTGGGTTCTCGTGCGGAATTGTGAGTTCAATGTGTAGTTATTAGGTTTATTATAATCATCGGCGACGAGATGCTAAAAATAATTAATAAAGAGGTGGTTCCGCAAACCAAATTTTTCGATTGAAAATTGGCATTATAAAACGGAAGATAACACCATAAGTTTTGTTTTAGCAGACTCGCGACGGATTGAAACCGCTTTTCACCAATTTTGGTGCTGTGTAAGGTTTTCTTTGGAAATTAAACCGTAGTCACTAAAATCAAAACACAGTCAATTGTGCGCGCGATGTACCTTTTTATCTATTTTGAAATTAACTACAGAGCTGCATGCGACTTTTTTTCAGTATATGACGATATATAGGATAATTAATTAATGTAACGTATATCAATCAAATTATTAATGCAATAAAGTAAATTTCAATCCTTCATATTTTGTCCAGATCTTGGAATTTTTCCAACGGTGATATATTGTCACGGTATAAAGATGTTTCTAATGTGGTTGTAGATGAATCAGAAGACTTAAGGATTCCGGATTTGTTGTTTATTGTACGGCAACTCTAATATCAAACTTAAAACCACATAACAGATTAGCCTACATCACCAAAGAACTAACCCACGTCCGACCTCCAGCCCGACGGCCGGAGATTAGAGAGCGAAAGACAGTTTTTTTTCTCACGTGTAGTGAGTGGACGGAGTCCAAATCCGACAAATCAGCATCAAACAATAGTCAACATAACTGTTTATAAACATAAAAATATATGTATACACACCATATAACCACGGACACTTTAGTCCGCGACAATGTCTTAAAAAGAATCTGAGTGGCAGACCTGCGATGGGGCGGAGTCAGTGTTGCAAGAACGGATCAAATTTGGCCAAGTCGCTAAATCGCTGTAATCTGCCACACAATCTTAATCTTAATCAAAACTACCGGTACCGGCGGGAGGGATGTTCTTCTGTAAGCAGTACAGCATTGCGTTGAATGTGGGTAAACTGGCGCATGTATATTTACATGTATTAAACCCTTGTAACGGTTTTGCCAGATTTCCCAACCTTCTGTGTGTTCATTGTTTGTGTTTTGTGTATGATTTTTTTTTGCGGGAAAATCAAAATATACTTATAGACAACTTATTATAATATCTTATGATGACAGCATTGTTCGGGATGAATGGTAGTCCACAAGTGCTTCGTTTACTTGACTTTGTTTCTCATTTCATGTCCGCGGATTGCCGTGGTAATTTTAGCAGTGATGATTCTATATAGTCGTATGTCATACATCCAGCACAATTAAGCCAATAAACAAGGCATTTCAAATATGCACGCATCGGTCATGAACAGTCATTGGTCATGAATTGGGCAATTGTAGATTGTACATATAGTTACGATTGTACTCATTGATATTTTACCTTGATCTTAGGGTATTTGTAATGGCGATATCTTGCCTAATAATAACCTCGAGTGCTGGAAAAACAACACAAATTTGACGAATCAAAAGGTCGCAAAAATACGATTCCAATCTATTTATAGTCGGCTGTTCATCACGTATTTTATATTATTTTAGATTAGTAATCTTTCATTTTAGTCATCGTGATAGTAATCTCAACTCAAAGACGAGAAACGATAAATATAATTAAATTATTATGACAATAGTCAAGATATTATAAATGCTAGCATCGACCATGGATTGAATATTTTACGCAACAGAAAACTTGTTATCCGCAGAATTTTTTTTTGTCAACGGGTGGACAGTTACAAAATCCAAGCCAAGTCAGTATTTTGAAAAAAAATCGAATAGTTCGCGGGCCCTCCCCGGTTTCTCTCACCAAGTGAGTGATTTTTTTTCAACATTTTTATGTGATTGTGTGTCAGCGTTTGTCTATCTATGACGTCTTATGGTTTAAAATTTAAATGTATTGGGTAAAAAATTTGATCGAGACATAAAATTCCAAGAGATTCTCAAATACGTGAATGTAAGTCTTGCCATGGCTGGACTGTAATTTTACTTTTTTAGCTACGTTGTTGAGTATGATGAGACGATCAAATGGCGACTAACTTATTATGCTCGAAGCTCCTTGATCAATGTGACTGCTTCATTATATTTTTAAACGTCGACAGCGTGAAAGGCTGTGTATTACTAGCTCAATGAATATTCTATTGATACATTTAGTTATTATCAACAATGTGGAAGTAGGAAGTAGATCAAAACCTTTCATGAACTATACCAGGTTGGTTCAAGGTTGTCGACCTCGCGGGCCACACTATTATTTTTGTATTGTTCGCGGGCCACAATAGTGCCAAGAATATGTTAACAGTGCAAAACAAACACTTTTATTGTCAAATACATTGATCATTATTTAACTTTTTTTAAGCTAAAGCATGCAAAAACCACAAAAAAAACTCACTAAAACGTGCAAAAATCCTACTATATTTTCAATCTTTTCATAACGGAGAAAGTATCAAAAAGAGAAACTGCCGTGTTAAATTGTCACCGACACAACTTGCAGACATATCAAGCAAGCATTGTGGTATTTTCGCTCCCACACCCAGTCAAAAATATGTTTAAATTGGTCAGCTTTATTTTTAAATTCATGTTTACAAAATAACTTACACGTAACTGCAAATTGATTGATTACTAATTTGAGATACAGGAGGGTAATTACTCAATTTTCTGACATATAGGCAGCATTTTTTGTAATACTGTTTAGGCTGGTTACAAAAAAAAAACACCCGGCGGGAATTGTATTGTTCGGCCATAACATTAATATTTAGTTATCAGGCATAGCCAACCTAGGCTAATAGATTCCTCATTCGATTTTCAGTTTTCTATGAAGCCTCTTTTGTTAGCATATATTCCCAACCAAAAAGATGAACAGCCAGATAAATATTTCGACAGCCTACACATCTTTCAACTTTGCTAGTTGCCTCAACTAGACAAAACACTAGTCAATTCAGTGCAATGACATTAAACAACATGATGCGCAACTCCGCCATTTTTAGCCGAAGATCGTATCCGATAGCACGCTCCACTGCACATACTTGACGAGACGACAACGAGCGGATGTGTGCTGCTTTCAAGGAATAGCACGAATGGTGTTCGTGCCTGCTTTGACAGTTGTTGTCGATTTTAATGATATTTTGTAAAGTTGAGGTAGAAAGAAATTGGAAAAAGGTAAGGTAAATACTATTGTTGTATATCACACCCGGGCATCGCACTGTTAAGTACATGTGGGAAAGCCAGCTTTTGTCAAATACTACGAAGTTATTAATTCAGTACGGTACGTAGTTGTCCATTTGCCGAAATTGCATATTTTCTTACCCCTTATGGTTTCAAATAGTTCATGCACCTCCATTTAGATTTTTTGTAATCAGTGAGGATATATACTCATTGCTGTAACCTACTATTGCTCATTAACTTTTATTTGCGTATTGAATCAAAGGGTTAAGTTCACCTAACATTTTACTCATACCGGTCTATATTGTACAGTCTGATCTCTCAAGTATTTCAAGTATAAGAATGCTTGTAATTTTCTGACTAAACCCTTTTATTAGTTGGTTTATATACCAAATTCAGTAAAACATATTTTACATAGACATGGGATATTAGATTTATTAGTTTTTCCACTCTAAATCATATAGACTGCTTTATTTATTCTTAACGAAAATTAATAAATCTCCTCTCTTTCTTCAGATGGGAAAGTTGTGGAAAAACCTGTCTAAGCATTGTGAGACTCCTGCAGCACAAGAGGCAATAGCAGAAATAGTATGTATATCAATCAAGAAATTAATCCGACATAAAGCAAAACTTTCAACTATTCGTCTAACCTCAATTTCCTATTATTTATTCACAGGACAACTGTAGCAGAAGGGGAGATATCAGAAGTCTGGCGACATATCAGTGACAGTGTAATTCCAAGAAATATAATTGAAGTACTCCATTAATGTTTGCAATAGAAGAACTTTTGGTAGTAATATAGATATGATATAGATTCATGATAAAATACTGTTATATATTTTGGACAACTTCAATCTAGACCAGGGATGTCAAACTCGCGGCCCCAGAGAACTTCCAGTGCGGCCTTCGAACGCCTAACAATAATTGTTATAGTATTTTGGAAGGGTTTTTTATCTAAATGTAATAGATTTTTCAAACCTTTTAAAGTGAAATTGATTATTCACACAGAAAACAATTTACTGAAAGTAGTTTTGGAAAATTAATTTTTTTTTGTTCACATTTTGATCCAATTGAGAATAAAAGAATACTTGAATAAAACACTTGAGTGATTAAATTAAACGCAAAGTACATGAAGAAGGTAGCATTTTCAAAGAAAATGGGAATTGCAATATTTCTGCATTTCACAAAATTCTGAAGCACACTGTTTAATTTGTCATATTTACATCAATACAATGAAAAAACACAATAAGCTCAGCAGTCAATATGACAAATTCGATGACCAACTCCGAACAGAAAATTTCCATGTGTTTTTATATTAATATAATTATACAACGACTTAGTTACTAAAAATCAATATCGATGATAATGCAAGCAATCCTATGCCACGCAATGTGGCACGAAATGTCTTGTCGAAAAAATCTGTCATTTGTTTTTTTTTACTGATCTATACATGGTATGATAAAAGTAACTTTTTTGCATTACTGGAATTAATTAAACATTCGCAAAGATCCAGATTAACCCATGATCATGTGACCTCGTTAGTTAGAGTTGGTAATACAAAATCATATCAGCCTGGCCTTAGTATGCTGGTGACACAAAAAAGATGCCAAACGTCAGGACAAATGTAATTAAAAAAACATTGAGTTTATACTGTAGTATTTTTGTTAATTTTAGGTCCATATATTTAGATTAAGTCATTTTTTTTAGTGTATGTATTATTCTTTCCTTATCCAAAGCTTGTTCAAAAATGATTTTGATGGCTGTACATATAATTTTATGATTTTTTGTAATAAATACAGTGCAATAATAGTGGAATGCAAATATTAATATGTAATTGCGTTTGAAATTAAAGAAAATAATAAAACTTAATCCAACTGTTTAGTTGCATCCCAATATATGTCACAAACTAAAACTATCTTGAAAATATCTTTTAAGTAGACATTATCAAAAACTGTTTGCGGCCCTTTTTACAATTTCCAACATGCAATGCGGCTCTCGAAAACCCATGAGTTTGACACCACCCATCTATTCTAGAGTCTAGACGATTAAAGCATTGCTTTGGGAAATAATATCACTTCAATTGAATTGAAAAAAAATCTCGCTATATTAATTACAAAATCGTTGCTATCATAAAGGTAAACCAATTCAGCAACTCGGAATATATTGGCCTTCACAAAGCAATGGAGGCAAAATTCTATGAACTTTTGTTCTTTTCTTTGTCTTGAACTTTTCATACTCCACAGCCCCTATTAATTTTTTTTTAATTTTAATTATCATGTGATGGTCATACATATCTTTAACTTGTATTTTCTGTCATGGTGTATTATCTCAATGTGTCAAACTTTTAATAAGTGTGCATATTTTGCTTCCAGATGACATAAATGTATTGCCTTGTTTATTACCTCAGCTTGGAGTATTGACAAGAAAAGGGTGCCAGTAAATTACGTAAATTTTTTTTTAACTCTCTGTTATAATCAGTACTCACAATTAATAGGAATTGTAAACAGCCAACGTTCAATGAGAATTATATGCGAAACCCCTCAGAATAAATTTGTCTTCTAAAATCGGAGGAAGGCAAAACATATAGTTAGTTTCCATTCACACAAGTCTTTCAAGATGACTTGTTCGAACCAAAATAAATGAGCATCGTCAGGTGATCGGTAAGGCTGCAAGTTAAATCAGCCCTGCAACCTTCTGCATAGAAGATAATATTAAATAGTGGGCTATGAGCGAAATTCCTAAGTTTAGACACATACCTATCTACGAGGCATTATGTACCAGCAATGTTACCTATGATTAACTAAATATGTAATATGTCTCATAAATTCACCAACTAAAGCAAGTTCGATAGGTGCAAACTTTGTGTTATGGAATTGTATCGCCGTTAAGAGAAGTATAAACAGTTTTACTGTTTTGTATGACACCCTCTTTAAATGAAATTTCAATGTTTAAACGCAAACATTAAAATTACTAACTTTGAACTTTGTCATTATCTGCAAAATGTCCCACACAAATCTTCACGCTATCGCGTTTGTAATCTTCTATGATAAAAAAAAACGTCTATGATGTCCAGAATTACTCTTTACAGCTTGTCTGCCATTCCAGCTTTCCAAATGAGCAAAACTTCTTAGATATAGAGATTATTTTCTTTTGTTACAGGCGCAAAAAGGCTGGTACTACACGTAAAGAAGACGCCGAGTAGCAGAAGCGAGCGGAAAACGGCCGCGAAAGGCGACGAGAAATATGTGCATTGGAGCGTATCATGAAATACAATCTTTCGCATGTAGTCTTATGGAGTGACGTCAGAGTTGCCTATCATGTTGTTTAATGTCATTGTTCAGTGGAATTAGTGATGTAACGTGTCAAAAGATTTTTCTGGTTCTTTTTTATCATGAAACAACACCAAATGCGACTTTTTGTTTACCCTCTCGCAAATGCGACGCGGGCCACATGTGGCCCGCGGGCTTGGGTTTTGACCACCCTGAACTATACCATACTACTGTACTGTACTAGTGTCAGTCTGATTGACTATCGTACCGGCACCGATCGTACCGTATCATCATGGTTAACTGAATATTCAGTTAACCATGGTATCATCCAGCTGCAATATGTAAAGTTTGTAGGATAAAAATGTTTTTCGATAACATCTCATCCTCACCGCCTCTAGCAGTGTAGGATAATATATCATCCTCTTCACTTCACTCATCACGGGTCTCGTGTAGTTTCGTACCTAACGTACTTCTAGTAGGCGTAGCGTAACAATTTTTTGACATGCCAATCCTAACCCTCACCTGACTACGCCATCCAAAAATTACGTCACTACGACGTCACAGTGACGTAATAGAGCCCTTCAAACTATGCGAACTGTCATCCAAGACGCGAAGACGAGAATCCCAAATCGAACAGCCATTTCTCTCGTTTTCTCGTCGCAACGATCCCGATAGGAGAGAGGTCGCTGACGTCAGTCAGTTCTTTATCGTCGGCGCCGATGCTATTTCGGGCGATCGTACGAGTATTTGGCAAGCTCTATGACGTGATTGTGACGTCGTAGTGACGTAATTTTTGGATGGCGTAGTCAGGCGAGGGTTAGGATTGGCATGTCAAAAAATTGTTATGCTACGCCTACTAGAAGTACGTTAGGTACGAAACTACACGAGACCCGTGTGCGACCTATTGCATTTAGGCTATTGTTTTCCAGTTATTGCAATTGCTGCTTACGAATGCATATTTTTCATTCAATTTGTTTAATGAATACCGATGTTTATTGGTCTATGTGCAAACATTTTACCGTATGGTTTTAGATACATTCTGTAATTGAGCGCATCAACTAACGTTAATGATACGTTTTTAGCCGGATAAAATATTTCAATATTCATTTAATCCACTAATCTGTTTCATCTGCTGACTCACAATGAGTTCTGGTATTAAAAGCTTTGTATCTGAAAAACAGTTGGAAGAAAAGAGGAAAGTTCGACAGGAAGAATGGGAAAAATTAAGAAAACCTGAAGACCCTGTTGAGGCACCAGAAGAAGTTCATGACAGCAGATCATTGTTTGAACGATTGCAAGAGCAAAAAGACAAAAAACAAGATGAGTTTGAAGAACAATTAAAGTTTAAAAATCAATTCCGAGGGATAGATCAAGATGAATCTAATTTTCTTTCTGATGTCTCAAAGAGAAACTTTGAACTTGACAAACAGAAACGGGATGAAGAAAAAAGAGAACTTGAAGACTTTCGAACTGCCGTAGCTCAGTCAAGAGAACTTCCAAATGTGCCAATAGATTCTTCAACAAGAGCGGAGGACAAAAAAGAGTTGCCAAAAAAATCACAGGTTGTCAGAAAAAATCCACAACAAAGCATATTGAAAAATGCTGTAAAACGAAAAGTACCAAGTTCTCAAACTTCTAATAAAGAGCAGACAAACCCATGTCCACCAGAGAAAATTCAAAAATCCGAAACTGAATCAAACAATGCTGATAAGAACCTTACACAAACAATAGTTTATCCATCAGCAACTAAGCTTGTTGGTGTATTACCTGGTTTAGCAGCATATAGTGATGATAAAAGTGAAGAAGAATCGGAAAGTGATAGCTCTTCTGATGATTCTGGTTCTGTATCAAATAATTTATTATCTTCTATTGTTCATAAGTCTCGATGACTTCATTTTTTGCTCTTTTTTTTCAAATTCGCACATAGAGTTGTACTAGTTACTTCATGTCAACTCTTAACTTGTACCTAAGTTAATGAAAATTTTTCCAGCTGTGTTGTGTCAACGACTTTGGAAATTTTCTGTTAATGCCGCTAGCCCACATACTCACAGGGTTAGGGTCTCCACCTTCTTTTGTTGCAATTCATTGTTCAAAATTTCAATCATGTCTATTTCGTTGTTTACAAATTTCTGTACAACCCCATAGTTATGAACATTTAATTTTCTCTTCGATTTATTTAATGTTTGGCTGAGATGGCCAAGAATGTTATACCTAACTAGCATATCTGGTTGAATAAATATTGTAATAAATTGGGTAGGCAATACCAAACTGGGTTCTTTGAAAAATAGTTCCCTGTGTGTGACTGACTGTGTGAAATGCCCGTATTATTATAAAAAAACGCTTCCTCTGGCATGTCTGATATTTTCCTTTTTTTAATGAATGTTATTAAATTATGAAGGTATTTGAGGTCACCTGAATACAAAATCTCAGTTTTTAAAATTATTGTACCTGATGACAATTATCATTTATTGGCATGTTGCATTTTAGGCTAACGCTTGTTTAATCTGTGGTGTTTGTGTTCTATGAATAAATCTGCACTTTTTGTTTTTTCTTAATAGGTATATTTAAGAATTATGGGGTCAAAAAATAAATATTCAGTTTTGTTACCAACTTATAATGAAAGGGAAAATTTGCCATTAATTATCTGGCTATTGATGAAATATTTCAAAGAAATGTGAGTTTTCGATTTTAATATATATGTATCTTATCATATTCAATTATTCCAATATAAAGTATGAGCAAATAAACAGTAGAATTTTAAACTATTGATAGATGGTTATCTAAAATATGGATTCTGTAATATTTCCTCCCAGTTATCTGAGCCATTTTTTTTCACATTGATTTCGAAGTTAAAGATTGTTAAATATTTCAGAGGTTGTGATCATGAAATTATCATCATTGATGATGGGAGTCCAGATGGTACATTAGATGTCGCCAAACAGTTGCAGGATATATACGGAGAAGATAAAATCGTATGTTATTTTATAAAAACCTCAATAAATAAAAATTGATATCGTATGTTCTGATTTCATGCAAATTATTTCATTTAAAATACTGTAATTTTTGTCAATATTCAAATTTATACTTCTATATTTACGTTTTGAAAGCATGCTATAAAGATCACAAAGCGAATTTAATATCATTTTATTCTAATTTTGAAGGAAACTTCTTGAGCATTTCAAGTTGGGCAAAATATTATGCTAAGTTTAAGTTTTACATCTTGATTTTATATGATTACTGTGAAAATGATACATACATACATTCAAGAGCAGGCGATCTAGAAGCCAGTGGCTGGAAGTTCTAATCGTTCAAGCCCTAATAAATTGAATAAAAAGCCCTAATAAATTCATTCAGGTTTTGCGCCCAAGAGCAAAGAAACTGGGTCTTGGAACAGCATACATTCATGGAATTAAGCATGCAACAGGCAATTTTATTTTCATAATGGATGCAGACCTTTCACATCACGTGAGTAGAGTATGGTTTTAGTTGCCATTGTATAGTTGTGCAGCAGGTTTCTCAAATGTACTATTCACATTTGATTTGTACTGGTCGATCGGCTATCATCCACTTTTGGTGGTTGTTTCTATAATTTAATGTTCAGATTTTAGAAGTATTAAATATTTATCCGATCAGAAATACACAAAGCAATGAATAAATATTTTTTGTTAATGAGGTCAACAGTCATTTCTTAATCGTGAGGCATGTTTCTGTAATCTTTATATGCTTGTTAGCTCATTTCAGCAATCACTGTTGCAATTCCTTTGCAGTTTATTTGTTATTTGATTAGCCATGTAAAAGTATTACTAATTGTTGTCTTACACCCGTTTATGTATCTAAACTATTATGATACTGCTTCATTACTAGCATATGTCTTCTTTGTTTAGCCAAAGTTTATTCCAGAATACATTAAGTGAGTATTAGTATCATATATGTGTTTCTATCCTACAATAGTTTAATAAGCTCATCAGTATCAACCATTTGTAAGATTATGAACTCTTTTGTGATTACAATACAAGGAATATGACCTATTTTCACATTTGTGCGTACTCACATGTTGACACATCTAAGTTGTATGGTTTAAATATGAACATATTTTTTTGGTTCAACACATTTACTTTGTTTGCCAGAAAACAAGAAGATGGGGACTGTGATGTTGTATCAGGTACTCGATATATTGGAGAAGGCGGTGTTTACGGATGGGACTGGAAGAGAAAGCTAGTTAGGTAATTTAATTATGGATTAATATTTTTTTTTATTACACCCTAAATTTTATGTGAAAAGATGAATATAACATGATTGCCCTAGAATGCTAGATGATGTATGACTGTGTCAAATATTTTGAACAAGTAGTACATGAACAACAATACATAACATTCTAACGATGTTTTGTTTATAGCAATCAATGCAAGTTGCAACATAATTCTTTGCAAGATTGTTACATGGCTAATACTGCTTGAACGTGGTTATTTTTTATGTGATTTAAAAAATTGGAGATTTCTGTATAGCTTTAAATTTTTCAGTCGGACTGCCAACTATATCACTCAAGTCTTGCTACGTCCTGGAGTATCTGATCTGACTGGAAGTTTCAGACTGTATAAAAAAGATGTCTTGGAAAAGCTGATCTCGTCTTGTATTTCTAAAGGATATGTTTTTCAAATGGAAATGATAATTCGGGCAAGACAGTTTGACCTGAAGATTGGAGAGGTAAAGTCTTAATTGTTGCTTGTCATATCATCAATAGGTAACTGACAACAGGGACCGAAAGTAAGATATTAGGGGTTGCAGCAAGCATCCACACTCTTGCATTGGCATGGCAGTCACTTGCGCTTCAACCATGCACTTGCGTTATATTTAATGCTTGTCTGGACCATAGACAAGTCTCAATGAAATCAAGACTGTACAAGTAACAACTGGTTGTGTAACAACGATCAAAAAATTCTCTTCATAAATATATGTACAGTAGGTTGAAACTAGAAATTTATCATATTGGATTTTAATGTTCGAAACTTGTAACAGTTTTTGTGTGTCAGTCTTTTGATACATTTGTAAAAGTCATGATTGATGATAGAAATATTAATTTATTGGTGGGTGTTTCAATTCATGGGTGATATAAGGATATGGCCATTGGCCAGTATTGTTGGGAATTTATCAAAAATATCATATTTCACTTCCAGGTTCCAATCACATTTGTTGATAGATTCTATGGTGAATCAAAGCTTGGAGGAACTGAGATAATCCAATTTGCAAAGGGTCTGTTGTACTTGTTTGCAACAACGTAACATTATAAATCTTTTTATGTATATATACAATAACCTTCTAGCTGCTTTTTTCAAATTTTTCATTGCAATAAGCTTGTGTCATTCCTCCGATATTTTCTGTATTTGATCATGATTTTCAGTTTGTAGTGTTATTATCTTGGCCGAGATATGCCATTAGGTAGAAGCGGTAGAGCTGATTGAACATTATGCAGGTTCAGAAGTTTTCACTCTTTATATTCTATGGAGTATGGAGCTTTCTTTAATACCAATTTATATCATAAATCAAATTAGTCATAATTAGCGAAGTCGTTTTATGTCAATGGTTTATTTTAACATCTTTAAATGATTTTGAGCAATTAATACGATCAAAGGGCGTCAAACTCCAACTTCCAATGCAGCCATCGAATGCTTACCAAAAATCGTAATATTTTGAAATTTTTTATCTAAATGTAATACATTTTTTAAAATTTTCCAAAGTGAAATTGATTATTTACACGGAAATTGACAATTTACTGAAAGTAGTTTTGGAAAATTGAGGTTTTTTTTGTTTTCAATTCGACCCAATTTTGAATACACCTCAATCTAGGAAAAGAATACTTGTGAAAAAAAACACTTCAGGGATTAAATGAAACGCAAAGTACATGAATAAGGTGACATTTTTGAAGAAAAATGGGAATTGCAATATTTCTACATTTCTCAAAATTCTAAAGCACATTGTTAAATTTGTCAGATTTCCATAAGTACAATGAAAGAATACAATACAAGTAGACATTATCAGAGTAAGCTCCGCAGTCAATATGACAAATTTAAAGATCAACTTGAAACAGAAAATTTGTTTGTATATTGTTATAGGTATACAACGACCTAGTTACTAAATATATACAAATACTAAATATCAATAATAACTCGAGCGGTCTTATGCCAAGTTATTGAAATGTCTGGTCTGAAAAGTCTGTCATTTGTTTGTTTTCTGATCTATACATGAAATAATAAAGGTAATATATTAATATTTTTACATTACTGAAATTAATCAAACATTCTCAACGATCCAGATTAACCGATGATCATGTGACCTCGGTCCTCGTTAATAAGAGTTGGAACTGCAAAATCATTTCAGCCTGATATTAGTATGCTGGTGGCACAAGAGATGCCAAACGTCAGAACATATGTAATAAAAAAAAACATTTGAGTTATTCTGTGGTATTTTTGTAAATTTTAGGTCTATATATTTAGTTCAAGTCATTTTTAGTGTATGTAGGCTATTATTTTTTTCATATCCAAACTTAGTTCAGTTTTGTATAGTTGTATATAAAAATTGATTATTTTTTGTAATAAACACAGTAAATGCAAAAATTAATATGTAAATGGCATTTGAAATTTAAGAAAATAACAACAAAACTTCATTCGGCTGTTTAATTGCATCACAATATATGTCACAAACTACATCTATCCAAAAATATGCTTCAAGCATACATTATCAAAAACTGTTTGCGGCCCTTTGCACAATTCCCAAAATGCAATGCGGCCCTCGAAAACCCGTGAGTTTGACACCCCTCTTCTAAAGAGCAGTCGTAAATATGTGATGTTATACCCCATGGTATTGCATCCTTTTGTCTGGCTACAGATGTGAATAAGGAAACAAGTTAGTTGGTACAACATGTGTTGTCATGGACCTTTATCGGTCCCGCCAACTAACCCCACATAAAAGATGTTTTCATGTATTTAATATCATCATATTGCTGCGATTTATGTTCCCTTTTATGGACCAACGTGGGTAAGGAAGAAAAATGCCAGTGAAGCGAATTAGCTTGCAGCCAGGCAGAATGTAAAAAGTAGTTGAGGGAAGGAACAGCGCGAACGTAAAGACAGAGTTTGGCATGTGAAGAACCCGCATCTGCTGTGAACAATCGGGCAAGAGATGAGAAAGCTTATCGACGAAAGACAAAAACCGGGTGTAAGATGGATAGGGAGAAAATAGCTCCGTACATTAATCCGGGAAAAACAGAAAATTTCAGCGAGTAGTCAACCCTGTGTGTAAATCTAGCGACGATGAGCTTAACTCTGTGGGGACCGACGATGATTCAATTTGGAGGAGGGGGAGATAAATCCGATAGGACGGCTGAATCATATGAAAAACACCGGGACTTTGTCCGTTTCATAAACAATACCGTACCTTTTTATTTTTTTAATTCTGGACTGTTACATAAAAATAACGATCACGAAATTTCAAATCCAGCCCCGAAATCTGGAAATCCAAAATCCCAACCGCACTTGCGATACATAGGCAATTAGGCGTTACCGTAACATTCGGATTTTGAAATTTGACTCCATATACTTTTGTTCATTCTGGGTTTGTTTTTCTTTTCTTGTAGTGTTGTTGTCTGAGGTTTGTTGCAATGTTGGGCCAAACCAGGTATTGCTGTATCCGAGACGGGTACCGGTATACATTGAAGACGGAGTAGAGTTTTTGGAAATTTTTATTCACAATATCATTACAAATCCATACTTGATTTGAAGAAAAGAATATTGGCGGTACAGTAGCAGGCGTATTGCATCCTGTGACTGTTTGACAGGGTTGAAGAAATAATGGGATTTGTCAGTAATTCCTGAATTCAGGTAATTGAACACTCCGCTAGTGCTAGCATCTGATCATGTCAGCATGTGTTGTTAAACTTGAAGGTTGCTAAATTTGAAATTTTGCTTCTACATTGTAGCATGTGCAGATATGTAATGTATGTAGGTATGTTACAAAAAAATTAAAGTTCATCCGATTTGAATAAAAACTGCACCAGTGGATAGATCTAAGTGAAAATAAGAAAACAATACCAAGTTTGCGAAAAACGGTCAAGAATTAACGGAGATATCGGCATTTCAGTACCGCCTGATAGGCCAATTTTTTCCATAAGGATTGTATTGCGCCGACTCAAAAACTGTGACCGCGAGAATGTCAGACCGATAAACAACAGAATGTATCTCGGCTATTTTTGAAGGTAATCGAAAAAAAATAGGAACGAGAAGTTATTGTGAATAGAAGAACCTAATGCAAAAAAATTTACAAATTCTTTTCAACGAAATTAGCTGCTTTCCAATTAATTATGTACGAGAAAGTCTCTGAACTTTACATAACCTCTGGTCGGCAACGACTTTGCCACTACGCAAGTTCCCGCCTACGCGGCAATTAACTGATTCAGCGTTTTTCATATCCGACCTTAATTGATGAACGATTAATTATTATTTAATATTCTTTATCTCGTAAGATACTTACCGCGCTTAGTGAAACGCAAAACGAGAGAAATCGCTGCGAGGAAAAATGTCGGCATTCAATCGATAACTGATGCGCGTTGACAGACGCGTGCTAAGATCATACTTCCCGTACGTTGAATTAATTTGTACCGTTTCGTAAACGTATGCGAATTGACTTTTTTTAATAAGAACCTTAATGAATATGAAAAAAGAACACATATCAATGACTAATCTTTCGATGTACGTCACATCTAGGAAAATTTGGGATTATTTTGGGATTTTATTCTGGCAACGGTCATTGACGCCGTCGGAAGATCGTCGCAAATCAACCCTGGAGTAGTGCATATTAGTTTGACAGTGCCTCGTTGCGGGTAATAATTAACAATGTTCTGATTGAACAAACTTCATAAAAATTGGTAAGTATCAAGTTAGGAATGACATACACGCGTCCATATATATTTTATTGGTGTCCATAGACAATATCATTAATTTGCAGTACGTATACCGTGAGCGTAATTTTCAAAAGCCCCGAATGTTGGGAAATTTATGCGCTAATGAAAAAATTCAAATACCGAAGCATAGTTGTGTATTTTATCTAAGTTATGTCAAAATTTCATGGAATTCCAAACAACAGCAGGCAGTCTGTAATCGTTTTTATGAGCGGTATTCTGACACGTCGTAACGGTACTTAGCAGACGTGGTGCGTACATTTTTTGGCGCGGAAAAGCGCGTTTTGTAACATTCCTAATGTATGTATGCCGTAGGTACATAAGTTGAATCTGTATGCATTCGTGTTCAAAAAATATTAATTTAGTCGAATTTAATGAATACTGAAATAACTCAATAGCTGAAAGAAACCGATTTCTGTTATCTATCGAACCAACTTTGCCTATTTTTCAATCTACAATTCTGCACTTTGAACTATGAATAACACACTGAAATCAAATCAAGCAGTACTGCAGTAAGATATTCAAAAGCATTATTTAAATATGAGATATAAAAAAAAAGAACTTGGCATAGTGACACTCGAGACTCAAATGTGATGACTGTCATTGATGATTACGGATTTGAATAACTGTCATCATTTCCAGAGGAGCTAGAAGTTATAATATCAGTATTATTCAATTTTTTTATGCACAGCATCGACATAAACTCAATGAATGATCTGAAATGCAGTTTTGAATCACTATCTGTTGCGGTTTCTTTATACTAGACATAGACTAGGGTACGTACATATTCACTGCTCAGTCACAGAAATGTATTTCTCTGTTATTTTGTCTGAATGAGATCAAACTTCTTCAGACAAGCGACTGGTCAAATCGAACCAATTAAACCAGTGGTTCCCAACCTTTCTACCCTGGCGGACCGATAAAATTAAATAAAATGTACTCGCGAACCGGCAAAAAAATGAAATGAGTGGAATAGAAAATAATAACATATATGTGCGAAATGTAATGCAATGTAGGGCACTCACTATGCTTCTAGATGAAAAAGGCACACTTAAAAACATTTCACATGAGGAAAAACTATCAAATAATGTGCCGGCCAAAAATTGAAATGTGTGGAACATTAAATAATAGCATATATTTGCGTAATAAAATCGAGTGCTGGGCACCCATTATGCGTAAAAAAGGCACACATATCACATAAAAACATGTACATGCCAAATCATGTAGTAACACAATTAATTCCAGTGAGAATTTTGATACTGTTTCGTTTCCAATACGGGATTGCAAACGAGGCATCGAAAAAAGGTTTTGCAAGACGTAGCTTTGCAGCGGCTCACAGTCAATTTATTTGCTTCGTTTTAATTAAAGCTCGAAGTAACTGGTTGAAAATTCAGACAACAGTTGATTGCTCGATTACTTAGCGATGGGTATTCGATATCAAGAAAGTCCAAGAATGAATTGTGACAATGATTCTTTTATAAATCTGTTCATCGGGTTCAACACATCAACCCGCTTTTGTTGCGCGTCTCATGACCACCTGCAGGGTCGCAACAAGTTCATATCTCGCTGGGTGTTATGGTAAAGCTCTGGAATATTATATCTTGCGAGATTTGGCGTAACGCTTTCGCGATAAATCGGTAGCGAAAAATGTAATTATTCGGAGCCAAGACGTCGCTGGGCCATTAATACCGCACTCATCAAACACCAATATTACGGCGGAAGAGAAATTTCGTAATAAACCAACGTAACTTCGACTTCTTAATCAAGAAAAGCATTCAGAAAGGAAAATGCACGCATGCTGATTTGCAGGTTTCTGAATCTTGCGAGATTTGACTGAGCGCTTCCGTGATGAATCGGAACAGAAAAAGCGAATAGTGTGATTACTCGGCGCCAAGACGTCGTCGGGCCATACCGCTCTGCTCGTATCTAACAGCAATATGACGACGGGAGAGAAATTTTGTGATAAACCAACTTCGTCTTTTCGGCCTCGGTAAAGCGATTGAGACGGTAGTAAAACTACAAAATAAAATTTCCCGCAGACCGGCGGTTGGGAACCACTGAATTAAACAACTACAAATTCATTCGCAAAACTATTATTCAAAATATCTGAAGTACTATCACAGTGCTCCTGCCTGAAACTATTTCAAAAAGAAAAATATGTCATGATTAGATTTGTCAATTACTATTTAGTTGTACTGTGTACACAAAATATACCAGATGATAGTATTTAGACTATGCCCAATAATGGTCTATGTAGCCTATGTATGATATGTATGTAAATGTATTCTCACTTCAGGTTGTTATGAGCAATCTGGATTTTGTGCGTTATGAATTTGTAACCATATTTTAAGTCCTTTTTCTTCAATACCTGCTGTATTCTTCTGTCATGAACTTATTACAAAAAGTCTGGGATTTTCTCTAATTCAAACAAGAAATCTGACATATCTCTGAAATTTTTTTTAATTAATTTAATTTTTATTGAACAGAGTAGGTAGTTAATTTCGTTATCATTGTGTTGAGTAATTAGTTAGCAGCTAGATATGGCTAGCCAAATTCAACCTATGAAGATTGGGCATTACTTACTTGGTCCTACTTTGGGTGTTGGCACATTTGGTAAAGTGAAGATTGCAACACATCATATTACTGGACACAAAGTTGCGGTCAAAATCTTGAATAGAAGGAAAATCAAATCACTTGATGTTGTTAGCAAAATCAAGAGAGAGATTCAAAATTTGAAGTTGTTTCGTCACCCCCATATTATCAAGCTTTATCAGGTTTTCAGCACCCCTACTGATATATTTATGGTGATGGAATATGTTCCTGGAGGCGAGTTATTTGACTACATTGTGAAAAATGGAAAACTGAAGGAATTTGAAGCTAGGAAATTTTTTCAGCAAATTATTTCAGGTATATATTGTTGTAAATTACAAAATTTGTTTGTTCGACAAACATATGACCCCTATAATTGAAATTGATGTATTTTATTTGTTTATATTTGATATAATTTGTAATAAAAAACATCTTCATATTTTACTTGTACACGCAATGACACAGATGTAATGTAGTTGGTATAAATTATCTAATATGTGTTTATGTTAATTTTCTAGGAGTTGATTACTGCCATCGGCATAAAGTAGTTCATCGTGATCTGAAGCCTGAAAATTTACTTCTCGACAGCAATCGTAATGTACGAATTGCTGATTTTGGTTTGTCTAATATGATGTCGGATGGGGAATTTCTCAACACAAGTTGTGGTTCACCCAATTATGCAGCTCCAGAGGTTATATCAGGTAAAATTATATGTATGAAATACGGCAACAGGTGATAGCAAGTGTTTTAAGAAAAATTTGATTCAATATGGAGAAATGTCAGATATCATATTTTATTTCTTAGCTGTTCCAGTGTTATGGTATAGGATGAAAATGATAACTGTTAGTCTAATAAATGTAAATATTTGATTATCCAAGATTCATTCTATTTCCTAACTACAATCTTGTAATATTAACTCACCAGTCCACCTTTTGTATGACAAATTGCATAGCAATTTAAATTTTGTAGGTTTCCTAGACTTCCAGTTTAATATAAAAACACAATTCTGCATGAATTTAATTGTTCAGATTTATATAACAATATGTGTGTGTGTTTCTACTCACTAAATATAACATTGGAAAGCAAATATTGTTTTCTTTCAACTCTTTACTCATTGTCAGATGTTGCAACTTTGACTGAAATTATTGACCTGTAATAAATAATATATCATATTTAAACTGTTGCGTCGTCAAACTCAGTTAAACTATAAAATTTTTATTTCTGTACCTGCTTATTATACATAGGTAATTGCTTATGATATTAATATACTTAATTGTATCAGACATTCGAAATTGGAAAATAATAAAAGATAATTTGGCTTAAATTTTACATTCAATGACTGCATGTATATAAATGGTAAAATAAATACAGATTATATGATATCAATTTTTGTGTTATTGGGGTTCAAGCTGATCAAAGCACGGCTCTTACAGCATGCTTTATTGAGTGTTTCTTACTTTTATATTGACCTTGTATTGCATACTAGGAAAGTTGTATGCTGGACCTGAAGTTGATGTATGGAGTAGTGGCATCATTTTGTATGCTTTGTTGTGTGGAACTTTGCCATTTGATGATGAGCATATCCCTAGTCTGTTCAGAAAGATAAGAAGTGGAGTTTTTGACGTTCCTCATTATTTGGACAAAGGAGCAGCAAGTCTCATCAAACACATGCTAAGGGTAAAAAACAATAATTTTTAAATTTATGTTGTTGTGGAGAGACAAAAGTTCGATACACCAGTTGCTATATCTATAAATCACTGTTAAGTTTTATGGTGCTTGGATCATAATAAAATATATTGTAAGTCCTAAAATGAAATGAAGTCAATATACAATTTCTCTGAATGAATGGTCTCACTATGTAAATACAGACAAATTCTCCACATATTAAATAGAATCCCAGCAACATGTTTTTATGATTAGTCTTCAATTTTCCATTATGTAAATATCTTGTTTTTATTCAAGTCAATAAAAAACAGGAACATGTATATTTTATTAATAAATGTGATTCAATAACATGTACTATCAGTGAACTCATTGCATATGCCTTAATTAGGCATTGAATACGCTTACCAATGGTGCAACTCGAAATAGATGGATATTGGTAATTAAATCTACATTTTCCTATCACTGTATAAAAATAAATCACATTTTATGGGTTGAACCTTTGAATTGTTCTTTTGTTTTGAATAGCTTTTGAGGGTGTTTTGATTAATATTTGCTTTTGGGTGTATATGGAACGATAAATGATTTGGTGTAAGTTGAAATAGTTTTGAAAACCTGAGAAAATAACGTCCAAAATATGAATGCAAGAAAGAATTTATAGGTTTTACTGTTTATGAATTCCATGTTGATTATGAACACAATGGCTTATTGCGTATTTTATTTCCTTGCATGATTAATCTAAATAGGCTTGAAATAAATGATTCCAAACTTTTTACATTATGGCCAGTACATTGGAATTGGATTACTAAATTACTTTATTAAAATCTGTCTACCTACAATATTGTTGATTTCTCAAAATAATACAACAGGTTGATCCAATGAAAAGAGCGACAGTTGAAGATATTCGAGGATATCCCTGGTTTCAGCAGGATTTACCGAGATATTTGTTTCCAGAGGAAGGAAATACCAGTGATATCATTAACGAAGATGCATTGGCTGAGGTTGGATTGTTTTATCGAATTTTTCCTTAAATTTAGTTGTTTTACATCAATAATTTTGGAAGTATCGTAATATATTGATGTATATTGCAACTTTACATAGTATTATATCAAAATGTTTCTTGATTACAGGAATATTTTCTTTTGTTTTCGATTGAGATTATCATTGAAGCATTGCTATTCATTTTGGAAGTTCTTATCCTTTGTTAGCTGTTGTTTTAATTTGCATATGTGAACAACTTAGCTATGTCATCAACAGCATTTCTTTTCTACTTTGAACTACTATTTTAATTTGTTATCCTCATCAGGTATGTAAAAAGTTTGAAGTTTCTGAAGATGAAGTTATACATGCATTGAAACATAATGGACCTGAGGATCCACTGAACGTTGCTTATCATTTGATTATTGATAACAAGGTAAATATAGTTAATAAATAAGAATTGTTTGAAATAGTATAACAATAATTTGCCACTTGCAATTTATTATTACACTTTGCAAGATGTTTTTTGAGTTATCATGTTATCAATTTCAATATTGCTGCACTAAAGTACAACATTTTTCTTATGTTATCAGATAATCTACAGCCAAGCTCAAGATTTTTTCTTGGCACAGAGCCCACCTAAGGGTGGCTTTAACTTGATGAGTCCACATGTAGCACGACCATCTTCTCATCCTGAGCGTATTGCACCATTGATGGATGCAGTTCCAACAGGCTTACCCCCAGTCGCAGATCCTGCTGCGAATGTACGACCACGTCCTGCAACAATGAAAAAGGCAAAATGGCATTTGGGAATCAGATCCCAGAGCAAACCCAGAGATATCATGTATGAGGTGACTGCTTTTCTATATTGATTATATTCAACACCAGAATACAGCTAAGCTATCTTTTTTGTAAAATTGTTACTATATCGTTTTGAACAAGTATAGCTGTGAAATTTCATTTAAAAGAAATGATATTCTTGAAGAGATTTATATCAGTTTTTTTGACTGCTTCACTTGATTATAAAATTACATTTTTGATTCAAGCTTAATTAAAAAAGAATCTCCTCAGATTATCATGATTCTGAAGATTCCACATTATGGTCATGGTAGTATAATCAGCTGTTGTCAATAATACCACTGCAATTTTGTGGACATTTTGAGATATCTATTGAAAATCAAAAGTTATAATAATTTCATTTTACTCAACAATATTTTTCTTACTTTGTCATAATGTGGTGTTTCATATTTAAATACAGGTCTTCAGAGCAATGAAACGACTCCAATTTGAGTGGAAAATAATCACACCATACCATGTTCGTGTAAGAAGAATGAATCCTGTTAGTGGCCATGTCAACAAAATAAATCTTCAGGTTTGTTAGTAATCGTCTTTTTTACCCTGCATTTACTGACTGATTTTCGAGGATTATAACTTGTGGCATTTACAGTAATATTGTGTTTTTTAGATTTGAAGCGCAATAAAGGTGGAATTCATTAGATTTAACAAGTCAATAGCATTGCCATTATATTTCCCCTATCATAAAAAAAAACGATAAATGTATGTAACTTTTTTTATATCTCACGTTCTATATCTTTCTCTTTAGCTCTACCAAGTTGACTACAAAAGCTATCTTCTTGACTTCAGTAGCCTAGCAGAGGATATACCTAGAAGCATGGAAAGTAGTTTCAGTAGTGAAGATATGTTGTCACGACGACGCCCAAAATCGATGGGATTTGAAATTCCAGGACCATCTTCGGTGCCATCCCAGATGGCTGTTGATGGTAATTTTATTTTTGCGTTTCTATATCACATTTACTTAATCTAAAATATGATATATATCTATATATAGTTTTAATAATTTAAAAAATAAAAAATTGTCCAGCAGTACATTTTATGGAATTTGACTGACCTGAAGAATCTTTGAATACTTCATTTTTACGGATTAATTCTTAGTAACGTTTCTTTAGTTCCAGAAGACACTTCTCAACTCTGTTCATCTGAAGCATCTTCGCTGCCCAAACCTCAAATGTCACCTGATCGCACCAGTTTGAAAAGCCTAGGGCCTCCCGGTATTCACCACACGATGGAATTTTTTGAAATGTGTTCAAGTCTCATAACGTCACTTGCAAGATAGGCAAAAATCACACTCACCAGCATATTGTTTTCAAAAATACTGTCAAACCCAAATAATCCAGGACTCCTAAGGAGATAGCTACACGTATTGCATGAATACCACCAAATATATACATAGTATTGAAATTTTGTATATATTATAAGTATCTGTTGGAAACCGAACTAATGAATTGTCACAGATAACTGTTAATGCTTCAGGTCCCATCATGCGAAATCATGGCGAACATAGGATTGTGAATTTTTGAAAATTGTGTATATGATGCTATATAGTTGTGAAATTATCAATTAATAATGGAAAGCATTCAAAGGAGTATATATTCTTGTTCTGCTGGTAATTCCTCCAATTATTTGACATTGGTTAAAAAAAGCAATACTGAATGAAAGAAATGTGAATTACTTTTGTAGTTGCTATATAGTTAACTGCACAATTACATTCAATGTATGTATGAAAAATTACTGAAAAAAATATCCAGAAGCTAATTTTCACGTTTGCTGTCATCTTCCCATGTTATATTATAAAATGTGGTTCGCAAATTACAAGATTTCAAATTCCGTTGTTGATTATTCGTCGTTTACCAGAACCCATTGCCATTTTTAATTAATTTCTGGTTTTATGTGCATTTCAATATATTTAAGATGCAATTGGTGATTTTATGAATTTTATCTACATTGTAAAAACAATTTGAAGTAAACCTGTTGCAGCCTAGACAAAACTGTTCCTTTGATGCATTGGTTGTGAACTGTATTATTATATTTTTTTTTCTCAATTATTTTGTATCTTTCTGATTCAATGTTTATTCTCCTAGTGTATTTCATGTGAGTATGCATTTTATGGATAATTTTTTGCCAGCAGACGTATGACCTGGTATGTATATAAAATTGGTTCTTGATAAAGAGCTCCAGAAAATTTTTAAATTACTTTTGCTCGGTTTGGAATGTTAGTAGACATGATGCGACAAATTTAATTAGTTGTGTCATTCCTTTTGCCCTGTAGTGCTTGGATAACGTACCATGTTCACAGTCGTCATCTGCAGCCGCTCACCAGTTTCCTTCCCAGTAAAATGGAAACCTGTTAAGAGTTAGTGATCCTGCCTATTTTTTAGAAATACTTATTGCATGTTTCAATTAATCTGATCATTCCTGTTTAAATACCTTCACAAAGAAATTATGTTTATCAAAATACTGTCTTTTTGAAATCGTGTGATGCATACTCAAATCAAGTTTGTGAAGAATTGACACAATCCCAGATGATAATCAGTATCTGAGCAATTGGAAGTCACTAAACTACTCATGAACTTAATTTGGTTGTTTTGCACTTTTTAAACGTCTTGTAAATTATAAATATTCTGAGTTTCTCTCAGCTTTGCTGAGTTGTCTCTTCTCTGAGACACTAACTTGTTTCATTAATGCCATAGTGTCTATTGTTTGCTTCAAGGTGTAATAAACACCAAAAAATATAAATTGGTGTTACAACTGAAGGTTTAGAAAGTTCGATATATACTTATATGGGAAGCATTAAAGTGTTTTTGCTCAATACATACAAGTAAATTCTCATTACCAAAAATTTTTTTTTAATAACGCGCCTTGAAGAAATAAGGTCCAATGACAAATATTAGTAACAGTTGATTTTTTTCATTAGAACTTTTAACGCTCGGTGGGTTGCTTGGGAATTTCCGCATTGATACATTTGTCCGATGCAAATAAAATATGTTCATCAATGCCAGTTGTAGTCCTCTTTGTTGTTGGAACCCTCACAAACTACTTGGCGTGGTTAGTAAAGGAATCTTAGGTGACCTTTGGAAGTGTAACAATTGACTAAAATGTGTATCAGATACCAAGGATCGTCTAGTTTAATTTGATATGACTCGATGCAAGATGCATATTACTGAATCTGGCTGATTGTTCGCATGATGATACCATCGTTAAAAGAATGAACTAATCTAGGACAATTGTACTTTGTAGGAAATATTGCTGTCTGTCCATGACCTTTGAATAGATGTGATCTTAGGATAACTCCCTGTAATCCCTAGAAAATGTGTTATTCTGACAAAAGTATTTAACATTGAAATATATATTCACACACAAAACTCCATTTAGAATACAGCAATACTTGAAAATTATAAAGGAAAAATTTTGTTGAAATGAGTTTTACAGATATTATCATTTACTGTGAACTTATCGAGAGAAAAAAATGGCAGAACTGGTTAATACAAATACACAGTGCTTTTTGCAAAGAATTATTATTTTTTAGATTGTCCTTGTGCTGCAACTGATTCCATAGCTTTTTTCACAGTCTCTTCGTCACCTAGAAATTGCATTGAAACGATGGGTTTCATGTTCTCATCAAGCTCATAAATGAATGGAATTCCAGTAGGAAGGTTCAATGCCATTATTTCCTCATCTGACATGTTGTCCAAGTGCTTCACGATTCCTCTCAGACTGTTTCCATGGGCAGAAATAATGATTTTCTTTCCAGCTTTGATCTGTGGAACTATTTCATTATTCCAGAAAGGTAGGGTTCTCTTTATTGTTAATTCTAAACTTTCACACATAGGCATTTCTCCATTTGGTACATCCTTGTATCTTTTATCCTCCGCAATTATGCTGTAGTAGGGGTGGCTTGTGTCCATCGGAGGTGGAGGAGTAGCAAAACTTCGTCGCCATATTTTAACTTGTTCTTCTCCATGCTTTTCAGCCGTTTCAGCTTTATTCAATCCAGTTAGTCCTCCATAGTGACGTTCATTTAATCTCCATGTGTGTTTGATCGGAATATCGGTTTGTCCTAGTTTTTTCAGAGCCATATCGAGAGTTTCTTCAGCCCTTTTTAAGACTGATGTATATGCTAGGTCAAAAGATAATCCTTCCTTTTTGAGTGCTTCTCCAGCAGCATTGGCCTCTGCTACTCCTTTCTCACTTAAATCAGCATCAAACCATCCACAAAATTTATTTTCTTTATTCCATTCACTTTCTCCATGTCTTACCATAACAATCTTGTAAGAAGCCATCCTTAAACTTATTTGTATTATCTAAAATACAGATTGAGAAACATCCCATTGTAAAAATTATGATTAGCAAGCCAAGTGTGTCAAGGAATTGTGCGAAATAAATGACAGGACACTAGACATTTTTCGACATAGCCTTCTTAATCTACTGACGTGATCTATTGTTGTAGATTTTATCTCTACACCAGTGGTTTTCAATCTTTTGGATGGAACAGAACCCTAATGTGTAATGAAACATTCCAGTAGCTCGAGGAACCCCTGTACAATAGTTTAATTTGAATGACTTTTATTATCGTCTGAATTGTATAAACTATGAACATATTATAATCAAACCTAATACTGGTAAAGCAAAATGATTCTGAAAGTGTGTCATGTTTATAAGAATTGCAAACCTAATAGGTATTTGATATAAATACTATACTGTTCGTTCCCAATGGAAACTTGCGAAACCCCTGGGCTCTTCTGCCAGAACCCTAGGGTGCCGCAGAACCCCGGTTGGAAACCACTGCGCTATACAATGATGAGCCAAAAATGACAGAATCAAGTAAATTGGCATAGAGACTATTCTGCTATTAGATACAATAGAAATGATATTATTGTAATGAATGACAGATCCCTTTATATTCAATTACAGACAGATTAACTGTACCTTGGAAATATTTATACACTTACAAGATTCATCATTCATGCATACTAAGCACTGAAGCATGTGATGTGTAAGCACAGTCTGGAAATCTAGCATTAAATATCTGAATAAGATTTGACAGTTTAAGGGACTATGAAGAAATCTAATGGCAGAATAGAGTTTTAGAATTATCAGACCCCAATACCAGAATAATCGTAAATAAATGTAGTTACTGGTAGATATGTAGATAGTTAACTCAACATTCAGACATTACAATCAATCACAAAGTTACATTTTTATTTGTTTATCAAAGGTTTTTAGAGAGAAAACACTTTAAATTATTTGAAGGTCTTTCATTTTCGGTACTACCTACTGTCATTAACAGTTAGCCTCGCCCTTCCTTTGAAAGCAGGGGAATTTCCCATGAGACATGAATCGAATCAGCGAATCAAATTACACGATTACCGGTACACAATCTACTAATCTATATTATTACACACTGATATAGATATACTAGTTTATAATTATCAAGTTACAGTATACCTTCGCGACAATACGATCGAACTAGTCTTGACGATCAATTTCCGCCTGACTTAAGTACTAAGACAAGCGCGACCTATAGCTAAACGTGCCAACATTCAACGTGCAAAAAGTCACGTCCTTGTCTGCATTCCGCTGTTTCACCTTCGCGGCGTTCGCACCTTTTCATCATGTAGGAGCAAGGCATATACCAACTGGCCTCAATTCGACAGTATATAAGATTTAACATATTCATAAGGAGGATATGAAGAGAAAGAGAAATATGGACTACGTATTACCATTCAATTTTTATTCGAAGTATTGGAAAACACTTCAGATTCGGAATTGTTGGAAGCTGCATGGTCACAAGCTCACAACCTCGCGCAATAAATTATATATAACGCCAATATTTATTATGTCATTATTATGTCATAATCGACTGTACAGCTGTATCTGTTTGTTTCGAATTTGTGCATCCATTGGAGGTTTTCATGGCCTTTAATCCCAAGAAAATTCTTTCTTTGCAAATTTTCATTTTTAGAGTGATTTCGCGAATTTTGATCCTTGAATGCTTGAATCATCTTTTTATTCAAAACATTCAACAACATGTTCTTTAAAAGTGCACCATTGCTTGTTTTCTGGTTCTCTCTCTCCCTCTACCATAGCTATTCCTGGAGTAATTTTCGACTACTGCAATTGAACTACAACTCCTAGGAAAACAAAATGATTATTGAGTAATTTGATTCATGCATTTCCGAAAACAAATAACATGCAAAAACGAGGTAATGTTTACAACCATGTCTGAAAACTTGGCCGAATGAAAAAAGTGTCTAAGCAGTTGCAGTATGTCTATTGTTACGTCAATTTAGGCATCTTGCTGATTAGCCAATGTTACGGAAGTAAACAAAAAAGTCAATGTTCGGGAGACCGTAACCATGATTTTTTTCTAAGCAACCGCTTGATTTAGAATTGCTTGTGTGTTCGTAACTGAGCAACATACGTCAACAGGCTTGTTCGCCGGCTTTGATTTAGCTATGCATTCGTAAGTTTCGATATTTCGCTTCTTTCGCAAAACTTTTTTTCGCAATGAAATGAATATTATGTCATAAAAAGTATTGAAGTATGTCGCAACGTAATAAAAAAACGAAATCTCTGGTAAGTTTCTGGTAAATACTGAATCATTTGCTCGTATCTTTTAGAGTTTTAGACGACCGGTAGCGGCATGTATTGATTTCATGTAGATTACTATCTAGATAGGGTCTCGTGCAGTTTCGTACCTAGGATAGGATAGGATTTACATATTTATCCCGGGGGAGAGGAAAGCCGATAAGACGGCTTATCCATATGGCGAACCACGGCCTCTCGTCCGGTTACCATTCCAAGTCGGGTATGGGATTAGTTTTACTGCAGTACTGTATTGTTTGTTTTCGGAAGCATGGACTTGGTGGTGGAGGAAGCCGTAACCGACCAGCGGTTCTGTGAACCACCCAACGACGGCGAGGAGACCAGCAATCTTCTCGCACATAACCATCCCTGCATGAGATTCGAACCTGCGAACCCACGCAGAGTGATTAGAGGTGCGGTGGCGAGCGTATTCCTAACGCTTAGCCTGTTGAGCCACACCGCCGCGCCTGAGCCACACCGCCGCGCCACCTGACGTACTTCTAGTGGACGTAGCATAATAATTTTTTGATATGTCAATCCTAACCCCCATCTGACTACGCCATCCAAAAATTACATCACTACGACATCACAATCTCGTCATAGAGCTTGCCAAATATAGTATGATCGCCCAAAATAGGATTAGCGCCCACGATAAAGAACTGACTGACGTTATCCGATCTCTCTCCTATTGGAATCGTTGCGACGAGAAAACGAGAGAAATAACTGTTCGATTTTGGGTGCTCGTTTGCACGTCTTGGATGGCAGTTCATATAGTTTGAAAGGCTCTATTACGTCACTGTGATGTCGTAATGACGTAATTTTTGAATGGTGTAGTCAGGTGGGGGTTAGGATTGATACGTGAAAAAATTGTCATGCTACGTCCACTAGAAGTATGTTAGGTACGAAACTACATGAGACCCTTTAGACAGACCTGTTTTCGGCTGTTGACTATATCACTGTTTTGCTATACCGGTAATCCTATCAACTGAGTTTAGGGGTTGGTAGGACATGGCTACTACCGGTACTGAATTCTGCCATACTGCCATATGAAATGCTTGGTAGGTACAGGTACGGTAACGTCCTGCTCTTCTGATTCTGACCTTAGTAATGCCTGTAGTGGTAAACATTCACGGAGAACTCTGTTAACAGATGAGATATGAGTATTCAAATTTGTTTTAGAGGCAGTAGCCTAAAGGCTTATCATACAACGAACCTTGACAACTCAAGTGTCAGTTTAAAAATGATATCAAATGTTTTGAAAAGAAAATGTTGATTATTTTTGTGCTTCAAGTTTTTATTTCATGTAACTATAGTAAATTTTGTAAATATAAAGTAATTTAAAAGCAGATTTCCCTTGCTCTAAATTGTTGCACCACAACAAAACTCTTATTACAGTATTACAACAATTAGAATCAAGTCAACCATTGGCCATCAAAGCTCTGAATTTTCCTTGCGCTTTAGTCGTTCAAGGCACGATTGAACTTCTTGTATTGATGTTATAGATGGCTGGTTCTAGCGGTAAGGAAAAGTAAGGGAATACTTCGTGTGCCATAATGATGGTGTAATTCGTAAAATATGCTCATCACATCATTATTAGGTCAAAAGGTTTCGCTGATTAAAAAAAAAACACCAGTAAATCGTAGAGCTTTAACACTGATAATTTCTAACATAAGGCGTTGAAAATCACCTCAGTGATGCACAAAGAAAGGTGTAAATGTACTTTTTATGCAATTTTTTGTCATCATTGCATGAGTTTAACATTTTGTTATAGAATTTATTTCTTTTGCAAGAAAAACACAGCATTCTCAGAGTCTTGCTTGTTACTTGTAGCCATCTTTTCAAGTTAGGAAACATTGGTATCGGCATATCTGCCTAGTTTTCGAAAACTATCGGCATCGGTTTTATGAGGCAGTATCGGTCGGGCCCTATTTACAATTGGTTTAATGTTTTCCGAATGTCAAAATAAATTGTAGTGTAAGTGAAATTCTATGCAAAATGCTTGTCATGTGTATGAATAATGGTGGATTTCTGCTTGTCTTTTTTGAAGATTATGGTCTGGTGCTTGTTTAACCTGGAAGCTTCCTTGTTCATGCTAAATATGCATCCTGAATATACTAGTAATAGTTAATTAGGAAAACCTTAATTTATTGATTTCATTTTATTTTCTAGGATCATATTGGAACTGCTTTAGTCCCTCCTGTTGCTTTTGCAGCTGTTCCAAATACTCCGCCACCAACTCCTCCTACTCCATCAAGAAGTATGAAGTTTTGGAAGAAACGGAAGAAGACGCCGAGTCCTTCACCAATTCTCCCGGTATTAATGGGAATCAACAGGACAGGTAAGCTCAGACAAAGTAATAAAAATAAATTTATAGCATTCAGATTATGGTGATATCCTTGTAGAAGCTTGGTGGTACCAGAAGCAAAAGTACTATTGGATCTCTACACAAAATCTCTATGGATTGAAGTGGATATAGTGATTGAATGTTTCACATGAGAAAACTATGGCTGATGAATATAATAAATTCTATGATATGCCGCAAAGTGAAATATACCTATTTTAGAACAGCAATTTATTTATGGCTTTTTAAAAACAAGTCTTCATTTATGGATATGGAATACTTGAGCTGCTTTCGAAAATTTTATTTTTTTTTAGAAGTTTATAGTAGGTAATTTGACATAGTGCTTTCATTAGAATAATATATGCAATATCATTTTAATTATTAGCGAGAGCAGTTGGTTTAAGTTTTGCTGAATCATCAAGTGCAAGAAGTTCACCAGATCGTAGTTCTCAGATTCCAGATGTTTCAATGGTAAGTTGATTTGGGTTTAAATAACTGCAATGATCAAAGTGCTATAGCTAGTAGAATCTGTAAAATGTTACTACCTGGCTTTGTGATAGGATGGTTCATGTTACTGCCGAGCAATCATGGCGGAACTGATACAAATATTTCCATACCCTACATCAAACAAGAGGTTGGGGTCCACCATACTATTAAACTGCCATATCAGCTTTTTACTGAATATCAAAATCTACCACAGCATTGACTGCTCTGTTATTTCACCACACACATGCATCCCAGTTAATACAGTACCCTAATGGCAATGAAATTGTCTGACAACACTTTCATGGAATTATTGTATACCTTTACAACAGCAGTGTTTGGATTATTTATATTTAATTTGGAAATTAAAAAAAAAGGAGTACCATGAAAGTAATTATCTTTATTAAAGAGGTTGCACTTTTTTAAACGGCTTATAACTGCTTTGTGTGTAATTCATACAATATTTCTTATGTTGGATCTTCTTAGGACTATGAGGGAGGATATGCTTCAATTGCCACACGAGGAAGGTCAAGAAGACGAGATAACGACGGTGGAAGGGACATGGTAGTTGAAGCTCAAGTTGTTCAATCAGCAGGTAAAGTATATTTGCATATAGCTGTAGACTTCAAATTCTGTAGTCAGTCAGTCGATCATTTAGCTTGCATTTGGTTTTCATTTGTAAAAATTTTTCAGATTTTGAACTAGTAACAAATAACAAAACAACCTTTCAACTAGTAACCGAACGAGGGGCTGTGGCTTGCTATATGAATGAGCAACTTTATTGGATTTCCATGATAAATAGGAAATCATCATTCAATCCATCGTATACATTATCGTCAGTAGTAGAAAAGTGCACAATAATAATTTTATCAATACTAAATAACAAGAGTTTTAAACTTTCACTGTTGAATTGATCATGCTCTCACTAAAATCTTTCATTTTCAATCCTTGCAATGGTATCATGTTACAGTGATATCTTATATCCTGACACTTCGTAAAATAAATGCCATGCATGAATGCACACCATTGTGGTTGGTTCTAAGGCAATGACATTTATTTGAGAGAAATATACTTGTCTACGTGGAGGAATGCATGCTTGGATTGTTTCTGTTCTACCATGAACTGATAAAGATTGTATTTTCTTTTCAAATAGCACAAGACAGAATGCAAGGCAGACATGAAGATATTTATGCACGGAGTCGTAAAGGAGTGAGTATTATTGATTTTTCGTAACTTTATTGAATAAAGGTTTTAGGAAAGCATAACAAAGATTTGCAATTAACATAATGTATAGATAAACTATTTGTGGATTCTTAGCCTATTATTTGGCTTATCAGTGCTAGAATTGTCGGCTAGCGTGCGATTCTGGGCCAGAGCATTGATCAATTCATTTAAGGTGTATCAAGTTGGTAGGGTCTTTATATAAAACATACTCTGATATCTTATCAAGGGCCATGCTTGTATATGTGAAAAGGTTGGCATATTGCTATTCCTATCCATCTTGTTCTTTATACAAACTTTGAATTAAGAATTATTTGACAGTGATTCATCAAGACATTTTAAACCTGTCACAAAGTATTTTTTTCTTTCTAATATCAGAAATCATCAGGCGATGTTGCAGATACTCAAAAAAAGGGATCACCCAGAGATAAGCAGGTATTGTCTCTTATTCCATACATAGTATGTATCATTGATACACAGCTCTCGGTAAATAATAGTAATTCAAGTATTTCAATAGGGCATCAGTGTATTATTACTAATATCAAACATGATATCAGTAAAAATACAATAATATTAACATTTTAAACAATATGATAATATATAGTCAAAACAAATGTAGATAGTGTAGTAGTTATAACACTGAGTAGGTTTATTTTATATGCTTTCATATTCGCTCCGCAGAAGAGAGCTGATCCTTCTATTGGCAAAGCTGATGTTGAACAGCTAGGATATGAACTTGAAGATAAGCAACGTAGACTGGAAGAAAAAATGCAAATGCAAAACGATGAAACGAGAGAAATGGTTCGAGAAGTCATGACAAGGCAACATGAAGACTCATTGCGCCGAAGTAAGATCAATTATAATTTTGAATTAGCGAGAAAGTATTATGGTGTAACATGATCAAGTTTAGTTCATTTGATATTTAAAATACTATTAAACTGAATAATATTCATGATGAAAGATGTATTGAAAGATGAATACCGGCATATACCTTGCTTTTGTAATGCAGTGAATATTCAATAATTACTATCATTATTAACATTTACCCAAGATCATAAAATTACGCAAACAATTTAGGCTATGCTACAAGCATAAGGTACGGTAGGTTTAGAACTTAAAAATAACCAATTTTAAAAAACTATCTGTGAATCAGATAGTGACTTTACTCAAAAACGAAATTCTGTGGAATACTTCAAATTGGGGAAGCATAATGTAATATATGGGTCGCCTTCTTAAAATGACGCAAAAAGTCCTGTTCAAAGTTACACTATATGAGGTAGAGAATGACGTTTTACTATTAACAATCATGAACAATTCAAGTTTGGCGAAAAATAGACTTCAATTTCTCTGTCTCGGTTTGGCTTATAATTGAGCCCATATAATGCATCCTCTTGTATAGCTTCTTTTTTTCCTATTTGGTTATGAGCTCTGCGTGCTATTCATTTCATTCCTTGGTACAAATTTGGTACTATATTTTTGATCTTTGGTTTTGTAAATTGCTTTTCCTCATCTAAAAAACGCTCTGGGTGGAATTTTTGTGGTTCTTTAAAAGTTGCTGGATCATTATGTATGCTCCAAATATTGGGTATAACTTTTGTACCTCTACCAATGAAGAATTCATTAATTGCTCTGTCTTCTGAGGCAATGTGTGGAATAGCCAAAGGCAAAATAGTGCAATATCGAAAAAATTTCATGAATAAAAGCTTGTGTATAGTGCATTGAATCTCGGTTTGATAGAGAAGGCTCGTCAACTCCGATCACACTCTCAATTTCTTCTCTTTTTACTTTAAAAAATGCTTGAGCTACATTTTCCACTTCATTTGGATCGGCTACTGACTCTATGTCATTTATTTCTTCACCTATGTAGTCAATAAGTTCATGCATGTCATCTCGAACTTGATTCAAAGTGGCTTTAACTGGGGGTAAAATCCTCAGAAATGGTAGTATCATTCCCGCATTGAGTAACATCCCTTTCCATGGATCTGCTGTCACATTTGTTGCTGTGTACTTGAATATTTTATCATTGTTATCGTATTTCTTTCCAAGACTAATTTGACACGTTATATTGCAAAACAGTTTTAAAATATCCAAATCAAAACAATGCGGCTTACTTCGCATAGCATTCAACTTCTCTAGCCAAACATCCATTTCATTTAGAATTATCTTTTCGTATGTTCTTTTGCCAACTCCAAGAGCCCGGAAAACAGAATTACCAAATTTTCTTATTGTCTGCCAGGATTCACCACCAACAAAAACAAATCCTCTGTTTATGAATATTTGCTGAATGACGTAATTTTGTGGTCGCTCGCTGAACTTTTGTCCTTGACGAACCCTAACTTCCATTACCGCTTCATATGAATTAAGAACAGTTCAATTTTCTCTACCAACTTGGACTGATATGATTGGTCCATATTTATTAGCCCACTCGTGAAACTTGATTTCTGGTCTTCGGGTAAGAAATGGAATCACACCTAGAACAGTATTCCTCTTTGGGGCTATTCCAAGTGACACTACGGGACAATTCCAGAAATTTTGCATGTTGTTAGATTCAATATATTTTTCACATTTTCAGCTACATGTTTTGTTTCATTGTCCAATCAGTTGCTTTATTGAATATGTAAAAAATTGCACAAAAGTTACACCCAACCTTACTTGGTAGATAAAAAAAATATAGTAAAATATAGCGTGACACTACAGGACGGCAAATCCACCATGCACTAACAGTACGTTGTGTTGTGCTGTAAATTTTCGCGATGGTACAGTAGGAGCTCATAATATTTTCTGGTGCAGTAGCTGAACTACCCCTCTATGTGTTGCTCAAGTTACTTAATGTAACACTGTAAATCCATGCCAATAATGTGCATATTGTATGTGACACTACAGGACATTTTTCCACTTCGGAATAGCAGCATCTATCATCTCTTAAAATTCTGGTAATAAATCGTTAAATGGGTGAAAAAATGTTCTACAGCACTGCAAACATTTAAACTTTATTAACTTAAATCCAGTGCGTCAATTCCATATGAAATAACTGTACCACACAATCAAACACTTTGTGTCAGGAATCATCACAAAATATGTCAATTATACCAAAATTTATACATTTCAGGCCATTTTTTAAAAACCATCAAAAACCTGGGTGAAATTTTAAATTGTTCAATGAAATGAATGCAGTCCAATAAAATTCCAATGTCTTTTGATATCAAAAGTAAAAAAAAAATAATTTCACTACACTTTTTAAAACATTGATGGAATTCAACTTTTGCTTGGAATGGCCCTTGGTCCAGGTGGAGATCGCTTTGACCGTCTGTAACAGGAATATATACTGATAATTACCAAAATTACAGTTATTGAGAAATACATCCGATATATATGCAGGTAAATTAAGATATGAAGTGTCTATATAAATATTTCTCTTCTGATCTATTGTTAGGTCACAGAAGTTCTGAGATATCTTATGATCTGGATGAATTAGATGTTGATAATCAAGCATTGATGGATGAAAACAACAGATTAATCAAGAAAAATTCGGCACTTGTTGAACAAAACAAAAATCTGCATGCATTGTCAGAAGCTTTAAAACGTGCAGGTTTGTTGTATATTCTTACTTCACATAAATTTTATATCACTTTTTTATAGCCATTATACAGTCATTTCATACATCGGGCTATAAATAAGTTTGTCACATGTTCGGATCCTTGTTTAAAGTGGTGGTGTAGAAGCATTCCACCTTTAAGATGTCTTTTCAAAATACAGATAGTCTAACAATTTAAAGATATTTTAAAATTTAAACTGCTGTAACATAGAAAAATAAAAATATTTTTAAACGTGATAGAACTGTTGATCATTTGTGATTAGACTGTGAAATATAATGGGTATATTTTATTACTACATGTTTTCAGGGAAACAAGGATCTCCTAGAACTAAAGTTGAAGAAATCTTGAATGAAAATGATATTCTACGAGGAACTGTTGAACGACTTAATACTGAACTACATAAGTTTCAAGAAAAATATGGAGAACTACCTGGCAAACCTAAATCAAGACGCTCACTTTCTGATGGGTTGGAACAAAAACCAAAATGGCTGGTATGGGAACATGCAAACCTCTCTCTTTTTTGGAGTCAATAAAACATTGCTCAACAGTAGAATTAGAAGAAAATCAGAACTACAAAAAATCTTTATTTTGCTACTACTCCAGATAGGCTATGAATATTTCAACATTGCTGCGCTAAGTACCAATCAAAAGTTTCTAATATGCTTTGTTAGTATTGATCTATCTGTATATAGTAGATATTTGACATTTGAAATGCACTTTACATAAGTCATGTCAACCTTTGCATTCATTATAGACCAAGGGAGTGAAACCTACTGCCCGCGGGCCAAATGCGGCCCACAAGGAAAAATTGTGCGGCCCACGCGGAAGAGCCAGTTTTGGAAAACGTGCCCGTAAAACGAGTTTTTAATTTAGTTTGAACTGGTACATGCGAGTAATTTCAATCCTATTTCGTTGCAAATCCTACACCTCAGTCCAATTTATTATCTATGCCTATGATGTAACAATGCCCTAACAGCTAGCTTGTGCGAAGCGAACAGCACATGTCGTAAGATCAATAACCAGAATTTTTGTGTTTGCAACTACTAGAAAGCCTGTTGAAAAGGGCGTGGCTCGCGGTTTACTCAGTTGTTTGTATATGGCTCACCTGTATTAAAGGTTGCACACCCGTGTTATAGACAATATTGATTAATCTATTCAAATTATATTATTGTGATAAATAAATAAAAGTGAATAATGAACCTGTTGATCATTGCAACGATTGTTTTTTTTTAAATTGGTATTCAGATGCAGACATTTTGTTAACCCATTAAATTTATATAATTAATCGTAAAGATAAGTTTGTAAATTTATGAACTGACTTTTTTTTCAGACTGAAGTTGAATACTTGAGTCCGCTATTCACAAGTTATGATGCGCAATTGCAGGAAAAAGACAGAATTATAAAGATGCTTGGAGGAAGTCAGGTAAGTTTTTTTGTATAATTATGAAGTTTGTCTTTATTATCTGTGTAATTATCACTCAACAAAATTTCAATTGAACTAAAAAATCACATATTCTATATAGAATGATTTGAAAACAACATAAACAATAAAGTGAATCATCATATATGAGAATATTGTTAATATATTCAATGCTATGAATGACTTAGTAACGGTACAGCTAAATCACAGTAAATTTTTTTTCTGCGACTCACGTTGATGGAGTCTAATTTCAACATTGAAACACAGGCTGTAAGCAGAAAATATTACTGAATTATTGGTTGTCAAATTCTTGTGTGTTACATGATTGTTCTTGCATTACTTAATTCAAGAATTTATCACAGCAATTTTCTTGGTTGCTGTTTCACCTCTTTATCATGTCTCACTCTTTTTTCAATTCGGAATAAAAGTATTCTGAATGGTGAAGACCATTAAGACAGCATTTGTTTTCACTAAGAATTAAAATGCTGCAGCTGCAAACAATGCTGCATCTTTATCAACTTTGCATTTACTCAAACTGGACTTTACAAAAAGGAGACATTCCTTTGTGACATCAGTTTTATAAACAAAGCCCAGCATTGTCTATTAAAACTTTTTTCTCTATATACCTCTCATTTTTTCAGGGGTCAGAGGAGAAGAATAAATGGTATGTTTAATAAATACATTATATTGTTTTTCTACACTACTTCAAAATGTGATTCCAAACAGATTTATATTTTTATCTCAATCAAATAATAAGATATAGTCGGGCTGTTACTCGTAAGACAATTGAGTTTTCCCTGATGACTACCAGTTTATATTAAAACATTAACTATTGGTGTTGAGTGTCATCGTCATGAATATTCAAAATTGTTAATATTTTTAATGCTTTTCCATATTCAATTATACTTATCATACTTTATAGTTCACCACTGTGTAACTTCGTTGATATAAATTTTGGACCTGTTGAAGTATGCGCACAAAGATGGCGCACAACCTGAACTCAGGTTGTGTACCAGGTTAGGCTTCAGGTTATGCGACATCTTGGTGCGCATACTTCAGGAGCAACTAAATTTTTGTTGAAGTCAATAAAACTCACAATTTATTTCCAGGGATAATCTGTCAGAACAGAATAATTTAATGACAGAAGAAATTCAAATATTAATGCAACAGTTGGAAATGGCAAAACAAAAATCATCTGAAGCCAATAAAAGCAATGCTCGAGAAGGTAAATGACTGCATATCAGCATGGAATGATGGCCATTATTGTTCCATTTAGTTAGAAATATGTCAAAATTTTCGAAAATGTTTAAAAATGATCTCTGTTCATTTGGTCTTCCCTCCAGGTTATTGTTTTTGATAAGACATTCGCACAAATGTAGATTACATGACTCTTATCTCTTGAAGATAAAGCCAGAATAATATAACTCTGAGATAAGATTAGAGTATTAATCTATTTATTCATCATGTACTTCCAAACTTTTTTAAATTCAACAATGTTCAATCTTTAATGGAAACCTAGCTAGTGTCATGCGGAAGTCGCAACTTCACTTCTGTACAGTTTGAGTGGTTTTTAAAATGTGCATAAGTAAAAAAAATTTAAAAAAAACAACTAGAGAATTTTAGCAATAATACATTAGTTACAAAGAAAAATTCTTTCCTAAGAATGACTAAATTCCTTAATGGGCAGTAAATGTGAATAATTATAATGATAACAATCCATATGATAAAAATCTCAGTATCCATTGTGAATACAAATCTCTTTACCATTGTTAAATCGCTCATGCATTTTTTCACAGTTGCCAGACTCTCTAAAGCAGTCGCTGTAGCAGAGGCAGAAGCTGAAGTTTCAACTGAAATGGTTGCAAAACTTCAGCAAGAACTCAATGATCTCAAGAAAAACCATGAAAAGATTGTCAGTGAAAGTGCAGAGAAAATTCCTGCAAAAGAACATGTAACTGCTGTTAATGAATTAAAAGAGTAAGTTTTTGTTTTTATTGTTTCAAACATATACTATATAGCACATAATGCATTATAATTGTGCCATTCTTGTCATCAAATTTCATATAAAAATTGTCAGTTAAACCACAACAGAAATAAATTTAAAGTTTCTACTTGCATTATACTTTTTGGTTAATGTTTTTAAATTAAATGTTATATTTTACCTTGAAGTTTAACTCTTGCAATCTTCATTCAAACTCTGTATTATGCTTTAAAGGGAGATTGAATCAATTAAAGAGGCATCTCAAAAGGAGTTGTCTAATGCAATGAAAAAAATAAAGGTAAATTACAAAATTTCAACATCTAAAGATTCATGTTTAAAAAAAATTTGCGACAGCAACCTTGTCTTAATTTTTAAACTTTATATTTGTTAAGGGCATCGAGGAAGAACGAGCTGCATTAACTTTAGATATAACAGATTCAAAAATCAAGAATAAACAACTTGAAGGACAAATCAAAGCACTGACTCAAGCTTATGAGTAAGTTATATAAAACATAGACTAACTCTAGAGGTTTTGTATTTATGTAAAACTCTTATTTTAAACATATATCATATATAATATATTTCTATAAGTTAACAATTAAGTTAGTATGATACGTGGGATTGATTGATTCCAAAATTTATTCTTCAATATTAAGTTGACAAGTACTATTGTAGACAAAACAAATTGAAGACTTGGCACAGTAATTTTCATATTTGGCAAGATTGTTTTATTAATTTTGTTTGGTTTGTAGTTTGGCACCTTAAATTTGATGTTTGAAGAGTAACTAATTGTTCAAATTTTTTGTAGCAAACTTCAAGACAAATGCACTGATATGGGATCTGAACTAGAAGACTCTGACAAAAGAAATTCAGAATGTGAAGCACATTTAGCAGAAGTTTTAAGACTTGTTGATAAAACTTCAGCAGAGCGAGATGCACTTGCAGCTCTTGTTGAAAAAGAACAAAGGATGACTGAACAAGCATTGAGATCACAAATGCATGGAAAATGGGAAATGGGGAAAATGGAACAAACTGTAAAGGTATAACAGTCTTACCCAGCTTTTATGAATAATATTTAATGTTGAAGAAAGACAAGATTTAAAAATTAGATTGGAAGTCTTTTAAAGTTTCCATATTACTGTAATGACTCCATTGATGAATGCACATTGTATGTCAGTTTCCACTTGATAATCGTATAGAACATTTAAATTCGAAGCCCAACCATTCAATAATTGATTAAGCCTTATAACTCATCTTTTACCAATTAGCAATACAAAAAGCAAGCTTCTAATCAGATGAACAATATTACGGACAAGATTAGAGGTTTAGAAGAAAGTCATCAAGGAAGATTGCAAGAATATCACAGAGAAATGTCACATCTAAGAAGATTGTTACAACAAAAACAAGCAATGTTGGATGATGTTACCCATGAAAAGAGGTGAATTGTGATTTGAAAGCTCGTTCTGGTTGATCATTGAGAAACTTTCTTTTCCAATGTACAAATTAAGATTACGGGGTACACGAGGCAGGGTGCGCTTTTATGGCCATGCTCATCCTGGTATAGTTTCTCCTATTTATCCTGGCACTGAGGAAAAGCTGGTAAGGTAATTAAATAATCATATGACAAAACACAGCCTCTCATCTGGTTACCAGTCCATGTCGAGTATGGTAGTAGTCGACCAGTAATTTGTTTCAGATTACGGACTTGATGGTGGACGGGTCCACGCTGGGTAATTAGAGGTGCTATTCAAGTGTATTTCTAACACATAGTACAATGCCAACCGCGGAGCCAAATACTGAATAATGTGGAAATACAAATGTAGAATATATAATTTGAATGTTTTCTCTTCTTGATGCTAATTCAGCCTGATTGTACTTTGCTTCTTAACCTAAATGTGGTTCATTCTTGTAGTTGAACCTTTATTTGAACTTACAGATTGATGGAAAATGAATTGGAAAATGTATGGCAAGCAGCAACATCTGAGAATCGTAGAATTATGGATTCATTTTACAAAAGTAAAGTTCTGGACTGAAATCTTCATCATATATATTTTTTTACTTTTCATGCAGTACTTTTTTTTAACATTACACATCACTGGGGTTTTCTTACCATTTTTAAAGTAGCAAAATCTATTTGGCGTATTCGCAAAATCTATATTCATTCAAATACTTTTTCATATTCCCAAAGTTGCACATGCTGTAGTCATGCACTTACTCCTTGCCTGGAATCGTGAAATAAATAAAATGGCTTGTAATTAAATTCATAAATCCTCAATGTTGTGTCGAAATATTTCCCACATAGCGAATATCCAACCAATATAGTGATAGATGATGCTTATTTGGTTTTTTAAATTTTCAAACTTCTTGCTGCAGTATGAGATTTTATATTTTAATACTGTGAATAGTTTAAATATTTGTATTTGCACTGACACTTTCGTTTATATTAAATATTGCTCTAATTTGTTTTCTAGAAAACATGCTTTTATTATCTGTATATTGAATCATTCATTATTGACTTCCAACACAATAGGCGCATTTTTTAGTCTACAGTCCCACGACTATATGAAAGTACAAAATGTTCAGGTCAATTTTATTTTAGAATTGTGCAAAAAAGTAAAAAAAAGTGGTGTGGTGAAAGTTTGAGCAGAGAGTTGTAGTCAACAGTAATTTGTACAGCCTTGTAAAATTATTAGCTGTCACCCCACAACACAGAGGACTGCTATTAAGAGCAAAATTTGAAACTGCCTGCAATATTTTATAGCGACATAAAGAATGTATGCTATTCTTCCTCATTTGTCAAATATTTTCACAAATGTTTTCGACAAAACGGAAACCAATAAAGATTAAAAAACTATTTTATGCTATGACAAATCCCTTGCCCATTTCTCCAAAGCCTCTATATTAATATCAGATTGTCTTGATCTGCTTTTCCCAGTTTTCACCAAATCAGCGTTAAGGTTTTGATGACCAGCGACAGCCTGAGATGATTTGGCAGGTCGCACTACTTCAAATTTTTTCCATTCATACCCCGAGCATTCACTTGCACCAGGCAAACTTTGAATAAGGTTTTGTATAATGGGATGAGAAAGTCCGAAGAAATCATACTCACTCAAAGTGAGATTGTCAGGATTTTGAGGAGCAGCAGCTAACAAAAAAGAAGCGTAAACTTCTGATATTGATTGGCTTAAGAATGTTATTTCTGGTGCATCTTCCGGAGATATCTCAAATCTTGGACTTATGCTGTCATCAAATATTTTACATGTGTACAGACACTCGCTTTCTGGAGAAGAAATGCTGTTAAAAGATCTCGTTGAACAATAACCAACAGGGAAGATGAATTTTCTGTTATGATAATTGGGTCGATCATGAACGATTTCACCTATACTGTACACAGATAAATCCCCAATCTCAATGGGAAAAATTGGCCGGCCATTATTATCCACTTGAATAGGGTTCACCATTGTACATTTTGCTTTTTGTTGACCTGTTTTCGTTGTACCTTCACCAAATGTTTTTGAAGATTTTTTTACTTTTGTGTTTGCTGTTTTCTGAGATTTATTTCCCTTGGATGATTTCAAAGAATTAAGATTTGGTTTTTCATATTGCATAAGCTTTTTTAAAAGATATTTCCTTTCGGCTTTCACAGTGGAAATCTTGTCTTCAGTTCTTGCAATTTCTTCACACAAAGCACCATTCTGGTGCACAATTTCTATCACTGTTTTTCTCAATCGTTTGTACTTTTTTCGGTAATACTCATCATTTTTTTTAGTAGAATCACCCACATTTTCACTCATAATTTTATCCATGTCTTGATGAATAAAATAGAAAATATGTTATTAATTACTAAATTCAGAAAAAGGTATGATTTTCAGGGTCTCGTGTAGTTTCGTACTTCTAGTGGGCATAGCATAACGATTTATGCACATGTCAATCTTAACCCCCACCAAACTCAGCCATCCAAAAATTATGTCACAATCATGTCATAGAGCTTGCCAAAGTATACCTACGATCGCCCAAAATGGTATCTGCGCCAACGATAAAGAAATCAGCGATCGCTCTCATATAGTTATATCGGGATCGATGCGACGAGATAAATGGCTTGCTCGATTTCGGGTGATCGTTTGTGTGTCATAATTTTCAGATGACATAGTCAGGTGTGGTTCAAAAATGACTACCGGTACCGTATGCCACGCCAACTAGAAGCACTTGACGGCGTTTAATGAACTAGTGCCGAAGATTCTATATTAAGACTGCATTCCATCCATAGAAATCTGCACCACTTTTTAATTCACATCCACACAATGTTGCAATGCATTCGGACTTTCACTGATTACAGAACGCTGAAAATACCAACCCAACAAAACAAGGCGAGCTAACAACAGACCAACATCTGCAAAATGATTTTATGTTTATTTTCGGTATGTAATTTGACCTTTTAAACACGGGTCACCACGCACGATAGACGCTTTCCGTAATATCAAAATATGTTATTTCACATAGATATATCTGAATTTGCACAATATTATTTATAATGAATACTATATATATCTAGGCATATTGTTCACCTCCAGCAACATTGCCAAAGTATGGACCTTTCCCCGACTTTTAACCCCTGGAAAATTCTTCCTATACTTTACCATTGCAAAATTTCCGAGGCTATTTTAGGAGTGCTTTTGCGAGTTGGCGCTTGTAAAATGGAGTAGGTGTTTTAAACCATCATTATGATTCATCGCATACAACGATTTGTTTTTTTAAAGTACCGGTAAAGAATTTCAGGCTAGTCTATCACAGCTATTTCTAAACTAATTTTTATTACTGCAATTTAATTAAAACTCCTAGGAAGACAGAGTGATCATTGAATTATCTGATTTATATTTAAGTTTCCGAAACACAACTGAAAACTAACGAATAGAGTTCAAAAACGCGAAAACGAGGTAATGTTTACAACCGCGCTTGAAAATCTGTCTGAGTGAGAAAAGTGTCTGAGCGAATGCGAAAAGGGGGCATTGTTACGTCACTTTTTGCATCTTGCTGATTGGCCAATGTCACAAAGTAAACAAGGAAGTCGATGCTCGGGGAAAGGTCCATTCCTCAGGTGGGCATCAAATTTCGTTTCGTGTAAAATAAATCTCTCTCCCTCTCACAGGCCACTACAGTATATCGAAATCGTGCGTTTCGGTGCTACAGTCAGACAGTGTGGCGCGTTGTGTGAATCTTCTAGCCGAGCAATCCTATTTCGACTGATCTGAGCACATTGGACAGCGGCGTCATGGCGATGGCGCTTGAGCCTCTTGTGAATCGTATCCTTTGAAAATGCAATTGAATAGAAGATCATAAAACATTTCAATCGTCAAGATAGCTTTACAGTGACAAAAGTCACTTAACTTTATATGTATTTCGATAGACAGTTCGTTTTGTTTAGATCTTCAGTTTTAATTAGTACGGTATGTATAAGTGCCAGGAATATATAGTTCAAGGTAATTCTGTAAAAATTTTCCTTAATACAAACTTATTAGATGTTGTGTCTGTGATCACTGGCGATGGAAGAATGATAGTTGGAACTTTGAAGGGATTTGATCAGACTGTCAACATTATTCTTGATGAGAGTCATGAAAGAGTGTTTTCATCATCACAAGGTGTCGAACAAGTCATGCTTGGACTATACATTATTCGAGGAGACAATGTGTGAGTTGCTTTACTATGTAATCTGCAAATACTTGTATAAGAAATATATAAATCTAAATTATTTTTACCAACGTGCCCTTTCGAGTACAACTAGCCTTTTATTCATTGGGAAGGTCCTATTCAGATCTGCATTGAAAAGCGAAGCCAATATTATTTAATATTTGCAAGCGTTTCAAGCCCTTTTTTTATCCAAGTTTGAACAGGAATCTAAATAATATTTTAGAACGAGAGATCATTTGGTATTTACAATTTTCATATATAGGTAGAGGAATTATTGGTTGTATGAACTTATTTGCTGCCAAGTCGTCTTCAGAGCAAAATCATGACTAGAAAAGTATTGTGATTTTCATGCAAATATTACTGCTACTTAAAAACTAATTTTAGCAGCCATTGCATCAATTTCAGTTCAGTTGGATATTTATGGGCAGTTTCTTCTAATATCCTTCCACTATACATGTATTAAAACCAAGCTCACTTTTTGCAGTGCTCTCGTCGGAGAAATAGACGATGCTACAGACTCCTCACTGGACCTGGCAAACATAAAAGCTGCACCTTTGAATGCTGTTGTTCATTGACAAAACCTAAAAGGGATCCAGACCATAGATGGATTGCTGCTGTATTAGATAAATTCTTTCCTCCACCTCCGCATAATTCTGATCTTGATCATAAAGAACATCTGTGATTGCGGAAATTCTAATGAACTGAAATCTATAGGCAGTGCGTTTATTTTTTATTATTTTTAAATAAAGTGTCAATTAGAAGATTTGGTTGCAGGCTTTGTGACTTTCCCATCTGGATACTTCTGCTTAAATTTTCCAACAACGTCTGGTTCGACCAAGTGCACTCCATCGAGTTGGTTTCCCAGTGTTACCCTGTAGCAAGAACAGATAATAAAGATCATACAGTTTAGAAATGCTTATAAAGAAAGGTGCATGCATCGAGGATAATTACCAGTTTGGCTGTACATTGTGCATCCTGCCGAATAATTCCAATTTTCTTGTGCCAGGAGAAAGCCTTTCTATAATACCATAGATTTCATCTGGTTTGTGACTGGTGTCTCTTACCTACAACGAATATAAAGATATAATTGTAACCTTCAAACATATTGCCGAGTTCTGTTTTAAAGAATTGCAAATTTACCTCTGCCACAAGTACATCACAGTCCAACCCTGTATTGATGCCTTTAGGGTTTCCTTTTATGCCGACCTGCAGGAAGAAAAATTTTAAAAATAAAATACCTTGAAGAAAAAACGTTTAATAGACTCAAATCAGAAAAAAATTCAGCAGTCATATTTGATAACGGGTTTTATATGAAATCACAGGCAGATATTCCAACACCGAGTTTTACACAAGCAGAAGTTGCTTGGACTTTTACGCTCTGCGCTGAAGACATACCAGACAATGCTCTTTTCCGTGATTTATCCAATGACCTGTTCTTCCAGTTCGTATTAATCTTTGAAGTTGATTGGTTTTTACCCAAATGAGTTCATCACATCTCTGGTATCTGTACAATTATGAATCTAATTTTATTTGGATCACCATTTTTAAAAGCAACAAATCTTTTCAACTTACCCCCAGCATTCAAAGAGTTCTCTTCCCAGCTCCATAGCCCTGTAGCATAAATATGAAGGTATATTGAATCATTTGGTCAGGACTTAGAGTAATAGCATGGTTGCACCCTTACCTCTATGAGCAAACAACGAAACACTTTAAAGAGCTGATTGCCTTATGAAATGCAATAAAATGAATATTCTTGGCATTTTTTGTAACATGATTAAAGACAAGGGCTTTAAATTTACAATTATTCATAGATACACTCACCTTCCTGTTACCCATAAAAAGAATAGGCCATCATCAGATAGATCTTGTATTCTTAATGCTCTCATTTCATCATCTTGCATTGTACCATATGGTAACTCCATGTGAATATCCCATGGCGGATCAGCCATTATTACAGAAAATTTTCCAAGCACTGACATATCAAGATATCTGATGTCACATGTTACCCACTAAAATGAACAAAAAAGACTTGGGAGGACAAATGCCACTTTCTGTTATATTGTCTATGTAAACTTCATAAAATAAATTTTGATCACAAACAGGATTAATATAACTGTCATGTACGATTAAGTTTGCTCGAGACGAAACCAACCTGTGGAGGAAGCATTTTCCTTTGCAAATAATCTTCATCGGATGCAAGTTTTGGCAATAGTTTATTATCTTCATTTGACTCGGTTCTTTTCTTTCCTCTTTTTTGATACCTTGGGTCAAGTTCTGTCCCCTTGTAATCAATAGTATAATGAACATATTTGCATGTATCCATATGAAAACAAGTGTTGAGGAAAGAGCAGTCTCCCAGTGATTCATCTGAATGGAAAAATAATCTTAAAATTTGTATGGGAAATAGATTTCTCAATCGCCATCATTTTTGTTATAACCACTATCACGCAAAATTATCTCTGTCATTATATAATTACTGTAAGCACCTGTGTGAGGCTTTATCAACTTCTTGAAGTGCAATTTACTGCATGAATAATTGGATTTCCGTTGCCGCATACATTCAAACCGTGTACCATGAGGACAGAATTCTTTAACCTGTATGCAGAATTTTTTTTTAATCTAATCACATGTGCCTCAGTAGTAAAAAGAGTATAGAATTTGAAATTTACGGAAGACTTTGGTATATGTATGTAAAAATTCAGTACATATCACAGCAAACTGCTAGTTTTTACTAGAAACCTGCCACAAAGAATTCCAGCTTGATTCTACGGGTGAAACAGTATTTGAAAATGTGACTTTGTTTAGCAATGCGGTATATTAGATTTCGCCCCATTGGCTGACTAAGCATTTGCAGGATTAAAACAATTATAAATCAGTATAGTATTGAAATATAAGATTTCACTAGAGCCATTGGATTAACCCTCCCACCTACGTTTTAGGAGTCAAAAGCCAAACCAATCAAAATAATAACAGTTCAATAACTCGATATGCACCTGTGAACCACCAAGAGTTCGGAATTTTTCCGCTAACGATAATTCCTTAGTGGAGGCAGTGCCAAGTAGTTCTTGAATTTCCTCTGCGATTCGTTTTGTGTCCTGTTCTTTCGCTGATTTAGTTGACAGCAATTCTTCTATATCATCCAAGTCTTTCTGTTCATTATTTTTTCCAGACTCATTTGTTTTTGAGGATTTTTCTGGCCGTCTCGTATCACTTCTGTGCTTTCGGTTGTGATTTGAATCAGACGAGTGGCGCTTCACAGCCTGTTTTTGCTTTACCAGGGAACTGTCTTGATTTTTTTCTCGTTCACTAGTTTGTTTCTCAGAGGCAGACATGTTTGATCGAATATCTTCTTCTGTATAAATTGGTTCTTTCATTTCTCCAGCTACTGCAGCAAGTTTGGCATGGCTCACAGACAAAACGGTTATTTTTGAATCAGTTTCGTTTGACTTATCTACACTTGATTGAGAGTATTCAATTTCAATAAATCGCTGCGCTTCTTGCTTGTTCAAGAGAAGTTCAACTTGAGGCAAAGTTAAGGATGTGGTCTTTGGGACGCTTTGGAGAATCTGAAAATAAAAATAAATTGTATCGATATACATAAATAAATCGAAAGTGAAACAACCTTGCTAGAAGAAAGTCATGGGAATATGGATTTAATATTAACATTATATAGTATTCAAATACACAACTTTTTCGAATTTTCACCTTTGCTGCACGTTTCTCTAAAATACCATACCTCTGTACCTTTGTATGTATAAAAGTTTAAAAACTTATGGCATTCTCTAGCGCTTCAAATACTGAGACTTTTAGAAATATATAGAGGCAAATAAAGTATCATGTTCACACCTTATTGAATCCAGACATTATATTGAGAGAATGCATTGGGAAAGTGAGTGAATGGTGACATAGATATTGCTGAAATTTTTTCTCAATTCCTGGGTCAATAACGTCAACATTTTCCTCTGTATCTGCCACATCTGATGAATTGCTTACTGTCGATGCTGCAGTAGAATCTGCAGTCTGTGCCAAAATTTCTATAAAAACAGACAAACAAAATGTGTAAAATTCATGAAAATAGTAATCACTCAAAAATATCCATCAAGTCTTGGAAGGAAAACACACCTTTATGGCCCTGTCTTCTTCTTTGTATTCTTTCCCTTAAACTTTCCTGTTTCATTTTCAGCTTTTGTAAATTTGTCCAAGTATCAGAAGACATTGTTCTTGATGAGAGAGAAGATCCACAATGTTATTAAAATAGCCAGAAGGTTTATGCTAGTGGATAAGAACAACTAAATAATTCAAAAGATATAGTTTGAGGCAGTGTATAGGACAATTGCACCACTAGCAAGCAAGTTCAAAACATATGAAATTATTGTGTATGGACATCTTTGAATATATGCTTTATATTCTTCATAATATTACTGGGAATTGTGGTGACAGCACTCTGTACTTGAGGTCTGATATTCCATGGTATAAGTGGGGAAAATCTATGGGATTTTAATAATTCTAACTAACTGTGAAATGCATAAGTGGTTAAATGTCGTCAATGCGTAAAAAGGAAGGTTCGTAACAGAAAAAATCGAATGTGTTTGGGTTTATTGCATATGTAAATTGGCGATGAAACAATGCGGTTTGGTTGCAACGTGAAATGACTTTGATTTCCCTGCATGTACATATGACCACACGCAGCAACATTGAAATTTATCTCAGAATGTTAGTACGGTGATTCGTGTTCACTGCGTGAATCGACAAATCGCGTTCATAAAACTACAAGCGCACTCACGCCAACTCAGCGCACATCTGAACGAAAACATAGGTTTAAACTCAGACAAAAGACTCTAACTTTTTTCTCGCGACACCCGTTTGCGTAACACAGGCAAAGAAAAAGGTAAAGAAGCTAAGTCTGTGCGCATGCGCAGACGGAAATTGTCGGACTTGTTCTTTTTTTTGAACGCCATTACTGTCTTCTGGTTTGCCTTGTGTGGTTCTTCGTTTGTCTGCTTTGTTGGTTACGACTCCACTGCCTTGAAGTGTATAACTACGAATTTGGTTTCATTACTCATTGGAGTCGTCATTCAGTTTTTGAATCAAGGGCAACGACCAAGAAAAAAACTTTGCGAAGTCATTTTCTATTGATTCTACAGACAAGACAGACGCTGATCGTCTACTATTCACTGTTAATATTAGGTAAGTTATTCGAAAATAGCCCTACTGTCAGTACCCGTACTTTATTAGCAAGGCTGTGAAATAGCATATGTTATTTCTATATTTTTAAATGTTTTGTTACTTTTTAATGGGTTTATGACTGCATTAGCAATGACTGAATGATCTTTCAATTATAAAATTTAAAATCCTTTTTAGTTTGCTTTCCATGGAACTCGCACACTCCTCAACAACACTGAATGGTTCATCACCACAGAAATTACATTCGCCTCACAAGCATAAGCATCACAAGGTTGAATTTATTTTTGATATATTGTTCTCTAAATTTTGTTTGTTTTTAATAATTAATATAATTCTTTAATGGGACTGGAAGATATTTAAGGTAGGGTATGTAATAGAAGAGTTTTGAAATATATGAAATTGATTTGAAGTGACAAGCTCAGATTTAATGATATCTTTCAATTCATGAATACCTACTTCAATATTCTATAAAATGAGTAAACCCAAAATAAATAAAATATGCAGCGAAATCAAATGAAATCCAAATCAATTGGAATATTTTATGGCTGTGATATATCACTGCATGCCTTATTAGATAATTGTATTAAGAAATAATCTAGACAAGTTGTCCATGCACCTTATTAATAATAGTCATTTATTTTGTTCAGGATAAAGATCGTAAGCACAAATATGTACTTGATTCAAATGGAAAACCAAAAATTGGTCCTGATGGGAAAAGAATAAGAATTAAAAGGGAGCACCGACCAGAACACCATACTGCCAATCATGCTGGAGAGTAAGATCTTTTAAATTGAGTTTCTTGCTGATGCTTTGTATTAATTGAATCCAGTAAATTATATCACTCATTGCATTATTAGTTGAATTATCTGCAATCAATTCTATCTCGTGAAAGTAATCTTATCTTGGTCCATGATCGTCATATAAATTTTTAGTGTTTTCTTCCCTGTTTATACTTTTCTTTTTTCATAGAGTTGAATTTGGTTTTGATATTTGCCAATAAAGGGGTTGGCACTTTCCTACCCTGCCCTCAATCATATCTTGACTTGCAATTATTTAACTCAGATTTTGTTTTCTTTTCAGTCAAGGTGTTATGCAAGTTAAAACAGAAAGAATGGATTCTGGAGAGGTTAGTAATAGGGGCGGGCAACCAAAATTTTATTTGGAAAACACTAAATTGTATTTGGCATTTTATTTTTCCAATTTTTGTATTAAATTGCAATTTATTTATATCATACCGTAACAACTTTGGAATTCATTTTTAGCCTCATCAGAATTCAGGGGTTACTAATCATGGAGATAATGAAGAAATCAGGAGGTATGTGTTGAAAATTCATTAACCAGAATGATATATGTCCAGATACATCAAATATAATTTTCATGTCAACAATTATAGAATGAAGAAGAAGTTGAAAAAGGAAAAACATGCCAAGAAACGAAAAGCTGAAGAAAATGATGTGAAGCCAAATATTGTAAGTCAGGAAATGGTCATTCGATATAGCCTTAGTCTGTTTTACGCTTAACATTACCGAAATCTCAGTTTATTTTATTGCCCGGCTCCTTCAGTATTGTAACATTGTACAACGTTGGAAGAATTGATGAGAAGTATTTGGTTTAGTATTGATTTGATATTGATTATTGATATATTTTAAAATAAATGTTATGTCATAATGAATTTTCTATTTTAGAAAAAAGTTAAAACGAAGGCCGAACCTTCCTCTACATTGTCTAGTCCGACAAAAAAGGTGAGTGTTCAATTGTAGACTAAAAGCAACGTCTTTATATGGTCCAGAATGTTAGGTTCATTTTTCTATGGCTCTCTCATATTGGGGGAAATGCATTATGGCATACATGTGTATAAAAAAGGTAATGTCAAGGATTGGTACAATATTTAAATTCTGTTAATTTCTTCAAGAAAACAAAGAAAATGAAAGAAGAGGAGGAAGCAGCTTCAAAGTGGAAGTGGTGGGAAGAAAAGAAGGATACTGATGATGGAATTAAATGGAAAACTCTTGAACACAAAGGACCAATGTTTGCCCCTGAATATGAACCTCTGCCAAGTTCTGTTCCTTTCAAATATGGCGGTAAGAAAGTTTGGAAGCAACAACTCTGCAGCAAATCATAGCCATTATCACATATATTTTATTTTTAACCTCAGTTTGTGCCAATACAATAAGCAATACTTGATGTTTCATCAATGCTTTTGTAGGGAAAGTGATGCATCTCGAACCAGAAACAGAAGAGGTAATGACGTTCTATGCTAAAATGTTGGACCACGATTATACTTCGAAAGAAATCTTCAATAAAAATTTTTTTCATGACTGGCGCAAGGTTTGTATTGAATACTTTTAAGATAGATGGATAGATCAAATTTAGATTAGGAATTCATGCTTCTATCAGCTTTTCAAAGTTTTATAATTTAGTGAATTTGAGATAGTCAACTTTACTTTGATAATTCTCTCTTGTTTGGGTAATTTACACCTGACTATGTATTATTGAATTGATGACTTTTGGTGAATTAGATAATGGAGATTGACAGATGACTTTTGGTGAATTAGATAATGGAGATTGACAATTGCATTTTATTTTTTTCAAGGTTATGACCAGCAAGGAAAAGGAGATTATAACAGATCTAGGTAAATGTGATTTTCGGGCCACAAATGAATATTTTAAAATGAAGTCGGAAGAAAGAAAAGCGAGGTCAAAGCAAGAAAAGCAGGTTAGTTGTCTAATTTTGTTTATATAATCGGACCTCCAGGAGTATGCGCGCCAAGATGGCGCAATACCTGAACATAGTATGTGTTTACCGGCTAGGATTCAGGTTGTGCGACATCTTGGTATGCATACTTCTGCAGTACCATAATATAATCACTATATTGAATGCTTTTAATGATCAATTCTCTTTATTTCATCACAGAAAGAAAAAGAAGAAAAAGATTTGATTCAAGAGGAATATGGATTTTGCATGTGGGACAATCATAAAGAAAAGATTGGAAATTTCCGATTAGAACCTCCTAGTTTGTTTAGAGGACGCGGGGACCATCCCAAAATGGGTAAAATTAAAAAAAGATTGCAAGCCAAAGATATCATCATAAATTGCAGCAAGTAAGTTTGTTTAGTCCCATTTACAAGCAAATTTTGGAATTCAAGGATCATGTAAATGATAGAAATATTTTGGTTGTTAGAACGATCAAGTGAAATATATTCAGCTGTTAATCTGTGTTTTAATATAAAAAATAAATTTCATGAAACTTTTTATAATTCAAGTTGTTCTCTTGTATGCAGAGGTTCCAAAGTTCCATCACCTCCTCCTGGACAGAAGTGGAAGGAGGTCAGGCATGACAACACTGTGACATGGTTAGTATCATGGACTGAAAACATACAAGGACAGAATAAATACATCATGCTAAACGCTAATTCAAGAATCAAGGTGATTTTTTTGCATTAAAGTCTTTAAAGAAAATATAATAGGTTTTTCTGTGGAATTGAGAGTATGCATATTTGATTATAATGCAAATTTTCACTTTGTGATTTTGTTTGTCTTTGTGATTATAAGTTGTTCTATTCTAAGTGTTGTTTACTGATAAGAATGTTTCCTATTGTTTTGGTTGTATTCAGCTTTGTGTAGTAAAGGGATTGTTATTTTTATAGGGTGAAAAAGATTGGCAAAAATACGAGACTGCCAGAAAACTTAAAGATCGCGTCGATAAAATCCGACAAGACTATTGGAGAGACATGAAATCACAAGAAATGGCAATAAGACAACGTGCTGTGGCTCTATTTTTCATCGACAAGGTTTGTGTGTGGACAATTAAAATTTTGGAGTTTTTATGCAATAATTTTGATTCTGATATATTATCCTTCATTTAGTTGGCGTTGAGAGCAGGTAATGAAAAGGAAGAAGGCGAAGGTGCGGATACTGTCGGTTGTTGCTCACTCCGATGCGAACACATCAAAACCCATAAAATGCTTGACATGCAAGAATATGTGATTGAATTTGACTTTCTCGGAAAAGATTCAATCAGATATTACAACAAGGTTCCTGTTCCTAAACAGGTATTGTCATATTATTAAAATTAAGATGCTAAAGTCTACTCACTCATTACTCAAATTTAGACTTCATTCAGTAAGAATCGTGATGATTTCAGTCAAAAAACTGTGCAGCAATATAAAGAGATTGACTGTGACTCTATTAAAGTCATTTACATTTATGGGGGATGGCAGAGCTAGGTCCCTTCAGGACTATTTGGTAAAGAATTTGTCTCGTGTAGACTCAATTTCAACTACTTTTCCATATTTATTCAGGTTTTTAAAAATGTTAATCTTTTCATGGAAAACAAAGACGGAGAAGATGATTTATTTGATAGACTAACTGTAAGTATTACATCAAACATTCTGCCTAATGCCAATTTTAATACACCATGGCTGTAAAAGTGAAGATTTTTTTCTTATTTTTTATTCAGACATCGAACTTGAACAAGTATCTGAATAGTTTAATGGACGGATTAACTGCCAAAGTATTCCGTACATATAATGCTTCCATCACATTGCAGCAACAACTTAATGATCTGACGGACCGTGAGTTTATGCTTATTTTAACGAGGCTATAACCAATGAGAATTCTACTAAAATGATCAACTGTCTATTTCATGATTTTTATATTTCAGGGGTGGGCATGGTTTTTAGACCAGGGGCCAAAAATTTTGCCTATCTAGAGACTGGTGGGCCATGTAATGATGTAGGTGTGACGTAAAAAGTTACATTTTTCAAACAATATTTACACTGGTACAGAAGCAAAAGTGGAAAACAATGAGCCTCGTTCCTTGAGCTATCTTTCTTAGCTCAACATCAAAATTTTGTTTTAGTGTGGTTGTGGCTGCATCGGCGGGCCAGATTGAACTACCCAACGTGCCGGATTTAGCCTGCGGGATGTATTTTGCCCATGTCTGTTATTGATGCAAATGTGCAGTAAAATTAATAACCTTCCTAATATCTTCATCTTCAGCTGATGATACGTTGGCTGGGCGTATGCTTTCATACAACAGAAGCAACAGAGCTGTAGCTATTCTTTGTAACCATCAACGTGCTGCTCCCAAAAATTTTAGTGAACAGATGCAAAGAGCAAGAGAGAGGGTATAGTTGTGCTCTATATTAATATTTTGTCTCAAATCGTCAATCGTGACATATCAGATAAAAATGCTAAATTTATATCGCTGTCTTTACAGATACAAAAGAAACAAGACGATATAGCAGATGCCAAACAGGAAGTAAAAAGCGCAAAATCAGACTTCAAGCACCATAAAACAGAAAGCAACAAGAAAAAATATGAAACTAAAAAGAAAAAGGTTGAAAGACTGCAGGAACAATTAATCAAATTGGAAGTACAAGCTACTGACAGAGTATGTTTGCACATTTTGTGCTATATTAAGATAGCATCGACACAATATCATAGTGAACAATATACATTTTCAGCAATATCAATTGTTCAACATAATCATTAATATTCGATTTGTATTTTTTATATTGCAGTGTAATTTCATGTATCGGTTATTTTGTAATTTCAGGAAGAAAATAAGGAGATTGCTCTTGGAACATCTAAGCTCAATTACTTAGATCCACGAATCAGTGTTGCTTGGTATGTTCAAAATCTTTATTCTGTTCTTTTTATGCCACTTTACTCGGTGAAATTTGTGTTAACTTTTTTGGTTATCTGGGCTATCATTATTTAATTTAATTCTTTACCTTGGTAACCTTAAATACAACACTAATTTCTATTAAACTTATTATATTTGTTTCAAGGTGCAAGAAGTGGGATGTTCCAATTGAGAAAGTCTACAATAAAACTCAACGTGACAAATTTGCTTGGGCAATAGCAATGGTGGATGAAACATATGTTTTTTAAAGCTATTATCTCAACTCTTTATTTTTTACTAATTACTTCCTTGATTTATTTTGTTATGGTTTGCTAAATTTATTCGTCCGGGATTTTCCAGTTTTAATATCATCGCCCTGTTTAGTGGTATGTTTCAACAGTTCAGGGATTGCTGGCGCTCTGTATTACAGTAATTCGTACTAGTTTATCGCTTCATCAGTCTCAGCATTTATAAGAAGCAATATCAACGATACACAGGTTAATAATTGGATCAGTATTTGTGTTTATATATGGCCTTGTGAACTATTTTCTTTTATAACCATAGCTTTTTTAACCCATGAGGGTCTGGAGCCTTTATTGTGAGGGATAGTTCAGTCTATGGCCAATCATTAAAAATATCGATTTTGTAACTGTCAATATATTTGCCAACTTCATTTCTTATGGTCTTGGTACAAATCATTTGCCTATTAATGTGAGGCCAATAAAGGCTCTGGCAATACTACTGCTTTCTTAGGATTTCGCGGTTCTTATAATGATAATGAAAGTTTTGTACATATCTTCTTCTAGGCAATTTTCTATATTTGCTGCTTTATGGTGTCCGCTTACATTTTCTTCACTAAGTTTCATCTCGAATCATATAATAACATAAATACGGAGTCTGATTCAGTGATGGAGCTTATGAAGAATTTTTAGGTTTTAAAATCTTTCGTTTGTTCCTGAAATGAATTGATCTATATCAAACCATAATCGACTGACTGCTGGTCGATTGTGATAGATTTTGAATTTTTATGGAACTCTAATTTTATGTTACATAGTTCGATAGTTTAAATTCCTTTTTTGTGAGGTAGGTAACAAGGTATTTATCTCTGCATTTTTTAAGTGTTCTTATTTCATTTTGGACATGCTTATACCAACTGGAAGCTCCATAGAAACATATTTTTACTTTGTGGAAGTCCCCTTGTTAGATGTCATTACATCTATATCTTCGAAAGTTTTTATTCCACTGAATAGGATTTTTGTCACAAATTGAATTTTTTCACTACCATTTCCGTTGTATACAAACTTTATATTGATTGCCGGTTCTATAGTATGAAATTTGTATGTGACCGATTAACTGCTAATATTTTTGATTGTTTTATTAAATGCACAAGGAAGTATTTGTAAAGCATGCTTGTTGTTTTTCTTAGTAAACCATGGGGAAACCATAGTGAAGCAGAGCTCATACAAACATGAATGTTAAGCTTTATAAGCAAGTTACGATTCTGTTAAAACTGCATCCCTGAAACCAGCTTTAGTTCTGGGTAGCCTCGTGATGTTCAGTTCAAAATTTGGCACTTCTGAAGGATGCGTACCGAGATGGCGGACACCAGAATGTAGTTTGTGTACCAGGTTAGGGGTTGGGCCATAGTTTCAGGTACAAATACTACGGTGGTCACTTGGCTTGTGACAGCAATTTTAGCCTGTGCCCATGTTATATATTCATGAAGCTGGCTTGGTTTAGGTTCAAATCCTATACTTGTTTGAATCAGCCTCTTTTAAGTAGGAACAAGGATTTTTAGATAAACAGTTTTTATTTATTTGTTTTATCAATAATTTTATTACCAGTTATGCTGATTATGGAGTTGAAATAAACTTCTACTCACAAAATACAAAGTGACGATGATACCGCGCGTGGACTCTTCCATTGTTTTCGGGTCTGTGCATTTTCTCTGCATTGTTTTAGTTTTTATTATCTCATTGGACACTGTGGTAACTTTTTTGTATCAGCTCGATGCATATATGTAAAGTTTCAGTGTGAAGGTGGTTCTCACATTGAGTCTGTTACACCTAAATTGTCGTTATCATTATCCGGCAATTAGGTGTGATTTCCTTGACTCCGCGCACATCATGCCGACGTTTGTCGTGCGTTCTCAGTTTTTGAAAGTTTCTGATCCCCACACGCGTTATTGTTATAGGTATAATTATGAGATTTTTTGCGGTATTGCAGTATTGGGAGAGACGTCTTTATCACATGGCTAACCAAGGCTTTATCGATATAGATTATATAAAACATCAAGACTTGTTGCAGAATTTGGTTTTGGTGTGTGTGCGCTAGCAAAAAATAAAAAACGGTAATTTAGCGTTTTCAGGTTTTGGTTAGAACATTGCAAACACACGAAAATTCCTCTTTGTCAAAAATTGGAAATAATTTCGACACTTTAGTTCGTGTCAGTGATTCAATGAAAAGTTTAGTCTATTTCATGTTCACGTCTTCATGTAATGCCATGGAGCACTGTGATTTACTAGAAACTGAGAAATGCACTTGAGATTTCATGACACAGGCATTTGTTCATCTTCAGTATATCTACGGTACAGTCACAGATATAAATAATACAGTAATATGCGCCGCCTCGGAAGTGTAAGTCATCATGCTAAGGCATAAGGGTTAGGAATACGCTGATTAGGTTCGTAGCGGTACTGTATTACCCCAAGCAGGGGTAATTCCAGAATTCACAAGTTCCAATTTTGTTGGGGACGTCGGTTAGGCATGGATCCCGCCACCATCATGCAACTTAAAGAAATAACTGGCTGACTAATCCTGTAATCCCATACACGGCATGGGCTGGTGACCGGATGCTGGAATGAAAGGCCTGGTTATGCTATAAGATTAAACCATATTTCAAACAAGTATAGACTCGAATGCCCTTTTATATCAATAGCGATTTACAGATTTTCCTGTGCTGAAGGGTAATTGAAAGATTAAGCAAATGAAAAATTTGTTAGTGACATATTAGTTGAACAAAGTTTATTAAATATTGTAAAATGAACATTCAAACTGTTTAAAAGCTTGCAAAAATCTGTACCCAAGGAAAGTTGTTAATTCTCCCTGTCATATTTTCGAGCATCACTCTCATAGATCAGTAGAGTATAGGGTGGCTTACCCACTTAGCGGCCATGACCTATCTGCGACCATCAACTTCATCGATTAAATTAATGCCGTAAAAAATAACGAACCGCGCTGATATTTCTCACGCGTTATCGTCCACTTATCCCTCGTAGCTCTGCGAAATTACACTAAAATGCGGCCACAAATAAAAAAGTTACGACCGAAAAAAAAAAACGGACCATTTTACCATGTCGCCAACTACCCATTGTTCCTTCAAAAAAGCTTGAAAATCCATACAAATATAAGAGATAAAGAGATGAAACTTGGCAGGTGGGTAGAGTTGTGTTTCTTTTAACCATCTCTAAAGTTTCGCGTTTCTATCTTCAAAGTAGGGGGGTGCGCATTTCCAATATGTCAATAATATCTTTGTCAACTAATTTGCGACCACCGTGTTTTTGTCTGTTTGATTGCTGTGATGCGGTGCTTTGTTTATAATTTGAAGAATTTTGTTTGAAATAACCGTGTTCTTAAAATATATGACGGTCAGAAATGCAATTAGAAGCCCATTTTTCCACGCATGGCTGCGTTTGCCCTAGTCTCGACGCAGCAGAAACGATGTTCAAGGCTTGAAATCCGTGATCACAAACTGGTCGTTCGGTCCCAAATACGTCTTCAGAGTGTCGTGTAGAATAAATGCCAATGCACCTACGGTGAAAAAATTAACGGGTTAGAAATATTGGTTTTTGTTTTATAGCGGTTTGAATGAAATTGTCTGCAGACTGGCTGCACCACCCTAAGACTGTTGTGCAGAATCACATAAATTACTATTAGACGGAGGTTATGAGTGGGGCAATACATACAATATGCTTTGCTAGTTGAATTTGTTTAGAAAAACTGCATCAACCGTTTTCACATGTTATTATTTATGTTTTACCACAGATATATTAAATCTGTAGAGGAATCGCTGTCAATAAAAAAACAGCATGGCGGATGCCTCCGCCCGTTCACTGCAATATGAATACAAAGCCAATTCTAATCTTGTATTGCAAGCAGACAGATCACTCATTGATAGACGACCAAGAGATGAGCCGACAGGAGAAGTCATCTCATTGCAGGGAAAATTAACTGGATCAAAAATGGGTGATAGAGCGCAGCGTACAAGACCACCACAGATGGAAGAGCGTCGAGCAAAGCGATACAAGCGTGACGAGGATCAAAAATCTTCTGTGAAATTGAAAGGAGCAACTCTGTTATCTGAGGGAATGGATGAGATGGTTAATATATTATATAAACCAAAAACAAAAGAAACTAGAGAAACGTACGAGATTTTACTCAGCTTTATCCAGGCTGCATTGGGTGACCAACCAAGAGACATTCTTTGTGGCGCAGCTGACGAAGTGATAATTGTTCTTAAGAATGATAAACTGCGTGATAAGGAAAGACGAAAAGAAGTTCAATCACTGTTGGGAGTTCAAGAAGATACTCGCTATCATGTTTTGGTAAATTTGGGCAAAAAGATTACCGACTTCGGCACAGATAAGGATGCTGAAACCGCAGATGATAACATTGATGAAACATATGGTGTCAACGTCCAGTTTGAATCGGATGATGAAGAAGAAGACCAAGAAAACAGGTATGGTGAAGTTCAGGAGGAATCTGAAAATGAAGATGATGATGAAGAAGGTGGCGTAGAGGCAGATGCGAATATGGTTGTTTCTGCTAATCTTACCAACGAAGCCGGAAATGTCAATATCATTAAGAATCGTGGACTACATCCTCGCGATGTTGATGCTTATTGGCTGCAAAGAAATTTGAGCAAAGTTTATGATGATGCAATCGTTTCGCAAAAAAAGGCAGAAGAAGTCTTGGAAATTTTAAAGACTGCGGTTGATGATTTACAATGTGAAAATCAATTGGTAATGTTGCTCGGTTTCAATCAGTTTGATTTTATCAAAATTTTGCGTGAACATCGACAAATGATTCTATATTGCACTTTACTTGCGAGTGCACAAAGTGAAGCTGCAAAAAAACAAATTGAAGATAGAATGAAGAACGATCAAGAATTGTCAGTGATTCTCCAGCAACTGAACGAAACTGAGAAAGAAGATATCATTAAAGAAGAACAAGAACGCAGAGAAAGATTACGCAGAAGCAAAGTTGATGCTGATCTAGAAGCAATGGAAACTGACCAGACAGATGAAACTTTACAGCCAAGCAAAGGGGTTGATCTTGAAGATATCATGTTTGAACAAGGATCTCACTTGATGGCAAATAAAAAATGCCAGTTACCAGATGGTTCTTATCGCAAACAACGTAAAGGTTACGAAGAAGTGCATGTACCTGCTTTAAAACCAAAAGTTTTTGCTGATGATGAAAAACTTGTTCCAATTGATACTTTACCCAAGTATGCCCAAGCGGCTTTTGAAGGGTTTAAAAGTTTGAACAGGATTCAGAGTAGACTTTCCAAGACTACACTAGAAAGTGATGAGAATATTTTGCTGTGTGCCCCCACTGGTGCTGGAAAAACAAATGTTGCACTCTTGACTATGTTGAGAGAAATTGGCAAGCACATCAATTCTGATGGAACGATTAATGTTAATGATTTTAAAATAATATACATCGCTCCAATGAGATCACTGGTACAAGAAATGGTTGGAAATTTCGGAAAACGGCTTGCCGCTTATGGCATCAAAGTCAGTGAAATGACAGGTGATCATCAGCTTTGCAAAGAAGAAATCAATGCCACACAAATTATTGTCTGCACACCGGAAAAATGGGATATTGTGACAAGAAAAGGTGGTGAACGAACATACACACAGCTGGTACGTCTGTTGATTATTGACGAGATCCACATGCTTCATGATGATCGTGGTCCTGTCCTGGAGTCTGTTGTTGCAAGGACAATTAGATCCATCGAAACAACTCAAGAGGATGTCAGACTTGTTGGACTTTCTGCTACTTTACCAAATTATGAAGATGTTGCCACATTCTTGCGTGTTGATCCCTCCAAAGGGTTGTTCTTCTTTGACAACAGTTTTAGACCATGTCCTTTAGAACAGCAATACATTGGCATAACAGAAAAGAAAGCAATCAAGAGGTTTCAGGTTATGAATGAAATTGTTTATGAAAAAGTTGTTGAAAATGCAGGTAAAAATCAAGTTCTGATTTTTGTTCATTCACGAAAAGAAACTGGAAAAACTGCTCGTGCTGTTAGAGATATGTGCTTGGAAAATGACACTCTAGGACATTTTTTGAGAGAAGGATCCGCTTCCACAGAAGTTTTACGAACAGAATCTGAGCAAGTAAAGAATTTAGAATTGAAAGATCTTCTGCCATACGGTTTCGCAATCCATCATGCTGGAATGTCAAGAGTTGACAGAACATTGGTTGAAGATTTATTTGCTGATCGTCATATTCAGGTACTTGTTTCAACAGCCACACTTGCTTGGGGTGTCAACTTACCTGCTCATACTGTCATCATCAAAGGCACACAAGTGTACAGTCCAGAAAAAGGTAGATGGGTTGAATTGGGTGCACTTGATGTACTTCAGATGATGGGACGAGCTGGTAGGCCACAATATGACACCAAGGGTGAAGGTGTTCTTATTACATCCCATAGTGAATTGCAATATTACTTGTCGCTTTTGAATCAACAATTGCCTGTAGAAAGTCAAATGGTTGCCAAACTGCCAGATATGCTGAATGCTGAAATTGTGCTGGGTAATGTTCAGAATGTCAGAGATGCTGTGAACTGGCTTGGGTACAGTTACCTGTACATTAGAATGCTTCGACAGCCTACTTTATACTCCATAAGTCATGATGCACTAAAGGCTGATCCTCTTTTACAACAACATCGTGTTGACTTGATTCATTCTGCTGCAAACATATTAGATAAAAGCAATTTAGTCAAATATGATAGAAAAACTGGGCACTTGCAAGTGACAGATTTGGGCCGGATTGCTAGTCATTATTACTGCACCCATGAGAGCATGGCAACATACAACCAACTACTGAAACCTACTCTGAGTGAGATTGAATTGTTTCGAGTTTTTTCACTTTCTTCTGAGTTCAAATACATAGCAGTTCGTGAAGAAGAAAAATTGGAACTGCAAAAGCTTTTGGAACGAGTGCCTATTCCAGTCAAAGAAGGAATAGATGAGCCGACTGCCAAAATTAATGTTTTATTGCAAACTTACATCTCACAGCTCAAATTGGAAGGGTTTGCATTGATGGCTGATATGGTCTACGTAACACAGTCTGCTGGTCGACTGATGAGAGCTATTTTTGAAATTGTGCTTTATAGAGGTTGGGCCCAACTTACTGATAAATGTCTATCATTGTGCAAAATGATACAAAGTAGAATGTGGCAGTCAATGAGTCCATTGCGTCAATTCAAGAAAGTACCAGATGAGGTGGTTAAAAAAATTGAAAAAAAAAACTTTCCCTGGGAACGTTTCTATGACTTGAATCATAATGAAATTGGAGAGCTCATCAGGATGCCAAAAATGGGGAGAGTTCTTCACAAACTTATACATCAATTTCCAAAGATGGAATTGTCTGTTCACATCCAACCAATTACCAGATCAACTCTTCGAGTGGAACTCACTATCACTCCGGATTTTCAATGGAATGAAAACACTCACAGGTCTTCAGAAGCATTTTGGATATTTGTGGAAGATGTCGACAGCGAAATAATTCTCCACCATGAATATTTTCTGCTCAAAAACAAGTATTCTACGGATGAACATATTGTCAACTTCTTTGTGCCTGTATTTGAACCACTTCCACCACAATATTTCATTCGAATTGTGTCAGATAGGTGGTTATCATCAGAAACACAACTCCCGGTATCTTTCCGTCATCTCATTCTTCCTGAGAAATACCCTCCACCAACAGAGTTACTTGACCTCCAACCTTTGCCCGTATCTGCTCTCAGAAACCCAGAATTTGAAGCACTTTTTGAAGATAAGTTTCCATGCTTTAACCCTATTCAGACACAAGTTTTCAATGCTTTGTATAATAGTGATGATAACATCTTTATTGGAGCTCCAACCGGTAGTGGGAAAACTGTTTGTGCTGAATTTGCACTCATGCATGCATTGGCAGTTAATCCTGAAGCCAGATGTGTTTATGTCACTCCAATGGATGCTCTTGCTGAAATTGTTTATCAAGATTGGAGAGAAAAATTTGAAATTCATCTTGGCAAACGTGTTGTCCTACTAACTGGTGAAACAAGCACTGATCTTAAGCTCATTGCCAAAGGAAATATTGTAGTGTCTACTCCAGAGAAATGGGATGTTCTTTCTAGAAGATGGAAGCAAAGGAAAAATGTGCAAAATGTCTCGTTATTCATTGTCGATGAGATTCATCTGATTGGAGGTGAAGCAGGACCTGAATTAGAAGTTGTTTGCTCAAGAATGCGATATGTCTCTTCTCAACTTGAGCGACAAATCAGGATTGTAGCTCTCGGATCTTCTCTTGCAAACGCAAAGGATGTTGCTCAGTGGTTGGGTTGCAGTGCCACTCACACTTTTAACTTCCATCCGAATGTCCGACCAGTTCCTTTGGAAATCCATATTCAAGGCTTCAACATTAGTCATGCTCAGTCAAGATTGCTAAGTATGTCAAAACCAGTGTACAATGCAGTTGTTAAACATTCCCCGAAACGATCTGTCATCATATTTGTTACTTCTCGTAAGCAATCGAAACTTAGTGCTGTTGACATGTTAACATTTGCCGCAGCTGATGGACAACCCCAAAAGTTCCTCCATTGCAAAGAAGAAGATCTGGCTCCATACTTGGAACATGTGAATGATGATACATTAAAGGAGACACTGTCGAATGGTGTAGCTTATTTACACGATGGCACAACAGAGATGGAAAGAAAAGTCGTTGATCAGTTATTTTCATCAGGAGCTGTTCAAATACTTGTAGCATCACGTAGCTTGTGTTGGGCATTGACTGTATCTGCTCACTTAGTAATTGTGATGGACACCCAATACTACAATGGAAAAATTCATGCTTATGTTGACTATCCTGTTACCGATGTACTTCAGATGATCGGAAGAGCAAATCGACCTCTCAAGGATGAAGAAGGAAAATGTGTGATCATGTGTCAAGGCTCGAAAAAAGATTTTTTCAAGAAATTTGTCTACGAACCCCTGCCTGTAGAATCTCATCTTGATCATTGCTTACATGATCACTTCAATGCTGAAATTGTCACCAAAACAATAGAAAACAAACAGGATGCAGTTGATTACATGACATGGACTTTCTTGTATCGTAGGATGACTCAGAATCCAAATTATTATAATTTGCAGGTGAGATATGATGATGCATGCAGGTTTTATATATTAGATATTTTAAACCGGTGATTATGAGTCGCCAAGGGTTTATTGGTAGATTTCCAGGGGTACTCGACGACAGTTGAGTATTATTTTTATTGTGAAGCATGACTCACAATGTGTGCTTTCTAATATTGCTTTTCAGGTTGCAAAAGTTAGTTGCAACAAATAAGCACAGCCTTACACTAATATTTAGTATGGAGTGGCTGAAATATATTCTTCAATATTGCTATCTACAGGTCTTGTTAAATGAGCTAATATTAAATAAATCATAATCTTATGCACACAAAATGTATCTCTTAGAACTTTTTTAAATTTCAAACCATATTGTTGTTTTGCTGTATTATGGTAGAAAAAACATTTTCAAATCAAGCAATAAACAACTACATGGGCATATTATGAAGTAGAAATCACTCATTCAATCACCCAATATTTTATTATTTTCCAGGGAGTTTCACATCGTCATCTTTCTGACAGCTTGTCAGAGCTTGTTGAAAACACACTTTCTGACTTGGAGCAGTCTAAGTGTATTGCGATAGAAGATGACATGGATGTTTCACCTCTGAATCTGGCTATGATTTCTGCTTACTACTATATCAACTACACCACTATAGAGCTGTTCAGTATGTCTTTGAATGCCAAAACCAAGATTCGTGGATTGATAGAAATTATCAGCAATGCGGCAGAATATGAAGCAATACAAATACGCCATCGAGAAGATGGAACTCTCAAACAACTTCTGGATAAAGTTCCATACAAACCACAGAATGTTAGATTCACCGATCCACATATCAAGACTAACTTGCTTCTGCAGGTCTGATTGATAACTCTATAAACATTTTCTATACTGAGTAATAATAGGGCACTGAATTCATATTATTATTCATAATTTTTGATAAAAGCTGTCATTAACTTATTTTAACTTCACATTTACACAAATACATTGTCAAACGTTTAATTTCATCTTTCTCTTTTAGGCACATTTGTCTCGGCTTCAACTTCCCGCTGAACTTCAATCTGACACTGAGGGTATATTGAGCAAATCTGTTCGTTTGATTCAAGCCTGTGTTGATGTTTTATCATCAAATGGTTGGTTGTCACCTGCACTAGCTGCCATGGAACTTGCACAAATGGTGACACAAGCAATGTGGAGCAAGGATTCTTATTTGAAGCAGTTACCACACTTTGATCCAAATGTTATCAGAAGATGCACAGAAAAGGTTGGTGTTAGAGTATAATTCGAATTGTCTTATTTATGTAGCAGTTCATAACACTTAACAGCTATAACTGTTTGATGTTATGGGTACATTTTTTGAAACAGTCAATTCTAATTAATATTCTAAAAATGATTTTTTTATCAGGACATTGAAAGTGTTTTCGACATATTAGAGATGGAAGATGATGACAGAAATTCCTTATTGGGAATGACGGAACCACAGATGGCCGATGTTGCAAGATTTTGCAATAGATACCCAAATATTGAACTGACTTATGATGTATTGGACGACGATAATTTAAGAGCGTAGGTTCATTTATCATTATTTTTTTTGACAAAACAAATCTATCTATTCAAATGTCATCTACTTATCACATTTTGTTATTAGATATGCTGGAAGTACTCAGTATTTTCTGGCCCAAATTGTGCCAAGCTTATATGGCCCTTGTAATATTCCCAAAAAATAAGTAGCCAATAATTTTCTAAGGTTGTCAGCTAGAATGTGCATTTGAGCCTATAACAACATTGTTTTATAATTATAAACGAAACAGTGCTTTGTAATTGTATGATTGCAATTGTACAATCATTATCAAATTTTGACTCTATTAACTTTTACTAATTTCTTCAGAGGTCATCCAGTTGTTGTGGTTGTTACTTTGGAAAGAGAAGATGAAGTATCTGGACCAGTAATTGCACCTTTCTTCCCTCAAAAACGTGAGGAAGGATGGTGGGTGGTTGTTGGAGATCCCAAGACCAACAGCCTTATTTCCATCAAACGGCTAACTCTGCAGCAAAAGGCGAAGGTATGGTCTATATATTTTCTTTTAATACTACATTCAACAAAACAAAAATGGTAAATGATTCCACTCGTTTATAAGCACATGTATGTACACCTTGCTCAGTGGGATTTTTTCTGTTATTTTTCTAACATTTTAAAAGGTTTGATTTGGTGTATAAGATTTGGTTGAGATATTTACCATGACATGGGATCTAAAAAGAATTCTCTGACCTGAAAGTCCCAACAATTCCTATATCTATAGACACAACTGGGCTTGAAAGACATTTTTTTCTGCTCTCCTTATTGGTGGTTGTTTGAAGGAATTCAAAGTCGTTTACGGGCGAGAGTTTTAACATTAATGGTTCTTTTTGTGTGTTCAGGTCAAACTAGATTTTATCCCACCATCAGCCGGCACTCATTCTTACACCTTGTACTTCATGAGTGATGCTTTCATGGGGTGTGATCAAGAATACAAATTAGAGATGAACGTTCATGAATCTGAAGGTGGAGAAAGTGGCAGCGAGTCAGACTAAAGAGAAAACTGAGAAACATTGTCATTGTGCCTCATATCCCCAGGGAACGTCTGTTGGAATCACTTTTTTGGCTGTAATTGGTTCATTCCTGGTTAATCATACTAACTTGAATTCAATATTTTTTATCATGATTTGCTTGAAAGCAGTTATACCAATTTTCTGTTGAAAAATTAACCATCTTTTGGGTTTCTTTTATGTCTGAAGGGATTTCTTTGGGTAGATTAACATAAGGGGGAAGTTCCTCGATATTGTCCTATATTGGTAGTTTGTACAAAATAAACGATGTCTGCAACTGAGTTATCTTTCTGTTGTGAAGTTGTTGGTTTGCATTGTAATGATTGCATCTTGAGATAGATTAGTTACCATACACACTCATGAAGAATTTTTTTTTTCGAATTACTGCCGTGTCCTTGCCATTTGCGCTTTTGCAGCTTGCTTTTATTACTTTATCGCACACTGCGTACGAAAAGTCACCTTGCAATACAAACACTTCCATGATAATTAGTAGCAGTGGGATAGAGATTCAATATGGCCGCGAAATTATGCTTCATGTGCGCTTATTTATTTGTGTTCGTCGTAAGTCAGCGTTTCTTACGAATATAGTTATACTACAGATTTGCTAATGGGCGATTGCATGTAGTCCACATGGAAGTCGGAGGTAAAAATCCAAATTACAACACGATCAGAACGTTGTTTTTCACATCGTGTGCGCGCCATCTCTGCATAAATGTATTTTGCCCGTCTTATTGGTCGGAGATAAGTCAAACGAGTACCAGAGTCTGTTGAGCAATGTAGGTGAAGTCTCGCGTAAAGCTACGCACCCGATACCTGGGGAAATCCCCATGACTGAGACTACACGGATCAATGCGCAGCAAGAACAGGAAGTTTGTCCGTTGATATTCTCAACGCACAGCTTTTATCGACCGTTTCTTTTGTAACGTCTATAGGTATTTGTTGCATTATAGTCGAGGATTTCGGCAACTATGGCTAGTTCGACGCCAAGCCAAGATATTACCTCGAATAAAATAGTCGTTAAAGGCATTCCATCGAACGTTAGTTCGGACAAACTTACGATCTACTTCCAGAAAAAGAAAAATGTCGGCGGGGGTGACGTTCAATCAGTGACTTTTCCCTTATCAAACCAAGAGAGTGATACTGCAATAATCACCTTTGAAGAGCAAGAAAGTAAGTACAGATAACGGTAGTTTCACATCGTATGCCAGACCAACTCTGAGCGCCAAACACCGCCGCGAACAAATAATTAACAGATAGCGACTGGCAAAACTATGACGTCATTTTATGTCAGGCCTAAATTCACGGAAACGTAGATATTCGTCAGCAAAGTTATTTTGTTACGGAAGGAAAGGCTTCATAATCGACCAATTTGCTACGTGTTTCATTTTGTAATACAGTATGGACATGGCTTCGCTTCAGTCGTCACGTAATCGCGAAATATTGACTGTGTTTCGCCATTATGTACGATGGGCAAACAAAGCGTCACTCGCATACGTGATTGGCTAGCGATTACAAAAAGTATCAACGTGATTACCTATTGAAAATGAATGTATTATCATACTTTGCTAATGGCTAGAGCTGATAACTATATTACAAATATTTTCGATTTTCAGCTGTTCCGTCCGTTCTTCAACACACACACAAAATAGCGGGGAAGACAGTTTCTGTAAGCCCTCTGCAACCGCGGGTAAGTAATCAAACGATGGTGAGCATTGAGCACGATTATATGGGTTTGTTTGTTTTAAACCTAAGTGAAGCATCTAGACACGTCCGGTGAAATGAATATTGATGTTTGCCCCCGCTGAAACCAATGTTGTAGGTACCTCGTGTTCTTTAATAACACACACTATTATGTTATAACTATAACTGCGGGTTGGAATCGTATATAAATAAAATAGAATTATAATTACAAAATAGGATAGCATAACTGTCAACATAAAAGCGTTTGCGTTGTGGTAACTTTGTATTGTTTTATTCATTATAACAGTTATTGCAAGATAGCCGCTGACAAATAAACCGAAGTCATTTCGATGTTATCGTGTCCATTCTGGGCCAAGTCAAGATTATATATACATATACCTATATTCCGGGATTTCTCTTGCTTTTCATTTTATTGTGCTTTTCCCGCATGGCTAATAAAAAAACGATTCGATTGATTGATTCGATATCAAAATTTAATAAAGGCGTAAGTAAGTATTTTAAATTTCTGCGTGTATTTTTACTTGTTAGTCATATTCAGACCTCATTCATAATGGTCCCATAGTCGCAACCTTGGTTAGTGTAGATTTCATGTCAATTTTCTCAATAATAAAATCTAAGAGTTTTGTCCGTTAACAACTGGGGGTTATAATATATTTGAGGTCCATTCGTTATATTCATCATTTTGGCAGCCACGAATATTCGAGACTGTCACCGCGAAAATATCCGACTACGTCATTCAACAGTTAAAAATCAAATCTGGCGATGTCGAAGATGAACTTGAAAGTATCATGGATTCCACTGGGTGCAATATCACTCCCGTGGGCAGTGGACAAGGGTATAATGCTGAAGGTACTGCTTCTATAAAATTGGTTGAGTATGAATGTTAAGCAGATAAGCATGACTTCATAAAATAATGCTATTAATATAGGACGTGGTAATATGTAAAGCAGAGTGTCATTAAAACAAATAACGAACGACTTTCATTTTTGTTTTCTCTAATCTGGGGAATTCTTGAAATTCATGTTTTGTTCCAGTTTTGGATGTATTGACCTAAACAATCAGTATTTCAAGTATATTGCATTTTCAGGTGAATGGTATCAAATGCAAGCCGTTTTTGAAAGAATTGAAAATATGATATCACAAAATCTGGATAATATGGGACCTAAAATGGCTCCAGAAAGTGGTTATTTGTCAAGAAATGTGTTTCACGAGGTCCCCAGCATTCCGCTCCAGCCAGTAGTAATGCCTACTCCACAACAACAACAACCACATCAACCAATCAAAACCCAGGAAGTTGTATCAACTGTGATAGATAAGGATATGTTCGCATATATGAAACTTGTTCATTCTTCGGATTTGGATGATATCAAGTGAGAAACCGTATTTATTTCCTTGATACTATTTGGTTGGTTGTCCAGTACAATTTTTATGGCCATCGAAAACGTTTGTTACTTTAAAATAAATGGATTTTGAACAAAAGTAGTAACCATGTAGGTAAGCTATGATCAATAACTGAAAAGTTAAAATTAATAATGTTTGCCAAGGCCACAATTTAACAACATAGATGCTCCTTAATTCAGATATCTTTATCTATGGATAAATTAGTGTTCTTGGCATAATAAATAAATCTTATATGCCAACACAATATATATATATTTATATAATTTTAGAAAGAAATTCGACGTTGGCATGAACGAAAATGTGGTGGGCGACGCATCCAAAATTGTTCTCACTCCTACAACTTCAGATGGAAACCCTAAAAAAGCGGAAAAATCTTTGAATGCTCTTCATGATAAAGTTTCAAATTCTGTCGCTCAAGATACAACCAAAATCGATTCGAATTTAACTAAAGAAGCACTGGAAGGAATTTTCGCTAGTCTTCGTCCCGAGTTTCCCCAAGTACACATGGATCGAGTACATGATTCACCATGCACCATCATATTCACTGCCCCGAATCAAGAAAAATGCAGGATGGCGTTGGACATGTTCAAACACTTTCTGGATCGAGAAAAAATGATGAATAACCCGAATCAAGGTAGCTAATTAGTGTATATTGCTCATATATACGAATGTATTGGACTTTTTTAGTTATAAATAATTTAATAAAGTTGAGTCCGGGTGAGTGCAAACTGAAATTCTACACCACATAAGGGGGATATTTTTCCTGTGATGTTTTACAATTTACATACTCGTATATTTCTACGATTCTAAATTTTTTTCTAAATCTATGTAATTTCAGTGAATTTATAGTTTATACTGAATCTTTTCATATTTTATTTAGGCAATTCAGGTGGACCCACTGGTGAGAAAGATAAAAATATGATTTCTGTCGACACAGATATTTTTGGATATCTTGAACTTACTCGACGCAGTACACTCGATAGAATTTGGTGAGAATATCGTTAATGGTAAAGTTTTTCCATAGACACAACGTATCAACAGATTATTCAAAGTTTTAATGCGGAGATTAAGCGTAATCTTATATTTGCATGACCATGTGAGACCAATGTGAAATATGCATGTTCTATTGTGATTGAGCCTGACTAAAACAAAAATTTGATCAAATTTAAATATCGATGGATGCCAATCGATCGAATTTTATTAAAACTTTCCGTATTTAATGTGCTTTTTGCTTTATCCAACTATAATCGTCATTGAGTAGTAAGCAACCTTGTTGTATGTATTGAGATCTAGAATAGCTCTAGCTGAGCTCATATTATTATACAGGGGCTCGAACGGTGTGCGATTGGATACTCAAACAATTGGTGATTGTTTGAACATACGACTACATCGTCTATCAGCTGACCATAAGTTTGACCCAGATTCTGCAATTGATGAATTCCAGAAGCTTTATAACTACGCTCAGGAAAAAACACCTCAAGGCACCTATGATTTGAAGGAGCGCTACAAGAGTGTGATTGGGAGTCGGCAACTTACCGAAGCGATACGTCTGACTAAAAGCTCGTGTGCAGATGTTTACGTGGCAGAGATGCATGGCTCAAACGACCACGTTTTATTCATTGCTGAAACAAAAGATAAATACAAAAGAGCAATGTCGACATTTGAAAGACTTTTAAGTCAAAATAAATGACATTTTGTATGATTGTCATTTGTCAAAGTGAATTATACCACTAACATTGTATTCTATACGTATAATTGTATCTTCATCGGCATAAATTTAATGAGTCTTTCATAAATTTATTTTGGAAATTAATTGTAAATCACTTAAACCAATGAATTCCTGTATCTATAAAACCATCGATTATTTTTTCAGTAATGAAAAAATTCAAATTTATATCTGAAATATATCAAGATTAGATTTACTTGTCGTGGGTACCGTAGTTTAAAGAGTAAGAAGATACATAGTCCTAAAGAAAATAGCCCAAGGTTAAGAAGTCCAAGTATGAACCAATCGTAAAGCTGAAGGAGCCTTTTAAAGTCACTCTCAGTGCTATATGCTTTATCAAATAGACTTTTGCGAAGAAAAGTTTCTTCACAAACTTACGTTTACGAGAATGACGTTCTAAGAATAGAATTTTGAAATTGCGAAGTCCTGAGAGAATTTACATATAATTCAATTTTTGTTCAAATATCTGCAAGGAGTTTTTCGCATATATTACTTAATTACAACGGCTCGTGTAGCACTGTACGACATTTCGTTTTAGCCCGGAGCCAATAACATGAATGGGGTTCATAGGTAAGATACTTCAACAATTTGTGTTAACAATACGTTTTTCACTTTATAAAGATAACAAAATACCGCCTGATCTAATATCCCATTTAAAATACTATCGCTATCGTTAACAACTATCGCTATTTTGTAGCGTTTTCCAATATTCTTTTATTAGGCAATAACGACTTCGTTAATGATTAATTGTAGAAGTCATCGTACACCATAATTAAAGATGGATTCATATTTTGATAAATATATCAGTAATATATACTCATATTTTTTGTTGAATGGCGGAAAAAACATTTCAGAAATACATATCTGAATCAGGGTTTGATCGAACACTTTGAAGTCCTAGTTTGAGTTTCATTCGAAATGCGAATTAGGAAGAAAAAAGGGGACTGACAGTGAGCGTTGAGCGTGTCATGCTGTCCATAATGTGGAGCATTGCTCCCCTGTTGCTATTAACATGATCGATGCAAGTATTCTCAGTACATATTGGCCTACACGAAGCCTAATTAAAGTACAGAATACATTTATTATGCCACACCCGGAGTCGTTGTCATCATTGTCTGTTCCTGCCAATGTAATTTATGTATATTGCACAGTGTAAAGTAATGATATAATATCAATGATAAATGTACGAATCGTCTCGATGTATATGTACAATTTATACGTTACCAATCTGAAATTTAATATTTGACTAATCGTATGTTTGGTTTGCGTACAAAGAGTGGAGTAGTGTGTTGCTGGTCATATATAATACATAATTTACAATACCTCGTCTCAAACAAAGTCCGTTTAACCGAGAGAAGCTTATCTAACTACAGAAGAAAAGATGAATCAACCAGCGAAGTTGAATAGTATTCTTGGCTAGCCTAAATTGTTAACTAGTTTTTCAGTCGGAATATCCGCGCTAAAATAAAACTAAATATTGAGTGAGGAGGAATCTATTAGCGCTATGGCTGGGAATTCCAGGGAAAACACTTTAACCGTTAACCGGGTAAAATTAACCGGTTACCCTAGGCGTGACGTTTCACGTAATAATTTATAATTTCAGCTTGTTACAATGGAAACAAAGCCATTTCGCTTGATCTTATCCCGGTATCGCTCAAAATTATTCAGGAATCAAGATAGTTTCGTGATCGCTCTGCTGCAAGAGATATTCAGCGTGGTTCGAACATATCGTAGTATTTTCGTAAAACCCGATTCCGGTATTAAATGTCATTTATGTGACAATGTGATTTTCCATGTTCGATGTGCTAATTCTACTTTAAGATATCATAAAGGAAAACAGCATCAACTGCGCACTTGTTGGATGACATTGAATATACGATTTTGCAATAAAATCGTGAACAATATATTTTGACCAAAAACTGATTCTGGAAATATCATTGTCAAATTTTCATAATCAGCAATCTTGGTACTTCAATTATTGTTCACATTCATTGGGTCGTTACCAATACAGTTAGTTAGTGATATTCTTTCGAATTAAACGCCACAGGAGATAAATTTGCGATGACGTTATCATTTTTGAAGGAATTGTACAATATAAAGATGATTTGTACCTGAAATGTCAGTTGACTTTAACGGTTAAAATAAATCGTAACCGTTAACCATCTAAAATTAACCATTCCCAGCCCTAAATTTTAGCGCAGGTCCAAGGTTGTCCGCGAACAATGTAAAAATGATTTTGTGGCCCTAGATGCCGACAACTTTGAACCACCCTGGTCGAAATCCTGTCCCGTGTAAGTGTCTCAATATTCTATGTATTTGGTGAGGTCTGGTTTATTTGCCCTGTTCTTGCCATTTTCTTTAACTTCCATCTTGCCGGTATTGTCACTATATATCTTGAGCAGCATCACATTTATTTGTTAGTGCTGTTCAAGATGGCAGACAATGAAATACTTTGCATCCGAAAAAAATGGCACTGTGCAATTTCAAAAATCAATATAATTGCTATCTATAATTATTTTTCCATTTAGTTAAACCTGTGTAATTAAAAGTTTTATTTATAAAATCTATGTGTGATGTCTGTAAAAATCGGTGTAAATGATGATAATCATGCAAAAGAAATGTTGGAGGAATTGAACAGGTTTGTTTTATTACTGAAATATAATTTTTTTAATTAGGAAACGGCTATCAAAAATTGTTAGTCTATATGAACATCGGGAAATTCTTTCAAACTACTTCTCGAACTTGTCGTTCATTTCACGTGTTTTTACTATCCCTTTATTCCTCTCTTATTTTACTTACTTTGTTTATTCTTTTCTGAGGATTTATGACCTTGGATTTTTGAGGTGTTGGCAATGCTAATGTGATATGCTCTCTTGCGATTCTCGACTTCAGTTTTGCCAGAAGTTAAAGCAATTTTGCAAGTTATTTCTTCCACTTGACCATGGATTTTATTTTGTTCCAGAGCATACCGTCATTCTTTAGTGTGGCCAAATATGTTTCCTTAGTTTATGCCAAACTTTCCATTATTGAAAAACGTGACTTTGATTTAATTTTTTGAATATAAGATACAGAAATGAATCGAAGCTGCATTGCGATTTCACTATTATAGCTGGTACAGAAGAAATCCCGGTGCACAAGAATGTCATATCGGCTGGATCTGATTACTTCAAAGCTATGCTTTCTCATGATGTGGGTTTATTATTGTTGGCATTTTTTATTTTCTCAATATATCGATCACGGCTCATGTGCAACAAAGTTTTCTCGTAAGATTGTATTGTATTCAAATTACGTAAACCTGCGATTAATAGGTGAACAGTGTGGAAATTACGACAACAAAAATTTATATTTTGGGCACCGTAATTGTTATCCATTAAATATATTGAAAAAAAGCCCCAAAAAAGTTTCGAATTATATGCATTAGGATTAGAGAATGTTAATTGTACGACAATACAGAATGATAATTTGATTGTTCATCTGTTGTTTGGAAGAATGTTGAAACTCAATCCGGCAGAGTGGAGATTAAAGGAGTGGATCCAGTATGCCTGAAACAATGTATAGAATATATCTACACCGGTGAATTATCTACAACAATTGAGAACGCCGAATCCTTGATGAATGTGGCTCAATTCATACAGCTAAGAAGTACGTGCTTCTTCTTTGTGTGTTTATCTCTTGGTTTTCGCAGATATTTGTTTATATCGATTTTATGATTCTATAATACGAAGTTAAAAGGAACATATTTAACAGCATAAAGCGAGAACTATCATTTGGGGTTACGTGGAACTTACTACATTTCCATGCTCTATGCCTTTGTGCAAGTGTATCCGTATAATGTGAGGATGTTGAAGCAAGAGTGAGGATGACTATTCTATTTGATTCAAGAGTGTTGCTGCACACTAACACGAATGTATTTCTGTAACCGAGGTCAGAAGGAATGCTACAGAAATACATTTGTGTTAGCGCGCAGAAAGACTCTTGAATCAAATAGAATAAAACGACAATATATATTGCAAAAAATATAGGCCTATATATGACAATTAGTCAATAACACATTAAAAATATCTTGTTTTTATCGATAACTATTAGAAGTTGTCGATGGAATTACAAATTCTCTCGAAGAAAACCTTGATGAAAACTCATATTTCGTTACGATGAAAATCGCGAATCTTTATGGTTGCAAAATATTGGAGGAAAAAGGGAAAATATTTGCAATGAAGAATTTTGAGAAAATTTCAAATAAGGAAGAGTTCAAATTCATCGAAGAAAAGGATATAATTGATATGATCAAATGCCAAGACAATAAGGTATTGAGCATGCTACATTATTTTAACCAACCAGTATAATTATGTAAATAAGAAGACATTGCAAAAAAATAATGGAAGTATGTTATGTACAAAAAACAGCTATAGCTTGGCTTCAAATTTATTAACATTGGTCAATAGCCCTCTGTTTTAAAAACACCATTTTTGCTACTTATTTTTATGGTAATGCTCATAAATTCGCTGGAATAATACATAAAAATAATTTTTTCCTATAATGAAGGTAGTTTTTTGTAGAAACAACTAAACAAGTATAAATTTATTTTGAGACAACCTTATAGCGCTTCATACTCGAGCCTATTTGAGATGAAACTCGGAACATCAATATCCACGGCCAACCAAAGCGCGAGTTTTCTTATTTCGTTCTAACATATCAATATTCTAAAATCTAAGCAATAGGAGTCAAACTGGTAAAAAAAAATGGTTTTAAACAAAATCTTGAAACACGTGTTTTGTCAAATGAATTAATTATGCATGCATGCAGTTATAACTCACATTTTTTTTACCGAAGGCATCAGAAAAAATGAAGCTGAAGGCATTAATAACATGGATAGAACACAAAGCATCTGATCGCAAAAAAGTACTGAAGAAATTGGATCATTATGTGGATCTACAGAAAGTTCCTCTCAATTATAGGAGATTCTTGATTGAAAAAAAGGTTTGAGCACTATTCGATAAGTAAATATTTATTTATTGAAATAAAAGTATGTAACATGCTATCTTGAAGGTTATATTCCAGATGATTATATTAATCGTATTCGCAATTATTCCATAACAACCTCTTCAATTTATATTTATTCAGAAAATCGTCAAGACGTGTCTTGAGTGCTGTCATGCCATAAGTATGTCTGTAATGGACAGCATGAACATTGTAGCATCTGATTCGGACTCATTTGAACCTGAGAACAGTTCTACAAGTGCAGGTTAGTGAGAATAGTGCTGAAGCCATAGTTCATTGTTGCTTTAGCTGCTTGCAATCCTTTTTCTCATTTTTTGTAACAAGGTTCCAATAAAATAAAAATTGCAAAGGATTATATAACGATCGATGCATGCCAACGACGTATCCGGATTGTTTGTGTTTCAATAGTATTGTCTACAACCAAATATCATATTCAAAAATTTGCATAAATGTTAATGTAGACGTGCCCGCTTTGAACAAGAAGGTTTCAGATGAATTATGCGTTAAAATTTGTATCTTATCTTATTTTCTTATTGTCCAGGTGCAATGCTTGTTTCACAGACATCATCGAATCTGCCAGTATATAAAGAAATCGTATCGACTGTCCTAGATCATGATATGTTTGCATATATGAAACTCGTGCACTCTTGGGACTTGAATAATATCAAGTAAGAAACCATAAATATTCATGTACCCTTGTCAAGTCCGCAAAATCTTCAGAAAATTCATTGTGCTACTAAGACTCAAAATTGGGACCATAAATTTTGAAATTCACTGTTTTATTTTTATTACTGTGAGATACACTTCATTGATTAAATATATTAGTGTTTTTTTGCAAAATTCTTTAAAGTTGTATCAACTGTGATAGATAAGGATATGTTCGCATATAAGAAACTTGTTCATTCTTCGGATTTGGATGATATTAAGTGAGAAACATTATATATTTCCTTGATACTATTTGGTTGGTTGTTCAATACAATTCTTATGGTCATCGAAAACCTTTCCTAATTTTAATGGATTTTGAACAAAAGTAGTAAACCAGGTAGGTAAGCTATGATAATCACTGAGAAAGTAATAACGTTTTCACAATTTAACAAACACAGATGTTCGTTAATGTAGAGTCTTATTTGCCTACACAATTTATATACATATATTTTTAGGAAAAAATTCGACGTTGACATGAACGAATCTGTGATGGGCGACAAGTCCAAAATTAATCTCACTCCTACAACTTCAGATGGAAACCCTAAAAAAGCAGAAAAATCTTTGAAGGATCTTTATGAAAAAGTTTCAAATTCTGTCGCTCAGGATACGACCAAATTCGATTCGAATTTACCTAATGAAGCACTGGAAAGAATTTTTGCTAGTCTTCGTCCTGAGTTTCCTCAAGTACACATGGATCGAGTGCATGATTCACCATGCAACATTATATTCACTGCTCCGAACCACGAAAAATGCAGGATGGCGTTGGACATGTTCAAACACTTTCTGGATCGAGAAAAAATGACGAATGGCCCAAATCAAGGTAGCTAATTAGTGTAAATTGTTGATAGATGCGATTTTATTGGACTTTTTTCAGTTATAAAAAATTTAATAAAATTAAATGCCGGTAAGTGCAAACTGAAATTCGGCATCACACAGAGGCGCTGTTTCTCCTATATCGTGTCACATAGACGTATATTTCTACGGTGGAACTTTTTCTAAATCTATGTCATTTGTGTGGATTTGTACCTAATCTTTTCATATTTTATTTAGCTAATTCAGGCGGACCCACTGATAAGAATGATGAAAATATGATTTCTGTCGACAAAGATATTTTTGGATATCTTGAACTTACTCGACGCAGTACACTCGACAGAATTTGGTGAGAATATCGTCAATGGTATAATATCCATATATTTCCATATATTTGTATTTTCAAATGAATCTGTGCACAATGTATCAACAGAATATTCAAAGTTTTGATTCGGAGATTAAGTGAGACCACTGCGAAATATTCATCTTCATTTGTGATTAAGACAAACATAGATCAAAACTCCAGACTCTTTTCTTTGTACTTTTTGCTTTATCCAACTGTTTTCACCATTTGGCAGTAAACAACCTTGTTGCATCTATTGAGCTCTAACTGGCTATTATTGAATACAAATAAAATACTGTTTCATCATTTTTTCTATTCATATTATTATACAGGGCTTCGAACGGTGTGCGATTGGATACTCAAACAATTGGTGATTGTTTGAACATTCGACTACATCGCCTTTCACCTGACCGCAAGTTTAACCCAGACTCTGCAATTGATGAATTTCAAAAGCTTTATAACCACGCTGAGTATAACACACCTCAAGAAACTTATGATTTGAAGAAGCACTACCGGTACAAGAGCGTGATTGGAAGTCAGCGACTTGCCGATGCGATTCGTCTGACTAAAACCTCGTGTGTAGATGTCTATGTGGCAGAGATGCATGGCGCGAACGACCACGTTTTATTCATTGCTGAAACAGAAGATAAATGCAGGAAAGCAATGTCGATATTTGAAAGTCTTATAAGTCTACATTAGTGACATTTCGTATTATTGTCATTTCGTATTATGTAAATTATACTCATAACATTTCTTGTATAGTACACGCATCATTGTATATATATATATATACATTAACAAAATCTCATCATTATGTCATTCCTAAATATATTTTCGGTATTAATTGTAAATCTCTTGAAACCTCATCAATGGTGACAGAATTCAAACTCTAATATGAAATATATCAAGGTTGAAACTCCGTGCCGTGATGTTTACCGACAGTAAGATGGCGTATAGTCGGTGTAGTGAAATCTCTGGGGGAAATCTCACTTAGACCGTTTTCTAAGCTTTTACTTTAACATTACTGCTATATTAAAACAGAAAAAGAACAGTTCACAATTATTCGCATTCAGTGATACTGTGGACGATTTGACACTACTTCGCTTTGATCTTCATGTCCATATATTTGGGCATTGCTCTTTTGTTCATCTTATTAATGCCGACCCATGTAGTGTAGTAGAAGTCGCCCCCTATAGGGGGGGTACTTGTTTAATTAGTAACATTTACTTGTTCTGTGTTTTTACTCAATTCATTCTAAATATTCTTTAGTTTTAAGTTAAATAAATCCTTCCGATCCGATTACAAATTTCCATTCGAAATCATGAAGCATCGGAAGTTATTCGATTTGATCTCGACATGAGTCGGAATTACTCGATGTTATATTCATGTTTCCCAATATAAATTTTATTGTATCGGTATGCTCAAGTTCCTAAAGCATCGCAAAATGACCCTGACGTAAACATCCTGCCGATCGCACGTCCTTGCAGGCAAACCTCTCAATTCCTAAATTGAGCAGCGAGTTTGTATCTGCTTGGCGGAGGCAGTCAGGCGTTTTCCTTTTAATTAATGTAAAACAGCAAAGCAACCATGTGCAGCATTTGCATTGTTGTCTCCAATTGAAAATATGTTTATTATATTACAGTTTAGAAGCCTAATTTAGACTGTGCAATCTTCGTACACCATTTTCAAGTTGTATACCCTTCTCATGATCGGTATATACTTGGGTAGAACACTGCAGCTAACAGCTCTTACTTTCATGTCTACGTGTTATAGTTTTAAGAATCGAGCTACCATAACTTACTAATCTCTGAAACTGGACAAAACACAAGCAAAAAATATGGAAATTGAGAAAATTTCGAGCCAATATGATAACTGAATTTTTATTCAATTTTCAACAAAAAATATCCATTGTATCAGTACCACATGCTTTTTTGAATGGGCACTGTTATCATGCTCTCATTTTCAAAACACGATTTTACATGAGCATTGAGCAGTAACGAAAACACTCATTGTAAATTTAAATTTATCTAAGGAAGGCAATGTTGTTTGGAGTGCGGGAAAAGCAGGGGCATCTCGTGCCAAAATGTAGCAGGGATTGCAATAAAGTTTGGGACTTCAGTAGGTTATCCGTGATTGCTTTGATTATCAGGCAAGTTTTATTTCAGCTTTTACCACAAGCATTTTGATTTGGCGCTTTCTGTCCACGAAGCTGGGTATGGTTTCTGTAGAGTAAAGTTTCCTGACATACCTACTCTATACAATACCTCAAAAAAACTTAGGACCCGACGTTTTTCTTATAAAAATCCTTTTTTATTACATAAAATTATAGCAAAACGGTGATAATATCAGTCTATATAAAAAGTATATGGTACTTACGAGTGTAAATGAAACAAACGACTTCATAAGCTATTTAATTTACAGTTCGTTCATTTCATTTTTTTGCTTGGATCTCCATTACTGGACGTGCTTCATGAGCAAGCAAATATGTGGGATTTTTCCTAAAATAATACAATCAGAAAAATGCAGACAAAATGTTTCATTTTGACAAACTTCGGGCAGTTCTACATCGTGCAATGGACTGGGGATATACCATACGGGACTTCTTATCCCAGAAATTTTATTTTCTAAATATGGCATACTAATATTCACAATAAACAATAAAAACAACCCAGCAGAAAATTCATCTTCAATTAAACTTGAAACACGTATGACTTGGTGTACTTGCATTTTGTTTCACACATTGTTACCATGGCAAGTTTCTCGCAAAACGAGATAAATTTAACACTGGAAAAAAAAAAAAAAACGATCATAATTTGATCAATTGGGACAAGTATTGACTGGAAACGCCGTTACTGTGTCCACAATGATCATTTTTTGACCGAAACTACAAAAATAAGTGCAATGTGATGCGTATGTAGTTTCTAAAGAAACAAGAAAATATATTCAAAAAATTTCCTAAAAATTCCATGACAAATCAAATATGGCCAAGCTTTAATTTGATATAATTGTCTAAATTCATTTCAATTTTGTGAGATTTGTACAATTGTGCTTGGCCATCCTTGATCGATTATTGAATTTCTATGCATGGGTTAATAAAGCAATATTTACATTGAGCACATCTACAAAAAAATAAGAAGCAAAAACGTTCAGTAAATAACAACTTAAATGCAACATAGGAGTTGGCCTATGTGAACAAAACTTAAATTTGGGGAAAATCTTAGTAGATATTCAGGGTTTTTCGAATTAGTGTTGAATAATTTGTTTTTTCAACCTCAATTTTGAGGTAATTGAGCGAAATTAGTAAATGAAAAAATACGGGGCGCATCTGACCGAATAGGTTGTGTGATTATAAACAACACAAATTGATTGATTTATGTATGGCGGGGGCATAATAGTTATTATTCCAGGGATAGGGCACACAGCGAACTACTAATATAATCTCTTACGGCGTCATCTGTGACTAAAATAAAGTAACCAGTCAACGTTCATTCTTCTTCAAGGATGGACCATATATAGATAGATCAAATAGAAATGCTTATATCGTAGTCCTCACTTGACAGAAATTTTGACTGATGATTAAACTAATGCAACCAAAAAAACAAACTTTAAATCAAACAATTTCAGATGCTACATCACACAAAAATGAAACAAAATAAACCATTTATAGAACATCATATCTTTTCCGAAAAATAAAGTTTTGTCTAAGTAATGTCAGTTAATAAATGACTTATTCAGATGCAAAAAAGTAATTAATAGAAAAATATACACAAAAACACTAATTTTCGAGTTAACTACCAGCGACAAGAATCTGTAAATCTAGAGAATTTGAGTGAAGCGAGACCAATGAATGTGAGGGTAAAATAATAATGTTTTATACAACAAGAAGCAAAAGAAAATCAGTAATCAATTATTTTAAAAATGGAATCCGTGAGTGTCTTAACCTATAAAGTAAAGTCTAGATAATTTGCGAGTGCTTTAATTAGCCCAAAGCATTTTACCATAAATAATACTGTCTTATATGGCTCATTACAAATAATATTAAATGAAATAACATGTTTCATTATATAGTTATATAATTACAATATATGGCTTTTTATTATAAAAATTTAAATTTCGTTTTCTGGGGCAGTGAAAACCCAATATACATTACCTTTCATTATTTTAATTGAATAATTGTGCAATTGTTGAAGATAATCTAAACTCGTGATGATGTCATATTTATAGTGACGTAGTAAAACTTTGTTTAGTTGTTGATTCCGTTTATTATCACTTATAACATAACAGGAAATTATGCACCAAATATTATTGTAGATATAAAGACGTCGTATAATATTAATTCTTGGACATTGAATTGACTTTTAAATTATAGGATGAAATTACAATACCATCTAATAACACAGTCTACACTACAAAGCCACACGTCAGGACGGATGAATACAATAATATTACATAACACAGAAACAATTAATCTATCCAATAATTTTCAATTAACACCGTTTTGCCATCAGAAAAATAAACTTAAAATGCATTGTTTTTGTTTAGAACCCTAAAATCAAAAACCGTATTTAATAGAAGCGTTTGATTTAGAAAACTAAAGCAATCGTTTTATTCAGAAATTGTAACAAATGTGAAGACATCATAGCAAATAAATGAAAGAAGCAAAGTCTTATCGTAACAAAAAAATCATTTGCAGTCGACATGTCGTGAGGCAAGTAAATTCCGCGTCTGAGTGGATATTTTAAGAATATCCAACTAAACGCGGAGTACTTGGAAAGGTTTTCCTCATTCCCATGCATTTTTCTTGATCAATGAACAAACTGTTGGCTTTCACTGCAAGATCGTGCTCTAGTGATGCTTTAGTGTGGACCAATCCTTGTAATGTATCTTCCGCTTCCCTCAGACGGATTTTCAACGTATTAATTGTTTCATCGATGGTGTGTACTTCAGATACGAGTCTGAAAAATGAAAAAAAATTAAGCTCTAACCAATCTGAAACACGTATTTACTATTTATAAGTGAATTTTTGAAATGCGCATTAGCATGTACATACACACGGCTGTTGGAGCAAATGACGCCTCAAATTCATGCGTAAAGTCGTTCTTTCCCGCATTGGTAGTCACATATTATGCTGGTCATATTGGTACCCGGGGTAATCTGTTACCTCAAATGTAATTACCACATATTATTCTCAACCTAAATCATAGTATCGTTCACTACTATGGGAAATATAAAGCAAAAAGCGTTCACATTATTAATGATATTACAATTCTTTCGTGATCGTCGGACACTTTTTCAAAGTTCTGGTGCAACACGAATGATTTCTAATTGGTACTTTACCCATTTTTTTTCTAGAAAACAGCATATAATGAACTTAAATATACCTCATTTGAGACGGATCGCGACAAAGTTCTACATTTGGTCGTCTTGTTCTTTCATCGAGTCTTGTTTGTGCAACACGCATTGGAGAATCTTTTTCTTGTATCGCTCTTCTCAAATGTGCGATAGTTTGTTCAGTAGAGAACATTTCTTGGAGAGTCTAAATGAAGTCAATAATGTTATAGCATAACACCAAATCTTTCCCTGACGTAAAAATTTACTCTTGCTTGTTGTACACCAAACATACCTTTGCAAGATGCATCTGCAATTTGTTCTTCGCGTCAGCGGTTTCAGCTACACGGTTAGTGAACGAAACATTAACGTTGTTGAATTGCGTCCACATTTCGTTACTGGAATAGAAAAAAGCAACTTTATTTACTTTTATTCCGTTGGGGGCATTTACGCAACATCATTATTATCCTCAGTCAAGCATGAATCATGAATTTAGTAGGCCATAGTGATGATCCAAGATTGATTCATTCCTGGATTTTAGAAAAAAAAAACGTTTTGCGATCAAGGTCATAAAATATTTAAGAGTGGTTATGTTGTCCTGCTGACTTAAGTCGAACGTCATTTATAAAGCTTATACACAATGTTTTTATTCAAGCCGGTGGTAATCGTACGTGTAGAATTTAATTATATGAAGTCAATAAATGACTTTAAACGTTCATTCGTTTGTCGATAACTTTCAAGATTACGAATATCACTATTTGCATCAATTTATTGGGATGAAATGCGATGCGGAGTCGCGATAATCACTTTTTTAATTGGAATTTCATTTTCATCGCTGAAATTGACGCTGGTACAAAATTTCAGAGGCCACTGTTTTAGTGCGTTATTTTACGGTCTGTCGCTGCTGATGTCTTAGAATCTAGATTATATAGTAACAAAACGATTTGACTTGCCTTGTAGCATTTAGCAGATTTTCAATATCATCACGTAATTTAGCAGAAGCAGCTCTTTCACTTTGCGATCTCAGAACGTTGTCGTCGCTAAATTTGGCCCAGGTTTCTGGGACTGATACTCTGAAAAAAACAAAATTCGGTTTTTAGTTTATTAATTAGTCAAAATTGGTACATATCGTAGAAAAAATTTGAACTTTTAATATAACATACATTAATTTATTATCTCGGACTTACTACTTTACTTTAAAATCTTCCTTTTGGAGGTCATATTTTCCAAAAAACATTATAGGCAAAATTAGTTAAATCTTTTGAGCAAAAGTAAAATAAATAATGGCTTACGTTGCATCAACTTTTTCCACTCCTCGATGGAATGCGATTCCATCCGATGTATTTCTGTAATAATGGCATCTGCCATCAATACGAAGTGCAGAGAATTTATCGCTGTGGTCTCTCTCTAGTTCATGTTGTGCAGCACGATTGTTCCTGTTAAAAGAACTTGACAGTGGCCATTTTTTCCCAATGTAATAAAATATTTTCGATCATCAAATAAATGACGTCCAATTTCTAGTCGGCCCATTCTAGGACATTATGACTTATTATAGGATTGCGTCAGTTGTCGACTAAATGTCAGAGAATGACAAAAACATCGCCACACAGCGTGGGGTAATATTTAGATAGGATTAAATCACGCTGAACATCACGGATTTATCGCATTATTATATTTACAAAGAACTAAGACAAGTAAACACAACTTGAGTAGGCTTGAGCGAGGCTAAATATTTGGAATGATTACTGGAAGCTTTTGTTGAACCATTAGTGATCAATGGACATTTGTATGGACACGCCCTTTTGACGAACATTAGTTGAGATCATGTCTGATCAACTAATAACGAATTGTGCGCATAACATCAAGTTGTGAAGATGTTCCAAAGAATATTTATTCATAGATCACAAGCCTGTTTTGGATTTCTTGATTTTTGTAACGTAAAATTTCATTTATATATCAACGTTGTGTGTAGAAAACTCATAAATTTTGTGAAATAATAACTTATGTTGATGTAATGTTCATAGCGATTACAAAGCATTATAAAGTTTGCCTCTGATATTCAAACAATATAGTTGTAGATGATATAAACCTGAAATATATCATATGCGCTGCACATCAAATAGAAACAGGCCTGCAAACGATAAGATATCAGGATAGGATATTACTTATCCATGAATAAAGTCGGGGACGAGGTCATAGTAGAGAATATTATTAATTTTTATTAAACTTATGTAGCGAAATAAATAGTAGAATGTGTCTGGCCAATTTTTACAAATTTAATATAATGTCCAACATATCGTCGCTCTCAGATAAATTACCCTACGCCAAAGGTAATAATGTTTCAACGGTACCAAATTAATTTTGCAGATATTATATTCACCGGTCGATGAAGCATATTCCGTTATAATAGCATCAAAGCGATGATATTTACGTAACCTGGAACTCACCTTCAAAGCAGGAAGAGAAGACTCAATCATTCTTATTATTTTTACCGACCGAATATGACTTTCTTATTATCGTTAGATTACTGGCATATTGACAACATTAACCCATATAATTACTACTTATATGTATGTTGGCCAAGCGTTTTACGTGGAAGAATAGCGTGTGGATGGGTGCGATTTATTTATAAACCACGCGTGAACAAATTAACAATAATCAGACAACATTTTAAAATATCATAACATTTGTAACAAAGGGTTTGTTTAAGCTCAGATAGAAACAGACAAAACCGAGCTGGGTACGTTTTCAATTTTCTTTGTTTAGAGTGTCATTGTATGGTTTGTCGTTTACATTATATCAATCCTTACATGAACCAGAACGAACAAATATCACTAACATTTCGCTATATCTCAGGCAGTTAAACACCGCCACGAACAAAAGAAGCACCGGTGTTAAATTAGTTTTGGATCGTCGTTCAATTGTTGTTTAAACAAAAAGAATAAATTATTAATCCATATTCGATCCTTCTTAAGGATGCTTTTGTTCCGTCGATCTAAATTTCTTACATTTTCATTATGTTCTTCATGTTTTCACAATGATATCTCTATACGCCCTTTGAGGGCGGTCAATAATGCTTGTAAAATCGCTTATTGTGTTGTAGGTTATGACACCACGGCACACGCTTGAACAAAATCATAAACTGTGTTTTGTAGTTATATATACATAACATTCATTTAATATATTTGGGGCAATGAATGTCGGTCTTGTTCATGCGGAAGTTACATCTCATACGTGATGTTCAAGCGATTGAAGGTTGACGATTAAAATTGTGTGAGTTGTTAGTTTTGTTTAGTGAATAATTCCATTGCTTTTTATTCAATATGAAGATGGATTTTCCTACACTAGAATTTAAAAACTCACGATAACTGGGCGATTGCTCTATCGATGTGTCTGCGCATGCGTTCTTGGCATGATTTGATGACGTCAACTTCCTGAAAATAAGAATAAAAAAATTCCCAGTAAGAGATTTGAAATGAAATCTTTATTCAATGAGAACGAAAACATTGAAATGACTTCAAACAGGAGTACATTGAGTCTTTTCTTCATTTCTTAATGCACGAACCGATAAAATTAAAATAATTAACTTCACCTCAATAAAATTAGAGTAGAATATTGAAGGCTATAATCCTTTATTTTGTTTTTTAATCCAAGTTTTAATTTAATTTTTAATTCACTTTAAGTTGAATCATCGAATACAGACCGAAAAAACACGTGACTATCACCTCGGCAACGGGTCAAGGAAAGAGGCTGAAGTTTGATGTATGCACTGGGGATGTTTAATATTTATACAGAGCATGTTTGACATCGCAAATTATAAACTTGAACGACTGTAATGCGATAGAAAACGACGTTTCGTGAATTACATGAGTCTGCGTCTTTGTGCCAAACGTCGTGCCTGTGCTTGTCAATTTGTTCAGTACGCCTTCAGTCTATATGCTCAGAAACCCATCATGTAAAACCGCATTAAAGTAAATCTAAATATTCATAGCGTTTGGTGTAGAAAATTACGCTAATATTGAGCTTCCTCACTATCATGCACGGCCGGCAGTCAAAGCTAGTTAAGGTCGAAACAAATTCGGGCTTTGCTAACAGCCTCGACTTTTAGTGAAAATTTCACTGCTGTGTTGCAAAATATCACACAATTACAGCTTTTACCAAGTCAATCAAATCATTCCAGACACATTGATCTAGGCATGTAAAATATATAGCAAACCTTTTTTCGAATATATATAATGACAAGCTTGCACAGACTCATTAGAAAGTATAAGGCGACCAGAGCAAAAAATGCATTCTCCCATAATAGTAGAGCTTTTCTAAAACCCATACAGATCAGACCTTGATGATGATCAACAATGAAAATCGCCTCCAACTTAGTGATAATCTTGTTTAGTCTAGACAAGACCAAAATGGACTAGACAATTATTTTTACCACACAATAAAAAATATTCTTCACATTGAGGAAATATGAAGAAAAACACTGTTAATTGTGGCTTGCGGAGAACGGGGGGCATTGTTGCTCACAAAAGAGATGAAATAAGTTTAAGAAACATACTTGGAGGTAGACGCAGAATTACATTTCAGTAACAAGGGTGGCCGAACTTCTTGACATAATCTTGATATTTTTTTATCACATTTTTGTTTCATTCTTAACGACATTCAACAACATTGAAGTAAATTGGCTCAATCCAATCATCTACAATTCGCTTCCATTTAGGACAAGGACTTAAAGATACCGAACGAGCCGGGACACTTATAAGTAAGTAGACACTTGTATACGACCAACAAAGGACTTCTCGAACAGTTAACCATATATTTAAAAACTACAACTGAGCCAAATATGAGCGATACATCATTTATTCACAGAAATCGCTATTCGTTATCGATTCGTGCTTGGCTCAAAAGGAGTTGGTCGAAACCGATTAGTTTACGAAGTTTTACCGGCACAAGTTGCGTTCGTGAACTTCTGTGAAAGAAGCTTGAGTAATTATGGACAACGCAAAGAGCCTACTCGACGCCGACTGTGGTACAGGGTTTCAATTTAGAAATGTTAGCTTGACAGGAGTAGCGACACTTGAGCACTGAAACACTGATATTCTGCGATGTTGTAAACAAACTGCAAATTGATTGCTTAAATTATTTGTCATAAGTATAACTTTTTAATTTGAGTTCCACCAACTGTTTATTACTGATATCGATAAATAAGCCTACTATCATATTTTCGCCTCGCAAAATAATCACATCTTTCGCCCGAATGTTCGCTCATATTGAAAACTGATTCGGTTGCATGATTACTTCCACACGGCGACACAATTCAGTCTTTATTCAAATATGAATACGAAAGAAACTCACCCGCAGCAGATTTCTTTCGACGTCATCGTGCACCAAGTCGATACCCTGTCGGCGTTCACGGTGGTAGAGGCATTCCTGAGCAACTTGAAGTGGACCTTCAGTTTCAGCAAGGCCACGTTCAAGACGCTTTTTCACCTCTGTCAAGGCATTTGTTTCCGCAATTTGATTTTCTATTTCGTGTTGCAGCTCCGATTTCCAGAAAGTTATGTCGCTTACTCGTTCTCCCAAGTTTTTGCTGCTTTCTTGTTGAGTGCGAAAGGTCAGCTGTTCTTTATCTTGAACCATTCGTGCTGTGTCTGCTCTCAATCGCTCAGCGCTGTTTCGCCATGATTCTGATGTTTTGTAGTTGGTGATATTGGACTTGAACCAGTCATCAGGTGTGTAACGAGTGAAAAGAGCTGTGCGATTACTGGCTGACAGCGGTGGAATTTTATCAAGCGTGGACGGGAATGTACGATTCATTGGATTGAGGGTGGGGTTGACTTGGGCGACCTGGGAAATAGAAATAAATGATTTATAAATGAGTGCTCACCTCAGGAGGTATTTTATCACTATCTCAGTCATATTTTTGACTCAATGGAGAGCCTTTATTTATGACGTCATTGAATATCAATCAGTAACTAGTTTTTCGTCTAAGCCCGAAGAAACGGGCGATTAGGCAAGGGAATTCAGACTTTTCTATTTTTGTGCATACCCATGCTATTGACTTCACGTTCAAGTTATTTACAAACACATATTGTCCATAAAGCAATCTATGTCTGTTAAATGGTGTAATCGTTATTCAATGATTTGCATTCACAAGATAACTAAAATTTATTCCGCAAAATCTTATTTTCTTAATGAACGCGAGAGAAATATGAACCCAGAGAAATATGCTAGCCCTCATTTCGTGTTGATGGATAGACTGGATTTCTCATAAGTATTATATCCCTTACCTTATAGTATGTACTTGGTCTCCAAGGCAAGCTTAGAGAATGACTGAGCACATGGGGTGGGGCATGGCTCTTGTAACTTGCCGTCATTGTGCTTATAGACGGAAGAAAGTGGTTTCCGACCGACTTCGGCCGGGTGTAAGTGGCAGTGAGAGTTGACCCAAGCATCTCCATTGTGTAATTACATACGATGTCTTTTATTTTCTCCTAGACCAACAAAAATCTAATTTCTCAGTTATAATAATCTGCAAAACAAAGGAATCTTCAGTCAACACGAACTTTCGTATGCCCTTGTAGTATGACGTCTATTTACATTTAAAATGTGTAGCATAAGGACATATCAGCGGCCTCGATCTGATGTTCAGTTAAATAAATCTTGTGGCCATTATTCACGTCGCTTTCAGTTAACAAGCTGACAATGATTTGCTAACACCGACATTGCTACATAGGTTTCAAATATAATAGGCAACATATGTGTCTAGTATTAAACAGTGATACGAAGTTGATAATAGAATTTTCGTGATTCCGATCGGTAATTCACAAAGAAAAATCGTATTTTCGTCTAACAATTCAGACCTTTAATTTCAGTAAAATGAAAGCATCTATAAATTATTCAGAAGATAACACAGAACTGGCTGTTATCAATGACTATGAATAGTTTCATTTTTAGATTGAAGAATTTTAATTGCACAACATTTACAACGCTGTTTATCGTTGGGACTACGAACTACCACGTATCTACTTTCCTATTCTCTTATCCATCGGTTCCGTTTTCTTACAAATAACAGAAAATCATAATCTTCTGGCATAACTTATCGGGTGTTGTTTTTACTCAAAACCTTCTCAATACAGCAGGTATTCTTATATATCCTTTCGTTTGTATGCTAACATTGCTGGCTGGTTTGATGTTTCTGCCGCACTTCAGCGCGTTCGCCCAGACTCGCTACCTGAAATCCGACCCCAGCGGTTGCTAGAGACGCTCTCTTGGTTACGAGAGCTGTGCGGGAGTCACCAGTACTCGCGAGAATGAGCGGATAAAGTGAGAGAATCACATACCCCTTTGGAATGCCTTGTTCGAATAAGACATATTGTTTGTGGCATTCTCTTTATATTGTGTGCTCAATAAACATCATAACTTCTCAATTACCAACGCATCTTCAGGGTAATGCCAAACTTGGTATGTTGAAACGAGGACAATTTTTGAATGGACCTGGCTTGTTAAATAAAATACTCGCAAATAAAGCACCTAAAGCGTTTCTTCTTTATTCAGCCAATTAAGGTATACCTTACATCTGTCGTTCAAAGCATTCGGCAAATTGAAGAGAATATTGTTCTAATACTTTTCTAACAATGGAGCACAGTACACGACTTTCATTTCCCTAGCGACTGCCTATAAAAACGCATGTTAAAAGATGGTTGAATAAAGGAAGGATTTATCTCCTAAAGGTCACGATAGCATAAAGTGTTCGCAATATTGTTCAATTCACATATTCGAGCTGGCAAGGGATCTCACCTGTCATTTGTGCGTTTGAATTTATTCTGCCCTGTTGAAATAACGCTCAGCGCGTATTCTTAACACGGCAGAATAAATTGAGGTATACTTCACTTGTTTCTACGTAAAACATCATCCTCATCGATAATGCATATTTATATATCACCAAAAATTCACCAATTGTACAATAAAATACAACATAAACTATAGCATATGCCATGATTTTTTAACACAATTTTAAAAGTGCCAATTTTTATGTATCGGAAGACATATATGTATGACGATTCGTTTTTTATCTTATATTTTGGCCGATAGTGAATCCGGTTCAATATCGCCAACTTGACAGATGCCTATATTTCAATGCAGCAGTTTCCAAACTAAATATTAACATCGTTAATGTGTACTTTATGCCTTTTAAAGTTTGTAAATACGTGAGCCTAAATAATAAAGAACAACTCTTCTTTTTCATCTCTGATTTTACTTTGAAATACTAAAAAAATCCGCTGTTCTAATGCTTTGGAGTAGCAGATATTACTCGAAACTGGGTTTTCCAGTATAGGATAATGTAACACGTATTGACCACGTCATTCGCCTATATTGCTGACTCATTTGCTGAACACCCGAATTATTAGGGAAATCTTGAGAATGATCACAATCCATTTTACAAAATTGAATGATAATACTGAAAACCCTTGACATCTTAAATATCACTTAATTCAGTTTTTTGATTTATTTTTTTTCTCTTTGTGGTATGTAGATTCCATCAGGTTAGGAGCAAATATAAAATATATTACATTATTAGGCATAAGAAGCATCGCAAGTGATGGTCCATTGTTTTTGCTATGTACAAATCCACATTGCAAAAGCGCTTGTGAGTATGACGAAGATTCCTGATTTCAAAATACCGGATCCGTTGCATCCATCTGTAAAAATGTACTGAAAATCCATGCCTTGGGTAATATTACTTTTCAAATTGATTACTAAAAGAATTATATAAACTGTATATATTGGTGTGTGAGCAAGTGTAAGAAATCTTGGAGACATATTTCACAACACGAATGTAATAATTACGCACTAGAAACCAAAAGTTCCCTGTTGTTTATAGAAAAAATCCATCCGAATATTGTGTTGAATAAAAATATAAGAAATAGATACAATAATAAACGAATATACAATTTTTTTTTACCTTTGTTACAGTTACACTCTTTCAGTTCTACGTTACCCATTGTAGTAGTCTTGCAAAAATTTGAGTCAGTTCGTGAGCCTTGTCTTCCAGCGATACCTAAATATCCAGAATCAAATTATAGAATTTCATTGGAAATGTGATCTTACTTTGAGCAAGTTTTCATTCGAATGCAAGTATCTTGATAATAACAATTTTTTATTAGCCAGTGAAGGATGTGAATATAAGGTATGAATGAAGATATTGTTGCCGAGACAGCTCCTGGGAAGACTGTACGTTGGGTATATTTCTTGCATTCATCCTGTTGATACTTGTTTACGAAACTTATATTTTTTTGGCGAGATATAGTCTATAAAACCTTACCTTCCGCTTCTAACATTCGGCATCCTTTGTAGCCAACAGGGCAGTGTCCGAGTTTCATTTCATCTTTTGTGGAACAGGGCATACATATAAAGCACTCAATGGTGGCACCTATGAGTGAAGTAAATACATTAGAGATTCGTGTGAAAGATAAGTTTATGGAATATCATATTATCATATATCATCATATATATATCATCGATCAAATTTATTACTATTTTTTGTAATTCGGCCGCGAAGACTAAATCACAGACGCGAGAGAGCATGCATACGTGAAATATCTTTTAAGATGGCGAGGTCGAACAAACAATAATTTGATTAACCCAAAAAAGTTACCTACTACGTTTTACTTTGGGTTAACGACATCAGTTTCAACGTAACGATTGTTGGATAAAATCTTATTATTTTCTTAGTTCGGACAGACCTGTCACTGCATGATTTCCATCCTCATTTAGAAATCCCATGCCGAAATTTCGGGTATTGAAAAAAATTGTCAATATCCTTCCGCATGATATACAGTATACATTCATGTACATGTATCATTGACGTTTGTGTGAACATAATCCAGCATGGCTTGCTAGCGGGTTTGTAAATTGGAATCTCGTGGGCACAATTATGAGCAAGTTGGTTGCTGGACTTCTGGTTGTCGTATGGCGGTTTACGTAACCGCTGGTCGATTATGACTTCTTCCGCTAGCAAATCCATGTATCTGATACAAATAATTGTCTAACTATTCTCCTACTCGACATGGACTGGTTACGCGAATAGAGGTCGTGCCCCGCCATATGATTGAGCCCCCCTATTGACTTTTCCCCTATGCGATAAACATGAAAATACAAACCTAACTTTTTCCTACGTTTTAAGAATTCACACCGGCATAAAAAATTTAATGAGGTTTTTGAAGAATGTAGGACGAATAAATAATACGTACCTAATCCTGCAAGTGCAGCAGCAACGAATACGATTAAGAAAACATTCATCTTATTTTGAAATGATTCAACTAATTCTCCTGATCAAAAATTCCCTGCGAAAAACGAAACATCGAGGAAAGGCGTAAAAATCGTTTCAGCAAAGCATCACGCACGTACTTTAAAGAGAGGCACTATTTTGGTATTGATGTGAGCAATTACAATAACTTTCGTTTTAGAGATTGTTTTGTAATATTGGTAATGCGTTTGCACGTACAAGATTCTCGATTAGAAACTCAAAAGTTGGATCTCGAAATGATTTGTTTGTTCCTTATTTGTCTTCCACCAAAATCAAACCTATGTACAGCGGCAATGAGAAAATATGATTGTCCCAATCGGTCACTTTGACTTCATGGAACATTCTTTATATAGAATTATTTTAACATTAAAAATAAATCAAATCTCTAATCCCAAATTAAAGCTAAAGTCTTTTTCGTCATTTTAATAAACAGTATATTTTAATGTTTCGTTTTTTTAAGATTTTTAAGATCGTGCTCATGCACAATCGTTATTGTTCTTATTTATTCTCACAGGAAAACACTTTTTATGGCGTTCCGGAAAATATTCAAACAGTTTGAGTAGCTTACAAAATTGCATTTTAATACGGTTTGCTATTCTAGCAATAAATGATAATTTTTTCCGACTCCAAAAACATAACTTAGGTTGTTATATTTGTTTTATATTCATTTTCCATTAGTTATTTCTAAACTAAGCTTAAAACATTTCCTTCATTTCTATCATCGCTGGTCGCCCCACCGACGCGCATCTCTGTGCTCATTATCAACGCCTAGCGACAGCATCCGGATATCTTCAAAATTTAGTATACTGTGAAGGGCGCTCCGGAAGTATTCGTACCAAGATGACGCACAACCTGAACGACCCTAACTTAGGGTACTCATACTATGCTCAAGTTGTGCGCCATCTTCGTGCAACTACTTTGGGGGCACCCCGTGAAGTATTATTTTAGCTGATATTAAAGGCATAACCAAGGTATTTAAAATCGAGTCGAGCAAAAAATCAAATACACCGATCGAGCTTTCATATAAAATAATTTTGCTTGATGATTTATTTCGAATTGAGTAAAATGTAGCCTTCGTTGATATTAAAAATAGAAATACATGCAGTCTTTTGCGTACCATAATTATACTTTGCGTGTTTTGCAGGGCCACTTTTGCAAGAATATACTTTTTGTGGGAACCAAGAATCTCAAAGTCTTTTCTGTCAAGTTAGCTGCTCCCGCTTTATTGATACTTTGCTTTGTTTCGTAACGACTTTGGTAATTTTGTTCAATTCTCACTTTTATGATGCTGGCAATGAAGTTTTCTGCCGGCTTACTCGATATTTTTTACTGGACAAAACAAAAGTATCAAAATTGTTACAAATCATTTCACGAGTCTAATCATGCATTGGATTGACGTCAATGAATAATTTTCTCAATTTTAAACGTTATTCATGTTTCTCAGTTAGATAACAGGAGAGTTTTGCTATTTACGTGATTTTTATATATATATTTAATCAAAAGCACGTAATGTTTGATTCAAAATTCAAGCTAATGGCAGTCGATTATTTCAACGGGTAAAACTGCAAATTTATTTTTTCTGTTTCAGTTTCATGTGTGATACTTTCTGAATAAATCAATAGAATTCTAAACTCTGAAGTGTTCCCAATGTACCGAATACTCTCGTCATATCCTAACATTTCAAATAAATTTCTTCTTTATAACTTCGAGTGAAAATAGTGTGTTTTCATTTTTTACATATCATAGGATATACAACATAATGTTTCCTTTGAATTAGATAATATCAGAGTAATATATCATATGAAATATGCACCTGTGAATAAAACGAGACCTTGCTATTGACCCAAAACTCATTAGTATAGCACAAAGATCTAATGTGCAAGAAAATATTATTGAGTTGATTTATATTTCAAATGAGAAAATAATCTCAAATCCAGCACTCTTTAAATTGCAGATGTGTATCATTAGTTAACACAGTGATAAAACTAAACTAATACCAAGTACTACTATAAACGATATAAAACTAAAAATAACTATGTTGAGCAAATAAATTTAAAATTATTCCAAGAGAAAGTTGTATTACTTCATCTTATCGTATTGGTAGTGTTTCAAGTCTAGTTTTGAGTGGTAGTTTAGTTTTGAGTAAAATAGAAAATACAAAAAATATAAACATCAATTGTTGTCTAATCTAAATAAAAAGGAAGAATGGCTACTTCTAATCCCTGACAATTTGAACGATCGAGGTTTTCTTTTCTGTTTTAAATACTTATTTGGTATATATAATGTGTTTCATATACTAACAAAAAAACAATGATCAAATATATTAAAATAAAATTAAAATTGCGGCATGGTAGAGCAAAATCATATTAATAAAAAATGCCTGTAGAGTACAGAGAGAATTTAACATAAATTGAAAATAATGCTTTTAAAAAAGATAGTTAGGCGCTTTTTCATCAGGCGACAGGATTATGAAAAATTGTCAGATGATCTCTAATTTTTACACGGCGATTTAAATTGCATTTTGTAGTATTTCTGTCTGTTTATTTACATTAGCATGAGTAATATTGATGAAATGAAAACAAGTGGAATGATCACTGTGGTTTTTGCATTTGGGATCCCGGCATCGTTGCACAAATCTATAAATACATAATAACAAACAGATTATTTGAATAAAAGTGACTAAAACTAAAGATGTATTTTTGCGGAATATAACATAGTAGAATTTTGCAATAGTGAAATGATGACTCCTTCCCGGTGAATTTAAAGTTCTGAATCTGGAATTCCCGAGTTTTTCAATTAGGCTGTATAAATTTACGTGCCAAATCAACCGCTGAAAAGTGCTGAGTTTGAATGTAAGCATGAGTAGCGGTCCACAATATGTATTTTGTAAGCGACAGACAAAATGTCACTCAAATTATAAGTTCCTTATAATACAATCCTGATTAGTTTTTAATGCGGTTGGCAGTTAAAAATTTGTTAAGATTATTAACGTACCATGGTAGCAAATGCAAGTCTCTTTGATATTTGCTTCGTCGCTTGCCGAGCAAGTATATTCAAGGCTTTCTACATCTGCTTTCAAACCTGTCGCACATGATCTTCTGTAGACGTCTAAACATTATTGCTTAGATATAAAATCCAAATTATTTTGGTAAGTCGGGGTAAATCATCTAAACTTTCAATACAATTTGGTCTAAAATCAACACCTATCGTTCAATTTAATAGAGTTTACATACAATTTTTAAAATATTTTTTTAAAATAAATTAAACAGCCTGTATGGTAGAAATTCATCAACTTTGTTATCACAATTTTACCTTGAAAGGGTTGCATTATGTTTATTCAGTTTCATAGTTTATTTTCGCCCTCGAATTACAGCACTCAATGTGTAGAACACATTAGAGAAACCAGTAGAGGAGGATGACTAACGTCCATAATAAACATGAATTCATGAACAACATTCATAAATAACCATCACAAAAAAAACATTTATAAAAATTATCATCAATGGCACCAAAATATTGAAATAGCAATATTTTACCATTCCCGCTTTGATTTTTTTCGTTGAGATGAACCCTTGTGCAAGCATTTTGTTCTTCTTCACATTCAACGATATCAGAAGAGTCAAGTTCTTTTTTCTCGTTACATGCAGAACATTCGTAGCACCTTATTGCAATACCTAGTTGCCAGAAAATCAATAAAAATTTTGAACATTTTACAGCATTCAGGGTTTCGCATTCACTAAAAATAAGCCTTTGCAACGTCGACAATGCTTGGCTTGCATATGATTGATTTAATAGCCGACTGAATCAGTTACGATATGCAATTAGGAATGGTCATTTCATGTCATGATATGGTCTCGTCTTCATACCAGGCTATTATTAAAAAACATTGGAATGGATACATGGTAAATACTTGACGTCTTTTAAACTATATTATAGTCTCGCTTACTTGAGGGCTAGCCATATAAAGAAACAACACATCCGTGCGACCTTATGTACTTAGACAGGTGTGTTCAAACGAGTAGCACAATAAGCAAGTAAAAATATTTGTCTTGTTCCTATGCAACCGTAAGCAATGATACCCAAATGCTTATGTTTTATTTGTTCTATTAAGGTAAGGCCTCCCCATTGGCCGTGATTTTGAATGAAATAAAGAATTTAACGATATCAATTTTGTGACATGTTCCAATCGTGTTTTGAATCCAACTCATAGGTAAAAAAGTATTTTATACGATCGTGAAAATTTATTTTTGTTTATCTGTCTTTTACATATACCCGTTCCCGTACATATGTGAAGTCATTCAATGTGAAACGAACACCTTTCTTATTAAATCCCTAGTATGAAACGCATCATGAATATCTTTTTGCACGACACTTACCTTCAGCAAATAACATAAAAACGATGCAAGAGACAAGTACACTCTTCATTTTGATATCCTAAGTCAAAGTAGAATTCGTAAATCAAACAATATTCCGTGAGAGTAGAAGTATTTTACGTAGGTAATGACGCACGCATGAGAAAACAAACAAAAGTTTGAAACGAAACGCAACAAAGGCGGTATAGAAATTACCTAGTATAAAAATATACGACATTCAATTTCATTATTCGGAAATACAGTATATTTAATCAGATTTTTTACTTCAATTTTGTCTATGTGACAACATCGGCGCTACCTCAACCATTTCCTATATGATATCACTAAAATAAAATCGATAACAGAAATCTTTGAAAGCGATACTGAGCAATATGGATAATCGGGTGAAAATAACGAAAATAACTATACAGTGGCCATATCCAAACGATGAATTTGGCAATCTTATTACTATATATTAAGTATTATTAATTTGATATTCCGTGCATTTCAGTTGTTTATTTATTATTTGTCATTTGGATAATTAAATTGTAGTAAACATACCCATTAACTCCATGTAGAATTTTACTTAATTTTAGTACTCCAAAGTCTAAACCGAGTTTAGTTTTGATTTTTCAAACTCACTAGAACGAAACACGACTTTTAAACAGGATTGATCAAAACAAGTCGTTTGATTCAAGCACTCACAACTACACAATTAAACTATCTTCCATTTCAAAATAAAATGTCGATAATTTAAAAGAGATGATATTTTTTATAGATCTCAATAAATGACAATCTAACACTGTAATTTGCCACTTCCTGAAACAAGGTCTGACATGAAGCAGACGTAGATATTTAACGTTTTATATCACAAATGAAGTCTTGATAATATTGTTGTTGTTGCTCAAATGTTGCTAAATTTACTTTGAAATTCGAGCTAATTAAAAAAATACATACTATGATAAGACATCATTCCACCTCTCTGTCTCACCGAAGTGAGCCAAGACGTAATAAGCGTTTTTAAGATTGGTTACCGACGAAATATTATGAACAACTGAAATGAAACTATAGAGTAGTCGCAATAAGTAAACGATCCGGAATTCCTTTAAGGGAGTGCCATTATTAGCAAACAGTGATTGCTAAATACAGTAATCACGCAAGACTTACGCCATACACTCATCGCGTGTTACATAATTAACGAATATGTTGTTTGCAACATTGTGGATTGAAATCTGCCACTGTATACCAGTAGACGACACATGGGTGTGTATGGTATACTTTGGTATGTGTGAGGACGAGGAAAACCGAATATAAACATAAGCTTTTCTTTATTTTTTTTTTAGCACAAGAGTGCCGATTTTGGTAAAGACAAAGACAAACAATTAAGTTGCGAAGAGATTTTCTCTCAAGCATCGATTTTCTCGCCCAAAAGTGAAATAGATAAAATGTGTTTAAATGAAATGTCAGGCGTCACTCTGGTTGATATCTTTTAAGTTACACGAATGATTGTTGTAAATTTCGGTCTGGAATTCACAATGTCACCTAAAGTTTACGTAAGCGTCCCATCTCGAAATTCGAAAAAGGCGAGTTTCAAATGAGCTGCGGGCTCACTTATTTCATTTAACATAAAAATTCGTCATAACAAATATGCTGTTTCCTGCCGCGTTCCGCGAAAGGCGGAGACGACACTTTGGATTCACGGAGTTCGATGTGTACCATATTCAACATGTATGCCTAAATCATAGTATTTTTCAATTTTTTCTGTTGAGGCTGTTGGCACGGTACTCCCGAAGTATGTGTACCAGGTTAAGGTTAGGAATAATTTTATTCCGATTTTCAGTATAGTTTAGTTATATTACGAATTAGGAGAATGTCTGCGTTAGCCAAGTGAATATTCCCCTGCCCATAGATTTCAGTCCCTTTATACAATTTACTGTAAAATAGGCGAACAAAATTAGTTACCTCTATATTGGTATTTGGTACACGTACTTCTGGAGCGCCGTTAGTACAATATGAACTTTCCTTCAATGCTAACTTTTCCTTTGCCCTCTTTGCTAGGACAAAGTTGGACGATTGTCTTTTTTTAAAGAATCGAAAACAGTCTTTGGGAAACAATCAAGATTCAACGCCGCTGAAGTCACCTAACGCCACCTTACAAGCATCAAACAAAGTTAGAGTGTTTAAATAAAGTATATTAAACCCGCTTTACGCAGTATTCAAAATGTAACTCTTTGGACATAAGATAACCAATTACATAAACCAGCGTCTTTGCTACTGTCTACCCGAATTCAACCGAATTACTAATCTGCCTAGTAGCCTACCTACACTTTCCAACATATAGAGGCGTACTGAAATTATTGACGAGACACAACAAAAAATTCTAATTGTTAAATTGTTTCATAAGTGTTATTGTTACGTAATGATAATGCCACAATTCCCCGATCTAACTTAAAAGTGTATGTGACATTTGGAAATGCGTCGTGACCCACCTTGGACAGCTTCGCGACGCACTGGTTGGTTAAAGCATAAAAAATATATTTTAGAATAGATCAGAGAAAACATTAGCAAGTTTAGCTTAGATTATAGAATCATGGTATTATTATTAATTGTGCAATGATCGTTGATATGACGCCCCAGGAATTTGTTCGTTTCAATTTCCCTTGTTGGGAAACCTATATACAGTAGTCGGTCACGGGTCACTCGAAAGGGGGCAATAAGGCTTTGCCAAGGCTAACCAAGCAATAGCCGAGCATCGTCTGATGCAGTCGACAACTGGTGTTCAACCACACAGTCGCTTCGAAGTATCGATAGGCATGCATCTGTAGGTTATTGCAAGCGTGGTTTGAAGAAAAGGTGCATAGGAAAATTCGGGCATCGATACCTCGTGTGATTAGTAATCATCCAATAATAAGTAAATATATATAATTAAGTTAATTATCGTCAAACGAAAATACACGAGACTAGAGTATATCGCGCTTGGTGAATTGGAAGAAGGAAGGGTTTCAATGAACAAGGCTTCAATATTGTGTTTCCTCAGCAAGTTAATTCATTAAATATCTTTGAGATAAACATGTTTTATCCAGTAAATTTTAAATAAGGGTGTCACCATAACCCGGACTATTGTACTGGGAGATAATTGACACCCTAGGTAATTTTCAAATCGGCCGCAAAAGGAGATCGTATGGGTATACCTCGGGCAGCAATAGTAATAATATGGTTTAGGCGAAAAGACCTTGGATTCAGGCGGACATGACAATTGGTTGTACTCGTATTCAGTGAAAACAATAAACTTCTGGCGAAACATGAAGGTTATGTATTGCGTTCATTCATCTAACAAAGGCGCTTACAGTGACTCTTACAGCAATGAAGAGGCCTTCCTCATGACGTGCAGTTTGTAGTAAACATGTATTGCGACATTCAATTGTGCGTTTGGAGTTGGTATCAGTCAGCAAAATGAAATAATTCAATTTTCTTTCATGTCGTTTCATTCATGTCGTTAGAAACAGATATAACTATTGGAGATCGGTATTCGCTAACGCGGGTAAACAGGGCCGAAAAAGCGTTGTTCATTTGAGAATAAAATGGCAAATGGAATCCCGGGTGTGTGCAGAGAGCATGACCAAAAACGCCCAGCAGTGTAGCTATATGTTTCGAAATCCAACCAAATTCTTCAATAGGGCGTGGGACTACCAACCACCAAGAGCTATTCATTGGCAATGGAATTGTCTTTTCAAGATGTATTTAATTTTCCTCTTAAAAATGATGTATATCTTAGCGTTAAAATCTATTTATTATTTCTACTATATTTTTTTGGAAGAAGTATATGTAGGTTTATAACATGACTGATTAATGCGTTATGTATACGAGATGTTATGTAGGAAAACACTAGATATATAGCAAAGTTCGAAGTAAATGAGTGATGAGCGGAAGATTGAGGGTTTATGGGTAAATGAGTGATTGAAAAAGATTGAGGGTTTAAAACTCTAATGTTACGTGAATGCACCAATTATTTGGTTTACTTCGATATATATATTCTCTTTTGCAATTTTTAGGGTTTTTCAATCGATATAAACATATATCTGATTATGAGTTTTATTCAAAGATTGAATGCTTTTTTTAACCAATTAACAAATTGTTGAGATTTCATGTCTGTGAAAAGGAATACATTTATGATTTCGTTGTCATATCGATGTTTTATAAATAGTCCAAAATATTTATTGTGTTCAAACTGATATCATTTATTTAGTTGTTCTAAATACCAGAAAGTTGTAAGTTTGGGGTGGGTTTTTACATAGGTTTTACATAGTTTGTTTTTTGATGTTCGAAATATTTTCGTGCGAAATAAATTATACTCAGGATGAAAGTAGTTAAAATAGAAAGTAATGAGACCAAAAACAATATTATTTCTATTATTATCGATAGTTTGAAAGCATTGCTTTCATTTCTGATCATCAATTGTACGGATCATTTATTGTTATGATTGTCTAAAACAATGTTACTCATCATAATGGCACATATTTTCAGATATTAAATTTATTTCAATTCTTAACAAAGGATTCGTAACAAACGCAAAAATGAAGATTGCCTTGTCTATTTGTGTGGTTCTTCTTTGCGCCTCAGTGGGTATGGAATTAACTTGTTCGCAAATACAGTACTATCTTCGTTTTTGTCAATAAATACTGTACAATTATTTTATTTTTTTCATAAAAACTTTGTTTTAAATTTTCAGGTATGGCTATAAAGTGTTACGTGTGCGCCAATTGTAGCGAACCGTCTAATTTGATCGATTGTGGCGATGGCTTTAGTGGATGCGGCAAAGTGACTGTAGCAGGTATAAATTTATTATGGTATTTCAAAATAAAATTCTAAAATTAAAAACTCTAAAAGCAAAGTTATAGAGGAAACGGTCGGAAAGAAAACATGCTGACTTGATAATCCAAAGACTGAGGACGCAATCTTAAGTTTCAGTATAGCGAGACTGTCAGCATCACAAATGAAAAACATATATAATTTTAACTTTTGATATATATTTCTAAGATTATCTACTAATTAAATAAAGTCGTAGTTTAACTGAAATTAATTTAATTAATAATTGATTTAATAAGGTGTTGTGGGACGAACTTGCACCGCGAGCTCTGAAACTGCTGACTGCAACACGGTCGAACTACTAGGAGTGAAAACTGAGACTTGCAACTGTGGTTCAGGTAAACCTTGCCAAAAAATATCTCATGAATTAAACAAGGACGTGGCGGTTTAAATGGCAGTGAATATTATCAGCTATTTATTAGTAATATATTATTATGTACAATATTATTATCTTCTGCTTGTTATTATAAATTTTAAAATTTGGTTAATCATACTTCAACAGATGAATGCAACGGTGCAGGAATGCTGAAGGCAAGCACCATCGTCACCACAATCTTCAGCTTCATTTTGGCAAAATTCTTTCTGTAAATTGTTGAGGTGCGTTTGGTTTTCCCAAAACATTGTTACCCTAAATACACTATAATGTAAAAAAACCTCAAAACACTAATAAAAATAGCAGATTTCTCCAACATATAAACACTGAATCAATTTTAGGCATTGAAATGCCAAAATCCTAAGGAACATTAACTGCTCTATTTTCGTAAAGCTAATTTTACTAAAGTATTTTCGGATTGAATGGGTCGGAAAACCAAACGCATGTTACTGTAGTTTTTTTGTGATTATTAGAGTGGCTCTAATATATGAAAATCATATAAAAAACTTTATATTATCAAAGAAAGTGGTCGAAGACACTAAGGATGCATCTCATAATTCTCAATTTATGTCAAGAAAATCACGATAGCAACGAAAAAATTAAAACAATAGCAAAAGAATGCATTTTTTAGTATCATGGGGGTTGGTAAACGACGTTTTTGTTATATAGCCAATGAGACAAACCAACATACGAGCAGAATGATTGGTGAACGTTTTCATTTTATTAAATAGACTCGGTATTTCAAAATTACAAGCATTTCATTGTAAGTTAAATGTGGTATGTGAAGCTATCAATTCGTTTCGACTATTTGGAGAAACCTTGCCATCACTTACGGCTGTTTTAACTCCATATAAAAATCCATTGCTTCAGATTATAACGGCTATAGAATAACGGCTTATCTGATTGTTATCGCTGTTGAATTTTTCCCACGGTGGGTGGTTAAAACCGATCAGACCAGTTCGGAGACAACTTATCACGTAAAAATCACGTAAAAATTCGTGCATTTTTTTGCATGTGCCGTACCACAGTTTGGGGTTGTGTGTACTGGAGTTTTTAGATTAGAAGACCCAAGATTACGGATTGATTATTTATAGTAGCATAAAACAGTAAAACGCAGACATCCTCGAACGTATAGCGGACGAGGAAATAAGATAAATTTATCTTCAATCGCATCGCTTGATCGGAGTCTGACAATGTAAATTCGGAAGTCAGCCCAATAGTCAGACCTGGCAATACACCATCGAATAAGAGTTCCGCATACAAGTATATGCAAGCATAAAAATATATTACAACGTATACACAGACATTGTTATAGTGGAATTTCATAAGCTGATTTGTGTGTACCCATGAGTTATATCACGAATGTACAGGAAAGAGGTTTTTTAATCGCATGGATTTTTGAAGCAATCGCCCGAGCTTTTGCAGCGCTACACACAATTGATTCTCTGTGCAGCGGCATTATTGTGCACAGTTAATATCAGGATTTTGCATGTCATCGTCAGTTGAGGAAAGTCAATGTGATTCGAGAATTGTTTTACGATGTTAAAATATCATACACTAAAGTACCATTGGGGCATTTTAACAATTACCAAATATACTTGCGTGATAAACGTACGAAATAAAGTTGGCAGCCTTTGGCAAAAGTGAACTACATTATTACATCGCAAAAGTCAAGTCTTAGCCTTTGAGCCTCTCTTACGTTTATCGAACCACCGCCCCGTGTTGCCACCAACACTTGCTCCAAAAAATAATTGACTCAAAGGATTCACGATGAAAAATTCAAAATATTTTCAATAAACATAGCTTGATTTGCATTGGCATCTTGCTTGTAACTGCAATTTTTAGTTTTATGCTAATTTGAAAACTCTATTATAACGTCAACTAATGGAATCACCATTATTGGAATCATTGAACGTCATGGGTTTTCCAAAATAATTGCATTACCCGTGTAAGGCTATAAGCTATTGCTCCCGTATGTAACGACATTGTGCATAGTTAATATATTTCCCGGATTTCGCACCGTTATGTGAAAGTTAAGGGAAATGAAAATGAGTAGTGAATTTATCTGTTTCATGCGACTCAATATTTACGCAGTGAGACATTTATTAGCCACTTACCGTATTTTGCTTGAATATAAATAATTATGCCACATTTTAGTCACGAAAACCCGACTTGAAAATTCCATCCGATGTTAGGAAGCGGGTGAGTTATTCGGGTTGGCAATTTGAAGCAAGATTCCAATGTTGTTGATTACACAGTCGTATTACCAACATGCGGTTTATTGAATTTGTCTGTCTAAATCTAAATTCTATGAACTTTAACGAACGGACATGGCTTGCGGTATCGGCAATTGGTAAGGCGCAGCACCATGATAACGAAATGAACAACGGTTCCCATAAACTTAAATTAGACAGCAAAATTTTTGTGAAACATCGAATCACATAGGTGTAAATTTGAAAAAAAAACAGTAATATCTATTTGAAAACTGATTGGATCATTTGCTGCGGATAAAAGTCATTTTACCAAATAAAAACCAAACAAAAAGCAACCAAATAAAAAAATCCAACAACAACAAAAATTTAGCCAGACGATCTATAATATGTACGCTATGTGTTCAGTAGATGTTTTTATTATGATTCTATGAACCTAGTAGACGAATCCATATTGACAAATTAATAGTTATACTACCCTTCATCAATGGTATTCATTATACGCCCCAAACCATAGAAGAGAAAGATTTACCGCAGTGAATAGCTTTAAATGAAGTGAATGCATGAGCTTGCAAGAATGAACAATGGCTTTAAATGAAGTGAATGCATGAGCTTGCAAGAATGAACAATGTATTCAAATTTATCTCTATATTCAAAAATACTACTATTAACGGGCTGTTTCGAAACATTCCAACACAAACAGCTGCATCGGTCTCATTCTTGCTGCAATGTAGCATCCTACCAAATCAACGTTGGTTATGCCGAGTCAAGATGTTGAAAAATTCAGATGGAGCAATATGTTTTTCTATTTATATATGATGATTTCTGATAGAATATATACACTCTTTGTTAAACAAAATTTTACCAAGACGCATAGTTTGCTATTCTGCCTCATTTCTCATGTAATTTTAACTCTATCCGACTATACCAAAGTTTTTCGTAAATGATTATGTGAAATTCTGTGGGGTGCTACACACCTTCGCCCGGAACAAGAAGCGAGAAGTTATTCAAGGGCCCGCTGTGAATCTATTTGAATGTTTTTGTCAGTTCTCAATTCATGCCAGCGGATACTGATACCTCATCTGATCAAGGCATGAAAAGTAAGCGCTGAACATAGATTTAGGCAATCATATACAAAAATGTTCTAAAACAGTTTATCAACTTTTAAAATTTTTGAAAGGTATGCTTTGATTCCATATGTGTAGAAAAAATTGACCTTCTTCTGATCTTGACCAGCTAAGCATTTTCCTTTCATGCATTCTATGTTTCACATATATATATGGAGAATTCGGTAAAATTTAGATGTGTGTTGCGCTTACTCATACAGGAAAAACGATACCTCAAACAATACATGCACTATACCCTGCACCGTTTCGCCATTGCGAAAGCATCAAATTCTAATAATATTTTCTTGCTATTCATATATTGCCTGCGATAGCGAATATCAGATGTGATTTATTGTCAACTGTGCTTGCCCTAGTATAGGAATTTTGATATATAATGTTCGGTTTCTTTATAATGAGAACAATAAGTAGTCGTTATCGTAGCTGGAAAGAAGCAGTCAGAATAGGTAGATGGAATCTAAGGAGATTTTTAATTGCATTTTTATTGATTTAATCACCTAAAACAATATTATAGCTTTTTGTCTAAATAATTGATAAATCAAACACTGTAGGTTTCATCCTTGTTTTTATACGTTAAAAAGAGTATGACAACGTGACTACGCATAAGTGCCCATATACTTACATGATTTCTAGCGAGGGCGTATAATATACGTTTAAGTTAGTCTTTATTCAAAGTAACTTTTTTTTATTCAACCCTTCATAAATGCTGTATGATAAATAATAGCATTCCAGTTCGACTCGCTTCGTCACTGCAGCATCTAGAGCTCGTATATCTGTAATATTTCAATGCAATATGACAGACTCATTAGAATTCACTTTCCCTTCCCTCAGGTGTCACATTACATTGTACCACAGAGTATAGCAATGACTAAAACAAACTGTTCGCAAGTTTCTAAATTATAGATTAGGTACTTGAAGCTTCGAAGCCATTTGTCCAACTTTAAATACCCGTTCAATGCTAATTTGTACATTAACATTTGTTTCACTAATGTCTGCTACAGATTCTGAATGAAATGAAATTCGTATTATTTGTTATCGCTGTAATTTTTACTTTTGAAAAAGGTACGTAACTTCATTTCAAAGTAATATTACTTAAGTTGATCAATTGTATTACTAAACTGTTCGAAATCACAATAAGATCTTCTTATCTATGTGCCAAAATCGGATATCTCAATGCAAAGCGGTTGAAAGGTTCCATAATTGAAGAGCCGTCAATAGTGCTTTCAAAACCAAAGTCAAATTTAAATTTTTAAACAAATCGAGGTCGTTTTTTTTTGCAGGCTTGGAGCATTTGGGAGTCGAATAAAACCCGACTCAGCAGCCATGACGTGTGATATTCTGACATGGTTTCAGATATTATGATTTTCAATAAAATTAGTAAGGGGAAATAATTTAATTAATTTCTTTCAAATGGAATTTGTAATACATTATTTTGTTTTAGCCTCAACAATAAAATGCTTTGTTTGTGATAAATATGGCGTTTGCAACGATGGTGATTCAGTGAAATCTAAATATAAGTTGATGGATTGCGGTGGAGTTTTTCATGGATGTCGAAAAATAACTTTTCGAGGTATAGTTCACGTATTTTTTGACATTAATTATTGCTAAGCTGTCACTCTTCTAATATACAGTAAAATTAACTCTCTCAAATTGAATCGCTAACAAAAAATTTGCTCATTAAATCAGTTAGGACTCTTTCACTCAATATAATGAAGCCTTTGTAAAGCACGATAATTCGCAATTGTAAACATTAGTATAATATTTAAGTTGTTTGTTGATAAATTTTGCTGAAATAAAATAAACTTTTCAGGCGAAGTCACTAGAACATGCACAGCGCTTTCATTCAACAATTGCACCATTGGAAAAGACATCGAAACATGCATATGCGACAGTGGTAAATTATTATTTCGAATGAACTGACCAATTTAAAGTAACTTTAAGTTAGTATAATATTTTTTAATTATTTTATTTTATTGGACCTTTAGGCATGCAGTTTTTCAGCATAGACGATTTATTAAACCTCACAAAAACATTGAATTAATTAGTGCTGTTTTTTTTTGTAAATTGGTTCCGTTTTAATTAAACAAATTCTCCAATATTCTCTTTTGACACAGATGGATGCAACAGTTGCAGAAATATGAAGAGCGAAGCTATCCTTGTTGTATTTATCACCGTTATCGCGATGACAGCGATATACCAATAATAAAGAACAAAATGACCGTACCAGCAGTAAATAGTATAGAAAAGCGCTATGGGCACATGAATAAATTCACTGTGTGAAAAGCCCGGCTAAAAAGCTCATGTTGGTGTTCATAGTGTTGGTGTTGGGGCATGGATTCTTCCATTTCAACCATTAGATTGGTTCCCAGACTCGAGATAATGGACATTTTCCCGACCTTTGACCCGTGAAAAACTCTTTCTATACTTTACCATTGCAAAATTTTCGGGGTTATTTTAAGAGTGCTTTTGCGAGTTGGCGCCTGTAACATGGGGTATGTGTTTCAAACCATCATTATGATTCATTGCATACGCCATACAACAATCTGTTTTTGAAAAGTACCGGTAAAGAATTTTAGCCTAGTCCAGGGGTGGGCAACCTTTTTCGGCTCGTGTTTCGAAATCGGCTAAATTTAACGACAAAATTCTTCCGCGTGCCGACCAAAATTAAAAACAATGCTTTGCTACTTTTAAAGCAAAAATAAGCAATAACAAACTTTTTAAACTTCTACAGTCAGATTCACAATTAAGGATGCTAAGTATGAGTACTTAAAAGTATTCGATTCTTATCCGATTCCTAAATTTTCGATTCCGATTCTCGATATAGATTACCGAGAAAACATAGTTTAAGTGAGCGATGTTCAAATACATGGACACGAAAGCCCAAACTAAGTAGTATGGGTATTCAATTTGACGCAGTAGACAAAATCACACACACAAAAAAACGAATCTTTTAGAGCAGGGTGTGCAACCTTTTTTACAGGCGGGCCAGATACAAGTGTCTGGGTGAAGCCGCGGGCCGCACGTTTATTTAAGATAGCTTTTCGAGTATAGTTGCAATTGGTGCAGTAGGTAATGATAAAAGATATTTTTTCATAACAAGAACAAAAAAAATAATTCTAACAAAAATATAATATAAAAACGATTTGAATGTCCACTTTGTGTCAAACAATTACTGTCATGTTAACAGTTCAATTCGTTCACATGTCTTCCTCTAAGTTCGATCGGAATTTGGTTACGGAAAGCTCCTCTGATGACAACTGACAACTGCGATGTTTGGATACGTTTTTTGTTTTGTTGCCACCATTGCAACTTTCTTCGTGGGTCGCAGATATGACAAGAGTTCTGCCATTCAAATATTTTGATATCTCAGCTGAAGCCCTTACCTCCCTGGTCAATTCATCAATGTCACCACCAGTCACTTCAAGGTTACCCATACCATCACTGATCAGATTTTCAATACATGCTCTATCACTTCTATGGAAGAGTTCTTCCGCTATTCCGGTCTGTTGGACTGCAGACTGTTCCATCTCTGAGGTGTAAAATTTTCTACTCCGAACTGAAACAAGTTTTTTACTTTTCTTGAGGCCCTCTGCTTCAAGTAAATAGGAGTAATGAACGCAATAAATGAGAAAAAATGTACAGAAGTGGTCCAAATGTTGCATTTGCCTTCAACCCGCGCAAACGAGAGAGAAGGACACTGTAGAAATAAAGTTAAGTTTGCGGCGTTGTAGCAACTCAACATATCAGTTTGTACATATGTATATGTGAAGAACTTGTCACAAAACATTATACCTTGTTTGCAATCCAAGTTTTAACCCACCCTAAGTATCGATTCCAATGCACTGGAATCGATTCCACAAAGAAACGATTCTGGAATCGAATCCGGAGTCGATTCCGCCATCCCTATTCACAATTCGAGAAAATATCAGTAAGACTTCTGCTGCTGCATTACCGATGATTGATATTTTACATTGGGTTTATATTTTGTACCTTTCAAAGAAATACACAAACTACTGGTTTCATCTTTCAAGCTACTTCTGTTACGAGACTTAATAAAGTTCATAATAACTGAGAACAGAGATTCACAAGCATATGTAAATAAAAACATGGAGAGTAATGCAGTTGCAAAGTTTTTAGGACACGAAATTTTTTCGGGAATGGCATCCCAATCACGCAATAGCTCATTTTCTGCTCTTTTGTATTCCCTTCCCTAGATCCAAATCGTTTATATTTATTTTGAAATCAATTTATAACAGTAAGTTAGCAAGTAACTCTAACCAACATAAGCCGTACAGCTTTATAAATCGAGCAGAAATGAAGAAAAGGGTGGCACAGACAAACTATATTACGTAAGAATGCAGCCAAATGAATGCTGCGCTCTTCTCGACAAAATTTCTCGAGAGCTCACTCATTTGTTACGACATAATATATTTTTTTCTAGCCATATGTCGTGAAAGGGAAAAAGGAGTTTAAATAAATAACGGATTGTTAACATACAATAATGAATAAATGAACAACTAGTTTCATCAAATAATTCACAGTCTTTAAACTTTTTTTCTGAAGGAGATGATCTCGTTTCCGAGGATTCACTCGCGTGCCGAATAAATGAGCTCGCGTGCCAAGTTTGGCACGCGTGCCAGGGGTTGCCCACCCCTGGCCTAGTCTATCACAACTTTTTCTACACTAATTTTATATTACTGCAATTAAATTAAAACTCCTGGGACGACAGAGTTATCATTGAATTATCTGATTTATATCTAAGTTTCCGAAACACAACTGAAAACTAACGAGTAGAGTTGAAAATCTGTCTGAGAAAAGTGTCTGAGCAAAAGAGGAGCATTGTTACGTCACTTTTTGCATCTTGCTGATTGGCCAATGTCACGAAGTAAACAAAGAAGTCGATGCTCGGGGAAAGGTCCATTGCCCCTAAAGGGGTGTAATTTGGACAATTTCAGGGGGTAATGTATATGTTAACTGTCATGGCAATTTTTTCATAAACCTTGTCCATTTTTGCTAGTTATCGGAAAAGCTGGAAAGGCAATGTTCGAATCTAGTCAATGAGCATTGTTTCATCACAATGTATTAATTTGCGCGGTTAGTAAAGACCATGACGCTACACAAAGTATATATCTTGAGCGAGGCGACGTTCGGTCAACGTACTCCATTTCGGGTCAATTGTAATTCTTTGCCATCAGACATAGTGCCTTATGTGCTTGCTCTGCGCTAGATCAGACCTCTTAATCGGCTGTTATTTTACATTTTCAATTGTTCTTTGGATTATTTGAAGAATTCCAAAATTCACTGGATAAGCAAAAGAAAAATTGCACAAGGTGTATTTTTCGCTGACCAATTTCGCTAAGATGAACAGCGTATGAACTTACCGTTTACCGTCAGGTCACTATTTATAGTTTGATAATAATTATAATAACAATCAGCTTGTACGGGTAACTCAAATATGTCTGGCCTCATGGGACAGGATCTATTTGAAACATCGGACACAATTTGTATCTAGAACTATGCGTGAACACTAGGCTTACCATACGTCCCGCTTTAGGCGGGAAAGTCCCGCTTTTCAGCGTTTTGTCCCGCCGTCCCGATAAGTCAGCCAAAAGTCCCGCTTTTCCAGCATAATACACAAACATGTTCTCGTTTCGTTTCCAGCTGATTCCCATTGATGTCAGACGTATCGCATGTAAAACCAATACTGATTAGTCTAAATTCGAATTATTTGTACCGGTATCGTTAACGTCAATTCCTTCCTATTTTTCAAACTGAACCAGATATTTGGACAGAGAATATGCGCATGAAATTTCGATAACAATATGGTCAATAAAGACAGCCGAGACAGCTTTAAATATAGGAATGTAGGCCTATGTAGTAAAATGGGAAAATGTGAAGTTACAAAATCACAGCTAGGGGGTCGTTGTCTTTCAAGGCGTCCCTATTTGAAGTCACAAAAATATGGTAACCCTACCTACACCCAAATGTTTCATAGCATCTGCTAGATCTGGAGCGTGCCAAATTGTTCTGCTGCCCAGGTCGAGTTTCTGATTACGATTCCTCTTATACCTAATTCCAAAAATAATTTGGGGGATAAAAAAATTTTAGATGTATTACACTTACACATAATATTGATTGAAGGCCAAATAAGAGTGAAATGTTTGTATTATTGCGCTAAATTGCGCAATGACTAGACGAGCACATTAGTGGGAAAGGGCATTCAACCCTTGCTGACTCACCATCACCACAATCAGTCACACAAGACTATACGAATCTTTTGCACAAAGTCCCTCCAGTAAATGCAAAAATGTGAGATTTGAAAAAAAAAACACCCCCGTCACGTTGCAAAATAACCAAGTTGTAGTTATCCAGTTAGGGTACGGGTTCGGGTAGGGAATGATTTGAAAATTCGAATTTCCTGCGCATATGCATTCCTAGCCCTCACTCACACTAATAAATGGATAATTACTATTTCTATTTTATTTCGAGCATTTTGTTTTTCTGGTAAGTTGTTTGTACAAAAGATCCAACTATACACGTAATATCAGCATTAACCTAAATGAAACACGTCGGGAAGAACATGTGTAACGCGAACTCCACAACTGAGATCTGCTGCGCCTACAACGTGGTGCCCAATTAACATGCCTTACATACTTAAATCCCATTCCTCTCATACAGGGTCGTGTCCAACTTTTCTGCTGTCCGAGACGAGTTTCTGTTGCTATACATATAAAGAAATAAACTGAAGGTCAAGTAAGAGTAAAAAAAAGTTGTATTATTGGACACGTTTATTGGACACGTTTAGTGGACATAACGATCGTTTTGTTGTTGTGTTGTTCTTGTTCATTGACACGTTTTGAAGTAATCGCTTTTCTATTTGATTAATGGGCTAATTGCTCTGAAATTTTCAGTGGTTAAAGATGGAATTTTTTTTCAGAAGGCTATTACTTTTATTTTTCTATGACGTCATCAAAATTATGTGGCGCTACGTGTCCATATATTTGAGCATAGCTCTCTTGTTTCTAGTTAACATCAAACAGAGCAACAAACTCACTCATATAACGTGGCGCCTGTCCAAATGACTCTCTCTAGACACGTCCTTGATGAATCATTATCAAAGGTTGCTAATCTTTTTTTTGCAGTTTAAGACGACATCACATGTCAACCAAAGTGACTATTTCAATGTCGGAAAAAAATTCTGGGCGAAGCACCTAAATGTTGTCTGGTTTGTCTATCTTGGGGCTGGGATTCCGAAAATTCCAATTCCGTAATTTGACTTTAATTTTCTCGTCCCGATCCCAGGAAACGTTTGAAAAGAAAATGAACAAAAAACGTCAAACGTTCCATTGACTGATGTGACATGGGATATTGCTGTTATATTTGGGATTCTGCTCCATTGGGACTACTAAACCTGCAAGGCCGAGATATCATATATTATACTTATATATGTAACCTTGGCTCACAATTCGGCGGAATTCAGTGAAATGCAGATACTCGGACACCTTTATTTACTTCGACGGGTTGAACAGCATAATTGTAACGCTGTAAACGTATTACAGCATGGTTGCTTGTGAACGTTGGTACGATTTCGTGGGTTTGCGTGCTATTTCTCGCTTTTTAATTGTGTTTTCTGAATTAGTTACATTCAAATAACTCAGTGGTCATTTTGTATTCTGAAAAGTTTTAGTTTAGTTGCAATATTCAAAATTTAGTTCACTAGAAGGTGCGGCAGACTAGCATGGAAAAATTAGCTATCAGTACTTTTGAATTCCAGGTCGTTAAATATTTTGCATCAAAATGAAGGTAAATAGGCTATGTTTGTGAGCGTCAAAACGCGAAAATACCCTCAAAAATAAATATTCAAAACCTGGCAATCGTATAACATGAACTTTTCAGGAAACAAAGGTCGGCGAAATACCCCTATGACACAATAATGTTTCCTCAGCTGACATGAAACGCACAAATTCTGATAAGCCAGTATGGCGTCGTATTTGATGTCTAATCCGGTATGTTAGTCGTTGGTCTAATCTCTAATGTAGACTAAGTGAGTGAATTTGAATTTTACTTTGATTTTCCGTTACAGCAAAACAAAGAAATAATACAGGACAAAACAAACAAATATACAGAAAATCAGGAAAGTAGAAAATATTAAAAAGATTATATACGTGTTGTTGCACGTGCTGATTTACCCAAAACAGCAAACGACACAGTGAAGAATATCGAAAAAAATTACACGAGAGATAATTCGGGCATAAATGCTCGGGGGGATTTCTTATTTCAAAGATCGAAGAATCCTGAGCTTGATGTGTCGAAATATTTCTCAAAAAGATTGACATTAGCTGGGGTCTAAATAAAATCGATTTCAAATCGCCGCAAACGTTTCTGGAATTGGTATTCGAAGGCATTTTTCACCAGAACTTATCTCATGTCATTGACCAAGGTCTCTGAAGCTCAAAACGCTTGATGGAATGGCGGACCTCTTTCGCAGACACTGTTTTTTTCGACACATTCTGGAGACGACAACATATTAAAGAAAATATTTGTGAAATTCAACTGGCAACTTAAGTAATACAAACGTTCATTGAGAACCGACACCCCTTTAACTTAAATTTGAAATCGGCAGATGGCGACGAGAGAACTCAAAACACGTTGCTTGGTTGCGGGGGAAGCTAGTCATGCTTTTATTAGCCCGTTTGCCATATCTTGGTTGCCGGCCAGTACAGGCTGTATGTTTGGATTGAGACTGCTATTGATAATTTTTGATTTTAATATTAGTTGGGTAGTCAAGTGTAGTTATTTAGTTTCAACCCCAGGCCACCAATATACTTGTATTAGTTAGTGCCAGTTAGTGAGCAAAGAAAAATGCAGACGATATTGTCATTTGCATTTCATTTTGCACTGCAGTTTGATGACCTATCTGGCAATAGGCCTACAAGTTTTTTTTTATTAGTCTACTTAATTTGTAGGACGTTTTTATTGATAACTTCTATGGCTTGTCTGAAAACTCTAAATAGATGGTATAAAATTTTTTTGAAGGACTCAGATATCAGCATTGCCGGAAATTCACTATCACAGTACCGTATCATTTGTGACATAGCCAGGCAGTGATACATGACATAGACTAGCAGGGAAATAGGCAGCTCAAACATGAAAATAAACCAATCATTAATATCACCAACCCTGATGGTTATTAGCTTGACTAGAACTAGACTAAATTCTGCTAACTAAATTGGAATGCGTTGAAAGATTCCATGCTTTGTCTTCTGATGATCTCTATTTTTCCCTTTATAATAAGGGAGTATGTCTGTGATTTGGTACCTTTTGGTATGTTCGATAAAATTCAATTACCATAATCCAAGGATATTATAATAATCACAGCAAAGTATGAATTTTCTTTCATATTTTTCAGGAAATGAATTCAACTGAAAATTAGAATGGGACACAGCAGTTAATAATCCATCTTTTCTTTCAGTATTAAAATACAATTATAAAAACTAAAAACTATGAATATGAACATTTATAAAGGACGGAAATGATACAAGGCCACTGGATTTATCAGATTGGGACAGTAATATAATTCAATGCGGATGAGAGAGACTTACTTAATGATGTTTGAAAAATGTGACAGAATGAATCGTAAGCGTTGGAGATGGCGGACATCTCCTGTCAACTTTGACCCTGTGATGTTAACATCAAGATCAATATGCAAATATCGAGATTTTAACTTTTCAATGATTTTATTTTTGTTACTTTTTGCCTGTGATATACTGCAATCAACAAAAGTTTCAGCAAACATTTTATCCTTCAATATTAGTGAAAATTTACCTACACAGACTCAAGTAGGAATCATAAACGGAGGAATCAGCAGTTATTTTATTGCTGAAAAGGTGAATTTATAGTATTATATAATATCAAAGACATGGGTTGAATTTGTGTATATTATATACGACATTAGATACTATATAATTACTAAAAGTTTATTTTTAATGTATAAATCTAAGTGCTCGAATACGACTCATTCTGCATCAGATTTACTTGGACATCTCAGAAGATATAATTTTTTTCTTTTCCAATGTCATAAATTAAGATATTAACGACTGAATACATCACCTTAAAAAACTCTATTTCAAATCCAGCCCTTACTTTCATGATGCTTCCGTTGAAATTAGTATTATCTGAACATATCCTTCTGGTAATCCCAGTTATAGATTTACTGAATCCATTTTGGAAATCACAGTTCCTAACTTGTATGCCAGATAATGGAATTTTGCTCATTGCTGTTGTGTTAATAATGTCAAATAATGTTGCTTTCAAAATTTAGACCAAAGGAGTTAATGATGCATTTGATGTGAGCAAAATAGAAGGTACAGGCACCATCATAACTATTGCAGAACTAAACAGAGAAAATATTGAGCAATATAACATGACGCTTTACGATTCTATGAATGATGTTTCTTATAAGGTATGTTACATTCTGTAGTACAAATTTTGTGAATCGTTTATTGTTATTGGTTGGATTTTGAATTTCGTTTCATTCTGTTTTTTTGTGAACAGAAAAAAAAATTTATTCATGAAGAAATTTTCCTATAGGATGTACATCCATTTGGCCATTCAGTCCATTTTACAGTTAATTCAGTATTTGCAAGTACAAGTTACGGAACAAATTTGTTTTCCCATAGGTCACTGTAAACATCCTCGATGTCAACGATAATTCACCTACATTCGCTCAAGAAAAAATATCATTAGAAATATCAGAACTTGCTAAGATTGGTTCTGAGTTTAATCTGGGATCAGCACTGGATGAAGATGCCCCACCATTCAATGTTCTGGTGAGTTGCTTATGAATTCTAATGCCATAGATAGGATGGAAGATGAGGTTTTTTATCTTGATTCCAATTGGAATTGATATAAACTGAATATGATAGTTGTTAGTTTTATTATAATATAATAGACATCAGATAGAATTAGATACAGCCACCTCTCCATGTCCTTTTGTCTATTCCAGGTATGTGAAATATCTGTACTGTAGCCTTTTCACTATTTGTCAGTTAGATTTGTTCCCATTTTACTATACCAATCTGACTATAATTTATGATATCTTGAAATGTTATTGTGATGGATTTGAGACCAGAGAAGGCTTGCCATTTGTAATTCATTTGAAAATTTATCTGGAATACACTGGTCATATTGACTTGACTTGATTGCTTGATTTGAAGATTTGCTTACTTTGAAATTCCATTTATATATTTCATTGTTATTTTATATTCAGGGTTATCGGCTTGTCGAAGCAAGCGAATATTTTGATGTTAATACAACTGAGTTAAAAGATGAAAGTACAAGATTCGCTGAACTGGTGGTTATTAAACAATTAGACAGAGAAACTACACCCTATCACATCGTAAAAATTGAAGCATACGACGGCGGAACACCGGAACCAAACACCGGCAGAATTACTGTGAATGTCTCGGTCTCAGATAGTAATGACAACTCTCCCGTGTTCGTTTTATCCACATACAATGCGACGGTTTCAGAAGATGATAATGTAGGAAGTGACGCCATAACAGTGAAAGCGACGGACCGTGATGCAGGCGTGAACGGTGATATCACATACAGGTAACATACTTTTAGTATAACCATGTGTAGCCCCCTTGACGAACGAAGAAAACAGACTTTTCTTCATTTTATACAGCATTGACAGAGAGAAAAGCGATCCCGACGAACTTTTCAGGATTAACCCGGGAACAGGGAGAATATATATTAATAAAAAATTAGATTCTGAATCAGAAACTCAACATCGTCTCACTGTGCTTGCAACAGATGGGGGAGCACAGGTGAGAATTTCTTTTTTGATAAACTTGTATCTTGTTTTCCGAGTTTGGAGAAGACACATTTTATCAAGCTGACTTGCGCACAATTCATTGATTCAAGACACACAATTACCAAAGGGTTACCGATGATTTATTTTTTTTAAATTCATCCAAAATAAATTACCACATATAGGCTGTAAAACCCAAAATTGATTGGCTTCTCTCTCGGCCAAATTTTATTCATAAACATCGTATTGTTACATTCGTACCTGAAACAATTTAAATCACCATAAACATAAACGCCCATAACTTTGCGATAAGTTTGACATTCGAAACTCAAGTTGTGCGTCGAGAATTTGTAAACATTATTGTTCCAGCGCGATTCAATGACATGATGGCACCGAAATCGTTTGTAATAGACAACAGATTGGGGTATAACACATATTTTTGTATCAAGAATGTAGAAACTGTTCTAAGAATGTATATTTCCGTGTGGTTCTTCAAAAAATTAGCGTACCTACTTGCATGATTTCATAAAATAGCGCTTCTTCAGTGGCCATTTTAACTCTGAGACTACTCTGACGGTCGGAAGGCCTCGTTTTTCAAATATGAATTTTATTTCTAACATAGTATAATGATGAGTCAATTTATTCAGTACATTCCCATAGAGCTATACATTCATTCATTGTGTTGTGTCCCCTGTCTGTTGTCAAATTTAAGAAATTTCGTCTAGTAAATTGGCAGTTTCGAAAAATTCTTTTTCCATTATACTCCGTTGACTTTGTTGTTTTATTCTCAGGCTCAAGTCGGTTCAACATTGGTCATTATTTACGTAGAAGATGTCAATGATAACCAACCTACAATCAACATTATTTTCCTGGGATCAAACGATGGGAAAGTTAGTATATTTTATAAAATTTTGGAATACTGTAAATCGCCGTTCGCACAGAATAACGTGAACTATTCTTTAGAATAAAATGTTTGAATTGAGAACAGTTTGATTGAACCTTGTGGCAAAACTTTCGGCGCTCCAGAAGCGTGTTTACCAATATGGAGGTAACTAACTTTGTTCGCCTACTTTACATCAAGTTGTGTAAAGGGACTGAAACCTATTGGTAGGGGGTATATTCACTTGGCTAACACGGAAATTCTCTTAACTCGTGATAGAACTAAAAAAAAAATCGGAATAAAATTATGGCCTAACTCTAACCTGATACACACACTACGGGAGTACCAAGCTTTATATTCCTAATCCTAATGCATTTTCCAACAACATAAAAAATCGGCTCCCGAAAATTGATCCTTCATGGCACTTAGTTTCTCATGATTTTTGCATCAATTATCATGCAGCCCTTGTTGTCTAGGTTTTATACCTGTAATAGCAAAAAGCGAGGCTTATAATCTTCTATCCTTAGGTGTCGGAAGGCGCTGAAATTGGCGATTATATTGCTCGAATATCGGTTTCCGATCCTGATGTTGGAGACGTAGAAAAATTCAATGTTACCATGACAGGGGGAGAGGGAAGGTATATGTTGTGTTATTTTATTTATTTTGCATTTCCACGTACGTTGCTTTGAGTGTGTTAAACGCCTTTGTTGTCCATATAGATCTTGCTTTTCAACTGCATCTTGATTTTTCTTTCTGTTTTAATTTACCAGAAGTTCTATGCTTGGCAGCTCAATATGCAATTGTCTTCAAATAACCTGTATTTTTTTCAATTTTTTTTACCAGATTTGGATTAAAAACGGACAACGGCGTTGTATACTTGGTACGTGTTGAAGAACGACTAGACAGAGAAGAAAAATCTTTTTATGATATTCTGCTCAATGCGACCGATTTTGGAAGGTGGGATTTATATATAGAAAGATGGCAACTGGGATCTTAAGGCCAGTGTATAGCGTTCTTAGTTTGGGCAATACTCTTAACTTAATTCCTTTTCAGTCCACCTAAATCTGCATCCGCGTCCTTCACAATAGAAGTAGAAGATATAAACGACAACCCACCACGATTCGATCAAAATACTTATGTCGTCGACATCAGTGAAGAGAGTTTTCCTGGTGAGTAAATATGTATTACTAGAACTGCTTGATTTTAGTTCAAATCAGTTTTATAATGCACCGTTCATGGATACAAATTCTAGATATTCTGAATTATCAAACCACCGTTTCCATTTTGTTTTTTTTCAGGGACCTTTGTCATCCATCTTGCTGCTACCGATTTGGATTTAGGAATTAATAAAAAGTTTGAATACAGTTTATTGGAATCAGATCAAAGCATTTGGTTTGATCTTCACAGGGAAAGTGGACTTATCACGACATCGTGAGTATCAGCCTTGTATTTATAAGCCAGTGGTTACCTTCGATATATTCTTTCTTTTGACTATTTTGAACATCCTAATTTCTCCCTTCTACGCATGAAAAGTACGTTTTTGATTTTGGTTTTCAAGGATCCTTATTTGCTGGCGAGCTCAACTGACGTATAATGCTTTTTTCAAGCATGATGTTTTTTATATTAGTGTACTAAATTAGACTCCTATGGTGACACTGGAATCGATGATCATAAGAAAAGCAAAAATGTAAAAGTAAAAAAACAGTTTGATTATTTTATATACGTACATTAGAATGATTTAATTATTTCAGACTAGATTTTAAAAAACTGAGAAATTGTTTTATGCGAATGTTCTAAATGAATACCTATTAGGGTTGGGTTTTGAAATTGTTATTGCGTTTTTTTAGCCATCTAGCACCTCATTTATCTACCCCGTTTTCTGTCATCGGAATCAACTCAGCATGGTATACAAAGCGTATGTGTGAGATCTCCTATACCTCGGTTAGTTAACATAAGGACAATACATCACGATGTCCAAATATTGAATTGAAGTACGGTAACGTACGAATGACTTCGCGTACACCGCTAACAAAAAGGGAAAGTTAACACGTTACCGTCGCTTGGGTTTATTTTTAATTTGAAAATGATTGAAAACTTAATTTGTGCTGTCAGTGACCATATATTAAAATTATAAACTGATATTATTTTAATATTTGTTGGACATCACATGGCAGTTATATGTTGAAAATCGTTTCTAAGTAAATAAGGGTTAACATAGAAATTGAGAGTTTGACTGCCGTCGGCTGTCTTTTTGTGATGAAGAGCCGCGCACTATACCGACTTTATCATATTACATAATTAAATGATAGCTATAGATTATCGTTATTGCCAATATTCTATATTCACTTTTGGGCATTATTTATGTTTTATAAGAAAAATTATATTAATGATCATACAATTCTGTATAGTTGGAAGCCTGGAAGGTGCTGTCTTATTCAACAAAACTTTATATTTTATATATTTTCGTGAGTTGAACGCTCAATGCATTGGACTGTTGTGAGTTATATATGTCACTTAGTTTTTACATCTCCAATCTTTAATAGGCCCATGTGATTCGTTATTATTAAACTTTATATCTTTATCGCCAATATGAAAGCATTTTTGCGTGGTTTTTAGAATAGGCGAAGAATAAGATATGTGTGTTTCATATAAACAAATTTATTTTCTGAATCACAAAAATATATTATCATTGTGGGCGTGTAAACTTGTTGATATGGAAAACGTGTTTCGACTCAAAATATGAAACTTTATGCCCGTGCGAACAACGACAAAAGTAAACGTTGAATGATTTGTGTGTTGAAATATTTGGGTCGCCTCCCAAAAATGTTTAGTGTAATTCACATAATATACGCTGTCTAGTTTTTTTGCTTTGAATTCGAATTTGGCTTATCAAATATACGGAAAACTTTTAAATAACAACTGCTTACTATTATTTTTTGTATTTCGCTTGACGCCTTCATTTGTTTTCTAGTTTAGTTCCGATCCCAATACATGTATTACAATTTCTCAAACTATATGCGTAATAAAACACTATTTTGGGTATTGATGTAACATTATCGCTAGATAGTTTCTCCCTCTTGTCGAATTCACTTATCAAGTAACATTACCTCACAGGTATTTCTTTTGTCGCAAATTCTTAATAACGTGTTCCAATAGAATATCAGTCAGCCATTGTTTCTTGTGTTTTTATCACTCGTCCAACACTCTTTGTGAATATGGCACCGGAACATGTAGTTTTCGTATTAAACTATTGTACTTGGTCAATAATACTGTTAACATTGTCATAAATTTAAGATTGAAATAAAGGTGAAGCTACAGAGCAAAATTCGTAATTCTCACTGTTTGGAAATAGACGAATCAGCTTCTCTTTTCACACATAGCGAACTATTTATATCTCGAATTGTGATATTCCATTTCCTTATATGTAAAGCATAAACTGAATAAACCTCGTCTTAAAAATACTCCATACCTGCACCCTTAAAGGTTATATTTCTGTGAATCATGATAATTTTTCTACTATTTTAGCATCAAGTGGGTGTCTTACTATATTATAAAGAATTTGTCACGATTTTGCCTTGTAATTTTACGGGTCTGTGGCTGCGATGTTTTGTTTAGGACGAAAAACATATAGCTACTACATGTAGGCGTCTGAATGCGGGAATTCCTAAATTTGTATCAAACCTGAATCGCTGAATTAAACATAAGATATACCACTTATTTGTTTCATCAAAATGTGCATAAATCACTGAATTCCTCTTGCAGTTAATAGTACCTCAATTAATTGAATATTAGCGTTTGTCTATTGTTTTTAGCAGGAGTGTGCAACAGGTAGCCCACGGGCCACAACCCGACCCTCCAAGTCATTTAGTGTGACTCTTGTCAGCACTCAGATTTTTCCCCATCAAGCATAAAATCCTAATCCGACAGTTTCTGTTTAAAAAGGCGCTCACATGGGTAAAAATACACGTTTTTATGCTCTTGTCGCTGCGTTAAATCTTTAGCAGTTCTCCCGATGCATTTATTACTGTAAGGCTAAGTGATAGCCGCATTCTCCTCTCCTGCCTTTCCCGCTCCGCTCTGGTTATCTCTAATGTAATTCGTTGCTGGAGGCTTCCATAACGCTTGTTTACAACATTATATTGAGACGCAATAATCCTTAATTGTGGTTACCTGCTGGCACTACTCAGCCACCAGCTTTCTTGACTTTGAAGCAGTTCAGTAGACTATTTTGCTACTCTGTGTGGCCGAGCTAGGTGTCTGAGGTTGGTTATATTGCCAACCGACAAAAAATGTTGCTCTATAGACATAGATTGAATATTGTTATCTAATTGACAGGGATTATCTGGATCATGAACTAAACCCGGAACCTCGACTGACGATTGTTGCCACCGATTTTGGAATTCCACGTTTGTCGTCATCAACAACGGTTGTAATTAGAATAGGAAATGCAAACGACACGGCTCCAAAATTTCAATCTTCTACTTACAGAAAGACTATACCAGAAAATATGGAAGAGGGATCATGCCTTTTGCAGGTGAGATATTTTTGGATGTATGTTTGCTGGCCTGTTGAGGGTTTATCACTGGGAATAGTATAATCGGTAAGTGGCAGCTAGTTGGCCTGTTTGTAGAAGTTATACTGTGTTGATTATTAAAGGAATAGGGATTTACGGATATATTATTCAGGGAAACCGTCTGGATTTTAGTTCTCGGTGGTTGCCCCTCGCCGATGGATATTAGCCATTTCAAGTTTAGGTATTCTGCCAATTTAAAGTTTTTAGTGTACATTTGCCCATTCCAACAATGTGTCAACTCTTTGTTTGGGCAATTGTCTGACTATAACGAAGGCACTGTGTTTAATAAGTATTTCCGTGTGAGCGATTTTTCAATGTTTGCTAATATACGACATTGTCAACTATATAAGCTATTGCACCTGTCGACCTCGGCAGCCCAACCGCATTTTGTAACAGTACTTCCAAAATATGCGGAAATCATAATTTTACTCGCTGTACCCAAGTCAACGACTCTTGATCTTTTGGCATCTTGTGTAGATGTATTTCGTCAGCTCTGGTTGTTTGATGAGATACGAATTTTGCAGCTCGAAGTAAGGAATTAAATGTGTGCAACTGGCTTGTACATTTCAAGACTTTTTAGTTGATTAAACGATGTTAAATGTCAGATATATATAAAGAATTTCAAATTCTATGATCAAATGCATTTCACACACAAACTCTAAATGACCGATTTCGGAATTTTATCTCGCGGTGAGTTACCTAACCAGGACTTGCCCTTTTTACCGGTCGTCAACTCGTGAGAACGACTGTCATATCGCACTTAAATAACAGAGAATGGAATAATTCTCAAAACAATATTTCAGAAATTCTTTCAGGTTATAAACCGTTGCCGTACAATTTCTTTTTGTCATTCGATCCAATGATGAGCTTTGGTCTATTATTTTTAAGTGGTTTATTTTAGTATGTTTGCCAATACACCGCATTATTGCCTTTGCGTCATTCATAATAGTTTATCTAGTAGAACTTGGAGAAACATTGGAGTACCTTTGATAACATTTCACGATGGTGCTATTTATTTTCAACCTCATTGATTCGTTTTTTTATGTAGCGAGACACATACGGGTCTCTCTCCCACAACCTATACTTAGCAGAGCTTAATCGGTTGGTTATCAATGCAACCCTAATTACTGGCAAATCCTTGTTAGATGAACATATTTTTCTACATATTCATACTTGTATTGTAACAAGTTGAAAATGTCAGCGCTGTAAGATTTTGGGCATCACCCCATCTTTCAACAAATGGCTTTTTATTGTCGGTTTTTGTATTTATGTGTACAGTAATAACGTTCAGTTGATGGGCCAAGCCTTAGTGCCTGACTCTAACCTAATGTCATATGACGTACGATGAACCTAATAAATATATGTAAAGTTGAAACTGCGAGTTCATCTAATGTTTCTTATATTTTTACCTAAATTAATTTATTAAGTCATGTCTCGTCTCGGTGTTTAACATGGGACATATTTTTTATATTAGTTGTTAATTGTTCTTGTTTTTTTATCCAAAACGTAGTTTTCATTAATGTAAATGCTGTCAAAAATTTAGAGTTAGATTCGAATCTCTTTGATCGTTAGAAACTATATTTCTGCCCTTACTTCGCCCGTTCATCTATATTAGCGCATTGCTACAAAACGTGTCAATCCCTGAACCAACAACAGTTCCCCGTAATTTAAATTTTCGTTACGGAATTCAGCCTAATATATTACATATTTTGTATTCGAACAGAGTGTCGAGTATCTGATTTTTGCTTGTTTTGCGTAAAATGACACCGCGGTTAAAACCACAACAAATTGCAAACACGTTCATATTCGTCCCTAAAATTGATCCCTGAAATCCCTGCCTTGTTGATAATGAAGTTTTCTAATAAAACTTCGCTTGCTATTAATTCCCCCCTACCAAAACTTTAGGTTTGAATCGTTACGCGACTAAATATTCATCCAATATATATCTACTTGATGTGTAAGAGTTATGCATGCGATTTTTATCCATGAACCTAAGTCTTGCTTTTTTAAAGACTGACTTTTGCTTGTTTTTCTGTGTTAAAAAATGGAGGGTTTTTGACTTGACCCGTAAATTCTTAGTGTCAGTCAGGTGGTAATCCTATGATAGTTCTTGTCGCTTTGAAGTTTAATGCTTTGATGTTGAACTATGGCTTACAATATTTTACAGTTTTCTTCCTAAATCTAGGACGATCTTTGGGTGGAAATTATAATTATATTTGTATTTCATGGCAGAACACTCAATACCTTTTTGTTTCTATGTAGAAATATCGTTGATATTTCATGTTTTATTTCATTTTTAATTCCCTAATTTCTAATGTATAATATGGCGTGTTTGGCAGGTTTGTTGACAGAGAGGAATTTGTATAAAATTATACCGGTCATTCAGTACATGTACATGCATTCTGATTCAATTCTGTCCCCCATCAGTTTGCCTTAGGGCCCCAGGGTGGTTCAAACCCAGGCCCGTGGGCCACATGTGGTCCGCCGCTTCATTATCTGTGGCCCGCGTCGAATTCGGCGAGGAATCAAAAAATCGCATTTTGTGTTGTTGCGTCATAAATTCACCAAAAAATCTTTTGACATGTTGTTGCATCACTAATGTCACTGAAATGACTAGTGTTATGGCTTGCTGAGGCAACTAGCGAAGTTAAACGAGCGAAGTTCTTGGCACTATTGTGGCCCGCGAACAATGCAAAAGTAATTTTGTGGCCCGCGGAGCTGCCAATCTTGGACCACCCTGCCTTAGGCCATAGGCATGATTTTATGAAACAGGCTGTTCCAGTCGTTTCGACGTCTTCACCTCATTTCCAAACAAACAAAGGAACAGTTTTTGCTATATTTATATCCGTTATATGCTTCTGACAATAATTTGGAAATAATTTTAAACTATTTATCTACATTTTTACATTATTCCATTCATCATAAATTTGCTGCATTTCCATCCGAATAGAGTAGATTCTTCTGAGCTTGTATATAGGTTTATCATATCGTTGTGTTTCAATCCTTGACTTCAATTTTGTTCTCATATTACGCGTTTATTGACTTTTTACGACTCTTCTATAAACTGTGGGTTTTTGTTGAAGTAAGACAACCAGACAGTAAACCACTCGAAACTAGCCATGATAGATGTTATCATTTCATAGGGTTTTCACTTCGAACTACGAAGACTCAATAATTTTTTGTTTCGCTACACTAGCAAGCCAAACACAAATGTTTGACCAGTTTGTGTCGTACAGCGGTCTGCTGAGATATTGACTCTTTGATCACGTGTGATACTGAGTTACCGGGATCAGCCGGTGAAGATTCAATATCAAATATATCAGTGCTTCTTAGAACTTGCAATTAATCATAATATATAACTTTCCAATATTGGAATGTTTCAATTCTAAATTTTGCATTTTCTATTGACTGTGTCAAAGAACAATTTCTGGTATGGGACATGCACTAGGGGTTTAAAAGTTAATGTCTTTCGTCCGTCTTTGGTCAACGTGACATGATAAATGGTCACTTTATAGCCTCATGACATACACCAATAACTGAGTATATCTTATGTAATCACGTTGCATCCGGCCCCAGAAATGATATATGGTTTTTGGAATGGGGCTATTATTATTGCCTGTAACTGTGCATGTGGTCAACCAAATTTACCGCTATTTTGATCGCATTGTCCATGTACTGTGCCTCAATGACTTCTCGTTCAGACTTGGCGTAATTTCGCAACCAGAGGGAAATAAGTTTTCTTATGTTTTGATCCGAAATATCAAATTTTTATATATTATACCATTCCGTATACTTTAGTTTAGATTCTGAACTTTAGAACATATGGGCTCTTCTCGTCGTGCAGCTGTCAAAAATATTTCGAAATCTTGGTCCCTAAATTCCTGCGCCAGACTATTTTTATTGTCGGTGTGTTCTCGATGACTATATTTATGAGAGTTCAGGATCAACAATATCTGAAGACTTTGTTTTGGAGATATACAATCTGTGTGGCCTTTGTCTTATTTTGAGTATCATCGAAATTGTTGCCGCACATTCTGGCGGCCACTGACCCTGTTCAGATGCTATGATATAATTATTGCTGTTTACTGTTAATGATATCCTGGCATGTAAGTGTTTTCAAAGTTCAACGGAGTTTTTCAAAGTTCAGTCACACCATTACGAACGTGGCGCTATTGTTGACGAGTGACCACATTTTTTATTGTATAAATCGAATTTCTAAGATATGTTCGCACTCCGGAGTTCAATAAAAATCCCGTTTGCGATTCAATTCATTCGAGAAATTATGTAAATAAAACGAACCGTTTGTAAATAAAGAATATTAATTTTGTTTCTGAAGCGAAATTTGAGAAAAATCGAACAATTCAACAGTCAACCCATAAATATATGTGAAATGAAACTGAAAAAAGTTTTCAAATCCTCTCGTAACTGGATATATATGTTTTATGGTAAAGTTAACAACAAATGTTTTTAAGTTACTCTTTCGATTTAAATTTTAGCGAAGTACAAATTACACCAAAAAATAATAACTTATGCTTTAACGTCACAATGAGTTTAAGTCATTATCATTCTATAAATCAGGCTGTCTTTCATTATTATCACCATTTATTTTGGTATTACTTCAATTCGTATTTATATTATTAATGGAATTAGACAAGATTTGAGTTCCATTTTATTTGAAAAATTGAAGAGGGGAAAATTAGGCCTCCGATTCGATGGAAAAATAGAGTTCTAGTTTATTTTGAAAAATCTGGGAAATAAAATTTAATTGGTCTTCTTCGACGGAGACACCCGGAAGTTGATTGTGCGAAGTTATTCTATATCATAAGATGATAAAACTTCAATTAGTTTATTCGCGACATGGACGCCTTACTTTCTAAGTACTATGTTGTTCCGGTGCTTAACTTAATGAGTGATTTCAAGTACATTCAATGCGAGCTATTCAGCTGTGGTTCGACTGATCGAGTAAAAATTGTAACTGGATGACAGATATTCCACAAAATATGATGTATTACTTGTTGTGAAAATTTTGAACTGCTGTAGCGCAAACATCGGCTAGTAAAAGAAATAAGATGGTCAGCCATTTTACAAAAATCATGGACAATCAATGGGCATTATTTGCACTTTTAATCCATTTTTTTTCGGTATGGAATAATATAATAGATTTCTGTACAATACTTCTAAACACATTGGCTATATATGATCATGTTCATTGAAATGACAAATGAGAACTACACATTCATTTGAATTATCAGTTGGGTTATGCGTGACTAACTACCTTTCTTTGCTCTGTGCCTTTGCGCAAGTGGATCCGTATGCGTATAATGCAAGGATGCTGTAATAGCAAGTTTGAAGATGACCATCCTATTTGATTCAGGAGTCTTGCTGTACACTGCACACACACACCGAGGTCAGACTTCTTCAGAAAAGCATATCTCAACTATGAGGAATAATTGAAATATTCATTTTGAATAAGCAGTTTATTATAAGCTATAATTTATTGTATATTTTGCGAAAATGAATATTGGCTTTATCCAATTGTGTAGGGTACAGCCATGATTTCTATAGTTTACGTCGAATTGGCTTTCTGTGGCGCCAACTTTCTTGTTTAACATAGAAAAATATCACACCTCGTCGTAAATTTCTCAAGATAATATCGAACGGTGTGGTTGCTAGGATATATCTTATTTCATATGTCGGTAGGCTCACACGATTTATCAGTACGGAAGGAAAACTGCACAGAATCGAGCAAATATAAATCACTTGTAATCAAGTAACTTTACTTCATATTCTTTATGTACTATATACGGCCCTTCTTGAAATAAGTTGACGGTGGAAGTTATATCTATTATAGGTAACTTGTTTTAGTCTTCAGTTCACTTGAAATATAGCGAACATGTCACATTTTTAATTGTAATGATATATTCTGATTAAAACTAACGTGAAGGGTGGAATCATAAATACTTTGTTCTGTGCGAAATTTCATAATGGTATATAAAGTTCTGTTTGTATTTGCTAAGCTAATATAAAATTGAACTCCGAGTTATTAATCTATACTTTTATTACTGTAATATTAATGTAATTTTTCAACATCGAATCTCGTTTTATATAAAGTTTTATATAAATATTCGCGTCAAACAAAATAGTCTAAAGATTTAAAAGTTTTCGCATCTAGGAAACAGATAAACTCGTTTGTGTTTCGAGCAGTAAAGTGAATGAACAGTGTTATTGTATATGTCAGGGAAATATTGAGCCCTGATACCGTCTAACATTGACTTCCTAACTGTGGTTTGATTTTTAATGGAGTTTGCCTGGTTTAGTTCGCACCTCAGTCGTTCACATGATGGATGACCACACCCTCACTCACGACATATTATTCACGCATCACTGACCCATTTCAATTAAAAAGTACTTCGTTTCACACCATTATGGGCATATCATGCTTGGATTGAAATACTTTTCATCATACTTTTTTATTGTCCAAAAACACTCAATATGACATAATAGATGTGGAGTGTGTTGAAGTACAATACATATTGATGGAATATGAAATTTCCATTTTCTTTCCGATAGAACGAGAAGTCTATTGACCCTCTTGATTTTTTAAGATCCATTTCGTAATTGTGTTTGAAGAGTCGAATAATAATAGGAACTCGTCAATGTAATCATTTTTATCCCTCAAGAAATTGCTTTGTTTGGCCCGTGTGAAGTATTGATTCATTTTCCGCATTCACTTTTTATATATTCTAGACTGTATATGAACGGTGTATTGTCTTTGCAAAGGTGATTGTTTAAACCATGATTTCAAATTTAATGTCGTTCAGCGTCTGCTAGACAAATTATCAGCAATTTGAGATCCGTCATGTCTTATATACTTTAAAAAATATTCAGTATGTGCTGCTAAATAAATGCCATATAATTATAAGTCAAATTTCTCAGTTATAATTTTAGAATAACGTCCTTTTGTTGATTACCAGTTAATGATAAAATGATCTTTTGACCGAAATCGAAAAGTTGCAATTATTAAAAACTCATCATCGCAAAAAAAATCTTTTTCAATTACTGCAGGATGCCATAGAATAAACTGTTCATTGCCAAAGCGCAATTTCACTCGTTGCTGGTGCGGATGATTTTTGCTGATCTCGGGATTCGATAAAACGTATTTTTGGCAAAATATAGTCACGAAACATAGACAGCGATAAACAAAGAAATTATGATCGGGTGGTGTTATTTTTTGTCAAGTAAATAAGCCGGAATTCGATACTGACTTATTTGAGAGGTCAAAGGTTATAAATTTACAAGCGAGATATAGGATTTGGATGAAACGACGTCCATAAGCTATCATTAGAGCTTGGTCTGTTGCACTGGTTTATATGAATATGTCTGAATCGTCAAAAACATGTTTACATTGGCCTGAAGCTTGTCTTAAGTTCTTAACAATCCTACGAATGTATGATATAATGATATATACAATTATTCACTCATTTGGTGCGATTTGAAATATTATTACGCATCATTAATTAAAATCATACAAAGAACATGTACATGCTTGAATTCTATGTTTGTAAACAATAGATTTTTTTATTATATTACAACAATACAGGCCCTCAATTTTTAATACAAATAGTTTGCATCCAAAGTTGACAGCGATCATGCCCAATAAGCGATCTTTGTAAAAAATTGTGGAAAAGATATTGATATAAAATTGAGCTGTGTTTCATTGAGTCTATTCTGAGATAGTATTGAGCGGTAAAATTAATCGCCTCTCTGGTATAACCATATGTCACTTATTCCAATTAGACAGTACCAGAGCGGTTTGGTAGCCGAATTACTAGTTTTCAGTTACACAATCAACGGTCGACGCATATGCTTTCGAATTTTGTATCCATTTTCAAGTATCGCCCGACATTTATTTACTATTTTTGTCTTCACAAGTAGATCCTTGATAGTGAGGTCACTTTGCGTAATCCACAATAGATTGTGTGCTTTTTGTATTAACGGCGACAATATGTCCTTACTGCTATGACTCCGTTTTAGTAACATGTCTAATAAGGGTTTTATATTGTATTTGTATCGAATTGTGATGTTAGAGATCAAACTATTCACCTATGTGAATCATTCGCTGAAAAATGCTTTGCGTACAGATAGATAGATTAGATTAACTTTGTCATATCATAATTTTAACTGTAAAATACATCTACTTACACGGCAGAGTTTTGAAACACTAAACTGTTCTGATATTGGATTCCCACTTTTACTATTTGGGTGAAAGAGTGGAAAAACTCGTGTAGACCTCTGTGAAACGTTAATTTGGCAAAAAAAGTAATATCACATTTTACAGTACCGCTAGTCTGACCACCAGACTGAGATATAATCACGGAACCACGGCTCGCAATATTTAATTTTGATGTTGTCATCACACAAGACTTCGAAGTGAAAAACTAATCCAATAGAGCCCACACCTATTTTTGAAATAAATAACATAATAGCTTTCTAGCGACAACAACAATTTTTAACCACTGAAAATTTTAATGCAATTGGTCCAGTAGTTGAAGACAAAAGCGATTTTTTTCACGGCAATCACATAATAACAAAACGATCCATAGGTCCACTTCGTGTCCAATAATCGAATAAAACGAATATGTGTTTGAATATTCAAGAAATATTTGTTTATGCTCGATTACTATCAGCACTTAACAAAATTTTTATTCAAGAACGTATGAATTTGGTGAAATTTTTCTTGTATTATCTGAGTGTTCATATTGTACCTATTTCTTCTAAACCACGATTTTGTCGTTGTCTTTCGTTGATATTTTGTCTTATGGTATTGTGGAATTCAGAGCTCTTGAGTGATCTGCTTTGTATCCTGATCCCCGAGTTCCGTTTTGTGAATATAAATCCCTTGATAAACAATTATCCTGAACAAACAACTCAACTCTTGAAAAGAGTTTGATAGTTTATTTATTGAAATTTTTAGTGAGCCACTTCGTGTTTCTTATTATAGAATTCTGCTACTGAAAGTTTTTGAAATATTCAATTGTATTGCTACCCTTTGAAGGCAATGTAATAATATAATCTGGTTATATAATTTGGCTTTTGTTTCGTGACTCAAGACATTAAAAACTATTGGATTCTCAAAATGATTTGATTTCTCCAGTACACAAGACCTGAAAGTCACTCCTGTCATAAGAAATGCTGCAATTTATATTTTCTGTTCATGCCCCATTGTTTATTATTTTCTCTTAGGTTTTTGTAAGAATCATTTTCCCTCACAAATCGTCTTCCGTCTAAAACAGTGGTTCTCAAACTTTTCAAGTCGCGCCCCCTTTCCAGATTTTTTCAAATCTCGCGGTCCACCTCAAAAATAACTAGCTAACAATAAGCTACAAATAACAGGTAGTAAGGCGAAAGTATGTTATGTTCAAAAAACACGTTGAAAATACGTGTATGGAATCGCAACCTCTAAACAATAAAGAAATGTAAACAGCCAAAGTAAGGCGGGCAAGATCAAATGTACCCCCCCTCCCCCCCCCCTCCCCGTTTGACTGTTTGGGAACCACAGGCAGGTCTAAAACAACAACTTTGGTTTTGACATTTCGTCACTGTCAAATAGTTTTACCCTTTAACCCTTTGATTTGTTTGACCATTTAGAATTTAGATAAACTGTGGTCTATTGTTTTCAAGGATTGTGTGAGACGATTTATTTGAAATTGATTTTAGAAGTTATTTTAACGTTTTGGTTGCATTAAAAGGGAATACTTTTTCGTGATTATCTCAAAAAACGTCATGGTATTTATGAGTAGCTTACGACAAGGAACATGAACGGTTTAAGAACGTTTTCCACTCTAGTCGACACTTCAAACTTAACGATGTAATAATTTTAAATCACAACGTTGGGACAATTAAGTACCACCTCATGTTATATTATCCATCCGTGTGTGGGATATATTCATCATGCCGCCTTTTATCTTTTGTATTTACGATTAAACCGCGAAATTAAGCGGCTATTGTGAGAAATTTATTACCATTGATTTGTGTTTCTGATTTGCTCGACAAACAAAAAGCCAACTATTCATCGGCGTTTGTGTCTGATGGTGTATAATGAAGAAATAAATATTTTCAATTCTGGTAATGTCTGTAATCGTTATTTGTCAACCAGAACGTATTTGCTTTGCCGCATATGTTTAGGGCTTTATTATTAACCCGTTTATGAGAGGAGGCATTTGTGAAATTCACGGATGACTTACAACCAATACAGAGCATGCTACCGATATTACAAGTTTGAGTAATAGAAAGCGAACGAACGATATTTGCTCAAGGAAACGTGTCCAAGTACCTTTTACTGTTTCATACTTATCCAATGTTATGTAACAAGTGACCACCACCCAATTTAGTGAATTAACGCAAATGCTGATGTTTTGATCTATAAAATACAACTAGATATTACAAAATATTGCCTGGGTTCACTATGCTGTCTGGATTCACCATGCTACAATATACTTAATATACACCAATAGATGATAGAATAGTTTACTTCAGGAGTGTGCAAAGTGCGGCCCGCGAGGGAAAATTGTGCGACCCGCGGAGAAGTGCCAATTTTGAATGGTGTGCGGCCAGCTAAACTACTTTTTAATTTAGTTTGATCTGGTTCCCTTTGCGTTTCAAAGCTTATATTCGAGTTTAATTTATTATCTATGCCTATAACGTTACAACGTCCTAACAGCGAAGCGAACAACGCGAATCACAAAATTGTCACTTGCCGAGCAGCGAACACATGTAAGGAAAATTCGGAGCAGACGCTAATGAATTCGTAAGAACGGACAATTGTAGATTAGGCAACTGGAAAGCAGATTGAAAAAATTTAATATTAAGAGATACAAAAGTTGAATGAGTTTTGGTTCCAGCCAAAATGGTTCCATCAATTGATTTTGTTTAAATCTAATCTAGAATAAGATTTGACAGCAAAGCGTTGGGTAATGAATCTTGGCGTATTATACCGAAAACATCTAAACTATGATAACTTCCCACATTTGAAAAAAGTCATGGCTTCAAATATGGCACCTTTGGTTACATATTTTTTTCTAAAATGGACGTCATTTCTAATTGCTAGCACTTCCATTTAAACGAATTTGGATAAAAGTAGTCGAGAAAAGAATCCAACAGTAAATTGCTCACTGAATTCGTTTAAATTGGGTGTGACAATATATTTGAATTACAGTTTTAAGAAATGTATGCGTTTTCTGCAAGGACCCCTTAATGATGACGACATGAGATCAACAACAAAAATACACTATTTTGTGCCTGCAAGTCTGCAACTAATAGAAAGCCTATGTTAAATGAAGGTGCGGCCCGCGGTTTTACCAAGTTATTGATATTTGACCCGCCTGCGAAAAAGGTTGCACACCCCTGGTTTACCTGGTATTAAAAAATAATTTCATCTGGTGAAAGTCTACTGTTTCGCAGAAAAATATTTCGCATCAGACAGATATTGTGAATCAAAATATATCATTAAATTTATGTGAAAATTAGGAAATTAACCTAATAAACGACTTTATTGATGATGCAACACATCGTCAAGTCACCTTCTTATGTATATGAACAACTTCATCTAAATATTAACCAACTGGAATATATACGAAATATATTCGAATACCGGATAATAAAACGCATGTATTGTTACTAATATAATTCACGCGCCCTTGCGATTCGAAGGCTCATATAATCCTTCTGCTACATTTTTAGGAGAAACAAACTTTTATCGTAATTTACATACTTTATGAATGACAACTTATTAATCTGTACGGTTGTTAGATATCCGTAGTTTCTTTCGGCAATTTTATTCTGGATGGATTGCGAGCATAAATTTGAATATATTGGCGTACTCGAATACTATTTATTGATATCGCATCGAAGCAACGCATTTACAGCATAATACAGCTATCCACGGTTTGAATATAAAATTGATATCCACTCTTATATCTCGGGGTTCGTCCAAGCACCAGACGAAAGTCAGTCACGACTCGCGAGATGATGATTACGGTATTATCAAAGTAGTTGATCAGCAATTTAGCTGGAACAGTTTTTTGGGCCTGACTTGTAATTTCGATTCTGGTTTCGAATGCCGAATGCTTTTTTTAGACGACAATTTGAAATGTGTGAATTTACTTTGAAGAATTCCAAACCTGATTATTTTGATAAAAAGTATATTCGATTTGATCTCCTTTTTGCCACAATTATGATAAAAATCGTATCACGTGGCATTCACTATATTATCACCTGATAAGAAATTATATACAATAAAATACTTTTAAAAAGGAATCTTACTTATGTCATCACCAACAAATTATCTATCTATTGTTATCGTCATTCAACATTCCGATTTGTTTTTCAATTCTTGGTGAAATTTCGAAATTAAACTTCGTTATCATTATGTATATTTGCTTGCATGATCATGTGCTTCTGTCTATAAAAAAAATAAATCTAATTTAGTTAAATGTCACTGTAAATGAATTTGAACTTTGGTGAAAACGTGCATGTATCTGTGGACCGTACTTGGTATAGAATTCCATAAAGTTTAATTTATAAAAAAATATGATGATTCCACTGAATTTTTAATTATGTTTTCATTTTATACAATACGTTATTGTCATTTGACCGACAAACAATGCGAGGGGTCAAATTCGTTTGCTCAAATGTCAAGAAGAATTTAATACATTAATAAGAACATATGAACAAATATGATCAGGATTTCTTGTTATTTATTTGCCTGGTCCGAATTAGATTATTGAAAAACAATTTAAGCAGGTGCTCAAAATGCTTCGCTTTTGACAATACTTTTGAAAAAATGGTAAATATAATAGATTCCAATTGAACTTGTGTGAGGATTCAATTGTACTTGGAACACATTGATTTCTAGGTTACTTTTGCTTGTTTGTTTAAAAATGATGACAAATTTGTTTGTATATGTCATTTGACAGAAATGTATGAAGATAAATTTCCCATGCGGTATTGACGTTGCCCCTTGTGAAATTTACGCGTCTGAGATACTTTCTGATTATTCACTCAGCAAATTTAACGCGCAAACAATATCTGTTTTAATTACAGGTATTACCATAAGCTCAATAAGTAATTTGAGCGATAACGCCAACACAGCACGTGTGGCATCATTCCCACTAATCGACTTTAAAGCAACAAATTTAAGTCTTGAAGATAAACTTTACGACATTATTACAATTTACAGGTACCTAGTACCACGCTAGGGTTGATTTTGACTGGGTGGGAAGTCTTTTCATTATTTTAATCAACTTTTTTCTGTTCAAAACGTGATTATTCGCTATTTTCACTGTTATTTGAAACTAAGTGCGCTCTATTGAAGTAACAGCTGACCATCTCAAGCTTAGCCAAAGTTATTTATCTATTCATCTCGAGTTATCAAGTTGTTATAAATATATTGTAGGTGATTTTAAGGTACTTCTGTAGTATGTGTACCAGGTTTGGGTTAGGCCATAATTTTTTTTAGGCCATTTATTCTGATTTCCCTTATTTTAGTTCTATTACGAGTTCGGGGACTGTCTGTGTTAGCCAAGTGATTATACCCCTGCCCATAGGTTTCAGTCCCTTTACACAACTTGATATAAAATAGGCGAACAAAATTAGTAAATTAGTTACCTCCATATTGGTACACATACTTCTGGAGCGCCTATTTTAATAATGTTACAAATATTGGTCATTGCCGGGCATATTCTAGTTTTTAATATAACCTTGAAGATTAATTATCAAAATATGTGTTGCCTTATTCAGCTAAACATTTATGATTATTTTATTTTCAGTTCAACTGTATTTCAGCACATCGTGCTGTGGCACTGCGGCTCTTAATGTTTATTTATGATATTGCACGATAAGATGATGAACATTCTTTGAATGTTTCGGTCAAGTCGATAGATTGTTCTAGATTTTTTGGTCCAAAATTATGTCAATTTTGGATCGAAACTGACTGACGATTTCTACGAAAATATGAATTATAAATTTGGAGCTTAGACTACATACTCGAAAAACGTAGTGCAGACAAGGCGGACTTGAATCGGATTATCGAGTTTTTTTAGATGATCACGTAATCATCAAGCATTCCGATTGCTGTTTTTCGATGTTTCGGTCAGTTTGGGTTTTTATTTTTATTTATTGAAATATATTTGCTTTGGCCACTTTCCTATATTTAATTATGTATTCACCAATTAAAAACAAATTTTCTATTACGAATGGGAATAAAAAAGCGAAAATAGAAAACTTTATGCGGTATTCTAACGTCTATCTGATTAGTTTTAACATATGTTTTACAGATTTATTGTGCAACATTTATATATTTATCCAAATCACTTAATTAATCTTCTACATCTTTTCGCACTGCTGATGCATAGAATCTTTGATATTTTGGTATTGGACCGTGGTATACATATAATATAGGGTCGCATAGCTGAAGTCGGCCGTTATGTTAAAAATCGTGAATTATCGGGATCTAAAATTGTGTCTCTTTACATTAGCACAAAACGTAAAATACACGCGGTTTTAAGTATCGCGGATTAAATCTTCCCTTCCGCCATGACATGCTTCTGCTATCCTGGTAGTCAATCCGCAATTTCATTCCAATAATTGTACATTATGGTGGATTTTACGGAGCTTTCTCGTGCTATGGGTAGTGTAAATGAGATGGATAAATGGGATAAAAGGTGCCATGTTTAAATGTCAATTGTATATAGAACTGAGCGACATGTTTATATTATAAAAATTTGCGGAATGTCCGTCATGTTGCGGAAATATAGCCAGTGGGTAGATTAATAGATCATTTTTCCTGTTTTGTCGCATATTTATGCACTTTTCGATCTTCCTTCGAATTATCCTTGGCCGTATATAAATTTGAATTAATCTACGTTTCTCCTTTTAATTACCAACGAAATACAATGTTTAGGATATTTAACCGTTTTGATCAAAATATGTTTATTTTTTACTAATTTTTATGGATGTCCTTATTTCTGCTCGTTGACCATCACTTGTTTTACACAAAGGTGGACTTGTAATTCATTTTCGATAATAAGCTTTCGAATGTCAAAAATTGTTTTAGGCCGACATGATAAGCTTTTCGATTCTCTCCAATCAGATATGACGTATTAGATTCATCTTTATTGTGATAACTTGATTTGGTTTTTTTTTAAATTGTTTGATAGAGTCCGAGGGTTATTATTTTTGCCGTATTTATACGAATAAAGGACTGTTAAATTACCAAGGTTTGGCGTCATACAGTTACAGAGTAATTGTCGACATGACTGACAAACCTTTTCAATGTATTTTTAGTCAGTACCATAATTCGATAAACACTTCTGAATGTGGAAAGTCGTTTGTAGTATTTTTAGAGCAAGAAATACTTTACATGCGTACACATACTAATTTACACGAATCCAGAAAATTGATTACAGTACATGCTCCATTTTTGTGTTCAAACACCCATATTTTCACGTATTTTGAAGTTACAGTTATCACGTGTTGTATATCAAATTTTCCTGAAAGATTTCTATCCTCCTTGAAATATCTTAATTTATCTTATTTAATAATAAAATTGAAACTGTTATGTGATTGAATAATATCGTTTTGTATATCGTTATGTTTTAAGTTTAAATAGTCCAATATACTGACATACTGATTCAAGCGATTAATGCGAACTAAATACAGGATCATATTAATAATATACAGATCACAACGTGATTTTATGGAATTCGTATTTGCAATTCTTCCTATTTCCAATATAGTAAGTACATTTCGCAGAAAATTAGCCAAATTTTATAACTTGTGGTTTTCGGGATTATGTTAAGTTTTGTTTAATCTAAATAACTTGACACGCCACAAAAAAACTTTATCATATCGCTAAAATTTCGCATAGTTGGCATTGTACTTTCGTATGGATGAGTCACATCATGTTCTTATTAAGTGTAGATTTTGGAAGTTTCTTTCGAAATATTACTGTGTAGAAGAAGTAGGTGTAGCCGTTACCTGGATAAATTGGAAAAGTCGAAATTTTAAACAATCAAAACTGGTGAGCCTTGTACTATGCCTAGACGCATCAACCCTAGAGCTCGTAATTATATTTTCAGGTCTAATTGGCTCTGGGTATAAGGTAACACGAATGGGGCCACTCATATTCATAAATTCAATATTCCACAAGTCTTAAATCTCTTCCAATTGCCTACTATAGTTACCGCCTTGTGATGTCATATTGAATCACGGTTATTGAACTGTGTCTGATCCCCAATTATGTAATTTACCTTATCAGAGTTGATATCGTTTTCCGAAGTTTAGTAAATAATTTTATAGGTTGATTTGCCAACCCTTTAAACAGTGGGAAACCTCGTAAGAGATATATCTCCATCTCTGGACCAAATACGAGTTTCATATTTTTCTCAGTTTGCCTCCCAAAATATAAACACATATACGTGTTGCTGCTCGATAACCAGTACTGGTTTTTCAGCGTTTCCCTCCACCCTGAAATGCTATTCTTCTTTTATTTTATTCTGTATATGTAGCTTGCGTATTTTCAAATGGTGGAAAAAATAAATTACTGATACTGATACTGTTGTTTAATGGTGCGCAAACGATTACGTAAACTGTGGTAGCTTGCTTTTAACCTATTTATAAACATTTTTATGTTTACAGGCATTTTGTATACAAATATAAAATGCGAATTGAAAGGTTTTATAGCTCGTTAGCATTCAATTAGCCTTTGGTTTTTCCGTAGTATGAATTTTTGAAAGACCATCAGTTCAGGTTTGGTATGCTGTATATATAATTGGCACATAAAATCTATTTTTATTATTTTCTTGGAATTAGTGGCTAGTGCTCGAGTAAACAAGATGTACACTTATATTCGGGAATAAATGTTAACCAAGCGTTGAAATTTTATCTTGTCCGAGCCTCAGAGTCTTGTTTCAAACTGATCTGATATGACATTTCAACTGTCTGGTTAATACAAAATAAAAGTTCGTCGCAAATTCAAGTCGTACATAATAATACGGCATAATGAAAGTTTGTGGATTTTCTACCTTTATTCTAAGTCATCCCAATTTTTTCGATGTAAAATCGGGTAATCTTCGATGTCAACGGATACATGCTCAAGAAATCCCTGGCGTTACCGCAATTATTAATTGATACCAAATGTATCACCGTGCCATTCCAGCTATTATTTATTTACACCTTTTTTGTTGTCTTTTACGTTCTATAAACATAGTTGGTTTTATCTTACCTGGACCATACATAAAAGGTGCCATCGATATACTCGTTTTCCATGGCCCATTCATGACGGAACTTGGCATTGAAAGTCAATGTTTATAAACAGATCACCCGTGCTAAATAAGGAAGCGTAATTCTGATAGATCATTTCAAGGGTGATTGATTTTGAAGGGATAATTTTTCCTGAAATGCAAACATACCCTTTTCAGTCGTGTGGCAGTTTGTGACGTCATGCTACTGGCTCTGTTGAGGCCAATATGTCACAATGAAGTAATGATTAAAAGTAGAAAAGTCGATTAAAAGGTTCGATGCACTCCTACTTAGGACGGCTGAAGCGACTTTTATTTGCAAATCATATTCAACAAGGTTTTTTAGCAATTTGTGTTGTGTGATGCCAATATCTCGATCGTTTCGCTTCCATTAGTATCTTGAAGAATTAGAAATTTACTCTTTTGATCATTGCACAATTGGTTTAATGTTGTTCGCTACTACGCTTTATTTCATTTCAATTTCTATTGTTGTGTGAATAAAATTGATTTTTTGTGCGTTATTTTCACAGTGTTCCTATGGATTGAAAATTCATGGAATATATTTTTTTAGTTTAAAATTAGATTTTAACAAATAACAATACAATCTTAGACGTACATAACTAGCTTAACTCCTTTCTTCTTTGATCTTGGGTGTCAATAAATATAATCAATCAGAGATATCATAGCGTACTAGTGACAAGGGATCACTAACCCCTTGAAAGAGGGATTACAATTGTTTAAACCCCACGCTCTGTCGGCAATAAATAAAGTTAATTCGACTTAGCGAAAACCACTAAGTACTGAATTCCGGCGTCTGACAATATTACGTTATTCAATATTTTGCTTCGAGAGAATGGCTGTAATTTTACTCGGTAGCACCGTTTTGCGGCATGTCTGCCTAACAAAGATTTCTAAAAGATGCTGATGAATACTGAGTAACTGAATATATCATGTTCAGATTGGGTTTCAGTTTTGATATGTAAAGTAAAAATATTCGTTAAGGTATGCGTCATTTCCAACTCATTTTTTTTATCAAACTCAATGGATGAGTAATATTTTAAAATCTTTTGTGGATCCGTTATTCTCAAACATTATGGGATCTTTAACTTTTGTTGCCGACAATATTAATAATACTCATCAAATAGACAAATAATGTAATGGCCGGAAAACTACGGACCATAACTTTTCATGGGAATATCTACAATGCTATTAAACCCCTGTTAAATACGCTGTAAATATAATGCAGTAAAATTTCTAGATTTTGCAGTGATTTTAATGCTGAGTTAACATCGATTTACATTGATTCATCTACCCGGCGACATGTTATCATCGCAGTTCTAAGGTCTCGATGCTTTTCGTCTTCGCTAATTATCGTTTAGTTAAATATTCTTGAATATACAGTGTCTTTGTATGACCGTTAGTTAACGGTCGCTTGAAATATTTTCATAGGATTTAAATATTTGGTTTTTGATTACATTACAAATATCGTTAAAGACCGCAAAAATGGTTTTATCGACTTCCAATCATTGTGGATGAACAAATAAACGACATTTTTCGTTCTATTGTGCGTCATAAAACCGCACCTGGGACGACATTTTACGTTGTGTATTTTTTGCAACCAACGTTTGTAGAAATTCCCCTACTTTTAAACATAAAAGGCTCATGTTTAATTTTGCCAATAATCTTCTAGCTAGAATGTATCAAAAAAGTCGGTGTGAATTTTATCGCAAAAACAAACAGTGCCTGCTTTTGGCCATTCAGAATATTTTATAAAGTTGACTATGGAGATTTTTTTTTGTATCTTGTGTTGCATAGAAGTACCTTTGTTGAAAGATGTAAGTTTAAAAACGAAATTTGTTTTTAAAGCGCGTCAGATTCATACAAAAAATGACATTTTTTTCTAACGTTAACAAATTTATGATATGTTATTTTGTTTTAAGTATAAAGCCATTATTAAACTTTGTCGAATTTGGTGTCGAAGTTAGTATTCCTAACAGACATATTGTTAATTTCTCAATAATTTAAGCAAAATATTTTATCTTTCTTTAGGTAAAAGCTATCGATCCGGATTATCCTTCCCAGGAAGGACAGATCGTTTACACAATTTCTAGCGACAGTGTGAAACCAGACAAAATAAATCTTAATCCTTCGACTGGTGAAATTTGTATCAATAAAAAATTGGACAGAGAAACAAAATCAAGTTATCAATTTCGAGTTAAAGCTACTGACAAGGTAAATTGCAAATCATATGAAAGCTGATATAAGCTGGTTACTTGTTGTACATTTTTTTATCTCCAATTTAAACGTTGCGTCGCTAGGTAAACAGTTCAATGAATTTTAAAAGGATAAAGCATATTTAAATATGCTGGTTTGGTGTCTTCTGCCTTTTGGTGTATACATTTTATTACCAACCACAAATTTTGCTTTAAATCCCCTTTCAATGTTGACTATACTCATTTGTCTAATGTTTTATACCTAATCGAACCCAGAACGCATCATTAAATTCTATTTACTCGCTGTGTTTTGAATCACCTTTCGTGAAAAAAACTTTTTCGCAAATGTACAACTTCCGTTCAAATTTATATTTTCGGGAGATGCTGTGGATTTTAAGTATTATTCTGTATTTTTTGTTGACTATCGTTTCTATTTTTCATGCTTTTCAGTCTGGACAACACGACTTCGCTCAAGTCTATGTTGAAATTTCTGATATCAACGATAATCGGCCTGAATTCCATCCTGTCGAATACGTGAGCAACGTCGCGGCTGCTACGTCCATGGTGGGAAATCCCCTGACGCAGGTGATCGCTAATGACGCAGATGACTCTTCCGAAGACGGCAGTAGATATGGTATCATCGTGTACGAAGTGGTAACTGGGAACAATCAAAAGCTCTTCTCGTTGAACAATGAAACTGGTAAGTTCACGATTGTTGTGTGATTATGATATCTTTATTATCAATTTCTAATAGAGATAATCGTTGCATTAGACAGAAGTGTAGTTCCAAAAGAAACATTACAGCCAATAGATCTTTTCTGATCGCCACATAGATGTAGCTAGAAAAAGCAATGTAGAAATAGGTTGCTGAGGCCAGTACCTCTTTAGTTCAGAGATAGTAACTGTTTCACAACCGCAATGCCGATCTTACGTACAAATCAACAATAAAACGAAGTTTAGCTTTACATACATACTGCGCACAAGATTTTCATATTTCTTTTGTAAGAGGAACGCCCATACAACGATGTAAGTCGATTGTCGAACCACGACTACTTATTTGGGTACCTGTCCAACATGCGAAAAGCTAAATCATTTATTCGTTTCGGATGCATGGACTTGATAGTGCTGAAATTCGTATCTGGCCAGCGCTTGGATAAAACGGCGAATAGTCAGTCCAACCGTTTTTGCAATAGTTAGTATGTTTGCATCCAACTGCATGAAAAGGAAAAATGAAGGTTGCAATGAAAAACAACGTAACAACATCTTTCTTTCACAGGATATATATCAATAGCCAAACCTCTTGCTGCTTACGGAAACACAGTGGTCCAACTTCGAATCCGTGCAACTGACGGTGGCGGTAAATCCAGCGACAGGGACGCAACTGTGACAATTAGTATTCTCAATGATACGGTGGAATCTACTGATGGTCCGGTGTTTGACAAACAAGTATATCAATTCGAGGTTGATGAAGACGAAAAACATGGAACGAGAATTGGGAATATTGCTGCTTCATGTAAGTTCAATTGCGAGGTACCGATAGTTCTGTAGTATGTGTACCGGGTTAGGGTTAGGCCATAATTTTATTCCGATTTTCCTTATTTTAGTTCTATAACGAGTTCGGGGACTGTTTCTGTTAGCCAAGTGAATATACCATATAGGCTTCCGTCCCTTTACACGACTTGAACAAAATCAGGTGTACTTTGGACTAAAAATCAGAATAAAAAGAACATGACCCCGACGTGATTTGAACACGCAACCTTCTGATCTGGAGTCAGACGCGCTACCGTTGCGCCACGGAGTCAGTTGCTCGGGGTTGTTGCAATTCAAAATATAACAAATTACACACGGTAATTATCAAACTGGTAATTAACTATCACAATCCAAACGCTGTGATGTACAGCTGGTGATAATTGATCTGATTCGTATATACACTGATCATTCAGTAAGAATGCATTTTCTCTCATATGCATACGAATACGAAGTACGGTGGAATCAGAACTTACTCTTATAATTGCATCAAGTACAATCGCTCCGAACGAGTCTGTTGGCTGGATAATTAGCGGTTTAAACGTATGCTCTATGATGTGGGATTCAAATCATTTGGTTTCGTCGTAACCTAACGCTGAGCAGGGATTCACCCTCATTCTCCTGTTTGCTAAACCATCGTAGTTGAACCCAAACCTGTAGGTAGGAAATGAAACGAAATGTGGGAATTGATAATTTGGTAAATAAATTAGATATTGAATTTGTAAAAAACACCGATCTCTGCACGTCTATAGATATCGTACTGAACCGTAAACGTAAGTAAAAACTTTCTTTTAAGTTAAATGGTAAGCAGTAAAATATTGAAAGTTCACCTCATCCCAAAAGTTGACCCCGACGTGATTTGAACACGCAACCTTCTGATCTGGAGTCAGACGCGCTACCGTTGCGCCACGGAGTCGGATGCTCTCAGCGGGTTGCAAATAGCGAATGACAAACGGTGATTATTATTTAAAATGTTAATTAGTACCCCGTAAACGCACACAGTTTATTGCAATTGGCGGCGGGCTCTTATAAATATAAACAATGACTAGATGGAAAGGATGCATTTCTCTCACATACATACAATTTGTTGATATTGCACCCATCAGGTATGAGTGCTTCACGTAGTTTCATCGCAAACACGGCTCTAGTTTATAAAATCAGGAATTTTGATGCCGTACATGCTATCGGACTCCTTGCAGAAAAAAAACATTCAATATTACAAATCGGAGTCGTCCAAAAATTTGACCCCGACGTGATTTGAACACGCAACCTTCTGATCTGGAGTCAGACGCGCTACCGTTGCGCCACGGAGTCGTTGTCACCGATAGGTTGTTTATTGAAGTATAAGATAATTAATTATTGTTTGAAATGATAATAATCGGGAAGCACGTTTCGAACGCCGTATTAACAGCTGGTTACAACTGTGCCAACTTGTTTAATTAAAAGTTGGCGATCGGAAAGAATGAGTTCTCTCATAATGCTTCTAACAGGCATACATTTATTTGATAATGCACACAAGAGGTACGACGTTATTATAGCCTACTTTCATGGGTTTAATTTCGACCTGCGATTTATTCTGAACAAATCCCTTTATACCAATGTAGCTAATGTATCGGGAATGACTGCAATATTTTCGGATCGGCGTATATCGATTAGTTCGCTACATCCTGGTCTGTGTGGTGAGCTTAGAATTCGAACCCAACATATTCAACAACCATTCTCCAATGATAGAAAGCATGGATTTATTTGCTCTACATTTTGCTTTTTGTGATTTTTTTTTATCGGTAATATTTTTGTTTGTCATATTTGGGGCCCCATATCTTCAAATTTCAAAGTCTAGCCAGTGGCTCAGTAGATAAACGTAGCATATCTTGTACCCATCGTGATTTGAAGAAAATAAACTTTCAGGTCCGGAATAAGACTCGCTGGCGTTGGGGCACGATGCGAGCATGTTGCTTATCGGAACATAGTGAATATTTTGATCAAAGTTCGTACAAACTTTCTATTTAAAATTTGACCCCGACGTGATTTGAACACGCAACCTTCTGATCTGGAGTCAGACGCGCTACCGTTGCGCCACGGAGTCGGTCGCTGGCAGCGTATTGCAAATAGCATGTGTAATACGGTATGTTATCTAAAATGTTAATTACCACTTTGCAAACACCGTCGTGTACGATTGATTTCAATTGCCCGACTTGCATAAACACTGACCAGTCGGAAAGAATGTATTTCTCTCACAGCATGTAATTCGTTGATACTACGCACAGACATACAATGAAAGCTCTTGCACAGATAATCATCCGTATAATGGAATATGATTAATATGGAACTGGAATATTTTCAGAATGACCCCCTGATTAATTGCTCTGTACAAGGTTGTCCATTTGGGATTCAAATACCAGATATTCATTCATCACCCTTCTGAGGCAACATAATCATGCCCAACTTAAATTATCTCGCTCAAATACGGTAGTATAGTATAAAATTGTAAACGTGAAAATTCAATAAGTTATAACTGAATTTAATTTAAACAATTTGTCAAAACGTCGTTGATCACATCCCATACAAAAATAAAAGTGAGACTAAAACTAGAAAACTTGACGCCGACGTGATGCGGACACGCAACCTTCTGATCTGGAGCCAGACGCGCTACCGTTGCGCCACGGAGTCAGTTGAACAGAGCATGTATGTAAGCATGTATGTATGTAAGTGAATGTATGTTATAAATACATGAAATAATAATAACGATGGCACGCTCCAAACATCGCTGCACAGCTGGTTACAACAGAAATAATTCTCATGATTACCAATGAAGTTATTGGCAAAAAATAATGCATTTCTCCCTTATGTGTTTAATTTAATAGGTACTGCGTTTATGATGTAGTTGTATATTGCAATCAAACTTGGTTTTATGTGTCCTTTACACCGAGTTTCACTCTGAAGAAGGCTCTAATCCACACAACCATCCATTTCTACATATGTAACTGTTATGTATATAACTTGGCGAACACCTCCCAAATCACGATCACAAATTAACGTTTTGCGAATACTGTAATGGAATATGGTAGTGGAATGTGCTCTAAATTCATTAGAATATTCTGTCCATGATTAAATTAATATGATTTAAAAAAGGACCGCACTTGATCAAAAATCATAACACTCATTAGACTTCTTGCGAAAGGGCTTGACATAAAAGACACTGATGGGTTCGTATTTACCAAACTTAAGTTCCATCAACATTGCTAATGGAAAATAAGTGTCAGAAGTGGGATTCGAACCCACGCCTCCATTCGGAGACCAGAACACCCAGTTAACCTCAGTGAGGGTAAGAGAACTCGCTCGCTCTTGAGTCTGGCGCCTTAGACCACTCGGCCATCCTGACATCGATATACTTGGCACATTTTGCTGCATATTAGGTAGTACTTACTTAATGATGATGAGTTCGTTGACAAAACCTCGTCGATGTACGATGCTGTCACATACAATAACGAATTTCATTTTGGTATTCTTTTTTTGTTTTGTTTTGCCATTTAGTGCCCGGATTCGGAAATACCGCATATAAGTGTAATTTTCTTTTTTTATATCGTCAATCGTTTATAATTCAAATTGGCGACGTTTTCTGAATTAAATCCTCGTCCACATTTTGGACGTTATAGCGGTTTTCCTGGCGCATTGAAATGTCTTCAAGTCTCGCGTAAATCGGTATATCTATCAGTAGCTCTTGGTAGTTTAGTAGTCATCCGTAATTTCTCTCAGAGATCAATCTCCTCGATTTGTGAGTGACTGCCCGAGACCTTGCTATGAGAAAATTTTCTTAAAAAGCTAAGTAATATTTTCGTTAGAAAATGATGTAAAATCGATTCTCTCGTTTCTGCTGTTTCATGAGAATGTCAGTTACGAATGACATGCTTGTTTAAGCTTTTATTTCCGTCTGACTCCGTGGCGCAACGGTAGCGCGTCTGACTCCAGATCAGAAGGTTGCGTGTTCAAATCACGTCGGGGTCAAATTTTTGATTTTCCATTAATTTTAATTTTCATCGTTAATTGTGTAACATAGCCACCAATTTAACGTTTTGAAATTTATTTAACGTTTTTAGTTAGTGGAGTTTGTAATGGGGATCAAGACAGTTCAATTTTTAAAACCTGAGGCATGAATGCATAATTTATTTGTTCATGTTCCTTTATAAATTGTATTCAATCAAATCGTTTGTATTCAACCATTATTATCATTCCCTAATTATTTAGGGGAGCATATACTTAACACATGTCGCAACATGGTAACGTGAATGTTTATCAGTGGTTTGTCATTTATGTAATTACCACATTCTTGTCGCTAAAAATACAATTCTTATCAAAGACGGCAGTAATTAAATGAGTTCGAAGTCCTTTGCTCTATTTACCGAAACAACATCGATTCGATAAATAAAGTTATTTAAATGTCTGTAATGAGATATAGTAAGAATACTGAACATGTTTCGCTTGTTTTTGTGCTCGAAGTATTTACACTTTTAAGCATATTGAAAAACGTACAAAACTATATATAATTTTTGTCTAGAGACTCTAGTATATAAATATTCGAAATGATCGCTTTAGCTTTTATTATCAACTAATGTGTAATATTCTAATGACTTACGATACATTAAACACATCAGACGTTTATATTGGTATCACCATCAAGCTTTGAATATCCTGAGGGCTAAAATATTTTTTTAATGTAATCTATCACAAATTTTAAATATTACGTTGTTGGGCGGAATAGATGTATACTGGTCGGTAATGGTATTCAAGTCTAAACTTGATATAAATAAATTGCACTCTTTTGCACTCAATATGTTTCCTGGCGGTAATATAGATAGGCGAAAATAAGGCATTGGGGTGGTAGAGTATGGTGGCCCATCGTTGTCACGCGTAAAATTGAAAATAAAAATAAAAAATAAAATAAAAAATCGAAAATAAAAACGAAAAAAAAAACGGAAAAAAAATTGAAAAAAAAAAAAAATTAAAAAAAAAAAAAAAAAAAAAATTGAATAAAAAGAAAATAAAAAGGTTGACAACGATGGTCCGCCTCGTGGCCCATCGTTGTCACGCGTTTTTATTTTTAGAAAATTTGCTTCTGCTTGGGACCAACGTTGTCAGGCATAATCCTACGCGCACAAATGTGTTCCCTGGGTTTCCAACTCACTACTGATTTTCTTGAGCAATATTCAATAGGAAAATGTTCTATAAATTCTCCATTCTACAAGTTCAACAAGAGGGTAATATATTTATAATAATGATAAGAGAATATAGAATTGAATACGAAAATTCGGGAAATTTGTTTTTACGTGTAGAAGGTAATTTAATTGGAGAATGCTGCTTAACTACTCAGTTGTCTGGACACTCGCGATGCCGGTACTGTACCGTCTTACCAAATACCGGTAGTCGGTTATAGTCGCTTTGCGTCTGACCGTACCGGTAGCCATGCAATCACTCATGAAAGAATGGGAGATACGGATAATCTCGTAGAATATAGACTACTGAAACACTCTCTGCGCCTGCCCCATACCGTACAGCCGTAACGTACCGATCCAGACAAATGATAAATCGCCCGTGCTCAACCATTTATTTCAATCCATACCTCGACTCACTATATTCTACTAGGATCGAGGTATGGATTGAAATAAATGGTTGAGCACGGGCGATTTATCATTTGTCTGGATCGGTACGTTACGGCTGTACGGTATGGGACAGGCGCAGAGAGTGTTTCAGTAGTCTATATTCTGCGAGACTATCGGTATCTCCCATTCTTTCATGAGTGATTGCATGGGTACCGGTACGGTCAGACGGTACCGTACCGGCATCGCACGAGTGTCCAGACAACTGAGTAGTTAAGCAGCATTTCCCAATTAAATTACCTTCTACACGTAAAAACAAATTTTCGTATTCAATTCTATATTCTCTTATCATTATTATAAATATATTGCTTGTGGTTGAACTTGTAGCATGTTGAATTTATTGAATATTGCTCATGAAAATCGGTAGTGAGTTAGAAACCCAGGAAACACATTTGTGCGTGTAGGATTAAGCCTGACAACGTTGGTCCCAAGCAGCATCAAATTTTCTAAAATAAAAACGCGTGACAACGATGGGCCACGAGGCGGACCATCGTTGTCAACCTTTTTCTTTTCTTTTTATCCAATTTTTTTTTTTCGTTTTTTTTTTTAATTTTAATTTTTTTTTTCATTTCTTTTTTTTCAATTATTTTTATGTTTTTTCACAACTATTCTTTTATTTTCGCTTTCTCATTTTATTTTTTCATTTTTTTTTTTAAATTTTATTAAAGTGTTTTTACACGCAGAAAGATTAACGAAACAGATTAATAAGCTATGTCTAGTGCGAGTAGTAAACTATTTTATTCTTCTTTTCAGCACCTGACGATATATCTTACTACATTCGAAGTGACCCTCCAATGTCTAGCTGGTTTTCAGTTGATACCAAGACAGGCGATATCACAGTAGCTTCGTCGATAGATCGTGAAATATTTTCTGAGGTCAAGTTACAGGTTAGTAGAAATAATTACACATGTTTACAATTTTGAATATTTTATAAGATACATTTCATATAGGATTTTGTTCCAATTTTTCATCTTCAATTTTTTCAATCAAGATCATGGCATCTGCTGGAAGTCCTCCGGTGTATGGATTCTCCACTATGATAATAACAATAAACGACATCAACGATAATTCTCCTGTTTTTACCGATCAAAATCCTTTCCTTGATCATGACGTCATCAAAAGCGTCACAATACCGTATTCATGGAACACACAATCTCCGATATACACGGTCAAAGCATCGGACTCAGATGCTCAAAATAACGCGTTGGTATGTTCATGTTTCTTTATCAACGCTATTTTTACCTAATTGAGTAGCATATTATCTTATTCTCAAATTGAATATCAAAGTTAATACAAATTTTCACAATTTATTGATCTACTGTAAGTCAACCTATTCGAAGCATCTGGAAAGCACTCAAGTAATATTGATATAATAATATTTAAAAGAAAATGTAAAATAATGCATAAATGTAAAATTTGAAACAAGCTTAAAAGATGTGTATAGTATTTGAATTTGTAAATGGTCAAGAATCTAGTTTTGATTTAATCAATTCATTTATTGCAGATTCGATTTAGTCTGATAGACGATGCTGGACATTTCTCAATCAACATGAATTCTGGAGAAATTAAACTGAGAAGTTCCCTTCCTCAAGAAAACAGAAATTACAGGTATTTAATTCCCATATAAGTACAAGTTTGCTTTGAAAGACTTGTTTACATCATCCGAATGTTGACGGAAGGACTTAGCTCTTTTACTTGACCATGCGTTCTCTTATGTGAAGTACGCCTTGCACGAAATACTTCGAAACAAGTATAATTATAGAATCTATAAACAATTCAACATCCTATATGTACGGTATACATAGCTTTTGTTGTTAAATGACAATGCAATTAGCGACAGTCATATCCCGATTTTTCGACAGGGGCATGCGTTACAAAACCAAACGTGAGTTTTATCGTTCGAAAATTGCAATTCTAAACGTGGGCCAGTGAATCATTCATGACATGTTCTGGACCTGATATGGATCAACGTGCATGGTTATATGTTGAATTATTGCATGTTATATACGTATTTCCGATTTGAGATGCACTTATCTTCCGTGCAGACCATCGAGCGATAACTTATTATGATACTATTGCTATACGTCAGTTCCGTAACGAAACTTACTTTTCGTAAAATGCCAGATACTTTCATAGCATATTGAATAACGCCGTATCAGCTATTGCAATGAACTAGGTTACAGATTCAATTGGATGGTATTATGTATATTTAGAAGATCTTCTGTTCTGATATCGAAACCAATTATAAAAGAAAATGAAGCGACCTATTTGTACAAATTTACGACCCAATATCGCAATAACACGAGTGAAACGTAAAATCACTACAATTTTATATCGATTTGATTTACTAAAATGTCATTTGGAGTTTTAGAGTTTCAGGAGCATTTACTGCGGGGTTCATTCCATTTGAAGATATTCCGGTTCGCCGTTATTCCGAATCGGAGTAAGATAGGTGTCGCCTCGTTTTCGTGTCTCGTGACTTTGAGGATCATTCGATTCGCTTATGTCATCGTACGGTTCGTTGCCATATTCTTCCATCTGATTCTCACTTGTCATGATCCCGACTTCACCATACCTTACTTCTTGCGCGAAATTATTTTCATAATGAACAAACGGTGGTGGTAACGGCGGAGGTTCCAAATGTTCCTCAAATTCAATGACGTCACGATTTGCCTGGTTTTCAATGTTCATTTCGTTTTCGTAGCAAGTGCTATATTGTGGATATTCGACTTCATGATATTGTATAACTTCGCCGTTGTATTGTTGTGCTGAAGTTGAACTGATGACGTCATTCACGTGGACTTCACTGTATTCAACATTTGGAACAATGTCACCTTGAAACGTTGGTATGATCGCACCATCAGCATTGTTCTAGATATGATGTTAAAAACGTATCAACGGAAATGTCGTTATAGTGTTATTTCACTAGTTTGATTCAAAATAAAACACACCAAACAGAGTCATTATGAGTTGGATGCTAATTTTACTGGGGCTACACTAGTCTGTTTACGTATATAAGTTAATTGGGATCAACACATAATGTCATATAGTCGATGGAATCGTAATTATGTTCGATATTTTAAATTATGGATTGTGAGTTTAATTTACAATAGTTTCATTCAAAAATTCATCATTTTGGGCAATTGAATTCTTACAATATGGTTATTTGATTTCCGTATCATTTAAAAAATAGAATACCAATTCAATCAATGTTTATTTTCACCTTATTGTATTTCCAACGTCCAATAATTGAATATAACATTCATTTTTTATATGTCCTTTGATAAACACGAACACTATTTGGAATATATTTGATATTCAATATTCGACAATATTATTTTATAATATATCAAGAATAGTAGACTATTCGGATTTTGTCATCCCTGACCAGTTAGTCAGTCGGAGCGGTCCAGGTTCACGTTACTTTAAAGTATTTATGATCTCGCGCTGAACAGTACAATAAACATCCATATTTACCCTGAGACGGTCAATAGTGGAATATCCATCTCTTTTATCGACTCGTTCGAGACCTTCTACGTTAACTGGTGATCTGGTAGCACTGTTTAGTCCCATCACTCCATCTTGACTTGTGTAATATACGACATCCAGAACCAATTCATCTCCCACTGTATCGCTTCCATTGTTATCCTTAGCTTTCTTCGTACTGGAATTGGACAAAATATTTAGAGTGGTGTTGTAGCACACCAAAATCAGGATTATATATATCTAGTTCATATATACATTCGGCGATAGCACACTGAACCCTGCGTGATATACAATTGAACTTGAGCAACGAATCCACATGGCTTTACTTTTGGAAGTTGATCTCTTATTAACTAGTCTGTTTAAGCTTTCTATATTTTGAATTTTATTCGATTGAATGGTAAATTATGCACATATACTAGTAAAATGGACGTAACAACGAATATTCTCAATTCAATTGGTTTTGAAATATTCATTCTTCTTTCATATTCATGAAACGTTGAAAATGCAATGAATTTTTCTTACACACCATGAGTTTGTGGCAACAAAAGAACGGAATTTTGGAGATTCTGCTCTTTTTTTTTATTAAATTTGCTTTGGCAAATAATATTCGAATAATAGATTGAATATTGAATCATTACCGTCGTCGATTGCACCAATAAGCCACTAGAACAATCATTTGAATTATAACCAGTACTACAATGATGACGGGGAAGATGTAAAACAACAGTTGTCTCCATTGTTCGTCTTGATGCTTTTCAACATGAAGTGGGTGTGATGTCATAGTGGGGGAAAGGATCGACGACAAACTGTACGGAGTTGTCGGATTTTCTGTAAAACAAAGTCGTAAATCAGTGTATTACAAGAATGTATCTTCCTGTATGTATTGTAATGACGTTTGGCAGATTTTGTTAGTGCAATAAAACGAAATTCTTCGAGTACGACCCGTTCACAATTGCATAACTCTGTGTTTCAAGTTAAGTATAGAGAAAATATGCAACCATTAATAATGAAAGTGTCCACTCACCACCGCCGCTGAACTGAAACAACGTCTTATTTTTTGCTGACGTACCTGTTAAATAGTTTTGGTTTTTACTACTATGAACGTATAAAAGCGCTTGATTTTATTTTTATTTTACAGTGATTTTCTATATCAGATGTATACAGCCTAAATGTTATAATATTTTTCTCCTAGAATTTGGAATCTTTCTGCATATGGGTGTATTAATCGTGAAATTACTCAAGATTGTCATTCCTAAGGATAAATATCACGTTGCCTGAAAAATGTTACGTAAATTTTTACTACTGCAAAAACCTTACAATCTTACTACCATTCAAGTAAGCGATATAACGCGAATTATATGTCTGGATCAGTCGTACTGTCAAGCAATACGCAATTAGGAATTTTTTGCAAATTAACAATATAATATACAAATAAAACAATGTTACCCTTTTTATAACTGGGGTCGAGTCGCTTTTTCGTCAACCTTTTCGTAATTCGTGGTTTAATGGGAAGGCTCGAGGTCGTGGTGCCTGACGAAATAATAAAAAAAAAGGGGGAAAATATTGAGATTTACTCGCAATACAGAACATGTAATAAGTGCAATGCTTCCGGTGAAATCAAGCGACACAATCATCGTAGTATTTCATTTTGATCATCATTGAAAATCCGTAAAAAAAATTCCTTCAAAATTTTTACCACTAATGATTTACTTAGTGGAGACTGTATGATTTATATTGATTATGGATTGTTGGGAAAATCTCAGGAATGTTTCGTCAACATGCGATACTAAATACAGCATGAGATATATTCTACCTCAAATGGCAGTTGGATAGAAAAATACTCGAATTTAGAAATATTTTTTGTGAAAGAATTTACTCGAAGCAAGGTTAATCACTCACACTCACTCAGAAGTGAAGAAGACTCGAGAGTCGAGTTAAATTACGGACAAATACCAAAATATCAGGAGTCACTGAAACTATATAGATTTACAGAGGTTCTTAACGTCGCCATATTTAGAAAATTAATAGCAATGCTGATCGACAATGAAACTTGGGTACATCATGTGAAACGGACAATCATTTTATAATCAGTAATTTTTCTTACTATGCTTTGGGCATTCAGTGACTTCGTACTTGAATACTAATTGAGATTCTTCCATATTGGAACGAAACAATATCCTGAAGTTTTCTGTTCCATATTTAATTATCGTTTTGCATATGTTACCAGATGTATTTTTTGATTTTATCAGACAAGATTTTGCTGTAGAATTATCCGTCTTATTTGTACGGAAATAGTAATTGTAGCAATCTGTTTTTGGCACAAATAGAGGCCAATCTGGATACCTTCTTTCTAAATATGAAGATGATAACAAAAAAAATGTATAATTTCATCAATAATGTTAGGCGTAATATAAGATTTTGTATGAAAAAATACCGAATTCCAGTCTTGTCACCGATTCGCAAAGCATTTTCTCGAAACTCAGAGCTAATAAATCTTATGCTTGCGGCTGCTAGGTAGTCAGTCATTAGATAACAGTTATCACGTAAATTTGCTTGGACACCAGTGATACCTATAGTTAGAATTTTATAAATAAGCACACGGGTGTAAAATATTCCTGGTAACATTTTGTGTGTATTTCTCATCTATTCTTAAACAGTACGGTAAGCATCGCATTTTTAGTAACAGTAAAATATTAGTCTATGCAATGCGTTTTCAGACGGCACATTTTAAACATATTATAGTATAGTATTTACCTTCAGTGCCTTGTCCTGGGACCAAAACGTAGTCGTCACTAGATCTGAAGAAAAACTTCATCAAATCCAGATGAATAATTACGTTTTTTCTTTCATACAAAGACTTGTCGAAAATCCATTCCCGATATCCACGACTTTTGTCGCCGAATTCGTCTACTTTACCGGATGCGTTTTGAACCTTTATAAAACTAATCTCTTGACACGTCGAAAAAGTGAAGAAACACAAAAAAGCTGAAAAATTAAGAATATTCAATGATGCCTTCTTACCCATATTATTTTATTATATTGCAGAGGACATAGAAGTAATACACAAACGCGAGTTATCGACAGAATTATTATTAAATATATTTTGGAGTTGGCAAGTAGCGCTTAATGTTACAAACCAGTAACTTGCTTGTTACTTGCATCACAACTCAACATAATCATTCGTCTTATTGTAATGCTCGATAAACATACTTTTCTATATCTCTTACCAATTATTGTCTGAATTTTCATTCTTTTCTTACATCAATTGCAGCTGTAGTCTTCGATGTGAGATAATATCTAATGCCTGTGATAAAGTTCACGAGAACGAATCCTTTTTTATTTTAACTCTATTGTTCGATTATCACCCACATTATAATGCTGTCTGTAGATAATATACTACGAAATCTTTACCCTTCTGCCCAACAAAATTTATGTCGAGTAAAATTATTCCATATTTTGTTATTTCACGTTTCCAATCGACTCATAGAACGAGCAGAAGATCCAGTCCGTCGTTTCCATCAGGCAGTCACAACGTGAAGTAAGAAGTGTGCACTGTTAATTATTTTAGTATATCCACTTGAGTATGTAAGTAAGTCATGTATTGACTGCAATCGTACAAAATAAAACATCAGTTACAGGATGGGATAATTCACGAATCGAACTTGAAGATTCGTTCTGTCGTCCAAAATTTGGACGCATAAATTGCCAACGCTACCCCCTTTCGAAATTTTCGCATACTCCCTGATTTGTTAACTGCTTATACCCCGGCACAACGCATATTGACTCATTTTACTGCAATAGAGAATCGATAATATCGGCTGCTTGATATTAGAATTTCAGTTGTATTATTTTAGATTAACATAGATTATGAAACCAACATATCAGCATTATTTTTGTACTTGACAAATGACAATCATCAAACCCTGTGCTTGTAGCAGCTGACTGCTTGCAGCCATTTTCCCGTCTAACCCCTTTTTTCCAAACCCTTCGTATAAAATATTGCACGTTTCTCGTGAAGTTACATCAATGTTTATTAAGAAAAATGCAAATTGAGTGAAAATAAAATGAAATAAGTTATTGTAGTTCTATGTATGTGGCTGTTTCAATCAGATCCAACTTTATCGGTTCTAAATACCCATCATTATTGTTCATTTCATTATTCGCTTGTTCAATATTACAGTAGTCAACGACCTGGTTAGAACTGATCGCCACGTCTTGATCTTGGCGTTTCTTTTTTGGTTTTGTCACAGCGGTATATTTGACAACATTACAATATTCACTAACGTTTTCTATTTTGTCCTTTTCCTTATTCGGTGCCAATGTTTCAATATTGTAATAATCAACAACTGGGTAGGCTGACTGGCTAGTACTAGGAAATTCTGTTATTTTGCCAACTTCCGAAGCAGAAAATTTCTTTTTCGCTTCTTGTTTGCGGTTTTTGTTCATTCTTGCTTCTTCTAGGCATTCCCATGATTCTTTTATGTTAGAATAACTTATATCGTCGCAACTGTAGCATGTAGCTAGTCTTTTCTTAGATGGTAACGAATGACTTTTCATTTCTGTATATTCTCCGTCGGATAAGTTGTTTGATGCGACAACATCATAAATCACTTCGTTTGATTTTCTTTCTTTATTTTCGACAAGACAGCCAGTTGATTTTGCTCGGGTTAGTTGCGATGACTCTCGCCTTTCATTCTGTAAAATCTATATGGATAATTCAACGACTCATTTCGAATTCCTCTTTTTATGGATTTAATATGAGATGAAGAAATCATCTCATTTCTATTCTGAAGCAGTGTGATCAAGACAGCTCAGTCAAAACATCAAACACATTTATCAACACACTTTCGGTTGCTTAGATACTAATGGCGAACGAAGTTGCAAACAATGATAGATAGCGCGAACCCCATTCAGTATTTAGTACTTTATTTTTTCACCATACTGAAAATACACTTTATACGAACAATATAATTATAATTAGTAATAAATAAACGGGCGTGATTTCAATACATTTACTCAACTATGGGAGTGTAAACCATATGGCTAGTTCTGAAGTATTTGCTAACTTGTTGGCCGCGAGTTTATTTAATTGGGTTATTGTCCCACAATCTCTGTATAAAATGATATTCTTGAGCAATGTTTTTGTATAAATGCAAATGTAATTCCGGTTCAAATAACGAAGTTCTGATCTTTTATCTAAGATTACAGACATACGTTTTGTCTATGCACAATTGCTTCATATCCTTCATCGCCATGTCGTTCTTCCCGATTCGCGCTTTCTTCATCAAAGTGAATGTAGTGTTCGTTTTGTGCAACCATATTTATGCCATTGGGACCTTTACTTTTACTGTGTCAAAAACATAAGTAGCCATTAAAGACTTGAATTTAAACTTACAAGATGTTACCATTTGAAAATGGCTGTTTACTTACCGTAGTCTATGGCAAACCAGTACTAGTAAACCGCACAAGATTATTATAGATGACACAACTACGATAACAATAAGCAATGGAAGTGGAAAATCACCACTCTTTTTTTTATTTCCGTCGCCAGTTTCATTGGACACTGAAAAAAAATGAAAGTTTAGCTTGAATTGGAGAGTGAACTTGACTGAATTCTGAAGTACTGATACTTATAACATGTTGAAAATATAATTTTTTTGCATAATGAAAAGGTTGATATGAATTTTAATTGTAGCCAGATTATTATACATTTTATTGTATTAAATACGATTGGTTGAATTTGGTTTATCTTTCCGTACCATTTTTATTAATGTCCGTTATAGTCACAATTGACTCCGTGGATGTTGTCACCAGAGTTGTCGATAGCAGTTTTGTCGTTGGTTGCGATCGAATTTCTTTGAGTGAAAATAGTAGCCATAAATTTAAACTTTTCACAAAAAATACTTGAAGATATCTATATGTTTAACCTCCGAAGTTATTTAAGTAGGTCGCCACTCGCTTCTATCAGCAATGGTTGTCACAATTTCCCATCCCGTAATATTAGAATTACAGCAAAGAACAAGGACAACAGTCGAAGTTTAAATTTGTAGTATCGACAAAATTCAGTAATGTGATCAAATCGTATCGGCCTTTAATTAATACTAAATAAAAAGAACTGTGAAAGCAAATGTAACTCACCGCTTTTGCACGTAATAGTATTATATTCGATGACAATGGGATTTAATGGTTTATCAAAGATTCCAAAGAAACGAATCCTGGTGTTATTCGTCGTTGTATTAATACTACTACATGTGTTGTAGTTTGTTTTCTTAAAATCCTCACAAGCTGCATTTGAATCTGGTTGCTCAAAAATGGCATGACATCCTGATTTCAGTGCCTCGTAGCCATTTTCTGCACACGAATAATATTGATCATTTAAATTTAAAGAGTTTAATTGTAAGCATTGATATTAAATTCACTCCTACCAGGTTGTGTGACGACGCGACGGGCGCCTACAATAGAACAAATAATTTGCTGTCTAATTTTAAATTAAAATTCAACATAGCAAATCAGGCCATTATATTTTTCGCGCTCACAATCTGATGTGGTATTAACATAGACTTAACATGTAATTGATTTCTGACCTGTGCTGAACAAAACATTTCCATAGCCCGGTTCTCTGTCGATTGATAAGTTAAGAAGCAAGAACTCTTTTTTGGGTCTCAGTTTAACGTATTGATTTATATCGATGTTAACCGAATAAAAAACATCTCGATCAACCGTCGTCTCCAAAATCCATTTACCGGATCTGTTGTTGTTACTTTCATACGTCATATTTATCAAACCATTCGACGACGGCACTTTAGTACATAACACTGAAAATGAGGTTGCATCATTTAAATAAGTTCGACCGATTTTACGATGAATCAATAAATGCTTTTCTTACCCACAAATACAGCAATCATTGCCGGTCCACTCCCCAAATTTGTAAACATCATTTTCATTCTTCAGTTACAATTTGTCAGAAAATCACAATGTTATTGTATATAAATATATATACGTTAAATTCAAGGTCTGTATGAAATGTAGCCGTGGTATCTATTAGTATTTGATTCAAACAAACGCATCAAGCCGAAAGAAAACTTTTCTTCAATGAAATATTGCAATACTTATCAGATCAATGCAAATGTTGGATGTATAAGTGCTTGAAATGAGAGCGTTGCTGTAGTCTACTATTGCTTATACTTCTGGTTTTATTGAAACGTAAATCGTATTCTTCACTACGTTATATGCAATTTCTATCTCAATTCCAACGTACACCGCAATTGTTCTGGTATGTGTCCTAGCCATTCTTCACCGATCTTGCCACTGTACGTTGGCTTCACCAGTTTGCGATCTCGTTTTATTTAATTTTTGCATCCGAATCTCATCTGTGACGTCTCACTCCTTATAAACGTGGAAAAATAATATAAAGGATAAATTAATGCATCTTTGCAGTTTCGTTCATGTATTTAATTTTAGAATTCATATAATTTGTCATCAACCGCATGATTATCCCTGTACTTGGGCCATAAAAGAATAGTTCGGTCTCGATGATAGCCATACTCGTATCCTTTTTAGTACGTGTTCTGTTTCAGAAATGCCTTTCAAGTTTTATTTTATTTGTTGCTGATAGTTTACATGTCCATGCGTGCATTACGTCAGCACGTAATCGAGAGCGGTTCCTGCGTGTTTCATTCCTCGAAACACAATTTACGTCGCTTTGGGCGCACGTGTTCGTATCTCAATTTTGGTGAATTCCCTTATGAGTTATTCAAATAAACCGCATAGCCAATTTCTACAAGTCTATATATGTCTGACTTCACAGCAAAGTTATCCAGGCTATCCAAGTAACGCAACCAGTACTGTGTCGTCACCAAATGACGTAAAATGAATGTTAGATTCCTGTCAGCTCGGAATAGGGATTTTTTATATTTAATTTATTTCCATGGCACCCAAATTTACTTAATTAAAAGCGCAATATATGGAATGATCTCGGCAATTGCCTCACTCAGTTAAACGTTTTGCAAGTTCTGCTTCTCGCAGGATGGCACACCGAATTTGGCTCCATTAATTACCGATATCTCTGTACAATAAGCTCTAAGTCATCTTATCCACTTTTCTCATATTGCCACTATAATCAACAATATTGTTAGATGATTGGCACAAGTAATTGGTCAAAAACAATATGGAAACAATAAGTCACATGCAACATTGTCGCATAGAAATCACTTTTCAACTATTTTGTCTTTTAAGATAAGATTATTCTTAATATATATTATTATTATAATAATATATAATTAAGCCTTCTAATCCAGTAAATTTGAATCATATTCTTTTTATTTAACAGTGTTTTGGTTCAAGCTTCCGATCATGGAAATCCACCAAAATCTACTTCTGGTACAGTCGTTATCCAAGCTCTCAGACCAGATGGAAGTTGTCCTACTTTTTCTTCCAACATTTATTCCATTTCTATTCCGGAGGATACGGATTTGGCTATCAGGTATAATTTTATATTAAAACATGTAAAAATATGATGAATAATACTATTATAAAGCTTCATAAAGTTGGATTTTTGATCAGGTTACTATGCGCTTTGGTTTACCATCGGTTGACAGTTTACAGATTTTGCAGCAACAGGCATTTTGGCACAGACAGTTTATCAATCAATCATTTCTATTTTAGCTTCAGGACCGTTTCTGCTACCCCCTCTGCTGGTATAGTTTATCGTTTGGTTCCGAGTGTTGATTCTTTCACTTTCGGAGTATATTGGGATGGATCATTATATTTGACTACAAAACTTGATCGAGAAGTGAAGGATCGATATCAGTTTGAGGTTGACTTTTATTGTTTATAAATTGTTCCCTCATTCCATGCCTTGCTAATCTAAAATATAGACAATTGTTCGAATTGACCTTTACATGAATTTTTGAACATTATTTGTACATGTACGCTATTCAAGTCATCCGTAACTAAACTTATTTTCATTCATTAATGTCAATTTATTTCGCAATTTAATCCTTCTTACAATTTGTTCATTCCTAATTTAGCTGATGGCTGAAGGTTCTCAATCACTAGACTTCACAACACCATGTGTTGCCATGACAACCATTAACATTACTGTGACTGATGTCAATGACAATGTACCATATTTTGATTTGGAATCAACAAGATTTAGCATTGAAGAAAATATGCCAAAAGGTTAGTTTTTATAAATTATGAAAAGGTCTCTAGACAAGCAGATACCTGCTACTAATGCTAGAAAATTGTTTTACTTTGTCGGATTTGTCATTGGCTCAAAACTTACATTGATAAGTTTGTGAATTTTCATAATAGTGTCATTTCTATTCGAAACTTTCAGGTTCAAAAGTTGGTGTTGTTACTGCAGTTGATAATGACATTGGAAAGAATTCTGACTTACGATATTCATTTGCAACTGAAAATCCTTATTTTCAAATCGACTCCGTATCAGGTAAACAATTACAACAAACTACTTTATTGGACAAAAAATCATCAGTTTCATTGTAATTGAAAGAAAATGTCTTTTAACTGACAACACACATTTTATAAGTTCATTGTCCCTCATTTTACAATTTCGGCCTAGACAAGCTTAAATAAATTTGAACCGCACATTTAAATTCGAACTGAGAAATACTTTGTTTGAGTTTTTTCTTCTGCGATTTGTATATAATTTTGCTATCACTCGCTCTGCATGGATAAATATAGCCATTTGATTTTGGAAGGACATCGGTTTTTCTATTTCTGAATAGCCAAACTGCTTTTCTGCACACTGATGCATTAATTATTATCATTCACAGAATAATGCAAGTTTATTACAGAAATAAAGTTTAAGTATCTTTTTATATTGTTTACATTTCTTACATTGCTAGGTGAGATAACAACCACTCAACAACTTGATCACGAGTCAGCCTCCAGCCATCTTCTCACAATACAAGCTAGAGATTTGAGTAAATCACCACTCATGTCGCAAGTATCGATCCGAGTATATATTGAAGATCAAAACGATAATTCACCAAAGTTTCTGTATCAATTTGCACCTGTGTTGTCAGTTGTTGTGGAAAAACAACCCAAAGGTCAGTTATCCATAGATATTTGACTTCTTTGTTTGTTTCCGTAACAACAAAAGATCTCAATGGTCGTAACAATTGAAATTTTCGAAATCTAGGTACCGGTATATGTCAAATAACTCAATAGTTATTTCGTACATTGTGCTAAGTATTAGGACTACGTTCATTATCGCACCTCTGATTACCCGCATAGGTTCGCAGATTCGAATCCCATGCGGGGATAATTATGTGCGAGAGGATTGCTGGACACTTTGCTGCTGTAAGGTGGTTCAGGTAACTGCTGGTCGGTTACGTCTTCATCCACCAACAAGTCCATGTATCTGAAACAAATAGTTGGCTAACTTATCCCATACCCGACATGGACTGGTAACTAGACGAGAGGCAGTCGTTTGCCCTATGATTAGGTATGCATAAGTCTTATCGCCTTTTCTCTTCTCTGGGTTAAATAGGTAAATCCTATTCAAATTTCATTTGTCAATATTCCATTCATACTGGGTTATAGCCCACAATCATTACTTGCTCCTTTCTAACTTTCTGATAGTCTGATTGCTGTTATTTTCAGGTACTTTCATATCTCAACTTCAAGCAACTGATAAGGATATTGGTAATAATGGATTGATAAAGTATTCAATCTTATCAGGAGCTGATAACAATTTACAAGTTGCCTCTGACACGGGTAGAGTAACCACAAGCAAACAACTTACTGCTGTAAGTATCAATTGTTTCAATTTTGCTTGCTCTGCCATTTTTATTCATTTGATGTATCTGGTTCGACAGTGAGTGCATTCTGTTGTGCGCTATAAATATTCTTGATATCACACATTCGATTACCCCGCATGGGTTGGCAGGTTTGCATCCTGTGGAGAACTATTATGGGCTTGAAAATTGCTGGACCCGTCGCCAGGGTTCCTGAAGGAACGGTGCCTTTAGCTTACTCCTCTTTCAGATTATATAGGAAAATACTCACATTTCTCTCTTTTTTCAGGGAAACTCATACTCACTCACTATTGAAGCTAAAGATCAAGGTTCCACTCTACGTTCTTCAACAATCAGTCTTGAGGTAACGAACTTACTCATTTCTGTGTTTCATTTCATTATCCTCAGTAATTTATATACCTTCCTACTCTGTCTCTTTCTTTTCAAATACTAAAATTGATTTTCTTTTTACTTCATGTTCCAGGTGAAAGTTATTCAAAATATAGAAAATCGTGCTTTAGTGGAAGAAAACAGCTATGTGTTTTATGCTGCCAGTGAAACAACACCTGGAGATGTCTTGGGAAGGTGGGTCAGAATCGATTTAAAGTGCCCATGTATTTTGGGTTTCCTTCTTTTACAAGTTTTCTACTGGACCCTTTTGAATGGTTTTCTCATCAGTCTCATCAAATTTTGGTGTATGCTTATGATGACCTATGTAGCTTTACTGTGATTTGGCTAATTGTACGATTAATGAATAATTTTACAAAAATTTGTTTTTCAGCTTTGATACTAAAGCTCCCACTACCAGGTATGCATAACTTCTGTGTGTTATTATTATTACATTCTCTAGTTTCATTTAAACAAAAATTAATAAAATAATATGTTTGATTATCTTTTCAGAGTTGCAAGAGACGTACACAATGGTAATGTACTTTTGGCAAATTTTCGAATCACGGAAGGAAATGAATATGATGTTTTTTACCTCAATCAAAATAATGGAGAATTGTCAACAACCAAAGAGTTGAATTTTGAAATGATGCCACAATACAAAATTACGGTAAAGATTTCATTTATCAATAAACATACCCGAAATATAATTGTTTGGTACGTTTTTGTGTGATCTCATTTGTATATAAAACATATCCTATGATGGTTCAAGATAGTGCAAACTCAGGATTGCAAATATATATATATATAAATATATATGTACCTATGAATGATTTCAAATGGTCTATGTTGCTCTATGTTATACCAAGGACCACTGAACTAGCTCCCAACTGCTGTTACCATGGCTACCTCGACCAGTGGTGTCGGGAGTCACATTCTCATATTAACTAGAGTGACACCGTGATATCGGTCACTAAAATGTGTGAAAAGGCCGTCTTCGACTTTATTATTTTATTTATTATTCACGACTTTTGCTAGTATCCTGTTTGACTTTTTTCTCACTATGATTTAATTTTTAGACTCACTCCCCCAGGGTGACGCTGCTCGATAACCTCTTCTGGTTTATCGCGCCTCCCTTCACACTGAAAGTATTGTTTTATATGTGATTCGTAGTTATTTTTGTCTATTGTGTACTTTTGGTATGTGATAAAATAAACTACTGACTGACTGACTGACTAGCATGCAGTGTTGTGTAAGTTTATTTCATGCTTTTTTATTAAAGTATGATTGTGACTGTAGCCTGTTTTGTGTGCTGCAGAATACTGTATAATTTTCTTCAATAATTGATTAACATCAATTTAATCTCTTTATCCTCAAATTCAGGTGACAGCAGAAAATTCTGTGAAACCTGATGATATATATACCATGTCAGCACAAATTAATATAGAAGATGAGAATGATTATTCACCTGTGTTTACGACTGCTTCTTATTCTATACCTGTACAAGAGAACATTGCAAAAAATACAAAGGTATGAAGATAGGATTGGATTTTCATATTTATACTGAATTTCAGAAGTTGGGAAAAACTACAAGATATCTTTATCATATAGTAATACAAGTTTAGTTTACTAGGACATGTATGGGATTGGCAAATAACGATATACACCAACATTGAAATTAGATTGTCTCCACGCATGGTGAAAATCGAATAATGTACTATTAAATTTTACAGATTTGGAAGTTTACTGCCGTTGACAATGACATTGGTGAGAATGGAGAAATCACTTATTCAATTCTCAATCAAACAGCAAGCATTGGAAAAAATCCTCAAACATTATCACAAAATCAATTTTTTTATATTGATTCTTATACTGGTGAATTATATACTAAGGCTGAAATGGATCGAGAAACTATTCCCTCATATACATTAGTTATCAAGGTAAAGCTGATAAACCCTATTTTCGCTTATTTTAACTATTCTTCATAAATCTCAGTGACTAATTTTAATAATGTATTACAAAATTACCCTAGGTGCCTGAATTGTTGAAACTACCTTTAAGCAATAAAATGCATTTTTTTTTAGAGAAACCATAACAATTTAAATGAGAATATTCTTAAATATTTCATATTCAAGGCAATCTGGGAAATAAATTTTCCTTGCGTAAATCATTTTTTAATGTTTTCAGGCTACCGATGGTTCTTCTACAAATCCCCGTTTTACAACTGTGTCAGCTCTTGTAACTATTCAAGATATGAATGATAAATGGCCTAGATTTTTATCACGGAGTGATGTTTTCATTTTGGAGGTATTCAAACAAAAGCAATATCATCTCTTGAATTTTTATGTCTATTTTTTCTCTTTTTTTCTTTATCAATAGTTTTGCAACTTCTCTTTATTCTTCGAAACTTTTACAAAATTGGTTTATTTATGAACAATTAGGCATGATTTTGATGTGATACATCTCTAAAACATGCCTAACTAAATAGGTTGGATAGATTCACGATATCTCATTTATATGACTAATCAAAGATCATCATTGCTTTAATTCTCGGGATAGGAGTTTTTTGGAGGAGAGGGCAGCCAATATCGTCTGGTTACCAGTTCCTGTCAAGTATGGGATTAGTTAGCTAGTTATTTGTATCAGATGTATGGACTTGATGGTTGACGAACAATACTGACTAGCGGTTACATGAACAACCCTACAACAATGTGATGTCCTGAAATCCTCTCGAGTCTCGAACATAATTATCCCCACAGGATTCTTCAAACCTGCAAACCCACGCTGGGTCATTAAAGGTGGCATGACAATCATATTCCTAACATTTAGCACAATGCACTAATCAGCAAGCCAGGACTTCGAGTTACTTTGAATTGTCTTTCCAATGTTTGATTCTTGACATTTGATACACTCATGTTCTATATTTCAGGATGAACCAGTCAAATTTCCTGTTATAACTGTATTAGCAGAAGATGACGATCTGGGTCCAAATTCTCATGTTATTTACTCTATAATAAGACAATGGGATATGAACGGTAAAAAAGATGAAAGTTTTCAGATCAATTCAAAAACAGGTAAAATGTTTTCACTTTATTCTAATTGCATCATAATGTTTATGGAATGTAGATTCTTATTTTCTATCGTTTTATTTTTGAGGTAGATGAAAAATCGCAAATGATTCGCAATAAAAAATATGCCATAATATTAAATTTTGTAAATATTCAAACATTGTTTGAAATTGTATATTAAAGCTGTGATTGGGTGACAATGATGACCATATTATGATATTTTTGTTTGTCATTAATAACGTTATATCTCCAATGTGATATTTTGTCATGCATTCTTTCCTAGGCTTTTTTCAATACTGCCTAGTCAAATTTTCATCTAGTCCTGTGGTGAGGAAATTTTCTTTTATTGTCTCAAATTACTCGCTTTGATTTTTCTCAAGGTTTGATAACATTGGTGAGGAGATTGAATTATGAAATGTCAACAACTCATTATGTGAATATAAGTGCTACAGATAGTTCAGCTATTGATCCACTTACGTCACATCAGGTAAGATTCCATTAACTGTTTTCTTTTTGCTAATTTTACCGTTTTTTTAACTTGAAAGTTTAAGTATTTTCTGTTTTTAGCTTCTTGTTGTGAATGTGGTCGATGTGAATGACGAATCACCAAACTTTTCTCGAGATTTGTATTTTGCCGAAATTGAAGAAAATCAAATCACAGGAAGTCTCGTTACTAAAGTTACTGCAACTGATGGTGATTCAGGTAGAATTTCGATTCTAATTTTCCTTGATACCAAATTATCCATACCATATTTTTATTTTATTTATGGAGCACTTGGAGAACACTGAGATTGCTTTGCCACAGTGCTTGTAAGAAAATTGTCCACAGTTGTTGTCGCTATACTAAGTGCTTCTGAAGTTTAACATATTAGATTGCACTTCAGTTGTTATTTGTCTGCTTTTGAGTGAATTTTATCAATTCATAATTGGATTCTTATGGCTTTGCATCAGGCAAATATGTACATCCTTCAGAAATCCTTCAGAATTTTAGCATTTACCCTTTGGGAGGAGGAGAATCGACGATCTTTCTACATTTATTTTGTTAGGACATTCAATTTGGACAAAACCAGGTTTAAATAAACTGCTTTTAATATGATAATGTTAACTCACAGGTGAAAATGGCAAAGTAACTTATGAACTTCATGATAAATCAGATTCTTTCAAAATAAATCAGGACACTGGTGTTGTGGTGACAACGAAACAACTTGATCGAGAAAATATTGAATCATATTCATTGACTGGTAAATAAACTGCTTTTGTTTCATTTCACTGTAAATATGTATTAGTCCTGTATTTAGAATAAGTACCACTTTTATTTCAAGGAAACAAAAGTTAATAAATCATGATACATATTTTCCATATTGCAAACCATAGCCTATCGTTCAATCCGGTTCTGGCATATAGCTTATCAGATTAGTAGTGCTATCATTATACTCGACTGAATGTTCAACATCTTGATGCTGATATATCACCTGTAATCCCTAAGCCACTATATATCATTTGCAAAATTAGTATTCAATTTTATAAGTGAATTTGATGATGTTGTCATTTATTATGTAATATTACTATTTACAGTGTATGCACATGATGGAGCATTTCCTTCTCTTTATACGTGGTGTACAATCCACCTCACTGTGCTGGATACAAATGACAATTCACCTGACTTTGCAATCGATGGTGATGCAGTTTATACTGATGCAGGCTCACTCATCCTGGGAACCATCGAAATACCTGAATATGAGCCTGGACCTGCTCTTGTTTACACTGTTATTGCATCAGATTTGGATAGCGGGAGAAATGGAGAAATTTTCTATAGCATACAAGGTGGGTGAACTTCAGGAAGTATTGTTATTATATAGGATTTTTCGTGAGAATGTTGATGAAATCAGTGATTAGATGAATATGAATTTCAATTTCTCCAGATGGAAACACAGACAATTCCTTTACAATGAATTCAACAACTGGTGAACTCTGGACAACAAAGCGATTGGATCGGGAACAAACCAGTTCATACCGGTTGAAAATTGTTGCGACAGACAATGCAAGTCAACCAAGAAGTAGTGATGCAGTCTTAGATATAACCGTGCTAGATTGGAATGATGAAAATCCTATTTTTACTGAATTATCTTATCATGCAGAAATCAGTGAGGGATTACCACTGTGAGTAATACTGTATTTTTGAATGACGGGGATACCATTATGCATTTTTTTGCCAAATGTTCTGATAAATCTGCATAATATTTTCAATTTAATTCTTCTTTTTTCAGGGGTCAATTTGTTTTGACTGTTCATGCAGATGACGCAGATTCAGGATTAAATGGAAAAATAACCTATTCTATTGATCCTGGTACAAGAGAAAATCAAGAACCATCATCCACTGCTCCTGAAGGTAATTATAATTGATATTAGCAGTGATCTGCTAAAATGGGTGATGTTACATATGACAATGTTGGTTAATATCATATAGTTTTCAAAATGGAAATTCAGTTATTTTTTTGTTCAACACATCTTATTAAGTAATGTGTGGTATTAACAATTTCAAAATAAACGATATCTGTCTGTGACCTTGTCAAGTTTTCAGATAAGATTGTAAATTTCATGTTTGAATCTTATATAAGCAAAAAGTGTTACGAAAAATCACAGATAAACTAAGTTGGGATATTTACAATTACTTTTTGATAATTGTTCAACATGTGTGCACCTAAATCCATTGACCGATTTTTACAGACAGATAACTTTTCTCTCAGCCTCGCCAAATAGAAATATATGAATTCAGAATTTATTGGAATATTTTTTGGAATTGCGTCAAATATTTATATATTTTCATTCTCATTCTAGAGAAAATTGTTGTTGGATTTTTAAAAGACGTCTGTCGTAATCAGGAACCTATGTTCACTACTCAATCCCCTTTCATATTCCACCATTTAAATTCCAGGTTTATTTTCCATTGATCCTGAGACAGGAGTAATAACAACAACAGCAATACTTGATCGTGAAAAGAAATCTTCTCATCAAATTATTGTTCAAGCCATTGATTCTGCACCTTATGGTCCCAGGAAAACATCAGTGACTGTTAATATTGATGGTAAAAACTGATTATAATGGACTTATGCAAATAAATAGATTAGTTAGTAAGATAAGTAATTAGAAATGAATTTCTATGCCTTTCTATTTCTATTTGTTGTCAAATGTTATAGAAACTGATATTAGGATAGGATAGGATTTATATATTTATCTCGGGGGAGAGGAAAGTCGATAAGATGTCTTAATCATATGGCAAACCACGGCCTCTCGTTCGGTTACCAGTCTATTCGGGTATGTGATTAGTTAGCCAGTTATTTGTTTTCAGATGCATAGACATAGGAAGTCGCAACTGACCAGTGGTTACGTGAGTCCAGCAATCGTCTTGCACATAATTAATATTGGATAGATAATACGATTTTATGATGAAGATGTTATGTTTACAATCATATGTTACTATTTCTTCATTTTATTTCAGTACTTGACATCAATGATAATCATCCTATATTTACTGATACATTAATTATAAAAAATGTCAGTGCATCTATCAGCATTGGATCTGATATTACTACTTTATCAGCACAAGATAAAGATGATGGAGATAATGGAACTGTCTTTTATAGGTAAATAGTGATAAATTTATTTTATGATGGTTTGGGAAATATGTAATATGATATTTCATATTTCAAGTGTCTTTGAAGAAATATAAGTTATCCCGATAAGCTCAGTAATTTTAGGTTGATTTCCTGCTTAAATATTTAATCAAAATACCTGCAATAAATCCAATTTTATTCTCGTAAATGAATGGCATGAATAAGCGTCGTATAAAATAAGGAAAGTGGTGTTTTCAGTTAGCTTAAAAAACATTGAAAATATATTCCATAGTCAGTGCAATTTTCCGGGCAATATTATTTCCTAATATTCTTAGAATTACTGGTGGCAAAACAGCTCCATTTGGTTCTTCCATCAACAAATTTCAAATTGACAACAATGGACAAATAACAACCACATTTGCATTGTCTGGTGCTTACACATATTATCTGAATATAACTGCAAGTGACAATGGGATTCCTCCGCACACGTCCGATGCTGTCGTTATTGTAAATGTTGGTATGTTGATATATTTTCTTACTTATAACGCTGTTATGTAGTTTTTATTTACGAAAATGGTAGCTCAGGCTGAATAGCATGCTGGCATCTTCCCAACCAGGTTTAGGATTGTTGTGACCACCCATTGATGACTCTCATCAACTCATTTGCACTCAAAGTTTTGCAATGCTTTTTTCTTATAATAAAGATGTTTATGTTTGCTCTTTATTATTTCCACCTGTTTTTAATTAATTAACAACCTTATCTATCATGAAGTTTTTTATAAAAAAAATTGATTTACACAAATATAAAGCAGATAAAGAATTTCAACAACAATAAATGATTCATGAACTTTTTTTTATATTTTTAGTACCATTCGACATTCCGAATTTCTCCCAAGTTCTATTTCAAAAACCAATATATCAGGTTGATATGCATGAAAATACACAAAAGGATAGCAGAGTAACTCAGGTATAATTCACTTTTGGTTTTTATATGGTTCACACTGATCCACCAGCTATTTGACATATAACTTTAAAATTTGATTTTCTAATAAATGTTTGACGATACTTTTTCTTTGTACTCACGATACGCAGGTTCGAGCAAAGTTGTTTGAAGATGGTAAAGAAGTTGAGGATGAATCATCTGTCAATATAATGTATGATTTTGCTTCTGGAAATGAAGATAAAACATTTGTCATCGATAATGATGGTGTTATCACTGTCAAAGATCCGTCTATGCTGGATTTTGAGTCTTTGCCTGAGTAAGTACATAAAGAATACTCGTTAAGCAAATGAAAACTAGCAGATGCTGTATTAGTAATAGGTAAAAATATCACTAGCTGATTTCTACATGTTTACTATTGCTGACTATATGCAACTTGTTTATCATCGATTGCCTTTGGTGCACAGTATAGAGAGAGAGAGATGGCAATAATGATTTATTTTCGAAAATATCATTAAAGGACACATTGCAGTAAAAAGAATAAACAATAATCATAAGATATAATCGAAAGGGGGCAAGCAAGACTGCAAGGTCAACAAGGTCGACCTACCCCAAAATTTAGAATGTATTTAACAAGACTTGGGTTTGAAAACGGTTTCTAATGCCAAATTACAAACTTCTATTCTATCTTTTTCTGTTTTTATTAATATTTACATAAAAAATTTCAAAGAAAATTATGATTTATTCAGAATTCGATTGATCGTCTATGCAGCTGCTGTCCCAACAAACGGAGCAATCAGTGGTCCAATGTATGCCCATTCTACAGTCATTGTTAATTTACTTGATGATAATGATAATTCACCACAATTTGCACAAGATCGTTATGTAACGGAGGTTTGGGAAGAACAAGATGCAGGAACATATGTACTACAGGTTGGCGGTGTTAAATAAAATCATCTTATCTTCGTGAAAATTACCGTATTTGCCGGCAAATAAGTCTACCCGGTAAATGAGACGAGGCACGTTTTCAACCTGAAAAAATGGGTTTTTGCATATAACCTCCCAATAAGACGGGCAGAGCAGTAAAATCGCATCTAAATCGCAATCTTAAATTACCATGCAACGGCTTCTGAACAGTAACAGTGTTTGCGTATTCCCTAAAATAAATAGCCTGGAATTCAAACTGTCTTTAAATTTTAATCTAATTGTGCTTAACGTAATTGCGCAATTACGCAATTGCGTCCACTGATCTAAAATAACACGGCAATTTGGGGACATAATAATGTGAGATAAACTGCATGATTATATTTAGTTTTGATACATATTTTTGCGCTCTTGTGAATTCGTTATCGCCGCTATAAAAATCCCAAGATCTGCTATAAAATCCTGGAAAGTATAATTTAATTAGGAAGAATCTCGAAATCTCCACGAAACGAAATGTGTTGCTTCATTAATTAAATTTCGATCAATTTATTCTGCGATTGCGACTATATAAATAGTATCACTGCTCCAAAATACCAACGCAATCTGTGGACATAAGCATGTACGATTGATTATATGTTGTTTTGATTCGAATTTTTGCAAATTGAAAACATATCTGAGCTGTTGCTGCACCACTTATTCCCCTCTATAGCAATGCTGCCACTAATTATTTTGAGGATATCACCGTAAGGCACTGTAAAAATCTTAAGTCAGGGACAATATCCCACAGAGCAAAATTACTCTAAAAAATGAATTAAATATATATATACATAATATAATATATATAATATTATACCGGTGCGTCGGGCCCCGGCGGTAGTTGTCGGACACAAAATATTTTTGCGATTTGCAATGTCTAAAAAATCAACTTTAATCTGTCCCAGGCCATCCTAAAATAAAACTTAAATTGTGTTTTCCTTTTCATTTTTAGTATTTTATAATGTCGCTTTTCAATCAATAATATTTGGGTCGCATATTCACTCCTTTATTTATCTTAGAATCTTGTCATACATGATTATGTAATAACTTGTATCTCACAAGTGTCGTGGTGGTTTGAGAAGAATTAGGTAATTATCGTTGTCCTCGCGGCACAAAACATATGTCACAAATTGCAATCCCACATGTATCTGTAATAGTTCTTCACTCGTGATGCACACACAAATGCGTCAACTTCAAATATGATAATGACAGCATTGAAATTCCAGATTCGCAACACCTATTTATTTAAACTGACGTTATGGGACATGTTATCGCTCCCAAGGTATTTTATGGTCCAAATTGAATAATAAGCCAACCCCGATACTTTCTCCAGGTTTCTGCACATGACATTGATAGTTTAGAAAATGGTGAAGTACGATACTATATTGATTCTGGTAACACTGATCGATCATTTCTTATTCATGATGTTACTGGAATAGTTACAACTGCTCTCACTTTGGACAGAGAGGTAAGCTAAGTAATTTTGTCTAGATGTTGTATTTATTCTAATTGAAATAGGGTATGAAAAGTTAGTTGACACAACATAACTTCTATAGTGTATAGCTGACAACTAATAGCTGGCACATAGTTATCTCCCACAAGATTCAAACTTGCCCAGGGTAGCATGTTCTTAATGTTCAGCATGATGCATACCATCAGGAAAAAAATGGAAGGGAAGTTAATATGTTCAGAATCAGGGATTATTACCAATAAAATAAGCTTTACACAAGAATAAACCGTTTGTGTTTGTGACAAATAAACTTTGTAACAATGAGATCAAATTTTGTACTCTTTTCTTTTCTGTTAAAGCTATTTTATCAAACTTTCATCTTTCCAGATTCACAAGGAATATAAGCTGACTGTTTATGCTTATGATCTTGGAGCTCCTCGTCGTACAGGATCATGTACTTTAAAAGTAACTGTTGTTGACATCAATGATCACAAACCAACGTTGAATGTTCCTGCCAGAGGTTCCCTCTCTGTCTCAGAGAATGTTGACATTGGAACATTAATTACAAGAGTAACAGCGAATGATCCTGACTTAGTGACTCCAACATTTCAACTTGCTTCTAATAAAAATAATCAAAATGATTATTTTACCATTGATAAGTGAGTTATTAATTTCAGCATGCCAAATATAAATCTTCTGGCAAACCAACAGGCAACAATTGCTACCCGACTCACCATCAAAATTTGTTGAAAAAGTAATCAGAATATTTTCTCGTTTTTTGGAAAGTTATTATGTCTGAAAATATTGATTCATGATAATATAATGAGTAATTACTTGAGCTTTCGAAACTTTTTCAATTTGTCGTTAACTAGAAACATAATTTGTATGAAATTGGAAATATCAGTGATATTCTTATTCAAAAAAGCAAATTTATGACCAAAATGTCCATTATTCACAATATTATCAGTACATTGATATTATAGTCTCCATTCAGGTGACGGTCCACATTATAATTCACCTACAATGATATTTATGTTATTTTATTACAACAGGCAAGAAGGCACTATCCATCTTGCCAAATCTCTTGATTATGAAATGATGCATCAAGCAATCATTGTTGTGCAAGCAACAGACGGACAACATACTGATGAGAAAGAAATCTTCCTTAATATTGAAGATGACAATGATAATGCACCTGTCTTTAAACAACAATCTTACCAGGTACGAACTTTCATATATTTGTAAAGTTGCTAATGAACTTTTTTCTACTATTAGTTGGTTCAACCAGTGATGTCATAATGGTTATAATAAAGAGAGTGGTGTGGATATGTGCATGCATAATTCATTGAGCAACATGGACCCACGATTTGTAAGAGAAATGTAGTAGGATAGGATAGGATTTACATATTTATACCGTGGAAGGCGGGTCTTTGAATTTCTTGCATTTCATATTCTTTGGTACCTTTTCATCGTTACTGTTGGAGTGTCCAATGCCTAAATATTTGACTTTCATACATTTATGGGTGTTTTTGAATAACTGTTATTAGGGTTTCCATGATGAGCCAAATTTCATATCAGGGTTCCACAAAGATAAAAAGTTTGTAAAGCACTGGTCTGTTTATATACATGGTCGAACCAATGTTGTCTTGAAAAAATTATTTTTTAGTTTTCTGATGGCATTACTCAATTTTTAGGCAACTTTGAACGAACTTTCACCTGTGAATACAACTGTGACACAAGTACATGCTGATGACATTGACTCCAATAATAATGGATTGATCACTTATACACTCATTGATACTTTACCAAGCAAACCAATGTTTGTTGTCGATAAATATTCAGGTAAGTGTCGATACAGAGAAATATTGATTTGTTTATTGAGTTTAATGCAGTCTAAGTAGATGCAGTGACTCTTTCTAGGTATACTACAGATATGTTAAATAAATTGCTTAAATATTGTGATTATTTTAATTTTCTGTGCGAACCAAGTTAAAATGAATCAACTCATTCCTACTCGTCTCAGTCAAACAATATATAACACATTCAATATACACATTACTTTTATATATAAAAACAAAATTTTCTACTAGTATCACAATGGTTTCCTCACATTTAACAACAGATTTCTTTATTATTCAGGGTAGAGTTAGACAAGTTACCTATTTTCACTCAATGTTATCATACTTGTGCCTCTGTAACCATTTTATGCAAGATGCTGTATCACAAATTAACATGACTATTCTAAGTGTTTTTCAACCAAAAGTCTTGTTGCACAATAAAACAATTGTATTGAAGTAATGTTTAATCTGACCGAGGGTTAGACTTCTTTAGCCTTCCTTCTGATGTTGGACATCACGAAATACATTTGTGTTAGTGTGTAGCAAGACTCTTGGATTTTCAACCTAAATTTTGTATTTTAGTTTGTTAGTGTCTGACAATGATGATATTTCAACCTTTACAACAATATACAATTTACATGATCAGCTCATTGACAATTTTTTTTACTAAATTTTCTTTTGAATTTTTACTTATAGGAATGATCTACACAAACATGACTGAATCTTTCAACCCACAATCATCTGTTTATAATCTGATGATATTAGCAGAAGATCATGGCCAACCTTCACTTAACAACACTGTATCTGTTCGTATACAGGTATTGTTTGTAATAAATATTATTTGAGGCCAAAAACAAGCAACAGTTCAAGTTATAAATCCAAGATTAATTGGGGGTATGCGAGAAACGTTCTTTTGCTCAATGCCTTTGCGCAAGCGGATCCACATATAGTGTAAGGATTCTGTGGCAAGAATGAATATGACTATATTGTTGCTGAATTATTCTGTTTCTGACACTTTTAGTATTGTGATTGAAATATGGAGAACGTGGAACTTGTAAAAAATTTCTGCTGTTGTTTTTAAATCCATATATCTGATTCTGAAATGATTATTTAATTTGATATACTCATAACCAATCTAGACTGGTAACCGGATATTTTCATTCATTCATTTTTCAGATCAAAGATGTGAACAATCATTCACCATTGTTTGGTTCTGAATCATATGATGCGAGTGTTAGTGAGTCGGCCGAGCGTAACACTCATGTAATTAATATCACAGCAACTGATGCTGATTTTTCAAAAGATAATCGTCATATTTATTACAAGTATGAATATATTACTTTTTATTAAAGTAAATGCTTTAGATTTTGCTTGTTTGTACAATAATGATTCACACTATATCCTTTTTTGAATTATGACGCTAATTTCATTTAAGAACTATAAAGCACAGCACAATTGTATTGTTATTGCAAAAATGAATTGTTGCCAGTAACTAACAATCTGCGTAACGGAAGTAAATATTATAGACATAAAGTAGTAGTAAGAAATATCATAGTAGATTATTGTTGGATTCAGTTTAGGCGAGCCTTAATCTAATTTTTATCACTTAAATGTTCGTACATTGTTTTTTATAATTCATGACTTGGTGTTTCACCGATAAAACATGTCCGGCCCCAGCGTGTCAACAGTTCAAAATCCATGCGCTATGATATATCTTTTCGAAAACCACGCAATTGTATTCACCGAGAGTCATTTGTTTCATAAATTGATCTGTGGTGCTAAGCATCAATATTCTTATTTTTATTTAGAATTGATACATGCATTAAAATTTTTGTCACATAGTTCACAAAAGCATAGAATAAAGTATTTGAACTATCTTGCTACAGAATAACATCTGGAAACGAAGGCAATGCATTCAAAATCAACACACACACTGTGATAGATGGTGAAAACACAGTCGGTGAAATATGTGTTGCCAATGAACTGGATCGAGAAAACATTTCTGAGTATCAATTGACTGTAACAGCTTATGATGAAGGATCTCCACAGATGTCCAGGTATTTTCAAATTCGCTTTCATTGATTATTAGGTATAATGGAAAAGAGGTTGGAGTGATACAAATTTGATGCAAAATCAGAAAACTGAAATATTAGAAAATAATGTATTCAAATAGAATTACCTTGTGACATGTCACTTCAAAGAGAATAATATTAATGTTTTGGTGACATTTTTAAACAAAACATTGAAATCTCAGCAGATTTACTGCTGTAGTTATGGATGTTTTTCCCATCTCGTTTTACAGTTATTTGCCACATTTAGAAGTTTGAAATCATTTTTTATCATAATTTTATCCATTGAATTTTCAAAACATGCTCCAAAGACTTTTTTTTTGCTGCAGTGAGACTACAGTTACCGTGGTGATAGATGATGTCAATGATAATCAACCAATATTCAACCAAACATCTTATGAAGCTGATATTGCAGAAGATGCAAAGCAAGAATCTGTTTTAACGGTATACCAGAAATGTGATTCATAATAGGATTTGCATATTTATCCCGGGGGAGAGGAAAGCCGATAAGACGGCTTATCCATATGGCGAACCACGGCCTCTCGTCCGGTTACCATTCCAAGTCGGGTATGGGATTAGTTTTACTGTATTGTTTGTTTTTGGAAGCATGGACTTGGTGGTGGAGGAAGCCGTAACCGACCAGCGGTTACGTGAACCACCCAACGACGGCGAGGAGTCCAGCAATCCTCTCGCACATAACCATCCCTGCATGGGATTCGAACCTGCGAACCCACGCAGAGTAATTAGAGGTGCGGTGGCGAGCGTATTCCTAACGCTTAGCCCGTTGAGCCACACCGCCGCGCCTGGAATTCATGATCTTTGTTATTGCTCTCATTTATGAATGTTCCATTCTTTTGTGATATTTTATTAAATCTTTGTCACGAATATTTAATTCAGACCCCACCGAAGAAATTTTTTCTCTTTATGCAATTTTCTTTTATATTTCTGACAGTAATGAAACCTGCGACCTGACAGTAAGTGAAATTCTATCAGAATTCTCCCTCCATTTTGTCTGAGAATTATAAAATTGTGTTTTAAGCTGTGTCATTATCCGTGAAGCTCAATGAATCAGTGATGCCCATCCATGTAATTTGATGGTTGTTAGTCTGAAGGTCTGATCAGAAGAGAACTTTCTTATTTTTGTGAAATTATTTCAATAACCTTTCATCAAAATGTGGTACTATATAAACTTTTTCTTTGTATTTTAGATATTTGCAATGGATCCAGACAGTTCATCCAATTTAATGTTTAAAATAACAGCTGGAAATGATGATTCTGCTTTTGCAATTGATGAATGCATTCCTTCTTATAACGGTTGTGCTAATATTACAGCAAATGTAAGAGCAATTATAACTTTTTTATTGGACAAAATTTGATCAAAGGACATAGCATTTTTCCATGATTTCTTCACCATTATGAATCTTTTTGTATTCAAGTTAAAAGTTGACTTGAATATTATGTATATCTTTTTATAAACAAGCACAATGTTTAACATGTTCTCATATTTTTTTCATGCTGTCTGCGGTAACGAAAGTCCAAACTCAACTCTTTAGTTTGTAAATTATATTTTGCTTGTTTTCCAGGGACTTGATTATGAACAACGGACATCTTATAATTTGACTGTCCAAGTATGGGATGGAAGAGATGTTTCTATATCAAGATCATCCATTGTAACAGTCAAAATTAATATATTAGATGTCAATGAACATCCACCTTTCTTTGTTGGGATTTTTAGATACTTAGTAAGTCTTTTTTTTTAAATAGTAGGATTACATAGAATTTTCATTTTCATCCTGAGAGGAAAATAGCCATGGCCAAATTTATAATTTTCGTCTGGTACAAAATAGCATACACAATTAAGGGAAGACACAGGAACCAAAAATGGTTTTCGATCATTTAAACCCAAAGTTCGACAATTTAAGTTTCAGAGCAATGTCACAACCCCTTGTGTTTTAGCAATTCTTACACTATTGTTAATTCGATAAATTGATTTTGTTTTCCAATCTCAGAAAGAGATTCCGGAATCAGTGAGACCAAACCAGACTTTATTTTGGCTTCCTGCTACTGACTATGATGAAGGAATATATGGAGACTTGTATTTCACTATCATCAACAACAAAAACTCTTCAAATGGCTGCCGACCTGCCAATCAAATGTTTGAAATTATTCAAAAAACTGGAGAAGTTCGATCGCGACACGAGTAAGTTTATCCCTCGTACATGAGTTAACTTGCTTGCGATTTTGAAAAAATGTCAAATAAATTTCTGCTTGACGATATGAATTTATTGTACATGATGCTATCAAACTCGCATATTCTTGCTTTTATGTGACAAAAATCTAAAATTGAAAATTGTTTTATACTTTTGTAAATGTGAATTACCATTTGAAATATTTAATATCACGTTCCCTGAATTCCTGTGACTTTACAATTACTAAGGATATTTTCCAGATTGCTGTGTAGTGTGTAGTATACATGTTACTCAGAAAACAGCCTAGCCCTAAAACTTGTTAATATATGTGAGGAAATAAAATTAACTAAACTTGCTGCCATATGTTGCTTAGTATGCGTTATTTTTGCGGTTTCCAGGTTTGACTATGAAACTTGTCAGCAGTATATATTTCAAGTCAGAGTTGAAAACTTTGGTGAGGGAAATCCTAGGCTTGCGAAATCACAACCTTCATCTACTCTTCCAATTGAAATCAATGTTGAACCAGTTGATGAATTCCCTCCTTTATTTTCTTCATTGGGAGATGAAGTTTTGTATAAATTCAAGGTTCCATATTCTGCAACGGCTGGATATGTTATTGGTGTGGTAAGTTATATGGATGATTTATAGAATTAGGCTTCTTTCCTGTATTTTGCGTTCACGATTTAAAAAAGAACAGAGACCTGTATGTAACACTTGTTTTACATTGTACAATTAAACCAAAAAATGTAGGTACTCCCGTAGTATGTGTACTAGCCACTAGGTTAGGGTTAGGTCATAATTTTATTCTGAATTTCCCTATTTTAGTTCTACTACGAGTCCGGGGACTGTTTGTGTTAGCCAAAGAGAAGTGATTTGTCATCTTTTAACAAAAGTCTTCTTATCCAGGTCAATGCTACAGACAAGGATGCAGGAGTAGATGGAAAAATTTCTTATGAGATTGATCAAGAGGATCAAGATCAGGAATTTGTTATCAATTCAACTTCTGGTGTCATCTCTTTATCTAGAAGACTTGACAACACTAACAACAGAGTTCTCACTGTTTCAGCAATATCTAGAGAACAAAAAGCAAGAACGCTGGTTACTATTGAAGTTGAAGGTAGGAGTTTTAAGCAATTATTTTTGTATCAGTTTTGTTGCATTAGCTCAGAAACTATTTTGAAGCTTAGTTTCATAGGTGTCATATAAAAAATACATTAGTTGTTATATTCTTGTTTCAGGTGCTCCAGCGATTGCATTTGAAGCTCAAATTTTATCTATTGTATTCGGAGTAATAGCTGGTGTAGCTGTTGTTATTGTTTTAATATTATGTATAAAACACAGAAGAAACAAAAAAGCACAAAGGTAAGATTTTTGCTCTTTATAGATATTTCAAAAATTTGGTCATTACTAAATAAGTTTGCGTTAATACAAGTTTAGTTTTGTTCACCGAAAATGACTGCAAAATGTATTTAAATTTTCTCAAAGTTTTTAGTCGATATACTGACATAGAGATACATACTTTAATACCTTTGTTATGTAATTTGAAGATATGTTGCTATTGGCCATAATTCATACAGTGATGTTACAGTATCTCTTAATTTGTTTGTAATTGTCTTTCATTTCACTTTTTGTGAAAAATCTACCCATCATTTTCACTGATTGTGCTGCTTCATATACTTTATAGTCGACCACCAAATGCAACAGCTTCACAAATTGGAAATGAAGGAGAATTTTATGATCCTGCTACAGCTCATAAAAATGAAAATGGAATTCCTATTGCTGCTCCGAGACAAATCAACAATGCTAATAGAAATAGTAAATCTGCCTCAACAAGAAACTCGTCGGAATATCAGGTATCTTTATTCTATGATTATGACTGTCTAAACCGTTTTTAGCGAATTTTTTTCGAATTTGAGCTTTGATTATTTGATGTTTGTTTTGACCAAGCCCTGGACAGGTTAGAGTTCAAAACACTTGGTAATGACACTTTTTTCCTTATACACCAAATCTATTTGCTTTATTTTTAACCTTCAAATCTGATTTAGATTCGCCGAACTGGTAGCGCACACAGTAATACTGCTAATGGTATTTTACGTCATTCTGTGTCAACCAACGGGCATGCTCATGCTATAGAAAATGGTAATCGTTCCAAATCGAATTCTGGTGCAAAGATCAGTGGAAACTTATCAAACGGACATGTGATCAGTAGATTGTCATCTTCAAACACGAATGGACACGTCGTTCAATATAGAGGAACAAACTCAGTGTCAAGTGGTAGAGGATCAACTCAAGATGAGGTAAGTTTGTGATAGGGAATAGGAAGTTGAACTCGAGTATTCTTTGCTTGCTTAGTATGTTTCCAACAAGATATTGTACAGAATATACCTGAAGCACAATGACACTGATCTTCTGTGGAATTTAATCTTATCCTTTTTATCTCTCTATTATATTTTGTCTTTCCAGGACGATGTTGACAAAGAAGTAGATCGAATCAATTCATCATCTGATATAACAAACAATAATAGTCCGACCGGTTCAGTTCCTAAACCTAAGATAAGAAGAAAATTATCTGGACAGGGAAGACATAGAAAACAAGTTCCAGATTCTGGAATTCAAAAAGTATGCTTGTCTTTTGGATAATAAAGTTGTTTCTTTCAAGTTTCTTCATAGTCATAGTATGTCTTAAAAAAAGAAGTAGCAGTGTTTTAGATAACAATAAGACAAAGACTCGTAAACATAATATTACGGCCAAATCAAACCTATTTAGTCACTTTTCAGAAATATTTGGGAAGACAACCATATCTTTATTTGGATTTTGCATATTTTAAACTTTACATTGTGTTGATTATTTCATCGGAATTCTATTCTTTGCAGGATATTGATGTTGAAAGTGAAATAAGTGATGGTCCAATTAATATCAGATCTCCTCCTAGTGTTGAAAGCATTCATGTTTTTGGAGATGAAGGTGCTGGAGAGGAACCATTAAATATCAAAGATATTGAAGAAGATTTGGAAACTGAATTTGAAAACGGGGCAAAAAAATCTAATGTTTTATCAGGGATGATGAAAATACCGTATTCTGAAGATCAATCTCTGACAAAAACAGAGATAGATTCACAGTATAGATCACCTTTGGGTACCGACAGCAATAAAAGTAGCATTTTAAGTAAACGAGGGGGTGAAAGTATTGAATCGGGTTACAGCAGAAGAGATCATTTAACAAACTGGGCTCCTGAATTCCAACCCCTTGCAAATGTATTTTCAGAAATTGCAAAATTGAAAGATCGTGAAGCAGCGGCAAGAACTGCAAACCAAAGTACTTTTATTATGAAAGATCTTTCTGTGCCTCGAACTATTTCTCAAGTTCAAGATCCTCCACCTTTGATAACTTCAGTAGCCGAGCAAAGAAATAATTTAGTTGCACCTGTTCCTCTTGGCTACACTTCCAATCGATTGCCTGCTGGTCGCAGAACAGTGGGTGGTAATTTGATGGGTTTATACCCTCATTCTCAGCCACAATATATTCGTACCAGTAATAATCTTCCACCAAATTCATATCTTTCTTCCCTATACACTAGTGCTCTTATAAGGCCTGTTAACACCTCATCTAATAATGCCAACATCACCCGACCCCAAGTGGGATTTAATTTACCCCAGGGTAACATTGGGGGTCTCGGGGCTTCATCTATAAACTCAAGTCAACAGGGGTTATCTGTGTCTTCCTTACCTCGTACCCCAATCAGTCATGAATCAAGCTTTACCTCTCCCGCGATGTCTCCCAATTTGACTCCATCCTTGAGCCCTTTAGCGACAAGATCGCCCTCTGTTTCCACTGTAGGTGAGGGTGGGGTTGGCATGGGTTATGACACAGAAGATGGTTGTGGTTCTGGACTACCGTTATCAAGAAGTGACCCCAATTTAGCTGCCTATGCTCCAGATGACATGAGAGGCAGAGAAGAAAGAATGGTGCATGTTTAACTTATAATTTGATACAAAAGAGAAGGATATAATAGGATTTCATGTTTATATTTGGTGAAGGATTGGTTCAGGTCAAAATAGCTTTTTCTTATCGATTTTAGATATTGAAATAGCTAACCGTTTCTATACATGAATGGGTGTGGATCTACACTCGTTATGCATGAGGTTCAAAACGCTCTGCATAAGTAGTCATATGTGATATATCGGAATTAAATTCAGTAGTAGAATTTGTTAAATTGATGTTTTGGTAATATTCGAATGATATTTTTAGTTAAGATAAATTCAGATTTCAGTCACACATATTTTCATGACATATAATATATTTATCTCTGTTTTTGTTGGCAACTAAAGCGGTACAATTTTCTTTCTTAATTTGTTATTATTGTAATATTATTTCAAATTGTTTTTTCTCGCTTTTTTGGACGCGTTGTTCCATCCTGTTGTATAATAATAGTTCATTCGGAAAATTCAATTTTGAGATTGATTATCTGGCTCTAGACAGAATGTATCCGCTAAACAACTGTTTTTCTATTGTTCCACGTTTATTTATTTTATCTGCTGGAGGACGTATATCATTTGCATCTTTAATGGAAAATTACTCATGGCTTATAGTCTTTCTCTGTCGCCTGAGATGTCCTTATTATCTTGCTGCGCGTATTTTCGTTTTCTTCTTTGTGCCTTAAATGCAGTCCATTTGTTCATGTTGATGTTTTTTTGTTGTCATTTACGTCCCAGAGATATCATGTTGTGCACGTTACTTCCACATTTCCTATAGAATCTTTTTCAAATTTATGGTTTGTATGAGAGAAACTCTATTAACTATTATCATCTTTGTGGTTACTGTGCCCATTTCTGAATAGCCTGAGTGGAATGTTACCTGTTGCTAGATTTTTATAGGTAATATTTTGAAGCATTTTTGTCACTTGATTTTTATTTTATGAAAGCGACGTTTTTTGATTCTGCCAATAAATGAATACCTTTGTTTTTACCTATACTCTGTATATGCAGATTAGATTAGTTTTAGTTGAGATTAAAATATGCAGAAGATTAATACCAAACAAGGCCAATAATTTTTCAAAAACTCTATTGACTCTATTGGTCACTATTTGAAAGTGACCAGATGACCAATCTATAATCCGGACCAAAAAGTTATATTGAGCAGTGGGATTCAGTCGTCCGAGCAACCAAATTCCCGTGGCAGGCAATAGATATTGAATCTGAAAATGTTTAAGTATTTTTTTAAAAGTAACCTGAATATGCGTTCTGATAAAATTTGAGAGCCACTTTAATTGTAATGGCAAATGCCGAATATAGTTGTCCATAGATTGATGCAATATCGGTTACTATCCCGTAGCATTTAGGAGGAAAATTTAGACATTGATTTTATTTTTCAAAATAAATTATTTGTCTACTGACCACATGGACCTTGGATTGGCTTGAAAGTGTTACAACTAAGTTACTACGCTTACCCGGTCATTCTTTGTATTTTACGCAATATCAGGATACAATTTGAAAGATGCGTAGATTTGAAGTCCGTCCTGCTTCATGGATTAATCTGCTGTAATTGCCGTCAGCAAAGGAATTAATCATATTTACAGTGGCAAGCGATGATCGCACGTGAGAGACTAATTAAGGATAGTCACGCTATTTAAATGTAATACAGTTTATCATCCATATATATTGGACAGGGTGTTGGGGAAACGAAAATTTGTTCGAAATTAGGCTGTTATTGATTTGCGGTCTCAGTAGTCTTGAACGTGATGAACGGAGAGTTTTCACTGAAAATAAAAAACGGTACTCATACATAGATATATATAGAATAAGTGTATTATTTTTTCCAAATATTATTCGTCGCCGAAGTAATCATTTCTATTGATTTTCTTAAATTATCGAGTAAAATGTTTGTTGATCAAAAATATTGAAAAAGATTTTCTTACGGAATTATTGTATACAGACATGTATACTATATAAGTAGAACAGAATTCATTTTCCTTTTGTGAGTGTGACAAATTTTGTCACATTCTATTTTGCCACGGGAGGTAATACTAGATCTAGAAAGGGAAATTACCGAAATGCGTGTCATAGTTATAGCTCACAGTATTGCGCAACCACACTTATCGACAGGGAGCTTTATCCGTTGTTCGCATTACTGGTGAACAAAACGCGTTCACAGAACTTCTCATTCGCGAAAACCTTTCATTTAGTAATGCGTTCGTCTGTTATTTGGGAATGAGAATACATACAAGAATCTGAAGCATGTTCACCGAAATGTATAAATGGCAGCTCACGCATTGATATACAAATGTATACAGTTACTATTACAGCATGTATAATGTGTTTTGAACTTGTGAATTTAATGATAAATACTCGTATTACAGTTCTCATTATTCCTAAAACTCCATAGTTTGCACAGGGTTAAATTGAATAGCTGCTAAATTGAATAGCTGTTTTGAAACTTACCAAATCAGTCATAAGACTGTAAGAAGTAGAGTCGGGATGGATGACGAGGATTTGGTTTTGCCAGCAGATGATAAAAGTTTTGAGGAATTCAAACGACTATGCAGAGAGGAAGATCAATGGATGGAATGTTATAATAAAAAAGGAATCAGAGTCTGTACAAAACCAGAAGGAAATTCCAATATCAAGTTAATGAGGGTAAGTCTGCAAACTAGCAACACTGCTGCACTAATCCAGTAGTCAGTATTTTAATCAAAATTATCTTTCAGTGCTTATTGTGGTGAACTGAAAGGCTTGTTGTAGAACCACTTTATGTTGCAATAATATCACATGTAAATGTTTTAAATTAACTGCAACCAAGCTATTCTGTAAGGCTCAATGGGGTTATTGGGATATTTAGTGCACAAATGACCAACCTGGTAAAAGTTCAAAAATATTGCTATAATCCAGTAATCACTAATTAAGTAATGCATCATGATATAGTACTACTGCAATATAAATATTGTATTGCTTCATGTCTAGACTAGAGGTATAGCATAGCACTTTTGATGTATATATATTATTAAAAAGGTTTGCACCTATTTTAAACAAAAATGTTTTGACAATATAGCAGATGTTGCATTCCACCTGTCGTGGTATCCAAATGTAAACAAAGGAAATATTATAATAACCAAACAGTGTTTCAAATTATTCTCTAAGAAATTATTGTATCTTTGGTGGCATTACTCACACTAAACATATTGTTAGAGTTGGTATAAACCCAGAGATGACCAAAACTAAATAATTTACCAAATGTGTTATGAAAACATTTTTGATTATTTCATCAAAATATCCTAAAATGGTCATGTTTGAAGGGGAAATGCACAAATACCCAATATTTGAATTTCGAGTCTGAGGGCATTAATGCTAAGATATGTTTTAACAAAATTTACCTTTAATCAGAAATAATGGAGAATATGTTTTGATTTTCTTGCTCTATGCGAAGACTAAATATTATAACCAAAATAAGCGATCTTCTATCTCATATTATTAGGCTTGAACATTATTTTGATATTAATTTGTGCTAGACATCTTTGGGTTGAGTATGATTATAAGATGGTAAAAAGTAATCATTAATAACATATACCACCATTATATAGCCTACATTAATATTCTTTATATTACATAATGATATATATTCCACCGCTCATGTAATTGAGCATTTGAATTGATATCTCTTAAAGACAGAGTATGTTCATTAAAGTATTCAGTGCAAATACACCCAAAATTTCATTTATTATTGAACTCCAGGACCTATTAGTCATTTCCTTTGACTTGATTTTCCTGGAATATAATTGCCAGACAAGTTTATTCTCGATAGTTCATTCATTTCAGCTTCTTGCATTATTTATTGAGTTGCATAATTTAAAGCTATGTCTATAGAGTCAGGTAAGTATAATTACTTGAAAACCATTGAAAGGTTACGAGCATACATTTACGAAATGTTGTTAATTATATAAGAATTCATTTCATCGTGAAATTGCCTGTATCACCGTGGGTTTTAAATTATCATTTTATCTATGACCTATGCCCTTGTATATAGATTACTACCGTAATCTATATACATTCATGAGTCCAGAAATAAATTTAAGGGGTTCATGATCATGACTTTTGTATGTGATGTGAATTCAGAAAGCTGAATGCTAACAACCTACCATGCTGGTATTGTTTTCAATTCATTACAAGAAGCAAAATTTTTACACATTTTTCTGGTGAATATAAGTCAATACAGCCAGCCATTCATCTCCATCATGATATGGTGTAAGAGGTTCATTTTTTTCAAATTGACGAAATAGTCCTACCACAGTGCGAAACAGGTATTAAAACTCTTGTTCGGACCTCCTGAAGTATGTGCACCAAGATGGCGCACAACCTGAACTCAGGTTGTGTACCAGGTTAGGGTTCAGGACAGGTTATGCAACATCTTGGTGCGCATACTTCAGGAGCACCCTCCGTTCACTCTAATCCAGGGGTTCGCAATCCTTTTCAGCTTGCGGCACACTAACAAGAAGATTATAAAGTCGCGGGACATTTATTACAAATCAATTTTAATAAATCCCTTATCTGTAAATATTATGCGTTTCGGCATTAAATGAGATTAAAACAAGATTCTGCAGGCCAATTGTAACAAGTCTATATCGTTTTTAGGTTTTAATTTCTCTCAGCGCAGAAAATTAATATATGCAGAATCATGAAAATGTAAATGGAAAATTTTTTTTTGTTGTACTTGATATATTGTATTGCATATGTTGTACTGATGTAATATACCGACAGAAAATTCGCATGCCGAAATGGTGTGGCATATTACATCACCTAGCGGTGGATATAAAATAAAAAATCTTTATACAGAGTGACCCCAAAAAACGAAACCTATTATGTTCCAAATGAACTTATATGTGTGGTACACCCATTACTGATTGCAAAATAATAAAGTTCATGTTGTTAATTATTGTGATAAAATCTCAGGAATTTTGTGAAAATTTGCGGCACACTTACAAGACCTCGGAACACAGTTTGGGAAACCCTGCTCTGATTGAGCTAAAGTCTAAATTGGTACTCTTTATATTCATGTTTTTGTTTTCAGGCAAAGACAATATTCACTGACGTTCGAGCGAGTACAGTTTTTGATGTTGTTCATGACACCGACTATCGAAGAGAATGGGATAAAGATATGATTGATATTTATGATATATGCAAGTTATGTGTTAATAACACTGTTGGATACTATGCAGGTTATATGATATGCTTGTTTCGGAAATTTTTTCTTTCCAAGAGCTCAATTTCAGTTTATCTATTTTCCCCCCCAGCGACAGATCTTGCTACACATTTCAGGTATCCAAGACTTTGGTCGCTTGTTTCCTTTTTTTCGATTGATTTTTTTGAGGTATAGGACATAGGTAATGAAATGCTGATGTGTATTAATCATATGGTAATTGCTTAGCCAGCTGCATCCGTTGTCCTTTCCCATAAAATAACAGGAAAGTATTGATATGATACATATTTTTAGTGTAATTGAAAAATGGTAATCGATCGATTGATACCCAGGTTTTGAAATGTTCTTTGTCAAAGAGATCGGATTGATCAATTTTGTCTGAAGTCGCGAGCCACAATGTTATTTATATATCCTTCGCATCTTATTTGCCCAGTTCACATTTACTCTTAACACTAATTTGTTTCAGGAAATGAGGCATGAGCCCAACTGTAATTAGGTCAGCAGTTTATTATTATTACCTTACTTGCTGCTCGGCATTCTTATTAAAAAAAGGGAAAAATATTAGTTGAATTAATTGCAAATTATGAATGGAAAGTCTGCACCAAAAGTGTGTATGCTGTCACATAAAATTTTGTATCATTGGGTTTAATTATGTGTCTCATGATTTTCTTGTACAAATACACTTACCGGTATACACTTGTAGAACTATTGTAAAATCTTCTCAATAAAATACAATTTCATTATTTGAAATATGGAGCGCGGGGAATTCTGTGACTAATTGATGTGACCAGTGTCAAAGTTTTGTCACAAATTTGGAATCATGACAATGAATACATCAATAAATATGTTTGTTTCAGTTTCCCATTTATTAACCTCTTCATCATTAAGTCACTGTAGTCACGTACTGACTAAAAAATCATCAAGTGCTTTATTAATGTATTTGTGTCATAATGATTTGTATGGGCCCACAGTAGCCATAAAATACAACGAAATATGTCATTTATAATTAAAAATATGATATATTATAATGAATATACATATTTGAGTACTTCTATAATGTCCTTGAAAATCGTAACTTCATGTTACATAAATCTTATGTTTTACAATTCATATTGCATACTGGCAGTGAGGATACTGCACTCTGTTTGCCACTCTTGCTGGATAGTAAGCAATCTTGTTACCTACAGTCAAACATTTTATTTGTCACATAGATTTTGTCATTACTGTGGTTATTCTAAGTGAAACAGCTTCTCTGCAATACACCAGGAAATAGCAAAAATATGTTTTATTATTATCTACATCATACATCTCATAACATACTTATTTCAAATATTCAATAAAGCCTTGTATTGTTTCAGTGAAATGTCCAACACCGATAAAGAATCGTGATTGTGTTTTCTTATGCTCATGGATTGCGTATCCTAATATAAGGGATCCAAAAGAATATATCATGATCAACAAATCAGTCACACATAAGGTGAGGAAAGATCGATAAATATTAATAATCACTTTTCAATCATTTTCAAAACTCATGCAAAATCTTTTTGACAATATTCAATCAAATATAGAGATTATTTTATGAGTGATAAAACAAAAAATCCATATATATATGATGAAAAAAAAATTAGACAATAACCAAGGTTTTGACACTTGTGTGTATCTATAGCATATGAGCAATGAGATTATAAAGTTTAACAATAAATCCATTTATTTAAATCCTCATTTAAATAAACTATGGCGAAGTTGGATTTTAGTTCTAGTCTTTTTTAACCTAAATATTTTTATATGAAAGTACTGTATAAATCAATTTAAGATGAAATGACAAAATTATGATGATAGGGAACAATACACAAAATACAAGTCGGTTTTGGAAATTTTGTATAAAACCGAGTAAATTGATGACTAGCCTAAAATATAGGCTACATCATATTAAATTATTGATAGAAGATAATTGAAGTTCTATTTATCTCACTTGCTCAGTTCTACCTGTTTGTATGTATAAATAAATACAATAATATGTGATAATATCACTCATATATTACAGGATCATCCACCAAAGAGTAACATAGTTCGTGCGATTTCAATAGTTACGGGCTACCTCATTCGACCATTGGGTGAATTTAAGACTGAATTTACATATCTTACACAGTTTGATCCAAGAGGTAAATTTCATTGTATTATTTTTTATGTTTATCAAACTGCTTTCTAGTTAACTAGGTTCATGGATGTTTCAGCTAAAGCGTAAGTTTTCCCTTTAATTAGTTGGGCGAACATTAACTGTCCTAAAATATATATAGTTGAGTAGTGCTTAATTTATGATGTTTCACGAAAATTCTAATTAGTTAATGTTCTAAGGCAGTGGTTTCTAATCTTACATATCTTGTGGTCCCTTTCCGGAGGCTTGTAGCACTCCTGGCCTTCTGTTTATCATTCCAGTAATATTTATAGTCTTACCATGATTGGTAGTTTTCAAATCCCATTATGTTCAAACAATTCATGCTCAGTGAAGGGAAAACACACTGTGAAATAACCTTATCAAACAATGAAACTAGGAAGAACGGGGAGTTTTCTAACAATAGGAAAAGTAAAATCAGGTTTGCGCCTTGCCCTCTCCAACTGCTCTGTGGCCTCCTTAGTGGGCCACAAACCCCCACGGTTGGAAACCACTTGTTCTGAGGTTTCATATATTTCCAGGTTCATTGCCGAAATGGGTTGTAAATACAATTACTCAACTCTTTACTCCTAAGGTGAGAAAATTATTTTAATTTTTTAAATAACATGTAATTTAGAAGTTTTATAATTTTGATACATTTCAGTATTCTTTATTCATTATTGGAAATTTTTGATAATTTTGTTATTTTGATCAGCAATCACAATGTACGGTAAGTCTTCATTGGCTAAAGATATACAAAATAAATCAAATTCGAATTCGGGGTTTTATTATTAGCTCCATAAAGTCAATTTTTATTGAATTAGAACATTCATTCAACTAAGATCATCACTATATCGTTTGTGAAAAATGGATTTATTTACAGAACATATTGTATTTTACCAACATGTCTCTGTAAGCATATGTATACAAAGCATGAATAATTGTAATTTTTTTTACTTTCATGCAGAATATTGTTTTGTTCAATATTTTTTGATACAGTGGGATCTCATATATTTTCTATGTTAAATGGTTTCCACCTGCTACGATTTATCAGAACATATGTGTCAATTCCTTGTCTAATTTATTTTCCTGTGAAGTGCATGAAAATTGTATTATCTTTTTTATTGATAATGACAGATGTTGTAGGAGAATGATAAGTGTTTAATCAAGATAATGTAAATCAATTATTCATTTTACTTTTTTCACATTTTACATGTTGAAATCATTCATTACACGATTTACATGCTAAATTAATATTTTGGGTCAGTTAAGTGGAAGACCCACTAAACATGGCATCATTCTACTTTGATTCCAAATTTTTGATACCAGAGTGAGTCAATGCATTAGTGAAAAGCCTCATATAAGATATTAAATAATTGTTTATGCTATGCTGTCGTTTACAATGTACTTTATTGCCAAATCATAATTAAATTTACTAAAACCTCGCTATTTTAAGGCAGCAGTATTCATGTATGTAATTCATTCTTTCGGTAGGATTTAACCAGAACATTATTAACCAAAAAAAAATGTAATAACATCAAATTTAATAGACAAAAACTTCATCACTGGATAGTGAATATATAACTTTGTTTTGATAAATTCATGATATATCATGCTGTCATGCATTAACTTAAATTAATTTATACTCAAATTATGACACATTCCTTCGATTTTGAACTATGTCCAAACAGAATTTCCTAACAAAGCCAAGGCACGTTTATGTCAAATCTTTGTTGGTATTACTTGCAGTTGCAATTATTAATGTGTCTAGTTTAATATCAATCGTTTTTCGTGAGTATGCCAGCATTGCGCAGACATCAAATTACAAGTAGAAACCAGACTTCTTTTCTATCCTTATATTACCGGTAAGCGTTAAGTCTAGGATTTTTTTAAATATGCCGATAACAAATTATTTGCCTTTTCAGAAATTTTGGTATAACTAATCCTCACTGATTCAATTTGTTTTTAATATTTGTATTGAACAATTCCACTAGAAACGTTTACTTTAAGCTAATATCAAAAACCGTGGGATGAATTTATATCACAGAACCCTACAAATACATTTGTAATATTCAAAGTTCTAAATATAGACGTGAAAAGAAAAATGACCAGAAATTTAGGACGGATGACCTTTTAAATTTATACTGTCGAGTATGAAACCTATATACATTAGCGTATCTGGAATACTGGCAGTTTGTGACATATGAAATTTACAATGGAAGTGTTCCCTCGTGGCACTCTGTATAAGTGTGCTCCGTGGAATCCGTATCACACTTCTTGTGGTAGTTCCCTTTAAATTATTAATGCGTTCAGGGGATTGATGATTCGTTGAACTGAGTACATTATCACTTTTGTATCTGCCAATTAGGGTTTCTATTGTCTGTTCGTTTATAATGCTTCTCAAAGTCATTCATTTTAAAGACGCATCCACAGATGGTATATAGAATTTACGTGGATTTGTAATGTAGATCTTTTGGAATTAAAAATTGAATATATTCCTAAATCCTGAACGTTTTGACTCTTTCAAGGTAAAAATAATTATAATATAACAGTGGTACCTTTTTATATTGTTAAAAAAAATTGGTATAAATTTGCCACAAAAGCACATCTACGTTCGTATAAGTTGTATATTGTCTTATATTGGATAAAAACAAGATCTTTCCGTCAGCAATAATAGCAGACTCATATCATTCAATATTTTACCTATAACTTCTAACATGGTATTGATACCTCTTTTTCAAAAATAATACAGTTCCAATGAAACCGAGAGGTTTTGTGGCAACGAAATTTGTCTGGTTTTATATTCTCGAGAATTCCTAAGGTTTTGCTGTCTCTAGTTTCCCAAATTGTTGCCGATTGGAAATGTAAGAATATTATATATGATTTGGAATCATTTACCCCTTCAAATATCATTAAAATTTGAATGAGTTGTCAACATTTGAGTCATTTGTCTGACCCCCGAGATAATAATATGTAAACATTAAAGATTTTGTTACTTTTGGTTCAATATTTAAAAGGAAGAGAAATCTTGAACCATTGGATATTTCCCAGTTAATTACTCTGAAAATTGGAAATAATTTTATCCTGAATTGTTTATGAGCATGTGATTTAAGTTTTTGTTGGAAGGCAATTCTGTTATTATCCATCTTTACGTTATCGACTTGCCAAGTTAAACATTTGTCGCTCTAATCGTCACGCCTTAGTTACATTTAATACATTGAACTCACACAATTCCTTTCTACGTCGTTCCACATTAATGGCTTTTACATACACTGCTAGTAAAGCCGGTTATATTTACTTTCATTCCAATATAGATGTAGCATTAGCGACCTTATAGAGGATGTTTATGTGGCCAAACAGAGGTCTTATAATTAGTGTCTGCCTTCTACGCTCAATCTATCTATGGCACAAGTTTGGTACAGAATTTAAATCCGTAACTCCCGAAGAATCTTGAATTGCATTTATATTTGACTTGTTCTATTTTAACGTAGAGTGTTGTTAGACTTGGGTTGTTTTATATTCTTCAGACTTCTGACCCTGCTAAGAGATAGAGATGGGTTTCGAACTTTGAATTATATTACTTTCTTATAAATCATCCTGATTGTTAGTACTGCAAATCAAACCGACAATTGTCAAAAAAATTGTTTTGAAAGCGTATTCGAAGCAAGGCTTTTACCCGACACTTTCGTATATTCAAAACAGTTCGTCATCTGTAGCAAATATGGGGCCATGAAATCAACTCACCTCAAAGTTGTTAAACGAAAACTACCGTTTTATATACTCGAAACAAAGAGATTTCGAATGATGTAAGATTTATTCACTGGGCGCAGGTCATGGTGCGAATTATGCATCATTGACAATTCGTTATACTGTTCATTATCTTCAAATTTAAGTAGAAGCATCGAGCGTATTGTATGTTAACTTCTATCACAGTATCACATATGTGAGATTACTTGGTATAATTGGGTATTATTAAGGTCATCGATAGGTGAGTTTTAACAGCCAATCCTATTAGTTTTGGTTGATGTACTAACCATTCAACAATAGTTTCTTTCCATACCTCACCATATATCCGCTTCTTAGTAACTGTTATGTAAATATTGGTTTTTATACGGCGAAGACAATTTCAAAATATTTTATGAGACCACACCCTGTTACCTTGCTCGTAACATAATCCGTCTATGCGTGGTTCATGCATTGCCAGGACGCTAAAAACGTAGTGTATTTTCTATAGTTTCCAAAGCTCTAATTCCTGTTTAAGCACGTTAATTCCTGTTTAAGCACGTTAATTCTTGCTTAGCATGAAATTGTTCTTCGCCTCAACGGATTATCCGCTTTAACTGATGACCTGATAAATTTTCATGTGTGTCATTTGAGACAAGAACCCCGATGAAATAAATGATTTTAATTGAAAACTTGGCTTAATGTAACGACAGTGTAATCTCAGAAAAATTTTCTTTATGCCATAATTAGAATTGATCTGGTGACCTGGTTTCAAATGTCGATTCCGGAGGAACAGGACGTCAGTATGTGAAAAACGTTATTTTCTCTTTTCTCTGTGCCCTTTTGGGAGTCTTGTTTTTCGTTAACTATATATAAATTGACGAATGTCTACGTCAATGATCGGCAATTACTTACTGTTAGATTATATCAGATGTGGGACCAAAATTGCAACATACATTCAATTATAAGAACTGCACGTCTATCTGCGACGCCTAAAATCGACCACTTCGCGTCTGCCTTCCTATGTCATGAAGGTCAAATAATATGATAATATCCTAATAATGACTCAATATCGACGTTTTTGACGCAAAATTCCCCAACTATAAAGCAAGGTACGTTTTATAGTCGTCATTTACGTGTTATTTAATTGAATCCATTGCTTCTTGAACATTGGAGAATTTCCTCTTTGATTGAGTATCAATATTTTTTCATAGTTTAGACAAATATGTGATACTAAGGACTTTACTGAAAAAACATTGTGAAATAAACTCGCCATTCCATTTCATTGTTGAATATGAATTCTGAAATGCACAGGTAGACTAACTTAGTTGAAATAGGATATTTCGTATATATCATAGTATGGTCAATTGTCCATGAACCATAGGTTAATGTATTTTTCAAGTGTTTCTAGTCATTTTATTTGAAATGTTGGCGCATTTTGACACGAACATATGAGAGACAATATGTTGTTGTCTGTTGGATGACCCCCGTATAGCAAGTATCGAATCATCGTAGTTTCCGGATTTTGAGTCACTATCTTAATAGTTCACACAACGTGTTATTTCATTTTGTTTATTGCTGCTATAAAGGGACAGTAAATCAATAGTATAAACAGAGCTGCCATCGATATGAACTCAAAAATAAGGACATCGGGAAACATAATAATAAGATACCAAAGAACGAAATGTAACAGACCAAATGCGGCCCGTGTCTAATCATACTTTGCACTAGGAAGGATTTGCACCAGCAGTTCTTTATTCTTAGAAACTATCTGTTACATCTCACTTCTAAGTTCACTTTCACTTACGTCATGAATGCGCGTAGCAATAAATGAGGTTTTAATATCATTTCTAGCAAATCAATTATTCGAATTGACCAGTCTAGGGGCCTGGTATTAGAACCTTTACCTCTAAAATGAAACAAAAATAGGGACACATGCCAAAATAAGGACAAATCTTAGAAATAAGGACGTTATGGTACCCCTGACTCCTGAGTATAAACAAACACGAAATATATCTCAATTTCAATGCTGTATGGACTGATCTAAAAAGTAGAATCGCTCTCACATGGTTAACTAGAGCAGAATTCAAACAACATAGGCCTTAACTTTAGGTTCGGTTTTAAATCAAATACCCAGGAGTATGTGGATAAAAATTTAGAGTTCTAGTTGTATTATAAGTTAATTTGCTGTATACATAGACTGCCTAATTTCGCGTGTTTTTTATCAGTATCTCACGTCTTTGTCATTCAGTGATTCGTTATTTCATGAAACCAAACAGGAAATGTTCAATGAATCATATTGAATAAACATTGACCATGTCAAGACCTAAATGCGTCTTTTCGATGAAATATATTTTCAAATATTCTAAAAATAGGAAATGAAATCATATGGCGGGTTTTAATTTCACTCGACAGCCGATTCCTCATCGTTTGATATTTATAAGAAAATAACAAATTGAAGTCTATTCATTTCTATGCCTGTAGTTTTCCTATGTTCCTTGTTCACACGGCACTGAATACTAATTACCAGGTCCGTCGTTAACTGAAAGTGAATTTTTGGTGTTTCAATCTCAGATGTTCTTCAAATATGTTCACAAAAATTATGTATCCCTTGCCTTGTTTCAGGTCATTCATCGCATTCATAAGGCGTCAAAAAGGTACCCAGCATGGAAATCGAAGCACAATGAAAATTTGAAACCGTGGTTGTGGCCTGAGCAGAACAGACTCCCACAAGCTGACTTGTCCAAATTATCTGCCAAGTAAGTTTGAATTTATACATCGCGTTTTGGTATTATTTAGGAAAGATTGCTATTAGTTATGTTTTATTTAAACATGTATCCAATGCCGTGTCTCGAAAATGTCGTGTCACACGTGCTCCACGTGTTCCAATGGGATAAAGGGACAAGTGTCACACGACATTTTTGAGAAAGATTCTGTAGTGATTCATTACGCACATAATCGAAGACATTTTAAAATGAATTTACTTATGAACATTGTACTTATTTTGAGCAGTTTTCGGGTCTACTGCAAGACCCGAAAGTTTTACAGCCACACAGACGCCTGATTAATACCTAATAAGGATATTCCAAATAGAAACAATGTGGAATATAATTCTGCAGTTTGGAATTTTTTGTAGATGTAAGCGGTTTGAACTTTTTTTAATCGCTTTTGCGGTTAGATGAGTTAAAACATCCGATATAGAAATGTTAGAACTGCATTGACTGTCAAACTCAACTGTATAACGCAAGCGAATTCTAATTTTCGATATCTGTTGACTATTATTAAACTCATATCATGGTCATATTGCTTCTAACGGTATGATATTTCACTGCTTTCCTGTGACTGTTAGGCCAAATCCAGAAACAAAGGTGAATGAAGCGTCCATCTAAAGTCAAAGCATGATTTTTGATAAGTTAAACGCAGACGAAAATTCCAAAATTCCCGTGGATGCAAAATTTCTCCGGATAAAATTTTTTTGGCCTCGAAATGAAAGCTCCTCAATAATAACGATATATTGGGAACACGTGGGACAAGTGAGACACGACATTTTTGAAACACCCTATCCAATACGAATTTTTATTCTTGGACTATTTTATATTGATTATACTGGTTATCATTTCATTTTTATAAAAGAATTTATGCCTTATTCTAATGCGGTGTTTGTTTGCATATATATATCTTCGTTATATATATCTAATATTTTCACCATTTTTTTTTATATTACTGCCAGAGTGGAAAAGGTTGATGTCATTGATGAAACAAATATAAAATGTGCTGATAATATTCAATCTATAAACAACAACGACGATTCTACGTTAAACAGCGATTCGGAGTCTGACGACATTAACAAAAAAGAAATGTAAGTTGTTTGAGATTACCTTCTTCGATGAAGAATCATTTTATCGAGTTTTATCAAAAAAATGTGCTGTGCCAGAAATCCTTAATAACTCAATGATTTGCCGCCCGGTACATCCAATATCTGAAAGGTTTTAGATTTAACAATAGTATCAAATTTTCAAAACTTTTATTGTAGGTCTCTAGCAAAAAGCAAGAAAAAATCCGCAAAGGCTAAAGGAAAAGTTCAGGCTAATGGCAACGGCGTCTGATCAATAATTTTTTACAAGATGGTGCTTAAGCATACCACATTACAATTTTTTTCTTCTAATTTTAACCATATGTGTCTCGTAAATCCGAGGTTAATACCAAAAAGTGATGTGACAATGCTTCCACAAATAGATGCGTTGTGTAGATTAGAACCGTCTCAAATGTACACCTAGTCCCAAATTAGGCGATATGACATGCGCATACACACCCATTGGTATAATAAACAGCCAGTTGTGAGTTGACTTTGCCAACGTGCCATATTGCGTTGTTTTCGTTCGCTTTGTTATCTGAAATCACAATATTTTGATGCATAATCAAATCATCGAAATTATAATTAATCCATTGAAATAGACCGATTACCGACCGGCAAATATACCGACATCTCATTGAGCATTTGCAGCCCTTTCTGTGGCGACACACATAATTGACTTGACAATGCTGTATGTTTTTGCCTCGGTAGTGCGTGCTGGATTTTGTGTTGGTTCTTGAGCTCTTGAAAGGCTGTTTGTTTAGAACAAAATTTGACATAAGAAATTAAATATTCCTCCAAATCACTTGTACATTGATGCTACATTGATGCCTATCTTAATTTCAACTTACCGACTTGTGGAAATGTGCAATAGATTGCTATTGAACCGCTATAGGTTGCAGTTAATCATGAATGTCTCATTGTATATCTGACTAAATAAAATACTGTTGAATTCTGTTTTCTGTTTGAATACGTTTTTCCACTTATTTTACTATTAAATTTAGTCATGCTTTTCAATGATATTCTTTACATTCACCATGTTCAATTTTTTGTTTCGGGTACTTCGTTTTACTTCGATAATGCATATGCATAATTTTGTTGTTTTCACCACTTTTCTTCAATCACCCCTATGTCTTTAAAGCTCATGGTACAATCATGAAAGTAATATTTTGAAAAGAAAGAAACAAATATATTTTATTAGTATCCACTTTTTGAGCTGGTTTATTTTACTTTATAATATCAACTGAACCACCAATATTATCATTGTATCTTCACTATTACGGCTTTTCTTTTAAGCAATTCACATAATATAGATTTTTTGTTTATCTGCTCCATAGTCGATCAATGCATATTCCATTATACTTTTTAACGTATACAATCTCTATCTTACGATTTCACCAAATGTTGTGGTTAAAATCTTAATTTATTTTTGGAAGCGCTATATAGTTTCTTATGCACATATATTTTACTGTCTTATTTAAGTTATTGTTGCCTATAAATTAGAATGCAACTGATATATATAAGGCAAATAGTGGCTCATCTCTAAAACTGTAATGGAAGTTGCTGTATTTGTAGTCCGCCTTATTTAGCTTTAGCTCTTAATTTTAGATATTGTACAATTATATTTTGTTTGGTTTGTATACTTTCATCTTATATTTCTTATAAACCAAGTCCTTGGTCCAATAACTATCGAGAATTGTATTCATAGTGCGGTATGTTTTGCTCACAAATCACAAAAACATCAATTGAAATTCTATTATGACCTCACTTTTTAAACATAATGCATTTGCTTTTTATGTAGGTCTCCGTATTTTATTCTTAGTTTAGGTACATAGAAAATAATAATAACATTGCGAGTAAATACTTACTGCTGATTGCTTTTCATATCTCCAGTCCATCGATTACGTTTGTGGGTCACCTTTATCCGGGTGGGTGCAATATTTCTATGGCAGCACTGCGTCCGATAGGTTTATAGGCCATTGACATCATATGACATTGCTATTATATTTTTGTATAGTTTTGAATAAACAATGCAGTGCCTCTTGCATAAGTAGTTTTGCTTCAAAAGCCGATGGCTGCATTGAACTGATTCTCGTTGCGTTTAATTAGAGAATGTATGTATATATTTATTTCCGGTCGTACGTACTCGCTCCTTATAATCTATCAGTGTCAACATTAGTATTTATGATTATAAGAATCATCCAGATAATTTTTCCAAATGCTGCTCATTCGTCAACCACACTCTTAAAACAAATAAAACGCCAATTGCCATAGAATATATTCTCGGGCTATTTTAACAATGATCTTTGCCAAAAACAGACCCTCACCATATTCTGGCTTCCTCTCAATCACATTTATAAAAGACTGTGCAGAAAGCGTTCAAAATTCACCTACAAGTTATCACGGAAAACTCGCATTTGTACGAAGAAAATGGGGGCAGACACTACGTAACAGAAAGTGAACGATGTAGAAAGGTAATATGAATTTATTGATCATATACATCTCATTTATTTATTAAACAAAACGTTTATATTAAATACAACATAAATGTTCAAGCATAAATTAGTGACGCCCCCTTTGGGAACCGCAGTGAAATTACCAATAACTAGGGTTGCCCTATTTTTTTACTTCAAAGCGGGACGCCACCCGTAACTTTACAGTTTCCGATTTTACTATGCCAATAACCAACTATTACTATGCCTATGACCAAGAAAAACACCGCAAATAAAGGTGCCGAAGACGATTAAAACTAATTCCGACTTCTGTAATTTCGAGCATCGCTCTTTGTTGAAGCAAAATTATTTTAACCCATCAAAACCTGAAGTTCCAATGAAATACGCACGAGCAGTTGGGTATGGCCCAATTTTGTTAGAAAGTATGGTATATTTATTCGCTACTGTTTCAACATGTAGGCGAGGCAATAAAGCTTTATGTGTATCAACGTTTTTGAAACCAACATCACTGCTCCATGCACCCAGGCAAATTAATGAATTGTTTGCACTGGTATGACCACTAAAAATGAGTATGATTTGTAGGAGGGTTTCTACCTGATCCAGTTCGAATTTTCAGAAATTAAAGATTTTGAAGTATATTAGTATACAAGTTTTTGAGAAGCGGATGACGTTCAAATATAGCCACCAAACTATTAAGACACGAAAAAAGTAGCTTCACGATCAGACTGAAAGTGTATACGGATTTGTACAAACCGAATATATATATCATTGAAATTATAATCTATTCTAGACAAAAATCATGGTAAACGCTGATGACCAGAATAACTCCAAATCCAATTAATAGGCAAAACACATTGTTGGGTTGGTGTTTCATAAACAATAGCATTTGTATATACTATTCGTAGTTGGATCCATTACATTTGAACCACGTACATCTGAACCCACGTCAATTGCACCTGCATACTATTGCACGCGGATTTACACATGGGTCCAAATGTACATGGTTCAAATGTACGTGGGTTCAAATGTACGGTCACCTTCGTAGCTACATATAATGGGCGTTAATTTTTAACTGCAAAACAAACATGGGGAGATACCGAGTTACCTCACCTGCGCCTAATGATGCGAATCTATTGCAACACGGTAGTTGTTATTGCAGACACTGTATGTTATTAAACGGTGCAGTCGAATATAGCTAGAAGCGGATTAATAACGAATTAAGAAGATAGTGCCCAATAAAAATTAGATTTTTATGAAAGTCGTCCGATGCATACTTTACCATTGTGATGTTGCGCTTTGTTTGACGTTTTATGTCTGAACACGCGCTTTGAGTCCTGCTTGCATGTCCGTGAAAATACAATAAAATCGTGTTTTTGAGGAAGAGGGACTTTATTTGGCGCATGGTAATAGTTAGCTTATGAACGAAGGTAATTATCTGCAACATAATGCGCTTGTCAAACGTAGGCAATGTCCCACTTTTATTGGGAAATATGGGCATGCATGTTGGCAAGTTCGATCTGAAATAATACGTATGTACGTTCCGGTCTGCCGATTACGTTGCTTTTTACAGGTTTAATTTTAGCCATTCGATAGTCTAATTTAGCCATGACACACAATGTGGATATTGTATCAGAGTATTCGTCAGTGTTGGGAGAAGGACCGCATTGGGACGATATTAAGCAAAGGCTACTTTTTGTAGATATTACCAGGTCAGCAATACACCGATGGGACTACGCGACAGGCAAACTACAGGAAGCTATTGTTTTAGAAGGTAAACGAATATCCCATATTTAGCGAAGGCAAACAAAACCACGCGATAGTTTTCAATAACGAGAAAACTGTATTACGAAATGGTTTGTTATCAAAAATTGATGATATTGATATGGTTGCATTTAGCGGGAACACAATGGCGAATCGAACCCAATTATTTTCAACTATCTTAATTTAGTGGTAATTTTAGAGTGGGCATTTTTTGGTTAAATCAGATATGAGACAATTGTAGCTTTAAATCCTTCTTATATCTTTGTATATTTGCAAATTTAAGTTGTTTCTCAAAATATTTAATAAGGTGGCATTAAAAAGTGCAGAAAACTGGCATTCGAAATATGAGCTCTATCGTATAAGGTGTGTCGCAACTTTACGTCTTGCCGGACTCAAATGCTAGACATATTGCAGAACATAACATCAGTATGTAAGTGTTCGGGGACTTGTTCTTGCTTTATATTTGACATTGAACCCTATTCCTACCTGTTTGGGGCATTGTTTTCATACGATTGTCAACTTTTATATTACCCATCAGCGACATGGTTTCACAAAATTGTTTCAGAACCTACCATCGGCGCCGTTGTTCCCAGAGAAAAAGGTGGATTTATTGCTGCGGCAGCAAATAAATTTTTATCTGTTGATGAAGGCACAGGAAAGGCAGAAACAATTTGTCAACCAACCGACAATGTAAAGAGTAGATTTAACGACGGGAAATGTGATCCGAGAGGCCGGTTTTGGGCAGGTCAGCTATCATATAGCAATCACGTAAATTTGCTTCTGACGATCAAATTTCAACAATTGTTTACTGAACTTATTAATTTCGTCGTTGTTTATTTAATAACAAAAATACATAGTCCATATCTTCATAAAATCAAGAAATATTCTGCACTACGACGTGATCAATGATATATTTTTAATTAAAGTTTGTACATTTCTTTCTTTGCATACTACAGCGTTTCCCAACCTTTTTTGGTCGCGGACTATTTTCTCACCGGCGAAAACTTTTGCGGAGTCAATGTGCGTTTATTGCAGCCGTACTCTGTGTGAAAAAGTAATAAAACCAAACACAACAGAATTTTAACGAATTTCAAAATCGGAAATTCGCCGCAATCACGCGTTCGTTAGAAGAGCCGAATTTTTTAGTGCATAATGACCTTTTCTGTCGCACAATAATCAATCCATGGCAACGACGAGAATTTAAAATGCCCTTCTATTTTAATTTAATTGTGTTTATGGGAACTCGCGGTTGCGTCGACTTACGACAAGATGAAAGCATTACTTCTTTGAAATGGCACGGCAATCTGCGACTATAATGATGTGAGAATATATTGTCCGAATATATTTAGTTTGGATACATATATTTTGCGAGCTTGTGAATTTGTTATCGCCGTTATGTTAGTCGTTGGAAGAATCCTACTATCTGCTATAAATTTCCAGAAAGTACAATTTGATTTAGCACTTATTAAAAATATTTTAAAGTATATCAGTAAATCACAAATACATATTCATCGCCTTGCTTTATTATTAATTTGATTGTGATCATTTTAATCTGCGGGTGTGTTGACGAAATAAAAGCAATACTACTTAGAAAATATCATGACAATGCGTGAACACAAAAATGCGTGGTAAAGTGCCTGATTATATTTTGTTTTGATTCCTATTTTTGTGAATTCGACAAATCTGAGCTGTTCGTACAACACTTACGACGCTCCAGTACTGTACGTACCAATGTAGAGGCAGTAAAGCAAGGAAATCCTTAGGGAAATGCCCTGGTACGTATACTACGGTAGCACCCGAAATTTTGCGATTCTGAGCTGTTCGTACAACACTTACGACGCTCCAGTACTGTACGTACCAATGTAGAGGCAGTAAAGCAAGGAAATCTTTAGGGAAATGCCCTGGTACGTATACTACGGTAGCACCCGAAATTTTGCGATTCGTCATGTCTAAAAAAGCGTTTTTAATCGGTCGCGGACCATCGTAAGACAAAACCTAAGGTGCCGTTTTATTCTTAGTTTTGCCGCTTTTTAATTTAGAAAACTTGGGTTGCCACCATTGACACTTAGCATCAGAAAAAAATTTATTCCTCGTTGTTCGAACTCGCGAAACACCATTCAGGTATCTATCGAAGCGCGTTCAGATTCGTGTTTTTGTCGGAAATCCGCAAGTGAGTTCTGAAATCCGATCGTTTGATTAAGCGACGCGCAAGTAACACGTCGCGTCACCTGTTACCAAATTTTCGAGTAGTAAATTTATATTCTAATAGTTGAATTTTCGAATATATGACCAGGCCTATGACCAGTAATTATTGACTCGATTAATGTTATGTAAATAAACTTGCTTTTTATGTTTCATTTAAATTCTAACGTTAATCGTAATTTGGCTGATAGCTGTGTTTCGCAAAAACGTTTGCGACCCGCAGTGAATTTCTGGCTCGTTGCGGACTCATTCAAACGCTCCGCGGACTCATTTGAGACCGCGGACTCGGGTTGGGAAACACTGGCATACTATCATCCAAAATCGTCGTCGTTATTTATTAGGTGTTTGCCGGGGAAATGCGCTCGATTTAGACGATTCTGTCATACACGGCAATATAATTCTAACTAGACTATCTCTCCCAACAAAGTTATGGAATCTAATTCTGTTTTAACATATTTCTTATCAAGGAACAATGGGTCTTGAAGACATTCCAGCTCATCCTATACCAAAACAAGGAGAAATGTATGTTTTGGATACGGATCTCAGTGTGTCAACAAAAATGACAAACCTTGATATATCAAACGGATTAGCTTGGACAAAAGACGCTACCAAAATGTTCTACATAGATTCTTTAACGGTATGTGACTATTAGATAGAACCAATTTGATAATGCCAGTGAACAACATCAGTATTATTTCAAATGAGCGTATGAAGGCATTGCTGTTCACCGAAATAAAACACATGTAAGTAGTGGGCGGACAATTATAGCCCTAACTTATGCACTCTTTGCTATCACAGTACCAAGTTACTTCTTACAACTACGATATCTCGGATGGTTCCATCGCAAACAAACAGAAGGTGGTTGACTTCATCCTCGCAGAAGATGGTACACCCGATGGGCAATGCATCGACTGCGATGGTAACTTATGGGTTGCAATGTTTTCTACGGGAATTATCATTAAAATTGATACAACCCGAGGTTAGTTATACCTGATTATTACTGTTAGCATTATCCAAAATACCTTTAGTAGTTATCGTATTTGCCCTAATGAAGTTCTGTATGATTATTGGAAATTATAGTGCAGTTTTATAAATTTATCACGGTACTCTAATAGGTTATGGGGCATAATATCATCAGAGAGGTCTTTGTTTGAGGCATAAAAGATGGATAGGCCAATAATATGTATATACAACCCATAAATTTACTATCTCGTGAAATTGGAGACATGTAGTACGAACATTTTCTTTATGTGCGTTGCCTTAGATTTCCTAAATCACGCCAATCAAACTGATTTTATAAGCATGTCCAGTTTTTACGTTTATTAATGTCAATTTTCCTTTTGACTTAGGAGAGAAAGTTGAAAGGATTAAGATCAGTGATACTGCCTTGAAGACGACATCCTGTTGCTTCGGTGGACCGAATTTCGATGAACTATTTGTAACTTCAGCGCTAAACGGAGATTATGAATTGAATAAGGGTCAAAAAGTCGGCGATTCTGGGCGCCTTTTTCGAGTGAGATATAAGTTAATGCGTAATGCAGGTGTAATTTTCAGCATTAGCATTAGACGAAGCAATATCACATTCTCTTGCTCGTATTTAAATTTGTTTATTTGATGTAAGTGGATAGGCGTTACGAAAATGTTTGATGCATACTAGTTTTTCAATTGATTCATAGCAATATATATATATATATAATATCTTTCTCATTGTGTGGGCGGTGTCGAATATTTGTATTTACGATGTTCATTTACGTTTTCATCCTGTTTTGTTATAGGTGAGGGGACTTGGTGTGAATGGATCTCCTGCAGTTGCTTTCAAAGGATGATCTATCTACATCCAATGTTAAAGTTGGACAATGTGGGAAATTATATATATTTGTGTGTCTAAATAATTGAATCATGCATGTCACGGTAATTACGATGTATCTAAAAATATTGTCATTTTGATCCATAGTCGGTAAATATTACATTGCATTCAATTCAGGATTTGAAATTGAGCTTCAAAATGAATAGGTCAACGGCATTCTGTGTAGCATTTGTATATACTGCACTTTGTTTTTGAGAATTTGCAAATTCTTTATATGCTAACGTCGAGAATATGATTTCTAGAAAATGGAGCAAAATAAATAGCAGGCGGAAGAGTTTTTGTATACCGGAAGAGTTTTTTTTATTGGTTATATAACCCGTGTATAATTATAGAAGTCAAGCAAACTCCCGTTAACAGAGTAAAGTAGATACAAGTCTTAGTGGCGCGGTGTGGAAGGGCAATCTGAGTCCGGACATCTCCATCCTATGCAACTGTGACTTGTATCACAATATTCATTCCACAATGTAGATGAAATTTTGAACGATTGGAACAACCACATCACCCGTTTAACGTCTAAAAATGACACCTCCCTCCGAAATAATAAAACAACTTTATAAAAAATTTAAATATTGTCTCCCCGCAATTGCAATGTTTTAGTAATTAAATACCGCGCGTCCCCTCACTAATTAATTGATAACTCGCTAATTATACGACAAAATTCATCCAAAATCAATAGGCTTATTCCAGCAATATACGATGAATGCACATGCAAAATTTGGAGCAGATTCAACCTCGTTTTCGTGAGATATCGCGTGTATCTAACAGACAGACAAACAAACAAATACCTATCAACATACTTACCGATCAAGATTGATAAGTAACGACGTCTAGTATACATATTTTGTTATGTTTTAGCGCCGAGCATCATAAGCAGGACTGGATCATGCGTTTAAGGGGCCTAAGCCCTTGAAACTTCGGCCTTTCGGTATGAAATAGTAGGCTATTGATAAAACGGGTGTTATTTTGGGGGAAATTCTCATCCCTACAAACATTAATGGAGTGGTTTAAAATGATATGCGAGAACAAAAATTAATTTTAACCGGGCGAATATTGAGGTCTGTTTCGTCTGACCAACTCGACTTTTTTTCATTTAACACTGAGGCACCATTAGAAATTGGCTATGAAAACTTCTGTGCTGCCCCTCTCCTTTGGTGCCCTAAGCACGTGCTTATTTTGCTTAATGGTCCAACCCTGACCATAACTACCGAAGCCCATAGTACAACTTTGACAGATCAAACACTAGATTTACACTATATTTCGAAAACGTTTCAATTTTGAAACGACGTTTGAGCTCCGCATAACGTATATATCTAAAAGTTCATTATGATCTCACGCATGTGAGCTTTGTTAGAGACTATGACCATCTATTCCCCCATTTTAGGGTTGGTTGATCGGAGCTTTGGGAGGGTATTTGTGGTTTTGTGAGAATCTCCTGAAGTATGCGCACCAAGATGGCGCACAACCTAAACATAGTATGTGTGTACCGGTTAGGATTCAGGTTTTGCGACATCTTGGTGGGCATAGTTCTGGAGCACCGACTCGGAGGTGTAATATTTAGGCTTCTAGATTTCTAGCTTCTAGAGACGTTAATTTGTTGTAGTGAATAAAACGGAAAGAGCCGAGGTCTAGTCTAGAAGGTCGTGGAAATCGATTAACGTTTTATAAAAACATAGCCTAACGTTACATAACTTGCAATATTTATTCCTATTTAGAAATCTATATGAAATCTCATGCATTGACATTCTGTAATAACTTCCTGCCTGTACATGTTCATCGAATTTTATCACAGTATTCCTGCCATATACGTGGAAGGTAATTTAATATCATTTGTGACTTGGATTGGATCATAAAATTCCCTTCAGAATGTAACGTTAGAGCAGCGTTTCCTAAACTTTTTTGGTCGCGACTAATTTCTCACCGGCGAAAATCTTTGCGGACTCAAGGTGCGTTTATTGCAACCGTACTCTGTGTGAAGAAGCAATAAAACCAAACACAACGGAACTTGAACGAATAAAAAAATCGGAAATTCGCCGCAATTACGCGTCCGTTAAAAGAGACCACTTTTTGGGACAACGTCGAGAATTTAAAATGTCTTCCTATTTTAATTGTGTTCATGGTAACTCGCGGTTGCGTCGACTCACGACAAGATTATAGCATAGGGTGACCATATTTCCAAACCCGAAAAGGAGGACACCTCGTTTAGCAGAGCAATATTTCACATGTGCCTGAGATACACATTATAATCTACTAGATTCTTTAGGAATAAAAATAACAATAGACAAAGTGATGACAATGCAACAATCTAATGCATTCTTGTTTTGTCAACGAGCAACTGTAGCCGCAAGTAATGCATCCCGCTTCACTATCAATTAGATTATTTCTAAATCTAAAACATGGATATTTTTGCTTTAGTTTCTGAGTAAAAAAGGTTTTTCTTTCCGACATAATGTACTGGGTCTACTGACATAATTTACTGCTAAAATCGAAATTTCACCAAATTGCTAAAAACAAGATGAAATGACGTGAAGATAATCGCAGAACAACACGATTTTTACGTGATAAACAAGTAGGCTATGCATTTAACCTAGAGATGTGGTTCTAAACTTTTGCGTGTCTGCCAAACAAACCCCAATGTGCTAGCTCCAGTTGAGCCCCATTCAACGGTTGAAATTACTGAATTAGGAGCGCAATTAGAACTTCACAATAGAGAAGATAGTCTTGTGAATGGTTATAGAAAATGATAATTGTGGTGTAACCTTAGATATCAATATGCAGCGTGGAAATAGTCATTGTTGTGACCCAATGGTGCTGGCAGCAATAATCTTTTGTTGTATAAAAATTGCACTTTGAGATCGGCAAGATGATACGACACCTCGAAAATGTTGTTAGCTCAGTCATTTCTCAAACTTCAAACTGCATTCGAATGCGGATTAAAGCGTTTTTTCATAGACTTTTGCAGGATTTGACATAGTCTACCTTATGACTTAGCATTATTTTGAAGCTGTCCAGAACGGATGATAATTTAGCAAAGCTCTTATGGAATATTTGTTGCCACAAATGTATTACTCAGTGAAACTATAAACGTTTTGAACCTATATCGATTTATATACACTTATTTCCTACATTCAACCTGTTCGTAAAAATGAGCTACAATTTTTTTAGTAGATTTTTTTAGTGGGAATTGAGCACGAAATAACTTGAAACCACTAGGTTTGTCATAACAACCTAATTATAGTATTTCCTACCTATTTTGTATTCGAGGTTTATTAATGTATTTATCGACATATCAATGGTTACATACTAAATTTTTTAACCCATCAAAAAATGTTGAATATGTCGTGAATAAATTTTAAATATTTAATTCCTTGAAAAAGGAGGACATTTTGACCTTTTAGACTTAGAGCGTCCTCGGGGGACATAAAATTTTTAACGAAAAAGGGGGACGTATGGTCATCCTATAATAGCATTACTTCTTTAAAATGACACAGCAATCTGCTAACATATTGCCTGATTATATTTAGTTCTGATAAATATTTTTAGAGATTTTGCAAATTTGTTATTGTCGTTAAAAAAATCCTACTATCTGCTATAAATTTCCATAAAGGACAACTTGATTTAGTACTCATTAAAAATATATTTAAAGTATATTAGTAAATCAAAAATACATATTGCAGCAGTAGGTGCTCGCCACTAATACAGTCTAGTAATACTGTAATAATTAGTTCATAAGATCCCGTGTGCTGCAAAGTCACACAAATAAGTTCACCATGCAAACGAAGAGACTTTATTAAAATAGTGTAAAATCCACGCTTAAAGCAGATAAAATAAGAGCGACAAAATACAACGCTTACTCCAAGGACAGCAAAGCCGAAAGAAGGGGCTGACGCTGCGAATCCGCAGCACAGTTCACATATGCAGTGGTGGTTGGAGTCGAGTAACTGAATCTAAATGTCTGGCGAATTAGGGCTCAGACTCCACACACCAATGCATATGCAATAACTAGACACTAAATATAAATAAAATACAAAACAATAAAAAATAGGACAATTCCAGTCCCGCCACAATATTCATCGCCTTGCTTTATTATTAATTTAATGATGATAATTTTACTCTGCGGCTGTGTTGACGAAATAAAAGCAATACTAATCAGAAAATATCATGAAAATCCGTGGACACAAAAATGCGTGGTAAAAAACAAAATTATATTTTGTTTTGATTCGTATTTTTGTGAATTCAACAAATATGAGCTGTTCGAACAACACTTACGACTTTCCAGTACTGTACGTACCAAGGTTCCCTCTAAGGTGCGCCATTGCGCAGTACCATCAGACCATTTGCGCAGTCTAATCTTTTTCTCGCGCACCTGTAACATTATGTTTTCAAATCGTGTCTCGCCATACTTTTTAACGCTTCGCTATAATGCCCGTTTCATGTTTCACGAGTATTTTCGTTACCACTGTTCATTGTGATGTCACACACGTGTCTGTTACGTCCGAGCATTGATGACTACATAAGGTTGTTAAGGTATCAATGGTCCGAGTACCTGGATTTCTCCTGAATCATCTGGAAAGATCTATATCTTAGGCCAAGCTTACAATGCCAGCGCGGGCCAGTGTATAATCATTGAAAAATCACGAAAACAAGGAGAAGCTGTTTGAGTTACGGTAAATGTGTACATACTTTGTTCACATTCTGTTTACATATTGTTGTTGTGATATTTAACAAAGTTTGTAAATCATTTAGGACTCTGCTCAGCATTAAAATATTCATGCTCACTAAAACAAACAATTGCGCAGTGTAATATTTGCTTGGAGGGAACGCTGATACGTACCAATGTGGAGGCCTGAGGGGAAAAGTTTGATACATATAGGCTACTACAGTATCACCCGAAATTTTGCGACTTGCAATGTCTAAAGAAGCGTTTTTAATCGGTCGCGTACAATCATAAAACAAAAGTTAGGGTGTTCTCCGTTTTATTTTTAGTATTTTGTATTGCCGCTTTTCAATTTAGAAATTTGGGTCGCTACCATTGACACCTACTGGAAAAGAATTTATTCCTCGTTGTTCGAAATCGCGAGAAACACCACGCGTGTGCTGGTGTTTTTGTCAGAAATTTGCAAGTGAGTTGTAAAAATCCAATCGTTTTGACCTCGGGTCACTTGTTACCAAATTTTCGAATAGTGAATTGCTATTCTAATAGTTGAATATTCGAATATATGCCCAGCCATACTCAGTAACTAGTATTAATTGACTTGATTAATGTTATGTGAAAAAACTTTCTTTTTATGTTTTATGTGAAATTTAACGTAAATCGTAACTTGGCTGATAGTTAACTTTTGCAAAAACGTTTGCGGCCCGCAGTGAATTTCTGGCTCGTCGCGGACTCATTTGAGACCGGGGACTCGGGTTGGGAAACACTGCGTTAGAGTAAGTTTGGAACGATATGGACAACCACCACCATCACCACCAATCGCCTAACGACTAAAAATGTCACTTCTCTCCAAATTGTTGGAACAACCTTGTAATTTAAGTAAAATACTGTTCGCGCCAACTGAAAGTTTATAGTAATAAAATGTACGACGTCTAGTATATTTCGATTTGTTTTTCTAATTTTGCGAAGACGTTTGGGCTCCACCAAAAGTCCATTATGACATCACGCATTTGAGCTTTGTGCGAGACTAGAACCAACCTTTCTCTTTTTTCGGTGATGGTTGATTGAGACGTTAAAAGGATGGCTGATTTGTGATTTTGTGAGGGTAGGAGACGAATTTTTCAGGCTTCTAAGGCTTCCGAGGGAGAGAGTCGAGACAAGACTTACATTTTGTTGTAATTGTTAAAACGTCAAGACCCGAGATCCAAATATTTGGGGAAATATATTACCGCTTTATAAAGGCCTGACGCTTTAATCACTATATTCCTATTGGTAAATATTTTTTCGCAGTCTAACTACCATAGTCAATTTTTGTATATTTGCTTTAAAGAATTCGGGAATGGCTAGATTTTTTGCCGTACATATCGGCCATAACCCAGGTGTTTACCTGACATCGATTGACTGTAAAAATCAAATTGATGGTTTTGAAGGTAGCATCTTCATGACTTTTTCTGAGGAAGCGGCAGCTAAAGAGTTTGTTAAGACAGGAAATGCTGAATTTTTGGTCAGTCAGGAAGGTGGGACAAAAGCTGTGTTTTCAATAGACACCAATAGCCTGTTTGACCTCTTTGAAGATAACGATTCCAGTCAACAAAGTGAGATAAAGATGGAAACAGCCAAAAATGAGAAGACAGACTGTTCAGTTCAAAAGGTCAAAGTGTCAGGCAACAAATGTGACTCAATGCTCCAGGGTGTGAATACAAAATTGATTTATAATAGGAATTTTAGTTCTGATGTAAGTCCGATTGTCTATATTTATGGCGTATGTTTTGGCAATAGCAAGAAGAAGTCGGCCAGGGCTGGGTACGGTGTGTGGTGGGGCGAAGACCATCATCTAAATTTCAGTGCACGGTTGAATGGCATCAAGACGAACTTGAGAGCCGAAATTGCAGCAGCTAATTTATGCTTAAAACAAGCTGCAGATCGTCGTCTAAAATCTTTGACGATCAGAACCAATTCCGAGTTCGTATTCAACTGCGCTACGAAATGGATACCTGGTTGGGTAAAATCTAACTGGATCAAAACCGATGGCAAAATAGTTACACATAAACCAGAATTCATGGCCATGATCCAGTATATGAAGACAGTCGAAGTACACTGGGAGCGTGTGAAAGAACGAGAGGGTATTCGTGGTTATAAAATGGCAAAGGGATTGGCTTCACTTGGTGCTACCATGTAATTAATACAAATGGCAAGAGGCGTGTCTGATATGAAAAAAAAAATTTGCGCTGGCATATATGACCATAGAAGTGTAATGATCAATTTCAATATAGAAGACTTTGATTGAATACATTATAGGTCAACTGAGATAACAAAATTTTTATGTGTAACACGTTTTCAGCGCTGTAAAATTTTGGACAGTCGGAATTCAGATAATTATTTTGTGCAAATCTGGTATTTAACTGCACAGATACAATTGTAATCACGTTTTTATTGGCTTTTCATTATTGTTTTCGCTGTATTATTTTCGTTAAATTTTCCGTATTCTGATGAAATATTTGAAAAATTATGTTGTAATAACTTGTCGAATATGTGACATACGCTTTTTGCAGAAGCCTTGGTAAGTTCACATGAGCTATTTATCAAGGTGCTTTCATTTTATCATGTTTAGAATTATTTTTTATTCATTAAATTAAAACAACCTTATCCGCTCTATGAGTTGGTCGAACCTTTTTTTATTTTTGTAGTCTAATTCTTTCGGTCCATTCTCGTTTTCGTATACATTTCTGGACGCTCCTGAAGTATGCGTACCAAGATGGCGGACACCGGAACGTAGTATGTGTACCAGGTTAGGGTTAGACCCTAATTTTAGATACAAATATTACGGGAGTCACTTGGCTAGTCCCCGAACTCGTAATAGAACTGACATAAGGGAAATTGGAACAAAAATTCTCGCCTGGCCCTAACCTGGTACACATACTACGTTCCGGTGTCCGCCAACTTGGTACGCATTTTTTAAGTTACTCCGTATTTAGGTCAAAATCACAACTTTGTTATTTCATAGATGCGAAAAAGTTTCATTAAATTGAATCATTGCATTTGTAATATGTCTCAATATATTAGGTAGGATGAATTAATCATGTGTAGTTGGAAAGCTGGTACTGAGAATACATTGTGGAAGAACTATAGAAAATCGAGTCCAAACCATGTAAAATAAAATTACACGAAAAATTACTTTTAGGGTTTATAGAAACGATTCGTTTTATAGTATGCGTTTCATCACTGTAGGACTTACACTGCGTGAAGTGAATGTGGCATGGCGCGCTATGGTCTATGAAACATGAAGCGCATAGAGGTGCCCATATACGACATCCTGGTTGCAATAAACTACCAAAATATTGACTTTTCTCACCAACTCTGCTCATTTGTATAGAAACAAACTGCTAATATTCCTTTCCCGGCGCCATATTCAGTCGGCATATTCTGGGCATTGCATAAAAAAGCGTTTTAGGCAGATTTTCAATAAAATGCGCTATTTATTTCAAGTACACCTTAAATGGAGTTATTTTCAAATGGAGATGTCCATGACCAATTGACCTCGATCAGTGAAAATGTCAACTTCAAAAATATTGCAGGTGTTTTGGTTTCGACGTAAATAAAATCAGATCACAGGAACACTATCGTGGGAGCAATTTTTATTTAATGAGCTGTTCCTGATTTGAAAAACTTTCAATCAGATTTTAACATTCATCATAAAACGGGAAAGTGATACTATAAAAAATTATTCTTTTTCGTGATTTACCAAATTCGAAATCAATCACTGTAGGGAGAAATCCAAATATTTTTGTAAGAGTCGCGCTTGTGAACAGATCAAAGAATAGAAGTAAATATTGTTTGAACAAAAACAAACCGCAGAGAACGAATATAAATATTATTTGACAAAAGGAGAGTATTTTTTTTTTTAATACTTGCCGTCGGAACATGTTCATCCTCACTCCATCTGTCAAATTTTCGTGACATATCTAATTGTTGAACGAACGACACGGCAAACTCCAGCCATATTGCAAATATTGAGACTCATCTTTTTTCTATACAAGCTTTAGCGTAAGTTTGAACTGTATGAATAAGTTAGACGTGGCGCGGTCTAGAATAAAGCTTTCAGACCGAATTTTGGACTATTGAAAATGGAAGATCTAAAAATCTTGTGCGCGGTCGAGTGGGTCTTTAATGTTTCGGCTACAGGACGTAAAAATAGACATATTCAAATAAGCAATAAGGTTACTGAGTTAGTATTCTCGGAAGTTTTCTATGTCAGGTATATAAGTATTGGTAATGGTAAAATGTGACCAATTAACGCGCAAAACGAGATTTATCGCCTTTGCCTGATTACGCTATGTGTACTACAAAGTTTTAATAGCACAGGTGAAACCATTCTATTTTCAAGTCTATGCAACTTAAAATTACAATAAATAGATCAAAAATGTCATACAATGTCGATGTTCTCTGCCCAAACTTATGTCGTTTAGGTGAAGGTCCGTGCTGGGATGCACCGAATCAGAGACTTTTATTTGTTGATATCGAAAAAAGCACAGTTCACAGATGGAATTATTCCACTTTATCATTACAAGCACCTTTAAAATTGAACGGTAAGTTTTCTGTCATAAATACTTCCTTTTTGCTAAATAAAGCTTGTTTATTTTATATTATAAATCTTATATAATATCGTAATGTTTAATATTGGCAAAATATTTTAAATGTGATTATTTGGATATTTAAGGATACATAATTGATAATTATAATATGATCTATTTTATAATTATTTGTCAAAGATATATGATATTGACGGTAGTAAAAAAAAGCTAATAAATGCAATTTCAAAACAAATTTAATAATAAACGAACGTTCATTCATACTAAAGCTACATACAGTAAACACTTTTTGATGAATAAAAAAAATCTTTCATTGTCTTTGCACCCACGTATATATGCACGTATTTCGTAGAAAAAGAGTTATCATAATGTAATGAAGTTGAAATTGAAATGCGATTATAACTTGTAATGTTTATAAAAATATGCTAAGATGATACTTACAGATATTCGCGAGTGAAAATGACTGTGGGTGCAATCCTGCAAGGTACTGGTCCCAATTGATGTGGCCCTATATAATCTAAACTAGATTTCGCAATTCAAATTAAAACGACTGCTTATAATTAATATCTTTATGTGAAAAATCTAGAATGGAAAATTGTAATGGGCTTTTAAGCCTTGATCCAATACTTCAATAAATTTTGATTTTACAGAAGTACAGGTTTGTGTTTTTTCTTGATTACCAATGGAACTATTATAGCCCGAACACGTCACTTATGCAAATATCGCTATGGAACCCTCAGAAACATGCGGGGGGAATTAGAAGAATTGCTAAAGCAATCAATTAATTAGAGTTACTTAAATATTCCACAAGATTATTATTTTTTGTAACACTATACTCAGGTCCATACGTGAGTGCAGTCGTTCCACGAGAAAATGGTGGCTTTGTTGTAGCTGCTTACGACAGGTTCGCCTCTCTGAATGAAGTGACTGGACTCTCTAGTACAATAGCAAAAGTTCCGTTAAATGAGCAAGTCAAATTTAATGACGGAAAATGTGACCCAGCCGGACGATTTTGGGCAGGTAATATCGTACTAGAATTCAAGCCATAACAGAATATAAAACACCAGGTGGCAGGCATGCGAGAGATTCATCCGCCTCGGGTGCCCATATAGCTTGGAAATAGATACACACATATATATGGACAAGTATACTGAAAATATTTTTAATGTCAGAATTAAAAGAAGTTTCTTTTTCATGCGGAATCTATATCTTCATCTAAGTCGATATTTCTGGGAATATTTTATTGAGCAGTTGGCAATATAATTATTAGAACAAATATTATTGAACATAATTACGCAGGAACGGGAGGTACAACAAACGAAACTAAACAAGGATACCTTTACACTCTCAATACTGATAAAACAGTCACTACTAAAATATCCGATGTTATATTATCGAATGGTTTATCGTGGAGTCCTGATCACACAAAGATGTACTTCATCGACACGCCAACGGTAACTTTTGACACAATGTGTACATTCTGAGTTAGTAATACTTAGAATCTTAATTATTGGCTTAATTGTGCCGTACGTAAAAATCAATATCTTTTCTCCATGCATTCAATGCCTTTAACATTCATATAAAAAATCGTCTTAAAATGGTGCCTTTAATAAAATATTTTCTAAAACCTACCAATTTCAGTACAACGTATTGGCATATGATTATGATGTTAACACTGGAGCGATCGCTAATCCACAACTTTTGTTGAAATTTGATAAATGGAAGGACGGAACACCTGATGGACAGTGCAATGATGCAAAGGGAAATTTATGGGTGGCGATGTACGGTGGTGGACGTGTAATAAAGGTTGACGCTTCAACCGGTTAGTCTTCAGAAATGTAAATTCCATAACATGAACTGAAAATAGGGCATGACTGATGCGCATCGAAAATATGGCAAATAACGAAGGATTACGAAAATATTTCTTGAGGGTTCAATTCTACCAATTTTCTTTTTAAGTTTAAATAGCGTAATTTGAAAGCAAATGATTCGAAAGCATATATTTTCTGGTTTTATTTATAATGTACGACAAGGTAAAATAAAAGTTTATGAAATTTCGCAGGCCAGAAAGTCGAAAGAATAAGTGTCAGCACTTCAGCTTTAAAAATAACCTCATGTTGTTTCGGTGGACCAGACTTGAATGAGTTGTTTGTGACTAGCGCGTCTAGTGACGAACCTGTGGGGGATGCTGGATCGTTATTCAAAGTTAGTTTCTTTTTTATAAGTTTCATAAAATCTTGATAAAATAGGATTTTATAACAATTATGAAATTTATTATTTCTAATGTACATAGCGATTACTTGTGTAATATATAGTAAGAGAAAAAATTATGTATTATCAAAATAAATATGTAATTGTATAACTGCTTGATAAAATCTACGATTTAAAAGTTTTCCGTTGTTTTTGCAGGTAACAGGCCTTCAGGCCAAAGGACGTCTCTCTACTCCGTATAAAGGTTGATTAATATAATCAACTAGATATGATTTACACAATTTACAATTAGCACAGCAATTTTTAGTTATTTACTTATGCAATTTATTTATATAGTATATTTTAAATAGTTATTTATATTATATAGAAATGTTTCGACGGTATGTTTTGGGAACATTTATAGTAATTTCTTAATCACGCAATTAAAACATGCTGAATGTTTCATAAGCATGTATTTTTTCTTGCACGTAACATATAAAAATAGAAGAGTTCGTTAACTTGTTTCTTTGTCGTTGTTAACAGAAGACTTTGAAGCATTGTTCACCTTTTTTCCGAAAAGTAAGCGTGCAGTTGTTTCATCACCAGTTTGTTCGTTCAATCCTCTCACAATTCTGATTATTTCACTCAAATCTTTTCTTAAAATTCTATATTGAGTGAAATTTTCTTCGAGGGCAAAGAGCAGTAACAAGTAGTTTTCTAATTTTTCAGTTGTGAGATGTGAAAGATCGCTTTTATATAATGGACGTTGAGAAAGAATTCGAACGTCTTTACCGTATGCCGCATCAGTTTGTGTATTTGCCCTTTGCATAACCTGTAAAACGTATTTGATAAAATAAGAAAAATTAATTTTATCTTTCTGTTTATTAGAATAATATAGGGCTTGTTGCGTACATATGCAAGGAAAATATTACATTTGAGAAATTTAGCTATAATCAATAAATTTGGCAGCACCTCTCCCACGTGTAATATTGGAACGTCTGGAAGTGTGGAATCTTTAGTCGTTTCCTTGGCTTCATCACTTTGATCTTTCTTTCCTTCTGATGAAGATTGTTTGTCTCCTCCATTCTGTGACGAGAGTGGATCGTTTTGAGTCTTCTGTTCCTCCTGATGAAAATATTGGCATTATAACTCTCTAATTAATTGCTTCCTTAGATCATTTCCACATAGAATTCATTGAAATACTGACCATAGAAGGAAACTAACTATTCGGACAGAGTTCAATAAATATAAAACACATAACTCATACTTTCATTTCCTTCATCGCTTTATCCAAGTTTGTAGTAACAACGGCAACAATCAAGTTGGCAATAATAAAGGCAGCAGTCAATATAGTAATAATGAAGAAAATACAAGCACATCCATATGTAAATTGATCTTCTATCATATATTTTTCGAAATTTCGAAAAATTTGCATCCAGCCGTCCTGTGAGAATGAATTTTGGGATTTTTATTCCAGAACTTCTGTGAATATTCATGTGTATTTACTTTCTCTCACATTCGTAAAATATTTCAGCTCATATTAAAAGTGTTATTAACACCTATTTTTACTCAGTTAAAAAGATATATAATGGTGATAGAAAGAAAGTGAAACTACAGAATATAAAATGTAGTTGCTAGACAGTTGCCACGACAACCCTAATACTGTAGTTTAAACTTATTGTCTGCAACTGTGTAAATTAGCGGGACAACAAAGATCGGCAAAGCTAGTTACATTTAGAATATTATCACAAAATTAATTAACAATATAAAGCAAAAGTTTCGCCATAAGGTTTACCTGTGTGAAACATACAAATATAGAAAACATGCACTTGATCGGATCTCCAAAGTATTTGGGAACGTATTTACCGAACAATTTGACTCCAACTACACTCAGTACAATCATGAAGATTAGAAGAAGCACCATGATGTTTGCCATGTCTGGTATAGACTGAAATTTGAAACAATAGAAGTAAATTATTAGTACATTTCCAATTGAAAACATCCAAATAGTTCAAATAATTTGACTTTTGCTCCTACAATGACATGGTATCATGTTGAATTCAATAAATTAGAGAGAAATATATGATTTTTTCTAAAATTACTTTGTTTGCGTAAATAAATTGATACTAATTCATAAATACATAAAATTGATACCTCATAAAATAGGACACACATATCGAGTTAAAACTCATGCTTTGCAACAAAAATGATTTGATTGTAGATTGTGCACATACTTGCATCTATTCTCCTGTTTACATACCTGCAATATAGTCTCGACAACTAGCGAAAGTCCTGTTAATGACGTCACTGTTTTCAAGCTCCTGAATGCACGAATAACTCGAAGTATTCTTAATAAACGCGTATTGCTGAAGAATGCTAACCAGCTTCCAAGCTGAAAAACGTGCACTGGTTGCCGAGATTTCGTTTTATTTGTCTAATCCGGTTTATAATATTCAGTGAAACCTAGTAAGCCGTTAGGTTTAGAAAATACCTTGCGACACACGTACACCAGTCTGCGTTCACCCTCAATCAAAATCACCTAAAGGCGCTTACACTCGTTGAAATCAAATATAAGAATGATATTAAAAAGAGTTAGATAATCTAGATTTGGGAACAATATTATTTATTGTCTGTGTCGTTATGGTTAATGCCGCGGACTTTAGTTACTTTGAATTTCAAAAACAAAAATCATCAAAAACGATGACGAAAAACAATATTTAGCTTACATGTAATACGAGAATAACTCCGAAATCCAAAATATTCCAATAATCTTTCCAGAAAATTGCAAATCCACTGTACCATTTCAGCACAATCTCACATATAAAAATACCCATAATGATGTTATCGACGAGATAGAACAAAAATGAATAAGGTACTGAAATCGATTCCACTGTCTGCAGTGCGATATGAATGGCGTTTATAATGATGACGAAAAATATGATACCTGTATGAAAAATACTATGAATTCACAGAAAAAAAACCGACAATGATTCGAGAGTTGGTGCTAAAGGTCCGGTCAATTTTCATTTGTGCTCATTTATATTCGGCTCATAACGATCTTACAGCTGATGTTTCAATCTAAAAATACAACTGTGGTGTTTGATTCAGATCTACGCTGCTCAGTGCTTAATCTTTCAGGCGGGTCTTTACTGCGAATGGTTTCCGGCATTGTTACTCTGACTAAACCACCGTATTGATTTGAAGGAGAAAGATTTATATGTATGCCCGATGTTGTACATGAAACTGGAATCAATCCACTAATTTGATCCTCATCAGTTTTTATCTTGAACATTATTTTATCCACAATATAGACGTCAGGTATTTTTACCTTTGAAATATACAGAATTCAAGACTGCAGTAACCATATTTGCAACTGACGCTGCTATGTCGTCGTCATCTTTGTCTGTTATATCGTTTATATCAACTTCTACTTCAGCAAACTGACTCAGCATTGCTCCCTGTCGTTTTTTACGAATTTTCCTCTCTTCCATTGATTCGAAACAAAATCTCCGGGCAATCGCTGTATCACCTGCCCCTATGATAAGAGATTTTAAAAAGAACAAAGATGCGCGTATATGTTTCGTATTAGTGAGGATTTAAAAAAAAAAACTAATGATTTCAATTTATTTGGATGAACAAATATTTCATCACCAAGTTTTCCAAATTTTACCCAAATAATCTTCATCCTCATCCGCTTCATCTGATCTTTCCAACGGATTGAAAACTTCCAAAACATTCTTCTTCTGTATTATGTTCGAAACCTTACTTTTCCAGCGCACTTTCGTCTCAGCCATTGGGTATACCAGTAATAATCTCAGTACATTGAATTAAAACGACACAAAACTGGAACTTCCAATTTATAAATATGTTACTGTGACATCACAATACCATCATTAGTTGGAGACAACCGAAATTATTTTAATGCGTTCTAAAATTGGAAGGCATAACGCTCTGAATGTAGTACCACGTACAAGTATAAATGTACGAGCCCTATTAAAGCTTCAGTCTTTACTTTTTTCTGCCATGCCCATATTTATAAAGTTACACAATTGACAACACAAATTCGGAAAAATAACTGTATTTTAAACTCTACGAAACTTCATAGGTTGATGTGGTACACCAAACCCGCCATAACCTACGCTTTATATATATATAGAAAGAGATGTATGCAATCGAACATGACGAGAGTAAAACGAAGAGAAGAGTAAAAGTTGGAAACAAGAAAGTACAATGAAGATATTCTGTAATACTATAATGGAATCTAATACAAATTAAACTCCGATTATTTTTGTCTTTCATGTGAATATCTAATATTAAAATAGATCTCAAAGCCATGATACCTAAATTGCATCATATATGCAGAAGAAAATGGAAAACTGTTTTAAAGAATACATACGTACAATATAATTTCATCATTTTCAAAGTTAGCATGTAAGATACATCGTCCAAGGCTAAACAAAAATGTATTCATTTAAAGCAAGGAAACGGTTTTGTATCACAGGTTTTCTCTATAGTCATATGACGAATAAGTCGCCAGGCAATTTGTTGCTAGATCATAGCCCCGGATTGGAAGTAGACTGCTGCACTGTAGAGTGTGGAGCTGGGCGTGTTGCTGCTCTAACGTAAGCAGATCTCCGTCGCCTCTTGTTGACTTCGGAGTCTTGTGACGTTGGTTGCGCGTCAAAAGTCGCTGAAGGGGTATGCCAGCTCTCAGTATACCCGATAGAGGACTTTGTGGCTGGAATTTCGGTCTCACTTTTCCCTGTACAGCGTTTGTAGGAAAGACCTGTAGACGTAGTCGCTAGAGGTGTTGAAAAATATCCTGATGCAGACATGGGCCTCCGCCACTGCAAATTTGTTTGTTCAGTGTTTGGCGAAGTTACGGAGCATGAAGATCTGCAAAGGTGTAAATGTTATCTGTTAGTTTTAACTTCATGTTTTCAACAATGTATCAAATAATAATTAGAATGTAATGAAGGCATATCGAGGTTTTAACCAAAAAGAACGAAACCTGATTAAAGAACGTGGAAGATCAGGAAACCCATATTTTTCAATTTTAAAACTCCTCTGAACTTTTTATTGGAACACTTTGGTGTTTGGCTTCCAAATTTGATTGGAAAAACAGTTTAAAATACATCAAGTTCTTTGCAGTTTTTTCAAATCAAATTCTTCGAAATCTCAACATTTGTCTTGGAAGCCCTCGATATGATATACAAATAATATAATTATATACTCATGTCCTTATGTATATTCAGTCAACAAAAGAAACCGATATATATATTAATGTAGTTACACTACATTGTATGTGTACAGTGCTGATAATATATATCTGATTCCAAATTATGAGCGAATCATGGCGAGTTAAGACATTGGGCAAACACTGATAAACCGTAATATTGCCATGTAACACGATCAACCTTACTAATTGTATGGTAAGGCATTTTCAGCATGAACATACTTTATAACTTGTTCAATAAGTTTCGTTGTAACAGATGAGGTTGAGTTAGCGGAGGACTGTTGTTGTTCTTGCTTCTGAGTGACGTGATGCTGCTGAGGATGGCGAATTATTGGACTGCTTTCTAATAATATTCTAATCTGATTTATTTGTTCGGCATATGTAGCGGTGTTCTCCAGCAATTCGAATCTCAAACTACTAATGTCATGCTTGATCTCTTGTAGTTCACCTAGAAATAAAAATAAAGTCATTTGAATTATCGTGAAGTAAAAGCATGCGACGAAGTTGTAATTCGTAAGACTACAATTTATCCAAATCAAAAAATTTGATCCAAATTTTCGGGAATTTTTTTTTATTAGCAGATGATATTTATTTAGGCAGTTCGCGACAATCATGGCGCTATAAGGCTAGTCTGTAGACTTATTTGGGCAACATATACACATGGGAATATCAATCGAAAGGAGAATCATTTCAAATCAAAGCTGCCATAAAATAGTTAAGCAACTGGATTTGAAACAAAAAAAAAAGCAGAAGAACGAGTAGTCTAACTGCTATGCAGCAGCCAGAAATTAGTTCAGACAATTCACATTTGTTGCACAATTTTGGTTCAATTAAGCAAAATGTACGGAATAGCCGTTGAAGGGTAGTAGAAATACATCAGCCAAGAGGCATGAATATAAAAACTAAAAAAAGGGTATTTAGAGTTTACCAGATTACATTAAGAAACTCATGGAAACTGACCTTCATTCACCTCATCTCGATCCTTTTCAACTTGAGCTCTGATGACAAATCGTTTAACAATTCTTCGCATTATGACCTAATAATATGTACAAAGGAATATCGAAAGTTTAATAAAGTTGCTTTATATACAACGCTTATTTACACGCCTAGCGCTCCGAACAAGGCCATATACAAGAGAAGGTCGGACACGAAGGTCGCACATCGTTACTCTTACAGTGGAACGTTAGGTTAGGGCACCTAGCTGCAACGACCGGTCAGAATCAATGGCGAAACTAAAAGTGGTCCTTTCCTTTAATTGTAGAGAAATGCAAAATTTGGGGTGAAATATCGGTTTCCATAGGACTCAAGAAAAAAGTAGCCTTCTAACGTCTTCTTCCACTTTTTAGTACTGAAAATTTGAAATCGATTGCTCCATTAGTTGCAGTTCAACTTGTTTCCAAGATACAAATTAACCGCACCGTTAAAACAGATTTTATTTCATAACAATACACATATGTACCTGATATCTAGTCAGTTGTTCAGTTTTTTGTTTAAAACTTAATCCTCGAAATGTTTTCGACGTTTCTGATTCCGATCTTCTCTGTAAATTGATTCAAGGTTACAAAATAATATGGATAACACATGCTTCGTGGGAGTAATACATAACATTCGAATTTGTATTGTAAGACGGGTTCAAACCGTTAAATACCAATGCCACTAAATTCGTCTTCCTTTCAGGACTAGGCAAACCTGGTGCAGCTCAACTGAACTCATAGTCTCCTCGTGAATTCCATCGAAGTCTATTTATTGGGTGTTCTCAATCATTTTCCACAGGTCAATTACTTGTAGGAGAGGGAAAAGGGCATATTATGAAATGTCTAGTACATAGGTTATTTCAACCACAGTTAGTTTAGTCAAATTCTGCTTGATACAAGCAAGTTTTTGTTGAAACCGTGATGTCTAAGATGACGAGCGCCAAGTGGATTATTTTATTCATTTGTTTGGAACTATAATTTGAACCACCGTGCCATTGATACAAGCTGGCTGAATTTAAAAAAAAATCCAAAAGGATACCATGGGACCCGAGTGTTCGTTGTGAGAGTCATTTTACAATGTGCTTTATAATTCCTTTTTCGATTCGTGTCAAAAATAATTCCATCTCAATTACTCGCCTCACCAACCTCAATACTTCCATAATTCCAACGTGGAATGAACATTTCAGATATACTACAAACGATGCGACTGGTGTTTGTCAATTAAACAAGTCAATGAACAAGCCGATGATATTTAAAAAAAAGAAATGTTGACTTACTAGGCCATTCTGCTTTTTGTTGATCTTTGCACTCACACCAAATGAAGACATGGAGACTGATTCACGTATTGTACCAAGTGATCTCTTTTTTCCTGCTCTACTGAAAGAAGATGATGTATGACCGTTGTTACTTTCAGCCCTCCTATTCTTGCCCATCAATTTACATGAATATAGTTTTCTGAAAAATTTGCATATATTTTGTTATTAACTTCTACCAAATGGTCATTGAAAAGAGGGATATATGAATTGCAAAACTCTCGACGATGTGGAACCACATAGATATTGCAAAACGTTGAGTCCAGCGACTGAAACTCAATAATACGAGAACTACACACTCACTTGAAAAGACGATTTATTCTTACAATCAGCACACCAACGGATTTGGGACTTGGTATTATATTGTATGGTACAGGCAATGTCTTTCCATCGTCAAAGTATGAAAGCCACAACTTAGCTCGGGCGAATTTCCATTCCACGTCAGCGTCTTTCTGGATGTATAATGAACAGAAAAATTGGAATTGCATATATATATTATTTTTTTGCTCTTATCCTGTAATTTCAATTTCAAATTTTGCATCGTTGACATGCAAGAATCTACCCAATATGTCACTACAAAATGATTTAAATTTTCAATAAAAACAGTATATCTTAATTAAACGCATATCGAAAACATATCTTCTAACAACATTAATTTCTAATTTCAACTCAGTTAAATTCTTTGTGTGTTGCTGAATATGAGCTACCATGTCATATTCAAATTTGAGAGAATGGATTACCATACCAATATCTCGCCTTGAAAGCTTTTATCGCAAAATGCGGCAAATATTCTGGTCGACCATTTTGCCAAGATGCGTGTAAGGTATAGATCAAAGTTGTTTTATATTTGTTATTCCTTTACTCTCCGTAAATAAAAATGCGCAGAAATGATGAAACGTCGTTGGTGGCTTTCTCAACCTCAATGTTAAGAAATACGGGGGAACAACTTCTTCCAATTAATTATGTTCTCGTCGTGTGATTTTATAATTTATATTTCGAAACTTTAGTTCCTGTGATGTACAAAGCGGCAAGTCGTAAATGTGTTGCATCTATATGCATGGCCATTAGAGTAATATATCAAAAGTAATTCAAAACCACGGAAATGTGAAATATACGACTAGAAATAAGGTCTTCAAGAGAAAAATTATAAGAAAAAAAGTTATCAAGAAAGGATTTACTTGGTTGTTATAACCATATAATATATAGAACCACACACGAACTTTGTTATTAGTGCGACTAATGTTTTTGACCTTTTTGGGGGAAATGTATTCTGTAGGATTGTTTATTTTTGTTTCGATTGGTTGCACTCAACTTAAAATATAATGCAAAATTAAAATTTAGTATTAAACGACAAGGCCGTGTCAAATTTTTGCTCGGTAAAATTTAAATCTTTGCTTCATCAACCTGCTATACTTAAGATATGTGTACGTCATGATTCAAGGTTTATTTATCGTGAGTCACGGTACTGTTATTGATTTTATCCGTAGGTAATATTGCTAAAAAAAATTGAACCTACACACCAAACTGGTACATTGCGTTCCATCAGCAAAAAGTCTCGCTATTTAAAGTCGTCTTATAATTTACCTCCCCCGGGATAAACATGACAACCTTATCATATTCAGCTTGTTTAATACGATTCGGTTACTTTCCCCACAGTGCGTATAAATATTATTGGGACAAAACTAGCCTCCGAGTTCAAGCTTTTCTGTATACGACAACGAAGTTTTTGGTCGTTCCAGCCAGATCTGGCTATAATTAAGGAGTTTATACTCAAGAAGCATGCGCTGTAGACTCGCTTGTCAGCGGTATTACCAAATTTTTGTTCTGTAAACATCTTTTCAAATAGTTTCCATTCATAGATTCGCGACTGGAATAAACATGTATATTTTTCTTATAACTCCGTAAGTATACTCTATTTTTGAGTAACTTGCGTATGAAAAACGTGAGCCAGCGCGTTTACATTTTCAAGTTATTTGAAAACACAATAAAAGTCAAGCAGTATAAGTGCATTGAAGGCAATATAAATTTACTTTGCAAGTACAGGAAGATTAAAATCTTCTGTATACTAACCTCGACATCTGAATATGAACTGTTGATCATTGCGATTAGCATATTCAACATTATAATAACTGATATTATATTATATACTCCATAGAGTTGATATCCCACGAGTCTTGTGAATGGATGAGGATAATTGACTTCCACTCCCTTGTAGTCAGCAAGACCGAACATCGACCAAAATAAAGTTATAAATGTCTCCTCGAGTCTAAACGAAAAGTCTATATTAGTTCCAATGGTCTATTTTAATCAGTTAATTTTAAAGTAAACATTTTATCTTGTAACATTGTAAAGCCGTTATTGGGAGTATGTTTTATAGGATTTTATAAGGCGCTCTAGAAGTATTCGTACCAAGATGACGCACAACCTGAACAACCCCAAGCTGGTACACATACTATGTTCAGGTTGTGCGCCATCTTGGTACGAATAGTTCGGGAGCATCTTTTATAAAGCATAAAAATGCATGCAGTAATAGAAATAATTCATGAATCGGTCCTATTCTTGAAGTACAAAAAATCTCATGGAAACGATTTTATGATATTTAAAAGAGGCATATTTAGATATGATATACTCTGTACTTACGTCGTGAATGATTTGCTTGATTTGGCACCTTCCATGGCGTAATAAGAATATAGATTAAAAAGTCCGAGCAAAAAAGCTCCGAATATCATAAAAAATATAACAATCCACTTCATAATATCTGCAACAGTCCTGAAAGAATAACGAATTATTACTTATCGATTTTAATCGGCATTTTGATAGGTATTTGTCTGTCTGTATGTCTGTCTGTTAGATGCACGCGATATCTCACGAAAGCGAGATTATATCTGCTCAAAATTTTGAATGTGCATTCATTATATTTCGGGTCAGAAGCCTATTTTGGGCGAATTATGTCGTATAATTAGCGAGTTATTAATTAATTAGTGATGGGGCACAAGGTGTCACTATGGAGTAAGAGCGCTGTTTTGGGGGATCCCCTAACTTTCGATCGATAAGTCTTCGGTATCTGACCGATAATCTCGTTTAAATTTTATTATAAAATGATTCTAGCTGTATTGCGAAAAACAAAATCTGAAACATTGTTAATTAAAAGCTTGTCAAGCGTAAGAATGATAACATAGTAATTATTAATATTTACAGTGCAGAAATTATAACATTAACGATTTTGAATAATTCACTAATTTGGAAATATTCTCGTCGGTTTGATTTTTTTAGTTTCATTAAAATAATATCAAACTTGCTAATAGTTGCTATACCTTTATAAAAGAAATAATTTCAAGATCGAATTTTATTGAAAAATAAATCGAAGATTCATGGCATATGATTTAAATACAAAATATATTCATTCCGGTCGTTGTATAAGCAAGATTGTAAACAAGTATAAATAAAATCCTACCTTCCCAGTGATATTTGTAACGGACCAAACATCTCGTTAGCAGGGAGCAAATAGGCGATTCGAGAAAAACTCAAAACGATTCCAAATGAAAATAAAGCTTCCGACAATAGCTGGGGATCAGAACCTATCCAGTGCTTCCTCTCTGAAATAGATTCAAAAACTTCAAATATACATATATAGGTTTCTATCCTAAAAATCCGTACAGCTAGGTTGGTCTTGAACGTACAAGTATGTGTTTGAATTTTCACATTACTTATAATTCATTTTAAATGTTCAAAATTTTCGTCAATTAAACATGTAAATTTTTCTTTGTGATTTATCAAAATCTTTTAAACCATGACATCGAGTCCAAGTTAGGTATTCTGTGCCCAAAATTCTTCAAAAACACCCTAATCTCCCAGTTTAACAAAAGAACAGCATCACCCATATTCACCTGCATTTCCATACGCGTAGTAACCTATCACGTCTGGAATCGAGCGATTGAGAAGTTTGTTTCCCATGTACAAGGATTTATTTTCATACGTTATAAGGGTTGCGTTTTCGCCGTATTCATCATCCCACCAGTCTTGCGCGGTGCTGACCTGAAAAAACGTCACCTTTTTATGCACTGGCATGGCCCTTGTGACGTCATAATTGACACGTAGTCCAATGATATCTTACAACAAAAGAAACTCGACAATAAATGCAAGGTAATTGATTTCATCGCCACATGCCTATTAATTTCGTTTAGAGAGGTTTTGAAGTTGAACTCTGTCAAGGATTCTTCAATCCAGGGGTTACCGAATTTTCTATACCGGCTACTAAATAAATTATACCAACGGACAAGCAACGAAATATCAAAATAATTGGAACAGAACATAATACAGTTGAAGTAACGAACTATAATTACATTTTACATTCACGTAGATGGAGAGGATTTGCGCAAACAAATTCGCTATTAACGGTAGCGTACTAACGATTCGGTTTGAAATATAACACGCTCCAAGCTCTCTTTTTGTTTCATGTATTGTTTAATTTATTCATTTATTGTCATCCTAATACGATAATACTTTTGACTCGTTGTTGATTTACCATTTATTGTACGACGCAGAATCGACTAACATGCATACGTGTAGATATACTACAATTGAGGGGTTCTCAACCTTTTCTCTGTCAAGTACCCCCCGAGTCACGGAACAATCAACGCGAACCCCCGGTTATCAGAAACCGAACAAAGTTGTGATATATTGACTAACGGTTTGTTGCAACACCAATTTATTGACCAGATGTAACTAAATTAAATCTTTGTGTTGACATTATTGCCTTTGTCCCCCGACTAACTAATGATTTCTTAAAGTCTCTCCCAAGTTTCAATAAGCACAAGCATTTTCTCCAATGCTCGCAGCACGCTGTTTTTGGAGATTCCACAGTTTGCATGCAAAACCGTGAATTTTACATTGTTGCGTCACAATCACAACAACGCAAGATCAGGGAAAGTCTACGTCCTATTGACATCTAGTTTCAATGAGCACGCATTTTCCTCTGGTAGTAATAAAGAATATTAAAAAACAGCAACACACAAAAATTGACTGCCGACTGCCATTCAAGTACCCCTGAAAATCTTCTCGTGAACCCCTGCACTACATTATACACTCGCAAGAATTAACAAAACGGAATGTGATCTATAGATAGCGGTCAACCCAGGATTTCGTTGAAGAGGGGATAGGTATATCAATTGAAAATGCGTGACGTTCTAATATGATGTCATAGGATACTTTGTATTTCACACAAAATCTAAGATAAACTTGTGGTGTTATATTGTGTTCGGCATAATGTATTATGACGTCATAATAACGATATCGTCCGCGAATGTGTTGTGTTGTCGTAATCAATTTTTTCGTATCAGTTAATTAAAAAATATAGATTTTAATATTACGTTTGAAGCTGCAATGAAATGTCATGGTACCAGGAAATGTGACGTCATAATATCAGCTTTAGTCGTGATGGACGTCATTGCCCATACAACTATGTTCATGCCATTTACTGTGCAATTCGAATATATTGTGCCGAAATACTAACAGTATTGGTCAGCAAAAAGGTCTCGACGAGATTAATAAAACATGTTGACGCGATACCAAATCTCCAAAATGATTAAATATTAATATGAAAAGTTCCATCGAAAACCAAAAATTGAAATGTCACATGATGATTTTGACTACGTAACGTATGGTTATGTCACTCATGATATTACATGAGGCGTACATAGTAATATAGACATTATATTGCATGCTATATTATTGAATTATGGAAGATTTCCAAACATATAGTTATACAGTATATACAACAATATTTGCAATAGTTTTCATCAGTCTAATCGCGAAGCCAATTAAAACCCAGGTCGTACGATACACACGTAGCTCAAGATGAGTAAATTTAGGAAGCCAAATTAAAACCTACACGTATACATTTCAAATTTTCAATATCACTTACCCGATAATAAGAAATTGCTCTCAAAGCGTAGGACGCAAGAAAAATTGAAAGCATAAAAAAGTCAATGATGTTCCATAACTTGAACATATATTCTCGAGGTCCTTCGTCGAATACTTCATGGCATTCGTTCCAGAGAAAACCTAAAAAAAATTACCATTACAATTGATTTGCTTTTACGGTGCGACGACAGGATCATAGATGAATTAAAAAGCGTATTGAAAAATTCTTATATTTTTTTTCATTCAATTTTCATTTTTTTGAGGTTTCGTTTTTGAGGTTTTATTAAAGCCCGACTAATGACAACTTTACATATTGAATGTGCCACTAAACATGTTAAAATCACAACAATTTCAATCAAATCTGCCGGACTTTAGTAGACAATGAAATCGAATTTTTAAGTATGAAAACTAAGCTTGCAGTAAATTGTAATGAAGATCAAATCAATGTCGCATAACGAGCCCATATAGTTCGAATATATATATTTGCTAGGCCGCCAATTAACTTTAACAATAATATGTAGGTGATTTTTTCGTGCTACGACCAAGCGAAACGAATTATCATCACCCCGGTGCCGGTTTTATTACGGCATTATTTATCTTTAATAGTAATACAGAATTGGAGTGCAAAGGTGTTACAATTCCGGAGTGGAATTTCAACTCGGATATACGTCATAATTCTCCTAAATATTTGATATTCAATATGTTAGTGATATTGGGCGTTTTCAAGTATAGAAAGAATGGTGGAATTCGCAACTTTGGCAGGATAGGTCAAAATATGATATTGGTGTATATTTATATAGAATAGAATATTGATCGACTCGGTAAGGATTTACAACGGAAAAAGATCCAGACAAAAAAAAACATTGTTTTGAATTAATCATCACCGCCAGCGCAAACCAAATCTTAAGATTAACAGCTAATTTTCTATTTTATACTGAATTCCAAAATAGTAACATTGAACATTGTTGTGTGAAAAGATGAAAGACAAAATCAAAATTCAGTGTAGTGAGGTTTATCCACAACCCTGCTGGAGTACCATGACAGTTCAAACAAAATCTTACATATCCGGCATCAGTGCTCTTTTTTCGGACAGGTCCCTTACATTATTAATGAGATATATTTGACCGAATAAGAAAGGCGGGCTATTATTATTCACGTCAGGATATAATCCGAGTAATGTTACTTTGAATGTACAATTCATATGCATTTGAGTTGTTATATGGTGACAATAATAACAATAATACATAATTTGGGAATATTAAACTTCGACATTTTCCAATGGGAAAATCCGTTTGACTTATAATAAAAAAGAGGAATATGGTGTTGTGATTGTGCAAGCAACTACTCATTTTAGATCTACAGAAATGACTGGTGTTGTGATTAACGTATGAGGTCATACCATGGTTGCCTGAAACGGATTGCTTTGATCTCTGGAAGATTTTATATACCAATAATACCAATTTAGTCGGCGCCAGCGTACAAAGAGAAAATTCAATTTTAAAATGCTCACGATTATTTTCGGAGCCAAATTTCTCAATTGCGAGTCCACGTCGTATTCGTTTGCTTTGCTCGTGTCATAACAGGATATTTAGCCAATAAATTATTCAATTAAATCGAAAAAACGATGAATTATATATACATGTTTTTAATTTAAATTGAAAGTATATGAACACTCAAGACTCCCACATGTACCAATAACATTCCCACAATAAAAGTGTTATTGAAACCACAGTTTGAGTTCATGTCTCCTTACTTTTATGAACTTTCTTTGAAGTTCCATTTTTTATAATACTGTTTATGGCATGGTAGTCATCCATTGATTTTGTTGTGACGTTATTTGTTTTCGAGTCCATTCATTCCATGCTGAATATAACATAATATAATCGAAAGTATATACCTTTGTTTGGTACGTCTGTGATGATTTTTAGTTTTATTTATAGTTGGGGGAGGATATCTATCGATTTACCAGCATCGACATGCAAACATCCGGTTTAATTCGCTTTCACTATTCCATTTCCTTTATTTGAAAACTACAAAATGTACTCCTAAAACATTACTTATATTTTGTATACCATGGAAATACAGCTATTACTAAATGAAAACATTGATTGTCAATTTTTGTGTTGTGGGCGACTGGGCTCTATCGGTATAAATCATGCATGTTCTTATAATTATAAATTCAGTGTATGCTTGCTTGTCCAGAGTGAAATCTTGTTCGGGTGAACATGCGAAAAAGACGCATAATTTTCTTTCTATGAAGACTGGTGGAAACCGGCCTCTCGTCCGGTTACCAGTCTATGTCGATCATGGGATTGGTTGGCCAGCTATTTATTTTCTATTTTCTATGGCCCTTATAGGATAAAGATTTAATTTCATCATTCCGGCAGTACTCATTAATCTACTACATTCAACAGCCCAAAAATATTTTCTAGTTTGATTGCTTTAGTTGATAGTTAGTGTTCCAGTACTCGGGCTCGGCTTCCCTCCCTACAGTTTTTTTTAAATTTTTTTGATGAATGTTTTTAATTACTTTAGCAACAAAATGATTTTCATGTTTATGTGAGATTAGAGCAATATATCGATTAAGAATAGTATTATTTGAACAAAAATCGACCAATATAACGACGTTGAATATTGGTCACAATACAGAAATAATAATCAAAACGAGTTATACTCACCTAAAATATAAAGCATGATTAAAACTTCACACCAGGTGAATGTTGTGAACCTCCCAAATGGCTTAGTTTGATGAACAAGAAACCAAGATGGTATTAATCCTCCTTCGAATCTAAAATGCCAAGTAGAGTCGTCATAGAGACATTTCTTGATTATTAATGCATGCGTGCCTCATTTGGGCACGTATAGTTTAACATGTTTGGTAAGGTCATAAAGTGAACCATAGTACAGTACATATAAATTCCACAGTATAGTGGTGTTTGTATTTAGTTGGTACATGTTTGCAGACAGTTTGTCAGTTGATGGAAAATGCACAAACATACCTGTCAGAAGAGTTGACTACGAGAAGGCAAAGGAATTGAAAATACGACATCGCATGTGATATAAATTTACAAAACGGACTTTTAATTAAGGTGGCGGCCTGAAAAAAAAATTGAAAATTTTCAAAAGAGATCAAAATGGGAGTCGAACTCGAAGAGGATGAAACATAACATTTAACACTTCAATTCTAGAATTGGAAGAAATATCAATATCTAACATAATTTACGAAACAAGTTTTCCTAATATTTCTCTTGATTTTTGATCCGTAAAGCGCTATAAACCTCTGCTACGAGTTCTATCGTATCAGGAAGAATGGTCCTCAAATTCTGTTTTAAAGCGCAATAAATCGTTAACTTACCTTAGTGCATGGTGCAAATATATAAATACAGGCAAGTACAGGCATAAACAAGGTAACTCCTCCAGCGAATAAAATTTTAAAATAAGAGGGACTTTGCCACAACCAAGACAAGTTTCTTTGCCATAATCGTAGAAGTTGTTGCTGGCAATTGGGATGAGCGACAAACTGAAAGACAAGGAATATCACCATTATTATCAGAACTGCTTCAGTTAAACCAGTCATGACATCACAATGGAATTTATAAACCGTTTAATTTAAACAGTACATGATGGATTGCTCCCGAGTTCTGATCATTCATACCTCGTTAGTGAGGACATGTGTATTTATATTTGCAAAACGACAATTGAACGGGGTTGGTAAATCTCTCACCCCTTTAACGCTGTATCGGATGGCCGTCTTTAACCTTTTCAGCTGAGGCATAGCAGGTGATCGAGCCGTGCTGTTGGTATGATAGTTTGGTGCCGATGTGTTACTGTTGTTATGATTGGCATTACTGTCGTATGAAGTCGCAACGCTGTCAGCACGCTCACTAACAGATGCTAAACTCGGTTCATACGGCTGGAAATTGCTGAAATATACAAAAAATAAACAAACCTAATCAAACAATTTTAATACTTTTCAGTAGTAAAATATATTTCCATCGCGGTGAATCCTATTTGAATAACGCAAATTTCAACAAAGAACAATTCTCGTTGAAGTTCATGTCAATATTTTACAGAACTGTATGAACGATGACACTATAGTTTTAATGCAGAAGTTATCCTATATGTATATGGTACCATCATTGACATATATACACATCTCATTAGATGTTATCGAACATTAGAATTTATGCTTGATAGCCATACAAGTTTTAAAGTACACATTTTTGGATCTGCAGAAGGCATCTATTAACTTGAGCGCCAAAAGCATAGTTACCAAAATATTGTACAGGTACTTTGGATTTGAACAAGCTCATAAAAAGCAAAATAAATTCGAGACAGATATTTCGCAGGTTGTGAGCAGAGATCCTTAGCTTATATTGAAACAAAATTAGATTGGATTTTGTACCTCGACATTTCATCTGATTGTCCCGAAGTGTCACATACTTTGTCAGTCTAAATTAATATTAATTAACAAAATCAATAATGATATTAAAATATTAGATTTAAGAGATACTGTACTTTACCAGAGCGATCTAACAATTTATCGCATGACGACACCTATGCTCACCTATACGTTGGAAAGAACCCTTTCAATATGTTTTGAAAGCTTTTTATTTTAATAATAATAAAATTCGTCATACAATTTTGGTTTTTATATATACAAATTCTAAAATAATTCATATACGATTTGTGGTACGATTTTTATACCAGATAGCTGACAATTATTGATACGAGAACGTATTTTTTAACGTCCTTTAAATAAGCAACGCATTTCAGGCCATATATATTCCCAGCAATATTGCATATTAATATAATATCGAACGTATTGTATTCAAAAACTCCATGTCTTATTAGAATGATAGACTCATGTACCCCGGTTTTCCCAGATACAATGTCAAAGAAATATATTTGAATTTTGTTGTCAAGAGCATATGCGGACAATAACAACAGAAAGCGAATCCAATATGTTTGATGATAATCCCAAGGGTCTACATCACAACTTAATCAACGCCGATTTTATCGGAAATACCTCGATCATAACAATCTTATGAATTGTTTTGATCGATATTCGATGACGTTATTTCAAATATGATTGATTTAAATATCGATTTTTGTATTTCAAATTAAAGACGAAATTACAATGAAATTGAAAAGATGGCTTTTGTAACGAATGGATTTGTCTTTAAAATCAACTGTGAAAAATCAGAAAAAATCTGGATATAAATGGATTGAAATGAATTTCATAATATCGAGCTATTTTGATAAAGTGATTGAAAAAGTAAAATGACAATTAAGTTAGTTTAAATATGGCCATTGTTTCTGCATGAAACAGCAGATGCAAACATCCATAGAATGCGGTTTAGCGACTAAATGTCACACGGATAAAACAAACAATGATATGATGTCTCAAGATAGGTGTATTATATTTTCATCACCATATCATTGTTCTCATCTTATAGGGGAGAGGCTGAATTTGAATATAAGATACTGAATTGATTGAAGTCGATTAATCTTTTCATATAAACATCGAAAAACCCAGGAGAAAACCTAACGTCAGTAGTCACTTCTTGCCATTCTTCTGTAATTAATGCGACATTCTGTTCGACTAAAAGCCCACTTGGGACAATGTCGTCCCTCATTAACAGCGGAAACCCAAAACATGTGTTATAGGGAAAGCGTTTGTGACTCTTTAAAACTTGCATTATGAAAAGCAAGTCATCGAAATGCATTCGTAATATTCCCAGGAAAACAAAGTTTCACCGAACTATCTTTTCCATTTAAAATAACTTCAACTTCCTCTGTGTCATGACAAAGATCCAACAATCGTTCAGCAAAATCGTCGCATTGGGCAGCCAAGTCGTGGTAATCTTTCTGTGAGAAAAATTAATACAAAATTATGTTATAAATTTTTTCTGTTAGTTGCAGGGGACCAGCGACTGTACAAATCCAAAATAGCCATTAATCTTTAGTTCACTGGTTCTCGTGAAGGTAGATAAATGACGCAAAACTTGTTTAGGTTCTATACGTGTTGCTCTTTGTTAGGTAGAGTGCCGAAATCCGAATACCCATACAGTGAGCATTTGTCAATTTTATTTTGCGAAAACGTTATTGAAACAATTTCTACGATTAGAAATCACATAATACTCAACAAACTCAAGTTTAAAGTTAGCGGATGCTATAGTAAATTGAAATTTCCAAATTACCGAGTCCGACGTCACGGAAAAGATTCAATTAATCCATTTTGGTTTTTTCTAATCCTTTTATACTAACGACATTTGGGGTTTACAACTCTAAAACATCTTACCACATGAATTTACTTTTTGCTTTTTTTGACCATAGATTAAATTAACAAATAACGACGATAATATTTCAATTTTTTTTTCTCATTTTGAATAGCATACACCTAGATTAGTATTCGCGATATATTTATGCATTTTAATAACGATGTAGCAAATGTAATTCTCTATGGTTGCAATCCACGCATTTCGGCGGTATGCTATGAATGTCGGAAAATAGTCAAGACTTAGTACCTTTGATTGACACTAAACATGAGCAAACGACTAAGTTTACATCATTGAACCATATATTGGCATGCCATACTTGAATGACTACGGCCATAACGTCGAGGAACATACAGAATGATTTTTTTATCTGAAATAGCACTATTTCTTCATTCAGTCATCCATTTTCAGTAAGTGATATTGATTTTTTCCAGAAATACGTAAGTTCGTGCGTGTTCCTCGAGTTAAATGTAATTTCGATGAGAATTATTAATTTCTCTAAGTCTGTCGATACTGAAATTAATTTCGATTTCGAAATATAAAAAAGCTAACGGAATTATAGCCATTCTCATATCAAATCCGGTCTTTTTACACTTTTTCAGTGTTCCACATGATTTTTTCATATGGTTGTGAAGTGACAAAATGTGATTTAATAAATTTAATATGTAACAGACAAAAATTATTTTCTGTGCAACTAGATAAGCGGCGCCAGTTAGACAAAATATAATCGGTTATTGTGATCAGATGATTTAAGATATCGCCATCCCTTTCCTTCGTAACTATTGCAAGAGCAGTTTTCGATTCAACTCTGGAGTGTTCGCATTCATTATGTAAACGTTACATTGCAATGTTAATGTTGACATTAATATCCCAAGTTCTCGCGTTATGAAATATTTATTAAAATATGATATTTTCAATGTTATTCGAACCAACGGCATTTCATCTTTCGCGAATTGAATGATGATTGATGTACATGAAAGTTTTTGGTAACTATGGGAGATAAAATTAATGTTATCGTAACTTCTGGCAAATATATGCTTCACTAAATGGTCTAAGCCGAGCAATCCAGAGTCATTGAAATGCATAATTCAACGAACTGATACAGGAATACTAATTATGCCGGGTGAATACTATTCCAATGTCGATTTGCTTGTAGTTACTCACCTTGAATTCTTTCTCTATTTCAGCGAGTTGTTGTAGCTCATGGCTCAACTCCAATGCTGTTAAAACGGGATCGGAGGAAGAAAGAGATAAATACGCTGGACTGGCCAGACCTTTATAAGCATTGATTCGCGAAAGACTGTAACTGAAAGAGTCCAACTTTTTCCTAAACAATAAAATATTTTTTAGTATCAGGCGCACAATTAAACTAATAAAGTGGATTTTCTTTGCTGCGGGTATGACCTGCTATACGCTGACAAGAAGATAAAATAAAAAAATGCAAGTTCGCCTTGACAAATTTAACACCAACTATCCGCAGTGAATTCGACTTTTGTTTGTCTACAACAGGGTGTGCAACCTGCGGCCCTCAGGAAAAAATTGTGCGACCCGCAGAGGAGTGCCAATTTCGAATGATATGTGGCCCGCGAAACGAGTTTTTAATTTATTCGGTGCGTTCGAGTAGCTCCAATCCCTTTGCGTTACAAAGAATACACTTGAGTCCAATTTATTATCCATGCCTATGACTTTACAATGCCTTAACAGCTGGCTTGTGCAAACAACGCATGCCACAAGATCAATAACCAAAATTTTTCTGTCTGCTACTTCTAAATATCCTATTTTGAATAAATTATTATTATTATTAGATGTTGCGCACCCCTGGTCTACAACCAAAACCAAAATGGCATTTCGTATATCAAAACATTTATACCTGCCATATTTTACCACATGTACATAGTTATATATTTTACTCATATTCCATTACCCAAATAATGCCTGCTTAATCAATAATATTACGTATCACAATACTCCCTTTTATGCTGCGGAAAATTTTCCTATTACGTACAAAGCCTACGCGTTAACGCCGCGGCTAAAGAACATGAAATTTCCATTATAGTAACAGAAATATCGGCGCACACGCAAAATGGGTCATTAGAAGGTCGAAGTAATCGAATGTACATGACACGAATACTGTACAAAATATTACTCAATTTTCGATTGTAATAAGTTAACCAACCTACAATAACAAATGCTGTATTTTAGTGGGATTGCAGATGTGGTAAACAAATTTCCGGTATGTAGAATAACATAATTGCAGTTTCAAGTTACGATTTGGGGACAACTTCAAGACTTGTTCAATGTCAATTAATTATGGCGAACTAGAATATGGACTGCACTCAGTGATTTCAGTGAACGCACTCAGTGAACACCCCCCCTAAAGTTTCAAACACCCCCCTAATTTGAGGTGCGATTCCACACTGTAATTCCCAACTCAAGTATAATTGTGTTAAAATAATAGTATATGGCATATTTATCAGTGTAGCTCAGTGGTTCCCAAACAGTGGTCTGTGTGCCAATTACGGCCCGCGCAACGATTTAAACTGGGGCCGCCGAATTTAAGTGAAATAGTTTTAACGGTTAAACTTTGACCTCAAATAAATACTAATACACTTTATACGTTCACCATTTTGCGTTTTAGATACCGCCAATTGTTAAATCATTATCACAGTTTAAGCACGTATATTTCGTAACAATTCAAACATACCGGTATCTTATGTATACGTACCAGTATTAGGATTACATACGGCAGTATTTTAGGTATCTGCCATATATTAGGAAAGCTTAAAGATGCCACAAAACGAAAACAGACCATTTTTAGATGAATGCCAGCGTTGAGTTAATTTTCCAGATCAATCTTTCTAACAACACAATTATAAACCTCAACAAATCGAAACTTTGGTCCAGGCTGATATTCACTTGAATGCGTTATTGCGAATACAATGTATTGAATTGGAGCCACATTTTGAACATATGATTTCGAGCCAACCCTAATTACACATATATACAATGTACACATACACTATGTTAACTAAACTAAATTATGTTGGTGTTCCGTTTTATATATATATATACATTGTGATGTTTTTTGTGTAACAAAACAAGCCATAAGTAGCCATTCATACAAGGCCGTATGCTAAATGAGCAAGTAACTCCATTAGTCACTATCAGTTGCAAATTCCTTGTTGAAAGCCGTGCTTGTTATTTATTCCTCGGGTATACTATCTACTAACTATTTATAATTATTAATTTTATCACACAACAAACTGCGATGCTAGGTGTATCTAAAATCAAGCCCGCAGCCTATATTTCAGAGCCTAGTTTTCGAAATTTTCTCAGGGCGCAACAGCGCGCCCTGAACCCCAGCCGTGCCGCCGCGTCCTGTTGCCGTTCCTCTTCTCTGGCCCTACAACTTCTTCTGCTTCCAATTTGGGCCAGCGGGCAATCAACTTTGGGAACCCCTTCTGAATTTTTTTCAAGTTACAAATAATTTTATCGCTAATATGAAAATTTATTTACCTCCCCCTAAATTTCGAACCCCCCCTCCCCTAAAATGAAAAGCTGGGGAACATAATGACTGCACTAGACTTGAAATGGAAGCTTTGTTTTATAAATGAGATACTATGTGAAAAATTTACTCTCGCAATTGTTGAAATGACATAGTTTTCGTTTTCATGAAATGTAAATGTGAACATGATGCGTTAAGATAGTAACGCAAATCAATTATACACTCTAGTACAAATTTCTGAAGTAATAAATAGGATGTCACTCCAAACATCTATAAAGGGATCTAAAGTCAGTTCCCAAAGCCTAAAATATTTTCAAAACAGTACTTGCCTGAAAGAACACTCTTCACACGTGCACCTATAATTATGAGGTCTTTCAATTCGTGCACCCCTCATAAGTAATTCGTGAACAATTTCATACTCCTGACATTGAGATGCCAATATGATTGGGGTGATATCAGGGGAAAACCTTGTCCCATCTTCGTCGTATGCATAAAAGTCAGTGTCCTATCGAGAAAGAGAAGCTTTATTGAAGAAGAGGTAAATTTAGTATCAAAAATTGCCCCAGTCATGATAACGTGCTACACGTGTAAAGCTCAATACTTAGCAGGGAAAATAAGTCTTGTTAAGGACGCAACAGCCATTTTTGCATTGTTGCAGATACCGACTGAATCTACGATACACAGTCTTCTTTTATTTTAAAATTATAATTTTTGAATTAAAAAAGGTTCGTCAGTCTAGGGATGTAAGTTTCAGAATTTCGAATCGAAGCGATTCGAATCAACATCAATTCGAATCGATTTGAAACAATTTAAGAAAAAAGGGCTTGATTCTATTTAAAAAAAAAATTTAATAGATACCACAAGGCAACTGCACGACACCGCGGCGTTACCGTTATATCGACCAAAGGCGTTTATTATCCTTGCGTTTAGAGCTTTCCAAAGCCGGGACACTCCCAGAGTCGTTATATTTCATATTGGTAGCAGCTTTCGAGGGACCAATGGTTTCGCTCAATTTTGTTCAACTATTTAAAATATTACGAAGTTTCACAAATATTTTGAACGTTTCTTCAAATTATCTACATAATATTATTATAATAAAACATCATTGCTTCATACCTTATTAAAACATGTATGTCTGCGATGCTTGCCTCGCTATCATTGATTCTTTTAAAATCATGGCGCATACGGTACTAACTAGCGATTATAATTTGGATGAATTTTGAAGGTTAATTTTAGAAGAAACAATCGTTATAAACCCGATATTATTTGCAAACATAATTGTATGTGAGTAAATATGTAACTGAGTATACCTTTATGTAACAAAAAATAAATCTTAGCCGTAATATATTTGGTAGTTGATACATCTTCTGGTAACTTTCTTAATTCTTCGAGCTCATTATTGTTACTTTATCAAAATTTATACTATATTTCTTCCACATTTGAGGAAAGTTAACAATAATATGATTAAATAGAATCAGATTCGGAAATATTCGAATCGGAACATTGTGATTCGAAATTCAAATCGAAAAAAAAAAAATATTCGAAACTTACATCCCTATTCGTCATCCCCAAGTGTCTAAGTGAGTGTGTTCTAAAATTCAGTTGATCTGGGGATAATTACGAGTAAATACAAGCAAATTCTACAAAGAATATCATAAAAACGGCATCTTTATATAGAGAATTATTGTGATTATCACTTCAAGCACACAGTGATTCCAAACCATAAAACACTTGGTTGGGTTCATTAACTCAAACGAAACAGAATAGAAGGGAAAAACCAGAGAAAATTAAACTAATGTTGCCTCAAAACTTGTCATTGAGTTGCCATTCATTTTGGATCTGATTTGGCCAGTGCAAAAATTGTACTCCAACGATTTCATTGTTGAACTTCTTCAGATAAACCAAAGAATTTATGCGCAATCACTTTCATGGGGAAGACAATTTTCTATGCGATGGTTTCAAACGAAACGCAATTTCCCGAATGAAGCAAACGTACGTCTGCACAAAACGCAATTACATTTGAGGCCCAAATCTTTTTAAAATCCATTAATGAGATCAAAAAGTCAACTGTAGAATAATTCGTAGCTAGGTTAAAAGTCAAAAACAAAAAAAAAGGAAACGACGGACACGGTTTTGCCATAGTACATGCTAGGTCACTGTGCTCTCAACTAAAATACTGTTTGATGCAATTTTGAACATCAGCACCAGCTTTTAAGCCTTTAAAGTATTAATTAGATTCAATGTCGTTTTAGTAAATAGCTTCGGACTTCGTTAAAATCAAAGGCTAACATTTGGAAAAGGGATAAGTTTGATCAAACTTGAATTCCTGCAGTGCCTATATAAGACGTCGAAAGAAACGGGTTATAAATTATGGATTAAACTGGAAAAGCAGCAATTTTGTCGATCAAAGTTAACCACGAGTTGCATGCTCTTTTCGAATAAGAGGATTGACTAAGAACGGATGTTTTGCTACACCAGCGTATAACTTATTTGTAATTTTAAAACGTTTTCAGAATATCAAAAAAAAAAAAAATTTGATAAAACAAATACCTAACAAAACTAACTAACAAAATTTTAATACCATACTGTTTTAGCTTTTTCTTCTTTACGCCCAAATTTATGGATGACTATATAGGTGAGTAAACCAACTTTGATGTTAAATTTATAAAACTCTTTATTCTCCGAATGAATATATTATTATGTGATAATGCAGCCATAAGTGGATCAGATTTGTTGACCGAGTAAGGAATCAGAGGCGAAAATTTTCTGACCGCTGTCATTTCTATAGAGAACGTCATAGTCACGGAAAATATTTCTAACCCTGTTATAATTTATTTTGCTTTTTTCAGATTATTGCCAATATACCAGGTTAGGTCCTCGAAGAAATCAAGAAAGTTGAGAAATTCAAGGCATGCACAAACATTTCGTTAGTGTTACTTCACTACAGAAGTTCAAAGAAACTACCTCTGAGTGTCAAAGTTTCGTCGTGCGTTTTACCTTACATAGCCTTTTATGTTCGGCCTGACTGGCAGCATACAACGGTACAGAACGTTTTCCAAAAGCCTAGAATTAAACCAAAAATAACAGAACAGCGAGGAAGAATCGGTCAAATGGAATCTTATCCCAAAACGTTCTATTCTCGTTGAAATTTTATTGCACTTGTAAACTATTTTTATAGATCTTCAGCGCATGGCTATGATGGAATGTCATAAAAAATGCAATGACAGTGTATATATGTATTGCTCAGTGTTAGTTGAATGTATTATTGACAAAACTTCACATTTCTACATCTTAACACAGCCATCGTTTGCTGCACGCTAACTCGGTGTGTAAATGATCGATATTTTTTGCACTCACTTGGTTCATAAGTCTTTGTTCACACGGACTTCTTGTCAATCTATCGTGGACTTGGAAGGATGGATGATTCAGTATAATTTCAGCAATTCTAACATATCCTTTACTTATGGCTAACAACAGACCATCACCGATACGAGCCATGACAGGCTGCTTGAGCAGGAGTTCAACGACCTGTAAAATTGGACAAGAATGAAATAGATCAGGGTGGTCCAAGTTTGTCGGCTCCGCGGGCCACAAAATTATTTTTGCATTTTTCGCGGGCCACAATAGTGCCAAGTATAGGTAAACAGTGCAATACAAAACAAACGCTTATATTGTGCAAACACATAGTTATCAGACATAGCTATCTCAGGCTAATAGAATCTGCATTCTATTTTTAGTTTTCTATGATGCCTATATTGTAAGCATATATTTCCGACCAATAAGTTAGAAAGCCAGATAATAATTTAGACTGCCAAGCACCTCATTCAACTTTGCTAGTTGTCTCAGCTAGCCATAACACTAGTCAATTTAGTGACATTTGTGATGTAATAATATGTCAAAAAAATTTTCTGATTAATTTTATTACGAAACAACACGAAATGCTATTTTTTGATTACTCTCCGAATGTGACACGGGCCATAGATAATGAAGCGGCGGGCCACATGTCGCCCGCGGGCCTGGGTTTGGACCACCCTGAAATAGATCATGTAAATATGATGGTCATTTTAAATCGGCACAACGATGTTATTAATAATGTTTCGTTTTATTCAATTTTCTTTATTTGGAGCTGTAGAATCCTATACAACTTTCAGTGCATTAAGCATACCCTAATTCTACAGAGAGGTTAAAAATATTTACAGAGTCTTATATTTACTGTCAATAATTCAGATAACACTGAGTATTGTGATACAATCATAACAACAAAACCTTTCACATACCTCTAAATGTTCGTTTCCCACAGCAAGTTGCAAAGCATTCTGTCCCATGAAGTCCACGCAATTTACACTGAAGGTAGTAGATTCTTCAAGCATTTTTCTTACGGTAGGGATGTTTCCATACTCTGCTGCTTCTAAAAACTTGACCTCTTCTTCCGTTGGTGGATCTCTGGTACTGAATATTCCGGTAGTTCCGCGTGTGCCTCTCGCTCCTCCTCTCCGACCTGCGAAATGTGGAACAAATGACTGAGCGGTTTTTGTGGCCAAACTGGTTTGTTTTACTAAATCATAAAGGGAACTGTTAGTGGACATCTCAAGATTGGACACTGATAGAATTTCGTCGGCACATCGCGACATTGTAGAGTTCGCGCCGTTAACGCATGTGATGGGCATGTTATGTTCAGAATATTTTGACATGGAGTAGTTTTCTTTCGCGTTTTCTTCATCCAAATCAAAGGAATGTTCTTCAACGCCAGAAGCAAACATAACACGTTTCCGTTTCTTGAGTCGCTGCACGCTTTCTACGCCATCCCTTGTAGAAACTTCAGTTTCTTTTTCAAGCAAATTGGAATCAACGTCTGGATAACAAATTGAGGAAGAAATTGACAATCGTTTGGCATTGGATGTCGCAATATCTGATGTCGTTATTTCTGAATCGCCGTCTGATTGGCTGCTTGCTCCCTCGATTTCATTTTGGCACTCTTCAGAGGAAAGATTATGCCATATCTCACAACCTGTAACGGAGAACCGTGCATATTTCCTATCAGAATCTTCTT